>NC_141884.1:9605491-10329658 GCF_030686135.1 Camelina sativa | reverse complement strand
TCATGAATTGTCGGATGACTCATTATTCAGATAAAGAAATCTTTTTTTTTTTTTTGCGGGTATTAAATACTTGTCTATTAAATACTATAGTATCAACTATTGTTATTTTCCTTTTATACCCTTTTTTTAGTTGACGGGTTGAAGCAAAAAGGAAACTTTGAATATTTTTTTCTATTTTCTTTGATATCTATATGTACATGCCCTTATGTATCTGTAAAAAAGGGGAAAACTTCTTATTTTTATTTAATTCAATACAATATTTAAATAAAATTATAGGAAACTGTAAATGAGAGTTTCTTTCTCTAGGCAGGAACGCAATATATTTCCTATGAAATATATAGAAACAAGAAGATTCAATAAGAGATATCGACGGAATTCCTAATAAAAAAATATGAAATAAAAAAATCTACTGTTTAAATTTAATCTCTATCGAATTTGAATATCAGAATAGTGGATATAGTCATGATTCGATGGGTTAGGTCCACTTACTTTTTCTTTTTTATTTGTCGATTTCTAATCTATCGAAAAATCGAAAAAAAAAAAAAGAATATATATTTAGCGATTCAAGAGACGACGTATCATTATTCATTAGTATTATAAGATAAAAATGTTCAATTTTATTTTTTAAATTACTCGCTAACTTTATTATTAGTTATTATTCGAATGAAATTAACAAAATTAGAAATGAAATTATACACTTTCGAATAAAATTTTGACTATTAGAAAGTAAAGAACGTAAAAGCCCCTTATCGGATTTGAACCGATGACTTACGCCTTACCATGGCGTTACTCTACCACTGAGTTAAAAGGGCCATCTTGGTTTAATTCCTGACTGAGTCGATAGGTAAATAAAATCTATCTATATATATATATTAAATATATATACAATAGACGCATAGTGGTTAGTAGCTCATTTCGGAACTAGAAACGATAATTTGAATTTACTTCAATTTTACTTAACGGGGTATTTTTTGCTTTTTTAATGTTGGATTTGATAAATATTCATGCAATTAATTATTTTATTTGAAATTGCCCACCGCATAGAAATAAAACGAAATTCATTTTATTTATACATGTACTCAGCAAGTTGACCTAGACCTAAGATATTTTATCTTGACATGTGATGAAGAGATATGGATTATCCTCTGAACAATAATTTTCTAAAAAAAAAAAAAGCAAATTTTGATAACTTAACTTATAAACTCACCTTTCTTCCCTAATTAGAAGATGGATTCTGGCTTACTTTCTTGGATTAGTGTTAGACAGGGATACTACTATTTCTTAACAATGAGATGAGGCAATCTATGAAGGAAAGTAAAAAAAATGAAACTTAACCTTATTTTTTTTAATGTTAGATCAATCACTTATTGAAAAGATTCCGTACTAGACGCTTTTTAGATTTTTTTTTTATTTAATATAATATTTCCACTTCAAATAAAAAAAAGAAAATATATAGATTTTTTATAGAATTATGATTAGAATATGAATACAAATGTAAAATAAAAAAAATGATATAGAATTCTATAGAAAAAAAGAAAAAACCTTATAAGCTGGTCATACCATTTGGTTATATTGACAATTTTAAAAAACTGATCATACTATGATCATAGTATGATGGCGGTTGAGCAAGTATGCCCCCATCGTCTAGTGGTTCAGGACATCTCTCTTTCAAGGAGGCAGCGGGGATTCGACTTCCGCTGGGGGTAGGGTACTACGAAAGGAAGTTGATCATGGATTATCCATAAAGTTAGAATAGATTCTTCCTGGGTCGATGCCAGAGCGGTTAATGGGGACGGACTGTAAATTCGTTGGCAATATGCCTACGCTGGTTCAAATCCAGCTCGGCCCAATAATTCGCTGTCTACATAACCCTTTTTGTTTTGCATAAATGACAGAGAAGGGTAAGAAAAAAAAGGTCAAATTTCAGGGTATAGTTCGACTTTACTTTTTTCTTTATTTCTTGTGTTTAGTTTTTTTTTGTTTTCATAAAAAATTCCGAAATGAATAGAGTCGGGAAAATAATCTATTTTTTTGTAAAAAATAGATTATCAATCGATTTGATAATAATGCAAGGATTACCCAGTAATCCGTCTTGCTCTCACTAAAGTGATATCCATATAGATATCAATATATCACTTGTTACTTTCGTTGTTACAAAACAAAAATTTGAATTTTAAATTGAAATGATTAAAATGAAATCGTAAGAAGGAATATGTAAGCTACCCACTTGATTTCCATGGGATTGTAGTTCAATTGGTCAGAGCACCGCCCTGTCAAGGCGGAAGCTGCGGGTTCGAGCCCCGTCAGTTCCGGCGGATTCAATACATCAACTCCCCTTTTTGTTTCTGGGCAAGGGGATGAAAATGGTTTCATTTATCTTTTTGTTTTCTTTTTTTTTTCATAAAGCAAAAGAAAGGGTCGATTATTTTAACTAGGGTAGAGAGACATATGTAAATTAATTATAATTATTGAGAACACTCAACACTTCAAGAAAGAGATACTGTATGGAGTTTCCGCTTTTTGTCAACCGCTCTCCCATTAATTCGTGTAGGAAAATGGAATAGGGTAGCGTATAATACATTTGTCAAGAGTACCTATATATACTTTTCTTTCTGTGAAGTCAAGGAATTTTAAATAGTTCGAATCCAACCAAGGAAAGAGGTTTTTTAAAAAATAAAGAGAAAACGCGTCTTCCCTAATGAATATGCTCTTTAAAAAGATTAGAGGCGATGTCGAATAAAAAACTCGTAAGACAAATTAACTCGTTAATTTTTTTGAATATTTTCGTTTTTTTACTGGGACTCGTCTTTGTCACAATCCCTTTTTTTGTTTTCCAAAAAGATGATAAACCCTTTCAATTTTTTTGATTTCAAATTGAACTTCGTACTTGTTTTCTCTATATTGATTTCTATTGTTTATTTAAGGTTCTTTAGAAACTCTTTTTGTTCGAAGTCGAAAAAGTTTTTTATGATACTTCATCAGATGATTGTACAAGGAAAATAAACAACTAGGTTTTAGAAAGGAAAGCCGGGAAAAAGAATTATAAATAACTTTTTTTTTATTGGATCAGGAATCTCATTATGTATTCGGTGTGGATAAAAGATCTTCCTATGTTATACTATTAAATTCTTGACGATGAATCGATTTTATAGCTCTGATATTGTTATTCATGATATTTCTTTCATTCGATATCATCGAAATCTAATTAATCTGAGTGAGTTTACAAGCGAAAGATTTCTCATCTCTATGGGATTAAATCCCGAGATATTCCAAAGAAAAATAATAATAATAATAAACGATTAAATTATGGAAGTAAATATTCTTGCATTTATTGCTACTGCACTCTTCATTCTCGTTCCTACTGCTTTTTTGCTTATAATTTACGTAAAAACCGTTAGTCAAAATGATTAATTTGAATAAAATTTTACTATCAATGACAATAAAAAAAAGATTTCAATTTCTCGTCTTAAATGAAAGGAATGCATTAAATTCAGTAGTATCCTAAGGGGCCCGCTAGTATGAGTATGGTAGAAAGATATCTCTTTCTACCATACTAGCCATTATGGTTATTTTAATGTATAAAGATACAAGTGAAATATCTTAATATAAAGAAATCCACCTATATCTCTCTTTTTCTTTATAAACGTCAATATAAATGAAATAAAATATGAAATGTATGTACATACTTTCTCAATTTCATTTGTTTGTTTGATTCATTTAATACGGATAATCCCAATTCGATGGAAGCTTCTTCAGATTTCGAAAGGGGTTACCCCATGAATGGTTAACCGTGTAAACCCTGATATAAAAATATAAAATGAGTCAATAAAACATACATCCAATTTCTAAAAAAAAGTATTAAAAAAAATTGCCGAACGGTCTAGAAAACGAAAACAGTTGATACAGGTTGATAGAGTTTGATTATTACCGCAATTAGAAGTATTTCTAGAGTCCACTTCTTCCCCACACTACGAGAGAGAGGGAAAATGTAAAAACTACCATTAAAGCAGCCCATGCGAGACTTACTATATCCATGTGAATTCTGCCCCCTATTTCTATGAATATGAAGAAACTATTCCATTATTGTTCACTAATAATAGTGAAATCACTGGTGCAGAGTCAAAAAAAGGGAGAGGTATTTGGTCACCATTGACGAACTACTCCAAAAATCCACTTATCTTATCTTATAATGAGTTATTCTTAATTATAGAATTTCTAGTAGAATCGACAAGATGTAAACACAAGCAAACGGACATTTTTCGAAGTATCCAAGGAATCTGACTCACATGTAGAAAGAAGAAGACTTTTTCTTTCTTTTATGATTTTTTATTTTTGGAAGTAAAATGAAAGGCAATTCTTAATCTAATCTAATATTTATTGAATGTCTGAGTATTCCGAGACTTTCATGAGTCTAGATCCAAAGTATCTTAGGTCCTTTCCAAAATTATTAATTAAATTCCCTCTCTGGATATCCAATCTAATTGAAAACTCAGTAAATGGAACTAAATTAGTAGTGGCAAGTAAAGATTTACAGATTGCCCTCCACTACTTGAAGTTTTCCTTGAATCTGATAGGCAAAACTTTAGGTTAGATAATAGAACCTCGAGAGCCGGGGGCTTAGAATAACGAAAAGAAAGTATCAAGAGTCTTTTCCTACGTTTGATATTTAAAGTCTGTTGTTGAGTGAGGCGGCACCCGGATTTGAACTGGGGAAAAAGGATTTGCAGTCCCCCGCCTTACCACTCGGCCATGCCGCCAAAACGATAGAAACTAGATTCCAATTTTCTTTTTTTTTTTCAACTCCGAAAAAAAAATATATATAGATTTTCAGTCACAAAATATAGAATCTAGTACAAACCAGAACCATTAACTATTGACTGTAAATTCATTACCTTTTTTGAATTAAAATTAAAATCTACTTTTTTTTATTTCTAATAATATTAAGAAAATCATTAGAAATACATTTATAACTCATCTATATTAAGTTTTTTTCAATTAAAAAGAAATCTTCTTCAATTTCAATTATAACAGTAATTATGAGTATATGTAAACCCCAGAATCAGAACATACGTTACGTTGTGTTATAGAGCTAGCTCTATAATGGGGTATTTTATCTCTCTAGGGATGCTTTTGAGGAGTAATTCTCAATAAATTTTTATATTTCAATTTTTCCCTTGACTTGAAGAGAACATTTCCTTTTTGATAAAGCACAGCATGTGATGTCCCAAATAGAACTGTACCACAATAAAAGAAGAAAAAGAGACATATATATCTGTGCATTCTTTTTTATTTTAATAATAAAAAAATTAATAAATAAAAAAACACAAGTTTTCTTACCTACTTCAATTTTTTGATATTCTAACTATTCTATTCAAAATAGGGAAAAATCAATCTCTTTTCTGCAAATCTTTTTTTAAACAATGAAATACAAATACATGAAAAAGTAAAGTGGTTAAAAAAAAAGTTTTCTATTTATTATATGTTTATCTGCTCGAACAGATCCAATGATGAATAAATTTTTAATGGTATGCAATCGAATTGGAACATGTAATATCATAGGTGAAAATGAAATTACTTTTTTTCTAGTCTTTACAAAACTCCGTAAGTTCCAGTGGTATTTCTCAATTCTGTTCCAGCTGCGGTAGTGACCTAAAACTCCTATTCTCTTTACTTTGAGTAAGCAACAGATGGACCGCTTTTAGCTGCTAGTATACAGGAGCCGTTGTTTCGATTTTGAGTAAGCAACAGATGGACCGCTTTGCCTGTATTCTGTGTATTATGGTAAAGCTCCAAGAACCGTCGTACTACTTGTCCCGCAGATAATTTCTTGGAAGAATCACACAGCTCGGCAAAGGTCCTGAAGGTTCAAAGTTATATGCTATTAATAATGATTCGCAAATTGTAATGAAACGGGTTAAGGATGAAATAGAGAAGACATACTGTAAACTGAGTAGAACAGACTCCATGGCAGATGCTTCCTCCAATGCACTTACTGCTCCCGAAACTGCTGCTTGCCTATGTGATGAGACTTCCTGAAAGGAGAGGTTTGAAACACATGACTACTAATTCTCAGAGTCGCTAGATTGATCCAAAATACTGTACCTTTCCAAGCAATTGAATGGCTTTTGGGAGTCCACTCCATAAGATTCTCTGATCAGACCAAGTCCTGTGACTTGAAGGCAGCTTAAAAAGCTCAACTGAAGGAGCCACTGCTTTTGACAACGACTTGATACCATCTTTGGGATATATGGTCATGGATATAGGTGATGCAGGCTTGACCACATTTCTATTTCTTAACGCAGGGGTGTCGCAGGTAAGGTGATTTAATATAGGTGACTTGATACCATCTTTTGGAGATATGGTCATTGATATAGGTGATACAGGCTTGACCACATTCCTGTTTCTTAAAGCAGGGGTGTTACAGTTAAGGTGCTTTGATGGGGACTCACTCTTTGACAGATTCTTATCAGGCAAGATCTTCAAAAACAAACATAGAAGAAATCTATGGAATCAAGAAAGATTCACTAACATTGTAACAACTTATAGAGAACAAGAAACCCTAAAAAACTCAAAACACAGCTTCCAAAATCCAAATGCAATAACATGGATCAAACAGAGCGATTCACCGAGCAAGAAGCAACAACTTAAAGAACAAGAAACCTAAAAACCACTCAAACAGAACGATTCACAGAAGAAGATGGAAGATGTACCAGTTTAGGTTTGAGACGTGGGGAAGAAAGAAGCAAAGCGGCGTCACGGCGGTGAGTCACAGGAGGAGGAGGCTGATCCCAACAACTCCTTCTCGCGGAATCCAAACTCATCCTCCTCATCTCAACAAGATTCTTCTTCTTCGTCTTCGTCGTCGTGGGCGAAACAGAGGTCTGGGTAAAAGGAAGAAGCAAATCGCTAGAAAAAAGATCACTAGGGTTTCCAACGCAGAGCCTCCGCTTCGGCACTGGTTTCAATCCACGGATTACAGGAACAGGGCATCCTTTCTCAATGTGTAAACCGCCGAGGATGTACACAAACTGCCCTAGCTGGATTTCATCGGAGCGTATGAGATCAGCGTCGTCTCCGGCAGAAACGGCGACGTAAGCGGCGTGGAGAGAGTCAGAGACTTTGACGAAGAATGCTTCGCTACGCCATTGGTCGTCAGAGAGACAAGGAACGATTTCTATGACTTGTAGGAGTGGTGAGCGGTGTGAGGAGGAGAGTAACGGCGGTGAAGAAAGTGAGTTACCGGCGGCGAGATTGAGAAGGTTGGAGAGAACTCCGGGAGTAAGACACGCCATGGTTCGGTTATAAAACAGAAGCATCTTTTGGGGGAAGGAAGGAAGGAAGGAAGAAGAGTAGTTGTGAATCTCAAAGAGATGTGTCTTGGGGAATGTGAAGAGTTCGTCGTTTACTGTGTCGGGAAAAGTAAACAGTTTTTGTCAGAATGCTAAAAAGCTCTCTCCCTATCTTCGAGATTTGATGGGCAAGAGTAAGCTTTTGTTGGTTGCAGGTGTAAAGCACGAGCCTTTTTGTCTTTTTTTGTTTGTTTCCTTTGTAAAATTCCTAATTGCAAAATTGTCAGGGCATTTGTTAGCTAGCCTAGTTCCAATCCAACTATTTGGAATGAGACAAAAACATATTCTCTACAGATAAGTTTTCTTCTTTTTGTAGTTATTAATAGGGCTTCTTCATGCAACTTTTTCCCAACTGGGCCGACTACTGGTTGTGTCCTTCTTGTCGAGTTTCGGCCGAGTTAAGGACCGAACTGCTGAATTGTTCCAAGGTGACTCGCTTCGAAATCTAAAAACCGGTTAAAATCGGTCCACAAAATTTAAGTTCACCATTTTGTTTAGTTAGGGACCCTAACTTAGGGTTTGCACACACCAAAAAAAAAGTTGTCTTCTTTCTCTATTTTGTTATGTTTTTCCAAATTTATAATGGAAACTCAAAAGTCTATGTTGTATCGTATTATGATGGGCCAACTCAAACTCAAAGGAACCTTTTTGTAAGAATGTTTTCATGAAAGGCTTGTTTAATACACCTTCTAGTAGAGAACACAAGTGAAGTGTCCAATCATATTTACTTACTTGTGTTTGTGTGTTGTTGACACTCCAACTAGTCCATCAGGTCTTACTCGAACCAACCATCCTTCCATTAGTTTATGAATTTGCTTTGATTGTTGTACCTTTGTTGTTGGTATATCTTTTCAACAACTCTTTTGCTACCTTTATCACCATTACCTAAAACGTATGGTTAGATTGGCGACATGGATTTTTATCAATTAATATTTGGATTGTGTATGAGGGGCGGATCTACAGTGGTTATTGGGTGGGGCACGTGCCCCATTCTAAGTTTTTAAAATTATCAATGATATAAAGTGTTCTCCTAGTTCATTTGGTATTAGGGTACCCCATGCACCATTTGTAAACGAGTTCGATTCTCCTCAGAATTTTTTGGTTGTATTCTTTTTTTTTTTTTTTTCTTTTTCCATAGCCATTGTTCCCTTATTAAGTGGTCTACCATATGTTTTTAATTATTCTTTCTGATTGGTTTAATAGTGTTTCGGTCTTATTTATTTTTTTACTACCTTATACTTATTAACAAAATTTAAATATTCCTTTCCTACTACTAAATATATTTATATTTACATTAAAAAGTATTTGCAAAATTAGTATACAATATATTTTTTGTAGTTTATCTAATATATTTAGAGGATAAACTTGTGTGAATAATATATGTTTAAATATAATTTTTATTTTAAATATATCTAATATGCAATTATATATACATTTAGAAATCATATAAAAATAAAATTTTAATTATTAAAAATGGAAAGTTATATTTAATATTTGTGTTATGTAATTTTAATATTAATAATAATAAAATTGATAGATACAATCTAAAAAATTTAAAGTTTCAGTGAACTATCAACTATAATAAAGTTTTATAGAATAAGTTCAATGAAACTATATTCAACTCGATTACATTGTACTTCTAGCATCTATCCAAATTCACATTGAACTAACTATAAATTTTTTAATACCACTGAATCTATTAAATTCATCCCAAAATATGAAGATTAATAAATATATGGATCACACTTGTAAATTGTAATCATTTCTTAGTTTATTTATAAAGCAAGTAATACTCCAAACACTCACAGTCACCGACCTCTTACGTTATAATTCGAAAGTGAAAATAGACCTATAACTACCCCTTCTAATTAAGATCTATATAGTTGTCTCCTCTGAAAAAAAAAAAAGAATATTAGATTCACTCTTTTGTATGATCAACGATGGGAAGTGAAGTGATAAGCCCGACCAAGCCACGGTTTGATCTAAGCATGTCGAAAAGAACTAGAAAACCATGGTCTAGTCTCATCAACGATATGCATCACCTTGATTTATCCACCCAAAGCTCACAACCAAAACCGGACAAAGAGCAAGAGAAAATCGAAAACAAAGAAATTGATCGTCAGAGTTTGAACAACCTGATGAGATGCGAGGAGAAATCGAATGAAGAAACTAATGTTAACAACAAGAACTCTCTAAGTCAACATTTCGGGGATGACGAGGGGATCAAGCAGACGATGCAATTGGTGGTGAAGAAAGAGAAGCTAGGTGGTGTGAAATTCAAAGGTATGGTGGGTCGTTATGTTAAGGTCTGGAGCGGTTTGATAAAGGCCAAACGTGACCGCAAAACGCCGGTCTTACGGTTCAAAACTTGATTTCCATCGTATACGTTTCATGTACGTGATCACGTCTATATACCTACATTGGATATGTTACGTTCGTATTATTGATGTGTACCGTCGTATATTTTTGGATTTTTTTTTTGTTTTTTTTATACAAAATCTCCCTACATAAATTTGTAAGTGCATCAGAGCTCTATCTGTGACACGATGCTATGGAGAGTCCCAGAGGTCTGATTAGCTGACGTGGCATGGAATGCTGAGGTGGAGGAAGATTGTTGGACAAGATGACGAGCCATGGAATTTGGAAAGAAGAAGCAATCATGATATACTCGAAGATATTGAGAGTATATCTCGATGGGAGAATAAGGAAGTAATATTCTTGGGGATCAAAAATATTTCCTTATCGATAGGATGCATAAAGATTTATGTTAGAAATTGGGTGTGCAAGTATAAATAGACGAGGGCTAGCCGCAAAAAGAGGTAGCACTCGCGGGGATAAAAGTTGTGAGATTTGTAACCTTCAAGCAATCATAAAAAGGCTTAGAAGGGGAGTGTGCTCGTTTCTCTTAAATCTACACAGGATGTTGTGTTAGATAGATAGGAGAGTGAACTTTGCTTCAAGTCTTGTAAGAAACGTGAGTTTTTGTATAAGATTGAATAAGAAGCGTTTGCTTGGCGCAGTTCCAAGTGGGTTTATTGCTTGTGTGTATCTCTATACCCTTACAATTGGTATCAAAGCGGACACCTGATAAAAGTTCTGATATCCTTTTGTAACAGGTGAGATCTTGCAACATGGATACGGAGAAATCACTGGGGTTCGTTGTGTCACCAAAACTACTGAATTTCAACTCTGAGAGTTTTGGGTACTGGAAAGTCATGGTAAAGCAGACCATTTTGAGTATTGATGTGGAAGCTTGGATTGCAGTGGAGGATGGCTGGTCATCACCTATGGTCAAGGATGAGAAAGGTAATTTTGTTCCCAAGCAGAAGACGAGATGGACAGCTAAGGAAAAAGCAAAATCAAAATATAATTCCCAAGCATTATTAGTAATCTTCAATGCTCTGCCAATGGAGATTTTCATTCTAGTACAGGGGTGTGTGTCTGCCAAGGAAGCATGGAACTGTCTGGTAATCTTGTTTGAAGGCACAAGCAGTGTTAGGCGCACCAGATTGGATAATCTTGCATCTGAATATGAGAGACTTCACATGACTGAAAATGAATCTGTTGTCAGCTACAGCAGTAGATTGAATGAAATCACACAAAAGGCTGTAGTTTTGCGAAAACGATACAGCGATGAGTCAATGGTGAAAAAGTTTCTTGGGAGTTTGTCTGATAAGCTTCAACTGCACATGTCTGCTGTAGTCAAGTCTCTAAACTTAGAGGAGGTTAAGTTTAATCAGTTAATAGAGATTATGCAGGCCGTTGTCATACCTCAGGGAAGAAATGAAGATATCAAGGAGGACGAGGTCTGGTCAGAAGAAGAGAATGTAATCAGGACAGATAATCTCGACTGTCAAATGGCATATACAACCAAAAGAGCAGAGGGTGATCAGGCTAAGTGGTACTTCGATAGTGGATGCTCTAGGCATATGACAGGTGCTCTTGAAATTCTATCACATGTAGAGACTGTCAATGAAGGGAGAGTTACTTTTGGAGATGGAGGAGAAGGATTAATCCGAGTAAAGGGTACAACTGGTGGTGTCTCTCAACCACATCTAAAGGATGTTATCTTAGTTGATGGTTTGAAGGCAAACCTGATAAGCGTCAGTCAGCTGTGTGATGAAGGTCTGGATGTCACTTTTACCAAGAAGGGGTGCGAGGTAGTTGATCAGCAAGGATCTGTTCGGTTCAGAGGAAGGAGATCTAGTAACAACTGTTACATGTGGGAATCGGCAATGCAGTGCGTCAACACAACCACTGGGTTGAACACTGATATGTGGCATCTGGAACTTGGTTGTATGAACACACACACAACGATGAGGCTTGCTAATCAAGAAGCTGCACATGGGACTTCTGAGCTGAAGGATGACCCACACTTCATATGTGGTCCTTGCAACAAGAGTGCAAAGTATTTTATCCTAACTATTCGGAGTAATCATGAAGGAGAATTACAGAATGACAGGTCTAATCAATTTTGTGGTCGTTAAGGTCTTATTCGTCAATACTCTGTCCCAAGAACATCAGAGCAGAATAAGGGTGTAGAGTGGGAGGACAGAGCACTGCAGGAGATAGCACGAGCTGTGTTGCATGAAAATAAGGTTCGTCATCGGTTCTGGGGTGAAGCTATATCCTGGTACATCATCAACCGAGAGTATGTTCAATCAGGAATTAACAAGACTTCCTGTGAGGTGTGGAAAGGGAAGTCTCCTACAGTGAGCTACTTTCATGTGTTTGAATGTCTTTACTACTTTCTGGATGACAAGGACCTGGTAACAAATGATGAGAAGCAGGAGCAAGAACCTGCAAGCCATGGTGACTCGGTCAGCCCCATGTATTCATTGAATGTTCTTTCCTCATCTTCTCAGATTCATCGGAATCACTCCCCTAATGGTGTTATCGTTGTGATTCAGGGGGGTAGAGTTGCCAGAGGAAAGAAGATTGTTTTTGCTTACCTGACTGGTAAGAGTCAGAAGGCTGCTGTTTCTGACACTATTTCTCAGGACTCTGTTTTTGTTCAATTTGTCTGTTTCGTTTCAATTATTGAGCCAAAGAATCCCAAGGAGGCACTTCATGAAGAATTCTGGATTGCTGCAATGCAAGATGAATTGGGGCAATTGGAGCGGAGTAATGTGTGGAAGCTCACTAAACCTCGTGCTGATGTAGTGGCAACAAAGTGGATTCTCAAGAATAAGAATGATGCCAGTGAATGTATTGTGGAAAACAAAGATCAGTTTTTTTTGTTGAGCAACCAAAAGGCTTTGAGAACTCACAACATTCTGAGCATGAGTATCAGCTGAAGAAAGCCGTGTATGGTCTCGAGGAGGCACTGAGAACGTGGTATGAGAGGTTGACTACGTATCTTCTGGATCAAGGATACACTCGCGGGAGTGTAGACAAAACATTGTTTGTTCTTAACAGTGACACCGTGCTGATGTTAGTTCAGATCTATGTCGATGACATCGTCTTTAGGTTCACTGGTCAACCAGTGGTAAAACAGTTTGTGGAAAGTATGTCATAGGAGTTTGAGATGAGTATGGTGGGAGAGCTAAAATACCTTCTGGGATTGCAAGTTGAACAATCACCTGATGAGATTTTCGTGTTTCAAAGCACCTATGCCAAAGGATGGGTACAACAGTTTGGATTAGGGAGAGGTAAAGGAGCAAAGATTCCTATGGGCGACAACCTGATATCTTGGCACAACAAGACGCAAAGTAGTGTCTCCCTTTCAACCGCTGAGGCTGAATCCCTGTTCCAAAAATCAGCCGATTTGACCGATTCCACGTCGTGTAATCGCTAGGCAGCAAGGGGCCGCCGCGATTATACTCAAATCGGAATAAAAATCGGACCAAAAAAAAAATTTCATTTTTGAGTTGATTTTGCACTTAAATATGATGTTAAATGTGTAGATCTACTATTTCTATGTTATAACCAGATAAAAAGATGATGAAATCTCTAAAAATTGAGTTTTAAAAAATCGGCAGCCATAAATTAGGGAGTCGAACTGTCAAATATTAACAAGCCTTCAACCAATCGAGCTGTCAAATATTTCTGAAATATCTCGGTACAACTTATATATAACTATAAACATTAGATATTTTATTATATATCATATATAATAATAAAAACCCTTAAAACTAGTCTCCGATTAATCCCCGATTTATATCCGATTTTCCGATTAATCGCTAGGCAGTCCCTCACCGCCCGACTAGCGCCTAGCGATTTTTAAAACAGGAGGGTGAATGCATTACTTTAGGCATCTGTTGCACACAGCCCTGGTGGATGCGACACATGTCATTTGAATATGATATGGATTCTGACACTCTGTTAATTCGTTGTATTAATTTGAGTGCAATAAACATGTCTAAGAATCTTGTTCAACATTCGAGAGCTAAACACATTGATATTAGACACCATTCTGTTCGTAAACTAGTTGAGGTGAAACTGATCGAGGTTGACCATATGAGCATGTCTTCTCAGTTGGCTGATTGGTATACTAAGCTTTTGGTGCCTATGAACTCTAACCTTCTACTCTGAGTTGTGTTGATCTAAGACAAGAACGTGCGCTAGGATAGATCATGAAAATCCTGGAATATATAGAAGATCAACGCTCTAAAAATAGCTGTGGGAAATAGCTGCATGTCATGCCGGTCTGTCCATCCTGTTAAATGTTGTCATGATTTAAGGAAGTCAAAGAGCTGTGAAGAGACATGCACATATATTCTCAGGATCAATGCCCTGTTGAATGATCAGCCTATAATAATTGATTGACAAAATCAAGTGATGTCACTGAAGTTCAAGGCGGTGAAAACCAGCTATCAAAAGGCTGAGTGGAATAACACAAAAAAAAATGTGCTCTTCAAAGAGATGATCTCCAGCTGCCTTAACATGTTGGGGTAGATTGTAGACTGGAGGCATGTTAGTGTGAAAGACTACCCACATGCAACAGTTCTCTGATCTTCGACAATTCAAGAGGTTGTGATAATTCCTAGCAAAGGTTCTGAACAAGTGGTTGACATGACAAAGGTATGTTTAGTGTTCTGATTTTTGTTACTATAAAAAAAGCAAAAAAATATATATATATATATATGTGCTCATGTGCTGTTTAATTCTTGATCTGGGTCCTTCCATGTTCATCGTAAGTGGGTGTGTGTATCATGTGTGAGTTCATGAACTTTTTAAAGGATGTGTTTGAAATCAAGAAAAGAGGGGGAAGAATGTGATTTATTAAGATCCTGTCATTAATTCGAATTGTTGATTAGGGAAGAGTATAGAGTAAGAAGAGGAGAAGATTCGGTGTACACTGATGGTTTAATTGAGTGATTTTACAGGTTTGCTGTAGCGGTTGGGCCGTGCCTTGACAGCCCATTAGGTCTCACATAGGTGTATAAAAGGAAGTGGCTAGGGTTTTGGCGTTTTCCTCTTTATCCTTGCGATTTTCAACCCTCTGCCGATTAAGTTTCTATCCTCTCTTCTCTTCTGCTAGTGTACTCAAATCCCTAATCACGGTGAAATCAATCTTCAGTGGCTTCCACTATGATTCCAGCTCGGATGAGGAGCTTCACACACCACCATCATCATTCCCACGACCAACTCCTTGGGTTCCGGTTGATCCTACCACGGCGATGGTAGTTTACGAGCCTCGTGAAGAGTCGACCATAGCGATTCCGGCTCCGGAGAATCCCACATTATCCTCCACACCCTCCTTCACCGATGAGGATGACGAAACCTGTGACTCCTCGTCTACTCCGCCAACAGAGGTGCTGTCTCGGTTTCCGGTGGTTGATCTGACTGGTGATGTTACGTAAGCAACAGCCGACTGCTGATGCTGACAGCCGCGACTCCAAGGGTCAGACTCTCGCCAAGGACAAGGGTGTCTCTACTTCTCGCGGTGGCTCTTCGAAGGAGTTTAACATGAAACGGTTCATATCCGTTGATGCGGCCTGACGGTATAGTTTCTTTGCTTCTTGAACCCTTGCCCCTGAAATTTGATATTCTCTAGGAGCTGATGATAAGGCTAGAGAGCTGATTGATTAAGATGGTATGTTGCAAACCATCTCTCAAGTCGGGTCTTTTAATTCAGATTTGGTATATGAGTTTTGGGCAAATCTCCCTGCGGTGAAGGTTGAAGGGGATCCGGTTGATGTTCTTGTTCGCGATTGGATGTATGAATTCTCGCCTGGTCGAATCAATGCCCTGTTCGGTCTACAATCTGTTGATGTGCGCGAATAACGACTACAGACGGCGGCTATCTTGGAGGAGGATCTGGCATTGTTTCTGTCAGGTGGTAAGGTGAAATCGTGCAAGCAGCTGGTATCTATCGCAATCAAGAACCCAGTCATCAAAGATCTCCATAAGATATGCTGCAGCAACTGGTCTCCAACAGTGAACACCTGTTACATCTCGTTGAACAGAGCCATGGTGATCTACATGATCATGCGTCATATTCCATTCGACTTAGGGAGAATGATCTACGATCAGGTCATACTGTTGGGTCTGCAAGCTCAATCTGGTTTCGGGTTGCCGTTTCCCAGCCTCATCTATCAGCTCTTGGAAGTTCAGCGACCTGTTCCGAGTATTCTGTCACAGGACACAAAGAAGACCAAGGGGAAGAAGACTGCTTCAGTACCTGCTGAGCCTGTCGTTCGGAGTGGTTCGGCTGCTCTCGGGTTGGCTATCAAGATCCTGCAAGACGCCTTGGACGCTGGTAAGTAGTACTTTCTCTGATTGTATTCTTTTCCTGGCTTATTCTCTTGATGTTTTTGACTAATCTGTGCCAAACAAGCAGGGGGAGATGAGTCTGATTCTGAAGCTTGAGGGGGAGTTTGGACTATGGGGGAGCAGTTGTTTATTTTTGTTTTTTGTTCCATGTTAAAACTTAAGAGTTTTTGTTTTGTTTTTTAAGAATCGTTTTGGATGTTTGACTATCCAATTTATTTTAACAAGTTCTTGTCGGGTTAACCGTTTGTGCTCTTGAGAACTGCAATATCTTGTTGGTATGGGTATGTTTGGTCTTGGCTGTTGTTGTTTGGTGTATATTCAGGATTGGTGCAGTGGATGCTTGTGTGGCAAGATTCAGTAAAAAAGGGGGAGATTGTAAGTGCATCAGAGCTCTGTCTGTGACACGATGCTGTAGAGAGTCCCAAAGGTCTGATTAGCTGATGTGGCATGGAATGCTGAGGTGGAGGAAGATTGTTGGACAAGATGACGAACCATGGGATTTGGAAGGAAGAAGCAATCATGATATACTCGAAGATATTGAGAGTATATCTCGATGGGAGAATAAGGAAGTAATATTCTTGGGGATCAAGGATATTTCCTTATCGATAGGATGCACAAAGATTTAGGTTAGAAATCGGGTGTGCAAGTATAAATAGACGAGGCCAGCCGCAAAAAGAGGTAGCACTCGTGGGGATAAAAGTTGTGAGATTTGTAACTTTTAAGCAATCATAAAAAGGCTTAGAAAGGGAGTGTGTTCGTTTCTCTTAAATCTACACAGGGTGTTGTGTTAGATAGATAGGAGAGTGAGCTTTGTTTCAAGTCTTGTAAGAAACGTGAGTTTTTGTATAAGATTGAATAAGAAGCGTTTGTTTGGTGCGGTTCCAAGTGGGTTTATTGCTTGTGTGTGTCTCTATACCCTTACAAAATTTTGTTATTTGTATCGAGCTTTTACCAAATTTTATTGCTTAGTCTTTACGTTGTCCAACTAGTTTGTCCTATAGTCTATCTTGTAGTCGATCTTTACCAACTGGTTACGGTTCACGCCGATATTTATGACTGTTAACTTTCAATTCTTTGGTAGCTCTAAAATATTTAAGTTTTTTCCTTCTTGATAGAGTATTTTTTTTTTTTGTTGTAAGAGAAAAAAAGCAAAACATGTTCCTAATTAATTCTCAGACACGCTTCTCTCTCTTAACTCACTCTTATTTTTCAGAGAGAGAAGGATATTTCTGAATAACCGGAATCTTCTTCCGGTTTTTTTTGTTTTTTCGGCTATTCTGATTTCCATATATATGAATTGCATCTCTTTTCCGTTTTAGGCGGATTTAACTATCTTCCATCTTAGCTAGGTTCGTTTTAAGCTAAGATTGGATATAGGTTTTTTGTTTTGTCATCTTTCTACAAAGTTTTAGGAGCAAATCCCGCATGCTTGTGATTGGACTAACCATCGGCTGTGTTCTTCCTCTAAAGACTAAGTCATTTCTTCGCCGCTAATCGCCGATCAGGCTTGAAGAAGACCTCATGGTCTAAAGGCGGAGCTTTAGCTTGGAGATAGGATGAAGTCGAAATCAGGTGATTCAACTAAAAGCAGCGGATGAATCTGTGGAAAGATGGTTTCAAAGACGTGACTACAAGCTTCATCTACTATGAATAATTCGAGGCGGGCGTTTAGCTTCAGTATTTGGTACAGATCTCATCGGCGAGAAGAAGCAAGAAGAATTCAGAACACACGTGTCAACAAAAGCTTAACGGTGACGCTTCGTAACAAGATACGTGGTTAAAGGAAGAACACATGTCTATGCCCCTCATGGGTTATTCACTTTTATTCCTAGCTTTTGTTTATGTGTTTGGAATAACTTAAAATTGGGCTTAATTTAGCTTGTATCATGCTTTGTAAGTTTGTATTACGCCCATTTTAATTGGGCTTTTAAATGAAAGAAATGAATGGCCGACAAAAAAAAAAAAAGCAAAATATAAAAAGAACCATAATTATATAAGTAAAAAAAAAAAATACTGCAAAAGATTAAAAAACTCGTGTACAGTATATGAATAGTCCTTTTGATATTTTTCATTTCCATGCATATATTAGATTGGGGCTCCCTCGAAAATTCCCGTAGTTGTTACATGCATGATGATATAGGTTATAAAGATTAGCAATATATATAACTGGCACTGTCTCTTTGTCTATTGTCATACAATACATATATGTTTCTGTGTTTTCTTTTTAATACAATACAATACTGGCTTACTGGATCAATTCATATACTTTATCTTATAAAGCACAAGTCACCTGTCAAATCAAGATAAGCCATATCATATTTTTTACTTTTTAAATTTAAAAAATATTCCAAATAACAGAAAAGCAAACATCATGGTATATAAAAAAAAATAGAAATCCTCTATAAAAAAAAACTTACAATGATTGTGTCATCAGAACACGTTTCATCTTCACTTTTTTTTTTGTGTCGTTCAAGCTTTTCATCTTCCTCTGACACACATCAAACACAACTGCTTAAGAAAAACATTCCTAATTTCACTTCCACTAACAACTCAACGTTCATGATAGTTTACAACAAATCCCATATTTTATATAAATTCTCTTGAACTTTCTCTAAACACAAAAAAAGCCCACAACAATTTTTTTATTTTCGATTCTCAATTCACCACCAGATCCATATCCTCTGTTCGATCAACAACGAAAACCTCTTTCAAATTCATAAATCCAAAACCCTTTAAAAACTATTGATGTGTTTGTATTTTATAGGTTTTAACCATAATTTTTAGGTTTGTTTTGAGTCTTTTATTGAGTCAAAGTGTGCTTTTAGAGTCTTTTTAGTCTTTTGTGAGGCTGTACAGGTTCTAGGCTACTTTGGAAGGAAACTGAGTGTTTTGGGGATGAAAACAAGCATCTGGAGGAAATTTGGTGAAAACTGATCGGACTAGCGACACTACAAAATAACAGGTGTATTGTATCATTTATTTTGCATCACAAGATTAAGTGATGTTATTTTAAATTACTTATTTGTAAATGATGTAAATATATTTCCCTTAACATCACTTATATTAACTAATGCTATAATTAACTTATTTGACATCAATTAAATAAAACTGATACAATTTTAAAAGTTTGTGTCACTTTTTTAAAAATTGATATAAAATAAAAGTTCACATCATTTAGTTAATTGATGTATCTATTAATTTTTGGTAAAATCACTTTTGTTAAATGACACAAAATTTACATCATTTAGAAAACTGATGTTAAAATAAATTATGAGAAAATGTCATAAAAATCCTCAACTTTTAAATTTGGGACGTTTTAATCACCAATTTTCAAGATGTCATTTTAATCACAAACTTTTTGTTGACTTGACCACAAAATAGCAAAGTTATGTTGACCTCGCCATTTTAGGCACGGCTTTTATTAAATCCCTAATCCTAGAAAGAAAACCTCAAATTTTCTCTATAATACCAAAATCTCTTCTGCAATTTCTCTCTTTCGATGAGTTTAAGCTCAAGTTTTGACACATCTGATTGCATCGGTGAGTGTGGTGTGCCATCGATGGTGTAAAGAAAATTTGGGGTTTTCTTTCTAGAGTTATGTATTTGTAAAATTGGAATCGATTTGGAGATTTAGTGTCTTCAATTTGGTAAACGATGTTGTTTTTGGAGTTAAAAACGTGGTTGTTTATGCTAATCGGTAGCAGATAACATACAATTTACTCTACTTTTAAGATCATTAACAGAGAATAAACGACGTGCCTAAAACGGCGAGGTCAACAAAACTTTGCTATTTTAAGGCCAAATCAACGAAAAGTTTGTGATTAAAATGACATCTTGAAAGTTGGTAATTAAAACATACCAAATTTAAAAGTTGGAGATTTTTTTGACATTTTTCCCAATAAATTATATTAACATAATTCACATTCAATTTTTAATTTTTAGAACAGAAGGTAACATAAATTAAAAAAATAGTAATGGAGATTTCTCATTGGCTAGTCAAGAGTGGTAAGGATTGAACGTTGGTTTATTATCCACCGTTCATAGATTTAATCCAACCGATAAGATTTTTTTTTTGTGTCAAAACTTCTCTTTTTTTCTTGTTGTGATAAAAACTTCTTCACTTCTTTATTATCTTTTATTTTTCTCCTTTCTCACAACTTCTCTTTCATCACATCATCTCCTTCGTTCTTCTCCTTTCTCATTTCATCATACAAGTAATTTTGTGGTGATTAGGATCGGCGTTTTTGACCCATATCAAACAGCAATAAATCATGATAGATCCAGTTGTTTAAGATAGAACGAGGGATGAAAAAACCGATGAGGATGTGGCCTACAAATCTTCGACGAGGACAACAGTTGATTGCCGGTAACGGTGGACGTTTGTTATGTCTAGATTCACGGTGGAAGAGGCCTGCGAATTAACCGGTAGTTAACGTAGACGAGATGTGAGATTGACAAACTCTTCCTTGCTCAATCAGCGGAACACCCAGATCGAAGGAAATCACAATTATCCGAGGATCTTGGTACGGCGGCGACGGCCACAAAAAAGGCTACCAAACTAGGGTTTTTAGTTTGTTTGGTTAATTATTTTGTAAACCAATTCTAATTATGTAAATCATAACAAACTCTGTTTAGAAATATTAATAAAAAGAAGTTGTATTTTTATTTAATTAATTAGTTTAATAAAATATAATCTTAAATCTGTTTATTTTTTAATAGTAAATCATTTGCGAATTTATCATTTTTTAATTATTTTTATTTTCTGTATTTTCGTTTTTATTTAATTAATTAATTACGAAAATACATAAATTAAATCAGATATTTGAAATTATACAAATTTTAAATCAGTTATTGTAAATGATACAACTATTAAAATCATTTTACAAAATTGATACTAATTTCAACATCACTTATTAAAACTGACACAAATTGATATAAAACATAGTATCATTTATTAATAATTGATGTATTATTAATATCGATTATAACAACCGATCCAAACAAAATAAAATTGCATCAGTTAATGATAAAGTGATGTTAATTATTTGCATCAACAATGTAAGTATCATTTTTATAAGTGATGACAAATTCCTTTGCTTCACTTATAAGTAATAGTCCTGGGCATTCGGGTACCCATTCAGGTTCAGATTGGGTATTTTGGATTTTTAGGTATTTTGGTAAAAGGGTCCTAGACCCATTCGGGTATTTCTAGTATTCAGATCGGATTTCGGATAAACACCCATTGGATTCGGATCAGATTCGGGTACCCATTTAATACCCGAAATATACTTCAAATTCGGCTACCCGTTCAATATCCGAATTCAAATCTCTCCAACTCTGATATTAAAGGTGAAGAAAATGTATGGCATACATGTTTCTTGTAGAAAATATTCTACTTGTTTTGCATTTCTTCTTTTTTGTGTTTTTTTTAATATGTAAAAATAATATTTTTGTATCTAGAGTTCATGAGTATGGAATAAAAATGCAATTAAGTCTCTACATAATAAGTTAAATCTCTCATATCTAAATTCTTTTAAAAAAAATGAAAGTTATACATAGTAATATATAAATAGTGGAGGTTTGAGAATTAGTTAAAGATATTAAAGTGGCAAAATGGTTACAATGCACCCACTTAATGCTTTAGGTCATTTGTTCGAATCCCACAAGTGACTATTTTGCACTATGTTTATACATGTTCGGGTTAATTCGGGTACCCGTTCGGATATTGGATAATACCCGATCGGGTACGGTACCCAGTTTCAATAAATCCTAAACCCATTCCGGTATTTTAAAATTTCGGATGCGGGTTCGGGTCGGGGTTTTCGGATCGGGTTCGGGTCGGATTTTTGGGTTCGGATATTTTGCCCAGGGCTAATAAGTAATGCAAACATATAAAATAAATAATACAATACCCCTGTTTTTTTGTAGTGCGAGCAGATGGAGCAAACACAGAAAAAGCATCCAAGATCGGCTGATCCACATTCGGGATCGACCGATCCCGTACCAGAAGCAACTTTTCTTTTTTCGTTTTAACCCGACTTTTAGGGTTTTATTTTGATATTTAAGTTAGAGGCTCGGCCTCCATAGACATAAGCATTATTTTTCTGAGACTATTTTGTATTGAGAGCTGAAGGGAGAAGATCTCTAATCCTTCTTGACACTTTGGAGAAGATTTCTAAACCCTATTTTCTATTCTTTTGCAATTCAATTATGCTTTCGTCATTTTTGATTTGCTATTTCTGTTTCTCTATGGCTGAGTAGTTTCACTGTTGGGTTTAGGGTTTTAAAAAGGGTTTTCATGATTTATTGATGCTAGATTTGTTAGATTAGGAATTGATCTTATTGTTCTTCATCTATTGTTGTTCTTAATGCTTAAGCTAGATTGATCACCTAGATTAAGATCTTAGGTTTAATTCATCGGGGCACCAAAAGTGTTGTTGAGTTTCTTGAAAAGAACATAGGTGAGCAAGGTGGACCTTAGCCAATGAAAGTTGAAGTTGAGGAACCTTGTGAACAGATCAAACTTAAACTTTTATTGCTTGCTTTTTTTTGCTAAATCCAAACGATGGTTTAGGGGTTTAGTGAATTCATTGCATAGATAACTAATGTTGCGGTAGTAGGTTAGTTTAACATTCGAGATTTGAGTTCAAGAACGGTATCTAATGCTTTCCCAATCTATCATCTAAATTCGTGATCATTGTCCCTAATGATTCCCTGCGCCCAATGTTTCTCTTTTGATTTAAAACACTCTTTTATTTACTGCTTTTTGTTAGTCACTTTCAAACACAAACTTTTCCATTGTCTTAGCTATATTTAATCTACATAATTTCATAGTGTAATTATTTGGTCCATGTGGATTCGATCCTGAAATGTTACAACGATACTACTAGATCGTGGTGGAGTACACATTAGGTTTTAATTGACCTGTTGATCAACTATAATTCTCACGGAGGTAAATCCTTTAACTTTTGTTCATATCCATTATTTTTCTTTTGAATTCATATTAATCCTTTTTTTTTGGTACTTTCAGGTTGAAAATGCCTGCTCTGGATTATACTCCTCTCTTACATCTAAATTCTTTGAAAAAAGAATGGAAAATCACAGCTCTAATAATCAAGGTCATGGTACTTTTTTATCTAAAAAATAAACTTGGTGTTATTCTCGGTATTGAAGCAATTCTTGTGGATGCAAAGGTATTTTTTTTCCGCTACTCTACATTTCACTTACTCTGAAATAGATTAGTGTCTCCATGATAAAACGACAGAAGGATTGGTTTAAAATTAGTAAATTATATATGTTTAACTGTTTCTTCGTCGGTGGATTGATCTGTGATAGTTTCTTTGTCCTTTTTCATTCAAATTCTATTACTATTTCATTTCATTGTTGCATTTAGATCTATTTGCACTCTCATATGAATTGTTAATGATTTTTACTAGGGATTTTTACTATGTGATTTGTTTTCTTCAGAGTTGTTCGTGTTTCATTATCAGAATTCGAGTCACAAGGGCCTGAGCTTTTGTATTCTCCACGGGATTTATTCATCTCATTGTAGCTGAACTCCTGATGAACCGCATCTTGCAGACATTGAGTTTTATCGGGCAGGATTGATACGATCTACTTGACGAGCGGCTTCCAGAGACGACGAGTCTAGGACTTGGATGATGTTACACTTCCACACTTCTCCGGCTCTTCTTCGTCGTGGCTTCTGCATTGGTGAGTTCAAAAATTGGTGGCTTCTGATTTTAAATTTGTAACAATATTGTAATGACATGTGAGTGACCCTTGAAACAAAGGACACAAAGAGGATCACTCAACAAAACCATAACAACAATTGAAGACTAGCCCAGTTAAACAAATGAAGCACAAAAGCTACACCACAGTCAACACGTCTCTTTGTCTATCAGAGTAGAGAAGCAGGTCGGTGCATGTGCAAAGATGAAGGAGCAATTCATCACTCCAAATAGCCTTGAGATTCTCCATTCTAAAGGCAGTCACTCAACATTTAATAAGCATCATTTGATATCAATAATATTAACTATTAAGATTTCATATTGTTTTACTTGGTGTATAAAACCCTTTGAGTGAATGTAATACGTAAAATGAAATCAATAATATGAGATGTTTCTGTAAATTTATTTCAATTCACAATTGCAGCATCCTTCTGTGTCTAAAATTCTGTCACCACTTTTTTTCTTATTTTAATGATTATATTTTGTTTTGCAAATATCATGTACAACTCATGTAAGTTTCGGTTGGGATTTCTTATGATTCGTTATGTAAGCCTTCTGAAATTACATGATTAATTATCTTGATTTTCATTTTCTTGATCTATATTATTTGACAAATTTTGCCCCGTACGAAATACAGGCTTAATACTAGTTAAGTTATAATTTATATATAGAAGCTAGCGATCTTTATAGCTAACCTCCAAATTACTGATGCTTTCATTTCCGACGAAGATAACATAAATAAATAGAAAATAATAACTATAATTATATTAAATAAAAATAGGAGTTATAAGCTTCTAATGCTGTCCATCTAGGATTTTAAACATACAATAGGGATTCGACATGTCACTAATTAACATTTTCTAAATTTCCAGAATTTTTTATATTAAGAATTATTTTAAACAACCTATCAGAGTTTGACATGTCATTCATTAACATTTTCTAAATTTCCAGAATTTTTTAGAAAAAGGAAAATTTTAAATTTATGAAAAAAAAAAACTATGTACAATATCCCACAGGCTAGAAAAATTTTAGACAATGGTTCAAACCAGTATAAATAAGATTAATATGCTTCCAACAACGAATGAGCAGGAAAGCTTGATTTATCAGGCGTCCAAGTTTAAAAGTTTTATTCGGTTTGATCCGGTTATTTATTTAATCAAACTAAAACAATTGGCTAGAAAATTTTTAGACAATGGTTCAAACCAGTATAAATAAGATTAATATGCTTCCAACAACGAATGAGCAGGAAAGCTTGATTTATCAGGCGTCCAAGTTTAAAAGTTTTATTCGGTTTGATCCGGTTTTTTATTTGATCAAACTAAAACTTTAAAAAGTTTCAAAAAAATATTATAAGATTTAATTTTTTTTAAATTTTAAATATTATAAATATTGAAAATTATAAAAGCTCTTATCTTTGAAAAAGTTTTTAAATATTATAATTTTAAAATTTCAATAGTTTAAAATATTATAAATATTGAAACTATTTAAAAGGTTCAAATATTATATTCGAACCTTTTAAAAGTTTAAAATGTTATAAATATTGAAACTTCTAAAAGTTTTAGCTTTAAAAAGGTTTCAAAATATTATAATTTTTAAATTTTAAAAATTTTTAACATTTAAAAGGTTTTTAAAACCTAAGCTTTAAAACAACCAATAGGGATTCAACATGTCACTAATTAACATTTTAGAAATTTGCAGAATTTTATATATTAAGAATTATTTTAAACAACCTATCAGGATTTGACATGTCATTCATTAACATTTTCTAAATTTCCAGAATTTTTTAGAAAAAGGAAAATTTTAAATTTATGGAAATAAAAAAACTATGTATAATATTGTGACAACCCGTTCCGTTGACCCCACTAGCCTCACTGCTAGCCGCCCAAACGGACCCCAAGCTGGCCCTGCAGGGCATCGATCCTAACCCATCACTGTGGATATCCCAATCCACCAATAGGTTATTGGTGCGCCAGGCGTTCCTCGAACCCTGGTCCTCACCCTTTAACAACCTTCCCACAGGACAAGCTGTCACCAATTGATCTGCAGGTCAATTGGTGGCAACTTGTCATGTGGGAAGGTTGTTAAAGGGTGGAGATCAGGGTTCGAGGAACGCCTGGCGCACCAATAACCTACTGGTGGATGTGGATTTCCACAGTGATGGGTTAGGATCGATGCCCTGCAGGGCCAGCTTGGAGTCCGTGGTCCGTTGGGGCAGCTAGCGGTGGGTTAGTGGGGTCCGTGGGACGGGTTGTCACAAATATCCCACATTGGCTAGAAATTTTTTAGACAATGGTTCAAACCAGTATAAATAAGATTAATATGCTTCCAATAACGAATGAGCAGGAAAGCTTGATTTATCAGACATCCAAGTTAAAAAGTTTTATTCGGTTTGATCCTGTTTTTTATTTGATCAAACTAAAACTTTAAAAAGTTTCAAAAAAATATTATAAAATTTAAATTTTTAAAAATTTTAAATATTATAAATATTGAAAATTTTAAAAAAGTTTTAAAATATTATAATTTTAAAATTTTATAATTTTAAAATTTTAATAGCTTAAAATATTATAAATATTGAAACTTTTTAAAAGGTTCAAATATTATATCCGAACCTTTCAAAAGTTTAAAATATTATAAATATTGAAACTTCTAAAAGTTTTAGCTTTAAAAAGGTTTCAAAATATTTTTATTTGCTTGATTATTTATCAGGTTTCCAAATTTAAAAGTTATTTGATTTATTTTAGCAAATTAATTTTTTTACAGGTTTAAATATTTTTTATAGAATGTTTAGAAATATTATAAATACCTCCATAAAAATGTTAAAATATTATAACTATTTAAACTCTATAAAAAGTAAAAGTGTCATTAATATTTAACTCTAAAAAAAAATGTTACAGATAAAAAATATTATCAACCTCATGGTTTCCTCTTGGCAAGTTACGAACTGGTGCTCTTGGTGCAGGTAGTGGTTGTTCAATTCGTGTCATGCGATCACCAAGCGTTTGGAGTTGGATTTGAATAGCTGCAAGTATCTCAGCGATGTTCACATCTCCTCCTTGTTCTCCCATGGTTCAAAACGTTTCTGTAAAAGTAAGAAAAGAGATCAAGTGCACAGGAAGTCGAAAAGTCCAAAAACTAACAGATCTAGGATTTGAGAGATTTTGGGCAGTCAAAAAGACAGATCTGAACGATTTTTTTTTTTTTTTTTTTTTAAGAAGACGAACAGTCAAATAGAGCAAAACACACGAAAATAACAGATCTAAAAGTGTAAAAACAAACTGAAACAAACACAAACTGAAACAGACACAAACTGAAGCAAACTAAGGGAAACAAACTGAAACAAAAAAGGATAGATAAAACCTGATTTGGAACGTTTAGCTCTGATACCAGATGATATAGGAACCCAGATGAGGGATCCCAAGTAGATAGATGGAAATAGACAAATGGTTGATAACACTGTTCTGCCTATTCGGTGGAAGATAGATGGAGTGCAGTGAAGAGATGGTGAATAGACAAATGGTTGATAACACTGTTCTGTCTATTCGGTAGCAGTGGAAGATGAAAGGATAGATGGGTGGATTGAGGGACGCCACACAGATCTGTGAAAGGATCTATGATAAGTCAAATCTTAGTCTTCAAGGATTCACACACAAGAAGAAGGAGAAAAGGGTGGTTGCTTCTATCTCAGAAGATAACCTAAGAAAACTCTCATTTTATTTCATAAAAACTTGAAAGGTTACAATGCTGAGAAGGGACCTTATATAATGGTCCAGCAGCGGGGGACCTTCAAGGGTTGAAATTTATTACAAATAAAAGGACTAAACTTGCAAAAACAACAGACTCGATTTTAGGACTTAAATAAATAAAAAAGACTCATAAAGACCCAACGGTCGATTCCTGCAAAACAAGAAAGAACCAACATTTATTATTTGAATTCAAACACTTACCTTGATAATAGCTCTCATGCACGCTCCAGCCCTTCATTGATTGCTTCGGAAATGATGAAAAGAACGGGTTCTTTAATTCCTTGTAGAACTGGCAAAAATGATGCTTGTGGAGTCTTCTCTTTGGAATCTTCTAGTTCAATGAGAGTAATCAGACTTGCAATGGACTTGTTGAATTGTTCCCTTAAGGTCCTTGCTCCCAGCCTTGTCATAGGTTTGTGTATCATTGTTGGCAGAACGGGTTCTTCAGGAATTGGTAGAACGGGTTCTTCAGGAAATGATAGAACGGGTTCTTCGGGAAATGGCAGAACGGGTTCTTCCGGAAGTTTACTATTGATGTCCTCATCATTCCCTCCCTCTTGAGAAAGTTCTGTCTGCAGAACTATTTCATCTGCATGGAAAGGAGATAAATCAACAACATTAAAGGTAGGAGAAATGTTCAACTCACCTGGTAGCTCAATCTTGTAGGCATTGTCATTGATTTTCTCTAAGACCCAAAATGGTCCATCTCCTCTTGGTGACAGCTTGGACTTTCTCTCCTTGGGAAATCTCTCTTTTCTCATGTGTAACCAGACCCAATCTCCAGGTTCAAACGTCAGCTCCTTGCGGTGCTTATCCGCATGCTCTTTGTTCTTTGCGCTCTTCTTCTCAAGATTCTCTTTAACCTTTTGGTGGAGTTTCTTCACAAAATCAGCTTTGGTGACTCCTTCTGCACTAGAATAAACAGCTTGGGGCAGAGGTGTGATGTCTAATGGGGTTAGAGGATTAAAACCATAAACAACTTCAAATGGAGATAATTTGGTACCAGAATGCTTAGCATGATTATAAGCAAATTCAATATAGGGTAAACAGGATAACCAGTTTCGGAGATTCTTACCCACCGTAGCTCTCAAAAGAGTGGAGAGAGTACGATTAACTACCTCAGTTTGGCCATCAGTTTGAGGATGACAAGTGATGGAGAAGAGTAGCTTAGTTCCTAGCTTTTTCCACAAAGTCTTCCAAAAGTGGCTGAGAAATTTGGTGTCTCAATCTGAAACAATGGTCCTTGGGATTCCATGTAAACGCACAACTTCTTTGAAAAAGAGCTCAGCAGTTTGAGTAGCATCATTTGTCTTGTTACATGGAATGAAATGCGCCATTTTAGAGAACCGGTCCACCACAACAAAGATAGAATCTCAGTTGTTGATCTTAGGCAGTCCTAAAACAAAATCCATAGAAATATCTACCCATGGTAGGTTAGGTATAGGCAAAGGCATATATAAACCATAAGGATGTGACCTGGATTTTGCTTTCAAGCAAGTGATGCACTTTGCACAGAACCTTTCCACATCTCTTTTCAAATGCGGCCAAAAGAAATGTTCCATAAGAACACTCGCCCAAAATGTCCCATAAGTCCTCCTCCATGTGCTTCTCCTATTAGCAGCTCTCTCATGGATCCTTGAGGAATGCACAGTCTGTTGTCCTTAAAGAGAAATCCATCATGTTGATAGTATGACCCATAAGCGGCTTTGCTTGTTTCCTTAAAGGCTTCTTTGAAATCTGGATCCTCCTCATATAGACCTTTGATATGATCAAATCCCATGACTTTAGCCTCCATTGTAGTGATCAAAGCATGTCTCCTTGATAAAGCATCAGCTACAATGTTCTCTTTGCCCTTCTTGTACTTAATCACATATGGAAATGTTTCCACAAATTCAAGCCACCTTGCATGTCTCTTCTTAAGTGTAGTTTGTCCTCTTAGGTGCTTGAGTGTCTCATGATCTGTATGAATAACAAACTCTTTGGATAATAAATAATGTTGCCAAGTTTCTAGAGATCTTACCAAAGCGTAGAGTTCTTTATCATATGTTGGATAATTAAGTGCAGCTCCACTGAGTTTTTCACTGAAGTATGCTACTGGTTTTCCTCCTTGAGTTAGAACAGCACCTATTCCTGTACCAGAAGCATCACATTCAATTTCAAACATTTTATCAAAGTTAGGAAGTACCAAAACAGGTGCATTTGTTAGGCTGTCTTTGAGTAGTTTGAATGCATCCTCTTGTGCTTGACCCCATTTGAATTCCACATTCTTTTTAATCACTGATGTTAAGGGTGCAGAACTTTCTCAAGAGGGAGGGAATGATGAGGACATCAATAGTAAACTTCCGGAAGAACCCGTTCTGCCATTTCCCGAAGAACCCGTTCTATCATTTCCTGAAGAACCCGTTCTACCAATTCCTGAAGAACCCGTTCTGCCAACAATGATACACAAACCTATGACAAGGCTGGGAGCAAGGACCTTAAGGGAACAATTCAACAAGTCCATTGCAAGTCTGATTACTCTCATTGAACTAGAAGATTCCAAAGAGAAGACTCCACAAGCATCATTTTTGCCAGTTCTACAAGGAATTAAAGAACCCGTTCTTTTCATCATTTCCGAAGCAATCAATGAAGTTTACTATTGATGTCCTCATCATTCCCTCCCTCTTGAGAATGTCCCATAAGTCTCTTTAGCTGAATGGGCTGTCAAGAACTCCTTGAACCGTGGATCACATTGCCGCAGAAACTTCCCCACCAAGTCCAACTCGTCAATCTTCTCCTTCTGCCCAGCAATAATTTCGGATTGTTGAGCAATTTGTGAATCACGCTTCAACATTTCTGCATCACGCCTCAACATATTAGCAGCCTGCTCCTCTATCTTCCGTTGAGCTTCCTTCAATTGTTCTTGCATAGCCACAAAGGCTAAAGTGTCTCCTGCTTGCTTCCCCTTGCCATTGACAATGCAGTCATGGAGGCTTCCAACTCCAAAAGGTTTTCCTCTTGAATCCTTCTCAGTGGACTGCAAAGTAAGAGAAAATAAGATATTAGAGGATGTCAAATTAAACTCCAAGATAACATTTTTGTATTGTTAAAATAAAACGTAACCTGAAGAAAGATTTCTGTATATTCTTCAGTTGTTAGCCCTCGGGGCCGTGACTCCCCATCTGAGATGGCAGAAGGATCTTCCTGGAGCTGAGACAACCTCTCTTGCACATTCTTCTCATATGTTTCTGCTATCTTCTCTGCCTTCCGATCAACATATGTCCCATCAGGCTTTGTATGTGCCTTGATGAAAACCTCACCAATACGTACTTCTCTTCCCAATTCCTCTTCCTGTAATGTTAAGAAACAGACAAGTAAATTTTTAATGTAACAGCTAGGTCAAAAATGAAAGTGACGAATGTGTAACAACAAAATTGGCTCACCATTTCGTTTTGAATCTGTCGATACGACTTTGGCCCTGAGAGGTGGACATGAGGACCGAGGCCATTACGGTCAGACATACGGCAATCAGAATATGTTTTGCTCCTTTGTTGTGCTTCTTCAGTGTCCCAGAATTCTGTCATTGTTGTCCATAGAGTAGTTCCAATCCATTTAGGTTGGCGTCTAGTAGTTCTCACGGTGCTAACCATGTCTTTGAGCCGATTTTGACAGATGGTCTCGAAGTGAGCTTGAACAGTCCCAGTTATCAAAGGATCCCAAGTGTGGGTTTTCTACAAAAAACAAAAAGAAAATAGCTAATGTGAGTGAAAAGAAGCACAAGTAAATAAAACAATATATGAAGAGTAAAGCAGTATATGAAGCTTAAAGCTATAAATGAAAGCTAGAGGACAGAACACTTAACCGCAAACTCAATGAAGTATCTTTCCTGTTTATCCCGAGGAACACATGTCCAGCTGTAGAAAGGACCTTCGAATTTGTTTAAAAGAATTTTAGTAATCTTCCGAGTGAGCGTAGATCCAGGGTCACGATCAAACCTCCAGACATATGAAACAATAAAACCAAAGTCAACCATCAGAGACACTCAAAATAACAAATCGATAAGTCTAAGAAACAATAACCATCAGGATGATATCAACTAAACTAAGAAGACTTAATGCTAAGTCTAAGAAACGATACACCATAGCTTCAAAGAGTTTGTAATCGCATCAGAGACCAAACAATGAGACCTAAGCAAGACCTAAACAAAACCAAAACCATTATTCAAAGAGTTTGTAATAGCATCAGAGACCAAACACTTCATAACCAAGACCAATCGAGACCAAACAATGAGACCTAAGCAAGACCTAAACAAAACCAAAACCATTATTCAAAGAGTTTGTAATAGCATCAGAGACCAAACACTTCATAACCAAGACCAATCGAGACCAAACAATGAGACCTAAGCAAGACCTAAACAAAACCAAAACCATTATTCAAAGAGTTTGTAATCGCATCAGAGACCAAACACTTCATAACCAAGACCTAAACACTAATATGAAATGAGACCTAACCGTACCATTCGGTCTTTGGTAGGGGAATGGGAGAGAGGACGGTGGTAAACTCATGTCTGTTTGGCACTAGAAGCAGTGCATTTAGAGCCCGCAATGTGTCCTCCTGGAGTTCCGGCAACACCGGAGGATAATCAGCTTGGAAATTGTTGCCTTGAGACGATGGATGCGAACGATGACTGCGAGTCTGAGAGACTTCAGCTGGAGAATGCGGACTGTCAACTAGAGTAGGCGGAGGGTCAACTAGAGTAGGCGGAGGATGCGACGGATTGTAGTGGACTTCTTGAGAAGGAGTCGGGTTCACTGTAGGCTGCAGTGGGTGAGTGTAGGAGTTCTGAAAAAGCTGTTGAGGCGGAGGAGAGTTCCGGATCTAGGCCGCCGATGACTGTCGTTGTACTTCAGGCGTCTGCAGCGGAGGAGGAGATTGGACCGCCGGCGTGAAGTTGTACTGATTGGGTAGACTGTGCGGCCGTTTATTTGGTGTTGACGCTCCGACTCTCTGAGAAACGTTAGGAGCAGCAGGTTTCCTCTTCCTTCCTCCTCGATTAGGCATCGTTTGAGAGATGATGAGAACGATTAGGGTTACAGATTTGGGGAATCGAGAGGAAGAAGAGAAGGATTAGGGTTTAGATTTGGGGGATCGAGAGGAAGAAGAGAAGGGTTAGGGTTACAGATTGGGAGATTGAGAGGAAGAAGATGCAGATTAGGGTTAAGAATTGGGAGAATCGAGAGGTGTCGAAGGCTGCGAGAGGAAGAAGATAATGGATTAGTGTATATTAGGGTTAGGGTTCGAGAGAAGAAGAGGGATAATGGGTTTGGGTTTAGTTAGGATTATTAGTTTATGTTTAATTAGGCCCAAATTTTAATCTAAGCCCAAATTTTAAAAGTTTAATTATAATTTTAATCTAAGCCCATTTTTATTTATAAAACACTGATTAGTTTTAATTACTATTTTAATTAACCAAATTTTAATTACAATTTTAATTAACCAAATTTATTTAATTACAATTTTAATTAACCAAATTTTAAAATTTTAATTACAAGTTATTTATATAACCAAATTTATTACACAATAATATTACACAATAATATTACACAATAATATTACATAATAATATTACACAATAATATTACATAATAATATTACACAATAATATTACACAATAATACACAAATATTACAAAGTAAAAAGACAATACACTTAAAATACAAATACATAGTAATTTTGCCAAATAATTATTGTTCTTCGTCTTCTTGTTCTTCATCATCAGAAGACGATAAATTACACTGGAATTCATCTTCTGGATCCGCATCTCCAACATCGTAATCAAGGTTTATTGGATTAGCATCTGCTACCAAATTGTCGACTATGAGATCTTCAACTGTAGTCATCAATACAGCATCATCATTTTCTGTTTGCAACAGAGTCGGTTCATTGTTTTCATATTCTCCTGAAATGTTTCCCCTCGGATTTACTTTCAGAACACTTAGCCACTCTCGCTTTGGTTTCTTTGTGTATGGATACGGAATATAGCAAACTTGATCCGCTTGAGATGCTATTTGCACAAAATCGCAATTTAGTATGGATAGTTACATTAAATAAACTTATATATAAATTATATTGAGTCTTACGTACCTAAAATGAATGGCTCATATTTGTTGTATTTTCTCGAAGAGTTCACGTCAACAACGCCACTATTGCTCTTCCGAGTCCCTCTACCAATGACAGGATCATACCACTTACACTTAAAAAGTGTGATTCTCAAATTGGTCATCCCTTCGTACTCAAGTTCTATGATATCAGTTAAGTTCTCATAGAAATCTGCACCATCAGATGCATCAGTGTAATTTTCACCTTTAACACATACACCATAGTTACATGTCTTCCGTCCAGCACCGTGATTCTGCGTATGAAACACATAGCCTCTTGTAAAGTATATTGGCCAAGTTTTGACCTTGTGTAAAGGTCCATGCACTATCTCTTGAACCCAAGTAGGAAATGGATTTGTGGCGTTCCAGTATATAACCTGTGTATACATATAAATATTATATATCAATAATATAATTAAATAAATGCATAATCAGAGTCGGTTACATGGGTTCGAGTATACTTACATAATCTTTTACCCACACATGATATTCTTCAGCTCTTTTCGTGGACAGTTCTTTTTCGGTTAATTCAGGATATTTGGTAGAAAGAAAATCCTCGAACATACTAAGAAAATTAAATATATTTAATATATATGAGAAATATTTGTGGAGTCTATATATTTGTGAGTCAATATTATATACCTCTCAATTGGTTGAAAATATTCACAATTCCATAAAACATATGCATGTGCGCACTGATAGTCTCTCTCTGAAAGCCATACTTCATGCATTTCCCCACTTGGGCGACCGACATGAGTAAATATATTAGGGACTCCAGGGACATGATATATTGGGACTTCACCTTCATAGAATCTTGTTAACCTGATCAAATAAGATAATTAAAAGTAATTCAAATTAAGTATAAATTATAATTTCATTTAATTATACCTTGATTTTGTTTGTATATGATCGGCAAAGTAGTGCTCAGAGAAGTAAGCAATCTCGTCATTGATATAGGACTCAACGATTGATCCAGCCGCATATCTTTTGTTCTTCGCTTTTCCTTTCAACTTTTTGAAAAATCTTTCAAAAGGATACATCCATCTATATTGGACAGGGCCTCCCAATTCTGCTTCATATGGAAGATGTATAGGCAGGTGCTCCATCACATCAAAAAATGATGGTGGAAATATCTTCTCTAAGTTGCATAAGATCAAAACAATGTTATGTTTAAGAATTTGAACGCGACTTTTTTGCAAAGTTCTTGAGCATAAGTCCCTGAAAAATGCTCCAATCCCTGAAAATTTCATGTCTTAGGAAATTATATTTAAAATATATAGTACTAATTTAATTAAATAGGTAATCTGTAGTACCTGATAATGCAAGGTGAACGTTCCGGTCTAGGAGTTCTGCGAAGATAAATGGAAGAAGTCGCTCCATAAAAACATGGCAATCATGACTCTTCATTCCTGAAAACTTGCCATTGATCAGATCAACACAACTAGCCAAGTCTGACGAATAACCATCTGGAAATTTCACCGCATGCTTGACACATTCCAATAAACTTGTTTTGGCTTCCTTTGTCAATGTATATGCTGGGAATGGAGCTTTACCCTTCCTATCAATATGCAAGTGTGGTCGAGAACAAAATTGTTCTATGTCCAATCTTGACATGATGTTATATTTAGATTTACCCTGTACACTCATAAGAGTATACAAGATGTTGTCCACAAAATTCTTCTCGGTATGCATCACATCAATATTATGTCGGAGATTGAGGTCCTTCCAATAAGGTAGCGACCATAATATGCTTTCTTTGTGCCAATTATCTTCCTTTCCATAGCCTGGCATCTTCTTATCATGACCGTTACCACCGACTTCCCTGGTTTTTGGTGGATTTACATTTTTCAAACGCTCATAATAAACTTGCTCACCAGTTAAAGACTGCGGTGGATAGTCGTTAGAAGCGTCTCTTCCCTTCAGGAAATATTTTTTGTTCTTCCTTAATTGATGACCATGAGGCAGGAATCTTCGGTGACAATCAAACCAACATGTCTTCCTTCCTTTGGGTAGATAAAACGACTTTGTACTTTCCATGCAAATTGGACAAGATAATTTACCATGGGTGGTCTATCCCGATAACATGCTATACGCCGGAAAGTTGCTTATCGTCCACATCAGCACTGCTTTTAGATTGAAGTTTTTATTCAAAGACACATCGTATGCATCGACTCCAGTAGACCCCAACTCTTTTAACTCCTCAATAAGAGGTTGTAGGAAGATATCGAGGCTAGCTTGCGGATGATTTGGCCCAGAATTCAGAATTGTAAGAAACAAGTACTCCGTATTCATGCACATACCAGGGGGTAAATTATATGGAGTCAAGATCACAGGCCACAGTGAATGATTACGAGACATGCCAAATGGATTGAACCCATCGGTACATAATCCAAGGTAGACGTTACGGGGTTCTTCCGCAAACCGAGGGTTAAGCTCTTGGAAATATCTCCACTCTGCCGCATCAGAAGGATGATTCATTTCTCCCTCTTTTGATTGGTGCTCTGCATGCCATCTCATTGCCGCTGTAGTCTTGTGGCTCTGATACATTCTCTTCAACCTATCAGCAATAGGTAGATACCACATACGACTATATGGTACTCTTGTTCTCCGTCGGTCCTCCTTAGGCTACCATCTTGGTGAACCACAAAATAGACATGTCTCTTCCTTTTCGTCTTCTTTCCAGAAAATCATACAATTGTTAATACAAACATCAATTGTATAATATGGAAGGCCCAAATTACGCATCAATTTCTCTGTCTCGTAATGTGAACCGGTAGACTGGTTGCCTTCTGGTAAATAATCCGTCAAAATTCCGCAAACCGAATCTACTAACTTTTCACTCATATTATACTCCGCCTTATTTTGCATGACTCGAGCAGCCAATGACAATTGCGAGTGACCTTCACGACAACCATCATATAAAGGAGTTTTTGCACTATCTAACAAGTCGTAAAATTTCTGAGAATGGTTTTGTACCGGTTCTTCCACATTCTCATAACTCTCATTTTGATGATAATTATCATCTAAACCCACATTATAACGAAATGCATCATTCACCATATCCACATATGGATCTTCTACTACATTACCCATTTCTTCATGACTCCCATCATACGTCCTATCAGTGTAACTACTTCCTATATCAAAATTAATTTCTTCGCCGTGGTTATACCAAACATAATAATCTGGCATAAATCCATTACTAAACAGATGACTCATAACTCTTCTACCCGAGAGACATCTATTGTTTTTGCAAACACTACATGGACAGAGAAACTTACCCCCATTATTCTGAACTGTTTCTTGGCTACTTGCAAACGTTAAGAATTGGTCCACCCCCACTTCGAATTCAGATGAAAAATTCCCCGTCACTTCATCGAACCTCTTGTACATCCACTCCCGATAATTACCGCCATTATAATTATATATATATATATATATTTTTTTTTTTTTTGGGAGAAAATATAAAAAATTATATAAAGCAAACCTTTTTTTTTATTTAGAATTTTTTTTTTTAGAAGAGGAAAGTGAGTTCGGAGTGAAGAGAGCAAATGAGTGCAACTTGTTTTTATAGATTTCCTAGGTGACTAATAGGTGACTAATAGGCGACTACATAATAAAAGTTGGTACACCAACCCCCGCATGGAAACCACGTGTTTTTAACCGTTTTTTGCGACTACTTGGCGACTACACGATGACTATGTAATGACTCGCCATAAGAGTCGCTGAACAGTCGCTAAAATTTACGACTACTTTACGACTACCTTATGACTCTCCGTATGAGTCGCAACGTAGTCGCCAAAGTTTACAACTATTTGACTTGGTCGTATTGTAGTCGTTATTTTAGCGACTAAGTTGCGACTATATAATTCCGTCAACAATATAGTCGCCTCTTAGTCGTTAATATACGACCATCGTAACGACTGCATAAATTAGTCGCTTAAGAGTGACTAATTAGCGACTAATTCCATGTAGTCGCAGAATAGTCGCTAAATAGTCACTATGTAGTCGTTATTTTTGGCGACTACATATGTGGTCGCTATGTGTAGTCGCTAATCACCTGTTTTCTTGTAGTGAAAAAGACTCATAAAGACCCAACGGATGATTCCTGCAAAACAAGAAAGAACCAACATTTATTATTTGAATTCAAACACTTACCTTGATAATAGCTCTCATGCACGCTCCAGCCCTTCATTGATTGCTTCGGAAATGATGAAAAGAACGGGTTCTTTAATTCCTTGTAGAACTGGCAAAAATGATGCTTGTGGAGTCTTCTCTTTGGAATCTTCTAGTTCAATGAGAGTAATCAGACTTGCAATGGACTTGTTGAATTGTTCCCTTAAGGTCCTTGCTCCCAGCCTTGTCATAGGTTTGTGTATCATTGTTGGCAGAACGGGTTCTTCAGGAATTGGTAGAACGGGTTCTTCAGGAAATGATAGAACGGGTTCTTCGGGAAATGGCAGAACGGGTTCTTCCGGAAGTTTACTATTGATGTCCTCATCAGAGGTTTAAAGAAAAAGGATCGACGACGAACACATTTTTTATTAGCTATACATGTGTTCATATTACTTTCTCTGCAAGTAATTTGCAATTTTATCGTTTTAAGATTTTGGTTAAAGAAATTTCAATACATGTGGATCTAAAGCCGAGTAAGTATACAAGTGAAAATATCAATAATTGAGTGCATTTGGTGATTATGCTGATCCATGAAATATTATGAGAAAATAGACAATGATTTTGGTATTGGAGTTTGATGGGTTAAAAAGTTATTAAGTGGAAGAATGTGAGAAAGGAGATGAGGTAGAGGAAGAAGAAGAGTATAACGAAGAATCGGACGGTAAAAGTAATAATGACAATTATCATGAAAATTTAACAATAAAAATGATGAGAAAGAATATGAAAAGTAAGAAAACAATGGAAAAAAACACAAAAACATAGATGGTGGCAGTCAATTAAATATGAGAAAACAGATTAATTCATGATTCAAAAAGTGTTTCGTTTGTCTGGCCGTAAAAAGATGGTTTAGTATATGCAAGGTCACCAGTTTGAATGTCCGATCCGCCTCTCATGGATGTCCAATTAAATCTATGATTCTTTTGATCATATTTGTTTTTTCAGCACAACTGATTTTTATATTTTTTAAAATTTTGGTGTATCGTAAATAAAAGTTTGGCCTTAATAATAATTTAAAATTTTTTATAGAGAAAATTACTCAAACAACACATATAAGTTGATGGTTTACTCAAATAGCACATCTGACCAAACTTTTGCTCAAATAACACATAAAAGTTGAAAAATGACTTTAAAGCCTTATTATTTTTCTGTATTTACAATTCATGCCATTTAAAATTAAGAACAGAAAAAAATCTGAAATTATATAAGAAAAATACCAAAAATAAAAAATTAAGTTCATCCTTTTCATTTTTCTCTCTGCCCCCAAATCGCGATTTAGGGTTTCCGCTTTATTCTGGCGATTTACAAGCCCTCGTCGTCATTGCCGCCGCAGTTTCTTTTCCCTTCTTTTTTATTTTGTATTTTAAAAAGCCTATCGTCTTTGTTTATGGGTTTGTGGAGCCGCCAAGGTGTGGGTTGTCAATGGAATCTCTCGTCTTCGTATCTTGTTCCACATCCAGGCCATGCCACTGTCCAATTCGTTGGTAAGAATATTTTATTATAATTTTTGGTTCCTTAGTGTTAATGATAGCTAACAAAAAATGATTTGATTCAAAACAAGTTTGTTAAAGATCTAGTATTTTGTTTGAACTTTGGATCCAGATTATCATTAATTTAGGATTTGATCAAAAAGATCACCATGGTTTTTATTTCTCACCACTAGATTATCATTTTCATGAGTCTTATGAATTTGTGTTGTATTTTTAGATGATTATAACTTATGAAAATTAAAGAGAAGAATCACACCAAATATGCATGTAATCGGTGGTGGACCTTCCCAGAGTTGTTGATTTTTTGAGAAGATTTGAAGAGCTTCATTCTAGAACCGGAAGAATTTGATGCATCTATTGGATGGATCTGAGATCGACAGAAGAAAATTAACAGAAGGAGAGAAGTTCTCCATTGATCAAAGGATGAATCAATCAATGTAGGAACAAATCTCTAGTTTGGTTTGTTGGTTTTTTTTTTGATTTTTTGTAATATTTATATTTTTCTGATGATAGATTCGATTAAAATGCCTGTTTTAATGTTTAAGTTCGAACTGGTTTTGGGAGATTTTCGAATCATTTTAATTGTTCACATGTCCCAATTTGCATAATAAAAAATGTCTTGGATAACACATGAATAAAAACAATATTCGTTGCAACAAACCATCACCGGATTCTTTTCAACATCAAGTGATATTCTTATGATTTGGAGGTTAGTTCGGCGACGGCGACCGTTAACGCGGCAAGGAGGCGGAGGTTAGCCGCCGTGACTTAGTCAAAATCGTTAAAAAAAAATCAGAAAAAGCTTCTATTACTAAAAACTCATAATGAATGATGTATTTAAGTTTTTTTGGTCAAGAAATGTGAGAAAGTGACGGAGAAAAAGAGAAACGAAAAAATGTGAAGAACAAAATGCAGGAAATGTGTAGCAGCCGCTAGAGTTTTTGGGAAGAAGGTAACATGAGCAAACTATGAATTTACCTTTTCAAGTTACTTTAAAAAAAAAAATTTGCAAACTGCTAAGCTTTGAACTGTAGATTTGAAACACTTTTAAACAAACCTATAACCATTGTGCTACCTTATCTTACAATGTTATTACCAATTAAAATCATATATAAACCTAATATTAAATAAAAACACTGCATATTTCGTAAAATACTTTGTTTTGACCTAAAACAGCAATAGTATAAATCTATCAAACCAATTAATTCTATCACGTCTATATGTTTAACTCTACTTAACTTTTGTTATTTCGGTAACAAATAAATCTATCACTTCATTAACTTATAACTCTATCGCTTTTAATTATGTCTATCAATATGGACATATCTACCTATCGCATATAACTAAATCTGTCATATAAATCTATCTTCGTCTATATGTCTGCCATAAAGACTACATAAATCTGTCAAACAAATCTGCCACCCGACATAAACCTAATATATCTGTCACCATTGTACTAATATCTCTATCAAAAATTATTAATTCTATCATCATTACAATAAATCTATCCAATATATCTACCGATAACATAACTCCGTCAACTAAATTTATGTCTGCCATCACTAATTTATCTCTACCAATTTAATCTACTTAATTTTCAAACTCTATCCAAGAAGTCTGCCAAAATTTATATAACTCTATTGAAAAAATATGTCTATCGTCATATAGATTATTTGAGCGGGAACTTTTCCCCCCAAAAACTTTGAACAGTTGTAGAACAAACACATACGTGGCATTGCTTTTTAATGGCATAATCGTAATTTATTTTTTCTCAACACACCTTCCAAAGAGTTCATATGTCATTAAAATTTTCCGAAAAAATGACATTCTAGTCTTTTTTAAGCTTTTCTAAGCTATTTGAGTAAAGTTCCCTTTTTTATAAGTTAATATTTCATAACTGTCATCAATCATAAATAATTTTCACCAAAATATACGAAATCTAGTAAATTTAAAGATATCAATATTATAAAATAAACATTCTAACTCATCCATATGATCTTTACTCTCGCTTTTGTGCTATTATAATAAAATGTGTGAATAACTTAAGATGCCATGGACATAAACACTTAGCTTGTACATCTTTTGGTCATATTTTGTTATACATAGATATATAAGGCGAAAAAAAGAATATATATATATATATATAAGGCCCAAGAAAAATATAAAGCCATCCCGAAAAGATACAATATCAAGTTTGAGTTCTTTGTAGTTAAATGCAGTTAGTTTGTCCGAGTAACGTGATAACACCAAGTCTGAGAGAGCCAAATCCTAACATGATTCAAACTTATCTAATGAAAAGAAAAAAGCACAAAACCAAAACCAAAACCGTGAGGCGTAAGGACGAGCTAATCCGAGTAACGTGGATTTGGTCGTCGTATTCGGATGGGCCTACTGGAGCTCTGCAACTGTGGCCCATCAATAACCTCCCCTCGAACAGCAGCCTTGTCCGCAAGGTGCGTATCATAATCATGAAAGCTAGCCCACAACTGCTTTACCTCCTCCCACGTTGCATCGTCCGTAGGTAGACCTTGCCACTTGACCAGCAACTCCATCACTCTTCGCCCCCGTACGAACATCACGCCGCGGAAGGATTGCCTCTGGCTGAAGGTGGAGATGGCCATTTTCCCGAAGTGGAGGAAGCTGCCCAATAACGACAGTGTCTACCTACCCGCGGTTTCAAGAGTGAGACATGGAAGACCGGGTGGATACGGGAACCCGTCGGTAATGCAAGCCTATAGGCCACTTCTCCAACGCAAGCTTTGACTTGGAATGGCCCGTAGTACTTATGTGCCAGCTTCTGCGAAGTGCGACGAACAACCGAGCGTTGCCTATATGGCTGCAAGCGTAAATATACCCAGTCACCACTAACGAATGTGACGTCTCTACGCTTCTGATCCGCAAGTTGTTTAGCTCTGTTGTTAGCTGCTTCCAGGTTACGCTTGAGTTCTCCTAGCAATTCATCCCATGACGTCAGCTGCTCATCAACCTCGGCCAGCGTGGAAGAACCAACTTCATACAAGGGAACAACCGGAGGAGCTCTACCATATAACACCTGAAACGGTGTCATCCCGGTGGAGGAATGATATGACGTATTGTACTAGAACTCCGCCCACGGTAACAATGAACTCCACTGAGTCGGTCGGCGCTGCACAAAGCACCGCAAGTACTGCTCAATGCAGCGATTAACAACCTCCGTCTGTCCATCAGATTGAGGATGATAGGAGGTGGATGATAACATCATTATTTTACTCATTTTAGTTATAGTTTTCATATGCATTTAGGAAGAGTTTGATGAGATTTTAGGTGTAAAATGTCTATTATCAAGTATTTCAGGTTTCAACAATGTTTTACAGGTTTAATAGCTATTTGGACCAAAAAGGAAAGAAAATACGTTTTAGGAAAGTTTCAGAGCTTTACAGTACGGGCAACTTTTGGAGAGCTACAAGAACTAAAAATATATAATGTTTGGTGTCTATGGAAAGCTGGAAGAGTCATCTTTTTCCTCAAAATGGAACGAAGTCAATCCATCCAGCCATCCAAAAGTTATGCCCGATTTACCGAGACGTGTTATAAACCGACGTAAGAAGAACCGACTTAACGATGGGCTTTTATCCAAGGCCTGACCACTGACCACCACGGCGGCCCAGTCCAAGCCTCCTTCACGGTCCATAAGCCAATTTCGCCGCCCCTTGTACTGCACTTAAGAAGAGAATACGTTTCTACCTTTACAAAACCCTAACCCTTAACAAAACCCTATAAATACTCTTAAGACCTAGGGTTTTCAAGTGTGCATCTTCTACAACTTTTGGAGCCGCCCTAGCCACGACCAGAGAAGCTCTCTCTTGCTCGTCGTTCCTCTTGAAGCTTGAAGATCCGCCATCTCTATCTCTTTCTACTCTTTCTAGTTACTTCATACTATCTTTGCTTTGGGATCAAGTTACTTTTGTGACAAGAAGTTTACTTTGAACCCCTTTTGTTTATTGATTCACTTTTGATGTTATACTTTATAATATCAATGTTGTTTCTTTGCATCATGAGCGAGTAGTTTACTTTGTTGGGTTCTATGGGGTGATTCAAGGAGAATTCATAGGTTCGCTTCTATTAGGTTGCTAGATCTTATTTTCGGTTTTATATTAGAGTTCTCTTGGGACATCTTTATCTTAATGCTTATGCTTGGATTGATCACCAAGTACTGATCTAGAGAACGAGAGCGCTAACCGTGTTATCCTACTTCTCCGAACTAGTGTTATACTGAAGCTTTGCTCATAACCTGCGTAAGTTGAGTTACGAAGTTTGGTGAATGTATCGAACCTGTTTAGCTAGCTGGTTGACATGCGACGTTACCTGCGAAAGTTGAGTAACGGAGTGTGAAGACTTTAGACTTTCATTCTATGAGAATAGCTTGTTAGTTCATTAGTGTTTCGTAGTTGAGAACCTAAACCGAAAATTAGTATTTACTTGCTAGATCTTACACTTAATATTGCTTAGAACCATGAAAACCCTAAGATGATTCCCAAAATGCCCAACGCCTTAGTCTTATAGTTTTAAACCGTTTTATTTATTTGCAATAGTTATTAGGAAAACCAAAACCCCAATCTCTTCTTTAGTCTTAGCCATAGTTCTTCCTCTTATAATTCAATTTGTGTTTGCTATTACTCTCTGTGGGATCGATCCTAAAATACTACATTGATTAACTGTGCACTTTCAGTCATTATGTATTTTTTCAGGTAAAAGATTTGGAGTGAAATTCTACACACATCAGTGGACATTCGAAGTTGAGTACCTGCTAATTTCCAAAACTCTCGCCAGAAAAGACTGACAAAAACCGGGTCTCTATCACTTACGATCGAACACGGAACACCGTGAAGCTTGACGATTGCATCCACAAACTTAGTAGCCACAGACTTGGTTGTATAAGGGTGCGTTAACGGCACCAGATGAGCAGATTTAGAGAGTCAATCCACCACAACCATAATAGTAGTGTACCCATCCGATCTTGGCAGACCGTCAACAAAGTCCATCGAAATATCCTCCCACAGCTTGTCTGGAACATGCAATGCTTGTAGGAGCCCTGATGGTGCCATCGTAGTCGACTTGGCTCGTTGACAAATGTCGCAGGCGGCCACATACTCCTTGACCAAGCGATGCATTGCAGGCCAGTAGAACTGTCGAGCAAGACGGTGGTATGTCCGCAGAACCCCAGAGTGACCTCCTGCCATAGTATCATGATGTTCCTTAAGTAACTGCAAAACAAACGGAGAAGCTGGAGGAATCACAACCCTATTCTTGTAACAAACCAGGTCATTTTTCCACGCATAAGGCTGTCCTGGTTGGGCATGAGCCAGTTTCCCGATCTTGATCATATAAGGATCAGTTTTAGCAAACGACCGAATATCATCCCAAAGGGACGTTTGCTGGACAAAGACGGCATGAAGCTCCGGACTGCCAGCCACCCGGGATAACGCATCAGCTGCCGCATTTGACTTCCCTGGTTTATAGGTGATCTCGTAATCATACCCCACAAGCTTCCCCATCCACTTATGTTGTTCCGGCGTTAATATCCGCTATTCCAGTAAGTAACACAGGCTTCGCTTATCCGTTTGGATCACAAACCGCTGCCCCAACAAATACGGACGCCAAGTCCGAATTGCAACGACAATAGCCAACATCTCCCTCGCATACGTCGACCATGCTCGCTTAGTTACTCCAAGGGATCAACTCATAAATGCTATCGGTCGATCTCGTTGAGAAAGTACTGCACCAATGCCTTCGCCGGAAGCATCCGTCTGGATGACAAACAGAATGGAGAAGTCCCGAAGTGCGAGTGTTGGAGTGGAGGACATTGCACTCTTAAGAGCCACAAAAGCGGTCTCGGCCTCCTGATCCCAAGCAAACCCTCCCTTGCGAAGCAAATTGGTTAGCTGTTTAGCAATCAGCCCATAGTTTTGCACAAACTTACGGTAATATCCGGTCAGTCCGAGGAACCCACAGAGCTCAGTAATGGTTGTAGGCACCAGCCAATCCAGCATAGCTTGCACCTTGGTCTTGTCGACCTTTACGCCGACACTAGAGATGATATGCCCTAGGTACTCCAATTCGTGCTGGCCGAAATCGCACTTTTTGAATTTAACTACTAGTTGATGTTGGCGGAGTGGTGAGAAAACTTGGCGTACATGGTCCAAGTGATCATCCCACGTCTTGCTATAGACGAGTATATTGTCGAAGAACACCAACACGAACAGACGCAGTACGGGTCGAAAAATGCTGTTCAGGAGTGCTTGAAAAGTGGAAGGAGCATTACATAGTCCAAAGGGTATGACTAAGTATTCGTAATGCCCTTGTGTGTTCGAAAAGCCATTTTAGAGATGTCACCGTCATGCATTTGAACCTGATGATATCCTGCCGTAAGATCCAGTTTTGTGAAGAACATAGCCCCATGAAGCTCATCCAACATTTCATCCACAGCCGGAATTGGAAATCGATCTTTGATGGTGGCTGAGTTAAGAGCCCTATAATCAGTAAATAACCTCCAAGACCCATCTTTTTTCTTAACCAACAGCACTGGGGACGAAAACGGGCTTGAACTCGCGCGGATGATACCCGATTCCAACATCTCACCAACCTGTTTCTCTATCTCGTTCTTCTGGTAATAAGCATAGCGGTATGGGCATACGTTAATGGGGTCAGTCCCTTCCTTTAGCGTGATCTTATGCTCTATTGGCCGTTGTGGTGGTAATGCCTTGGGAACCTTGAAAAGGTCTTCATACTCTGTCAACAACGGTTGCATTCCCTCCGGTATACTTTGCTTAGTTTCGTTAGTTCGTGCCACCACGTCTTGCGTCTTTCTCAATTTCTTCGGAATCTGCCTTCTGTAATTTTGAGTGTAATCCTTGGAGTTTACACGACTTCCCTTCCCACTAAAACTCCATCGTCTGTAGATTTCAGTCGCAGATAGTTGGCCCTAATAGTCGTAACCACTGCACTCCCAGTACAATGTCCAATCCCGTCAATGGTAACACATACATCGATAGGATAAATCTAACGTCACCTATCATAAGCTCTACTCCGTCTAACTTTCCATGACACTTCAAGGGTTTCCCATCAGCTACTCTCACAGTGAATGGTTGGATGGAAGAAACCGGCAGCTTCAGCTCTCTCGCTGTTTGATCACAAATGAAATTGTGGGTAGACCCGCTGTCGACAAGAGCGTCTAGTGCATGTTTATCGACTTGAGCCTGAAGCCGTATCGTTTGAATTGTTCCCCATCCTGTTAGCGCATACACCGTGATCTCTGGTTCCTTGACTTCCCCATCAGACCCTTCAGCCTCATCACTCTCGACATCATCCTCACCTTCCATGACAAACAGTTGGGGTTGTTTGCACTTATGGCCCGGTATATATTTTTCGTCGCAACTAAAACACAGTCCCAAGCTGCGCTTCCTCTTAAGTTCTTCCCAGCTTAATTTCTGCGGAGCTGCGGTGCTCACGCCCTTCGATGGTGGTTCTGTTTCCTTGAATTGGCTTCCACAGTTTGAGACCGGGAATGGTGATCTCTATATCGGTGCCCTGTAACCGATCTTCTTTTTCTGGCGTTGGAGTTGCTCATCCTTCATTCGGGCTAAATTCAGAACCTCTCTCAGCGATTTCGGTCAAAACATTCTTACACTGTCGGCGATCGCAGAGTCAAGTCCTCCCACAAAAGTGGCCATCAACGCCTTCTGTGTCCAGCCCTCCACCTTATTTTGTAGTCTCTCGAACTTCCTCTAAATTCAGAACCTCTCTCAGCGATTTCGGTCAGAACATTCTTACACTGTCGGTTTGTTGGATCTTGGACAGAGCTTCATCAAAATCCTCTCCATCGACAGGTCCGAACCGCACCCACAACTCCTCCTCAAAGACTGGCCACGTTGGGTTGATTGCATCTTCCCGTAATGCCTTGGAGGCTTGGACGTAGCTTGCCACCATTCATTGGCCTCATCCTCCAAGTGGTACGACGCAAAGCCAACCTTTTGATCCTCCGGAGTATGGTTGTAATCAAAATATTGCTTAACCTTGCTTATCCACGGGTAGGGTCACCTCCCTTGAAGCGTGGGAATTCCAACTTTACTGTTCGCCCTTGAGCAAACGGATTCAGATTGTCTCCCCGATTTACAGGTTGAAGCTGGTGATCATCTCCCCTATTCCGTTGGTTCCCGCAAACATTGTTTCCACCCTCATCACGACCAGCGTTTATAACAGCTGTTAACCGATTGATCGCCTCCTCCATAGTGTGCAATTTATCAGAAAATCCCTGACTTAGTTGTTGCACGTTCTCCTTAAGTTCAAGAAGGTTGGACTCCAAGTCCTTGATCCTCTCCTTGTTGGTTCCTGCCCTGATTGACGTTGCACTGTTGATAAGAAGTTTTGACACCACGAGATGTGGTCCGGATCAAAACCACGATAGCACCGCTCTGATACCAAGTTGATAGGTCCCAATCAGAGAGTAAAACACAAGACACAAGGTTTTCAAATGGGTAGTTAAAACTACCTCTTTTTTATTACTTTTCTGGGTTTTATAGAAAAATAGAGCTATTAAGTTCTAGGAGGTTAAGAGAGGATAACACCAAATCTGAGAGAGCCAAATCCTAACATGATTCAAACTTATCTAATGAAAAGAACAAAGCACAAAACCAAAACCAAAACCGTGAGGCGCAAGGACGAGCTAATCCGAGTAACGTGGATTTAGCCGTCGTATTCGGATGGGCCTGCTGGAGCTTTGCAACTGTGGCCATCATATGGCCTAGAATCTTTATCCTTGAAAATTTTCCTGCTCTTTGTTTGAGTTTTCAGCTTATTCGACTTCTATTGTTGTGGTACGTATAAAAGTATTTAAACTGAGTGCAATATAGTATTGGTTGAAAGAATAAATAAATGAGAAAGTATCAGGTCACCTACCTCCATTGTAATTTTTTGTCCGGGAGCTTATTTTTTGTTCGGGAGCTTGTGGTCGAGTGGTAGAGAGCGGGACTGGGACGCTACAACGTTTCAGGTTCGATTCCCCTGCTACGCGAAACTAAGTTACATTTTCCTGGACACATTTACATGGATATGGGCCTATCTAACGGCCCATTTGAATACTCGGAGAGAGGGTCTATCCATGGGCTGCACCTCCTCCAGAGATTAGTCTCGGGCCCTTCCATAAGCCTGGGGATTTACTCTGAGTTAAAAAAAAGAAAAAAAAAAGTATCAGGTCACCTTCGGTGTCTGGAAAGGTCGGTAGTACGGGTGGCAGATTGTCACTGGATTGCTTTTTTACCGATAAAATTGGAGATGCATGGCCTCACCGACCCTCTTATCTAACCGGCAAAAGACAAGAATCTTTAGTTAAAGTTCCAAGACAGCTCCTTTTTCATTTCCTTTCTAAGAGCTTGAATAGAACAACATATACTATAGCATTAGCATTATGCAACATAAGCATTAAGCTGCATAAGTTGTATACTATGATTAATATAATACATTTAGTTGATTGGTATAGCTGCTATACTATAGCAGTAGAGTATTAGATATTATATTAATATTTAATATATGATATTAATTAAAAATATATAATTTAAATGTATTTCATTAAAAAAATTAATTATCATTCGTTGCTATATAATTTTTAAAAATATTTTTACATTTAATAAATTTAATAATTTGTTATATATATAAATGTGTAATTTAATAAATTTAATTATATATAATTTTATAATGTAACATATTAATTACAAATAATTAATATATATTATAATTTTTTTAATAAAAGTTTATATCTATGTTTACATTTTTAATTTCAATAACTTTTTTAAATATATATAATATAACACATTAAAATAAAATAAAACAATAATATATATTATAAACGTTATATCCACATTAATATTTTAATATATTAAAATAAATTATTATATTATTTTAAATAATAACATAAAGTAGTTTCTTATAGATATTATCTTATAACAAATAAATTTATCTTTTATGAAATCATAATTTTCTATTTTTACAAAATAAATTAATTATTTAATATTATTTTAATATATATTAATAGTTTAGAGTTAAATGCTTGGGAAATGCTTCAAATGAGAGCATATAGGAAGAGAGCATATGAGAGCATCTGCAGCTTCTAAATGTTCTCTTATATGCTCTCCTAATAAATGTTGATTGGATGATAAAATTAAAAAAGCTTCTTCATATGCTCTTCCAATCAAAGCCTAATTAGGCTTCTATTTATATAATTACTAGGTTCAGACCCGCATATACGTGCAGAAGAATTGATTTCAAAAACTAAGTTTACTATCAAATTTGCAATATTATATATTTTTATATATTTATATGTGACTTTACTATCAGATTTGTTTTTAATTTAGTTTAGACAAAAATTATAAGCCGACATTTTTTTGCTATAAGTAAAGATAGCTCCAAAAGAAAAAAAGAAAAATATGGAATGTTTATTTCGAGACAAAACAGACCCTATCTCATCTCATATATGTCATGTTCTCTCATCTCATAACTGTGGTTTTAATAATAGCTATCCATTTGAGATTGCATATTTTAGTCAAACAAATAAGGAAATATGTAAGAGATAGGGTCCTTAAGAAACAAAAAACAGAAAGCAATGTCTTAAACCTGGACCGGTCCAACTGCGATCCGGTAGATATTCTGGTTTAGGTTACTTTAAAAAACCAAAAAGAAATAAAAACCCGGAGAGAACCGAAAAACCCGCTAAAAACCCGTGAACCGGTGGTTGAACCAACGGTCGAACTCAAATTAAAATATTTTATTTTTATCACACTTCAAATTCAAACCAGATTTGAAATAAATGTTGTTATTTATAAAAGAATCATATAGTTATATTATCTAATTACTTAAAAATTTAATTTAAATTTATTATTATATAATTATGTATGTTTTGTTTATATATTTATAGAACATTGTATATTATATTCATAAAATGTAAATAAAACGATAAACTAATTGATCCGCTATTTAATTGGTCCGACCCGTTGACTCAATGACCTGAAAGATTTTTCACCTTCCGGCCTGATTTTTAAACATTGGAAAAAGAAGGTAAGAGATTAGGTACAACATTTATAACCCAAACATATATTAGTTGGGTATATAGTTTAGTTTTCGGTTTGGTTTCAGTTTACTTTATTAATATTTCAATACTAAAATTCAGAACAAATCAACAATCATACGCAATTAAAATGTATTTGATTAATAGTTAGTTAGTTTTATAAAATTCGTGAACTATTAAACCAGATATAAAACCATTACAATCAATTAGAACCCGTTGTTGACAAAAAAAAAATCAATTAGAACCCGTTTTTTTGTTCCGCAATTAAAATGTACAACTAATATTTTTCAAATTTTTGTTGTCCAACCTTAATTAGGGATGTTCACCCTGTTCTAAAAATCGGCCGATTTGGCCGATTACACGGCAAGGAGTCGCTAGGCAGTGGTGAGCCGCCGCGATTATACCCTAATGGGAAGAAACAAAAAAAACTCGATTTTGGTTGATTTTTCTCGAAAATATGATGTTAGATATGGGGATCTACTATTTTTATGTCATATCCAATTGAAAAGATGATTAAATTAGTATAAATTGAGGCAAAAATTTTTTTGACAGCCATAGATTAGGGTTTACAGCTTCTGGATCGGGTGTGGGAAAGATGATTATTAAATTACCGTTTTACCCCTAATTAATAAAAAAGGAAAAATAGACAAAACGCAAAACCAAGGGGTCGAACACATTCCATCAAGTATTTTTAGTTTCTATTTATATTTTTACTTTTATTTGATTGGGTTTTTGGATTTCTTTGAGATCTATATTCATTCTTGTTTGACAGATAGATTTCCAGGTTCTTGCATGGAATTAATAGGTCGAAAGTCAGATCGATATAGCTCACTAATCACGATCCACGCCCATAGCAAGGCTCACCATCATTGAACAGGTTCTTAAAATTTTAATATTCTCTCGTTGTATAAGATGTAAATCGATTAAGGGAATAAATTATTAAAATTTTGGATCCAAGTGGGTTTTTGATTGTTCAGTTTTCTTTAAATTGTTCTCAAATAACTATGAAAACTGAGACACTCCAAGCCCAGGCAAGAAAGTCCGGACAAACGTAACTAAAAAACTCTCTCAGACACAACTCCCAAGGTAACCGTAAGAAGCAAACAACGTTCAAATAAAACAGATCTCACCCATTTTTTATACTCATTTCTAGTAAAGTTTAGCTATTTTTGGCTTTCCTCGACGTTTGAGGTTGGCCGTCGGCCCCTAGTGAGTCCGGCGTAGGAGACGTCCCTCACGCCACCATCCTCCAAGCGTATACCACCGAACCACCTACCACAAGCATCTCAAATGGTAACGCTAAACCACTCTCTTATTTAAGATTGTTCCTTAAATACTTGAACCCTCTCACCTCTAGGTTAAGAAATCTGGCCTACTTGCATTTACTGCTCTTGCTGGTACGCTTTACTCGTTAGCTTGAGCAGGAAATTTCAGCTTTTATAGGCAAAAAACTCTCACCTTTGTGTGAAGAACCCTTGTACCCGAACCTTGCTTTGGCCTTACAACATGGACAGAAGAATACCCTATCACCTGAAAGGGAAAGAAAAGCATAATGAGTTCGCACCCCCTGCCTGCTGAAGGGTCAGAGCACCAGATCTGGATAAGACCCCGACCCTAAAAACCCATACTCGGACCAAAACTGGCCGATAAAAATTTTCTAGGGCCGACGAATTCTATGCGATAATTAACTAAGTACAACAGAGAATATAAATAACAGATGAACTTAACTTAAACTTGCGAATTCATTAAAATATTAAGAGGTTCAATTCAACGAAATAACAATTTGTCCCATGCATGGAAATAACGAAAACTAAATGAAATAACGCCATGAATATTTCTACCCAAAGCCACACCATCCTTCCTCTCCCTTGCCTCCGTCACACGAGCTGGTCAGCCACTAAAGTCCCGATCATCGGACCTATCTTTTCCTGCGTCCATGAAAGGAGGCGTAAGCAAACAAAGTTTACTTAGCGGAGCGGTCATCCCGTCTCACTAGGCTCAGTTCAACAATCTCAATCTAACACAGGGAATATTCCAATCAAGTCACGCAAGTCAATCAAATACCATGGATAGTCGCCTAAATCTCTTAGACCAACCATCATTCATATTGCAATAGAAACCATAACCATAAGACAAGCAATTAACAAGATTAAATAAACCACGGGTCAAGAGAATCAACCATGAAACTCGGCCACAGTCACGCACTCACCTTCGGTATCGACCTAAGGTGTTGATCTCTCGGTATCTATGCTCGGATCTGATCCCCGCTTCTACACGGACAGATCGATACCATTAGTATCCGAGATAAATCCCATAACCATAACCATAACCACCGACGGATCAAGGTGGAAGAACACTTACCGTTCTTCTCGACTCTAGACTTAGGATCTCTCTCGGTTTAAGCTCGACAGAAACTCTCCTCTTTCTCTCTCGCGGCGGCTCTCGGATTCTTATGCGGAACTAGGGAAATTCCTAAGGGTTTTATCCCTTATATAGGATCCACGAATCGCCCTAAGTTTCCTTAGAATGATAAGTCTCACCACCCATAACTTCCTATAATTCTCGCATCTATCCTTATCCGATCACCTTTCCATTACAGCGAGTTTCCATTTCTCTCGGGTTTCCTTTCCCGTGAGTCGGCTTAAATCTCCGCGAGATATCGAGTCCTTTTAGTCCATTATCGGCCCATCAGCCAAACCATGCCACCTTGTCCATCGGCCCGGTCCATCGATCGCCGATGCAACCATTTCCGAATAGTGCACTCCACTATCACTATCACTTCACTATCACTATCACTATCACTATCACTATCACTATCACTATCACTATCACTATCACTATCACTATCACTATCACTAGGACTTTCATTCCTATTTTACTCGGACTGTCTCTCGGACTAAGTACCGAAACCTCCCATCCCATTTCTCGACAATTTACAAACCTGTTCGTCCGAACCAAATTTTCATCCAGAAACTTGCAAGCCTGAATGATCTGATCACTGTAAACTTGGGATTCCATTTCCCCAGTTCAAACGTCTGCTCACTACTTCAGTAGTCTCGAACTCTCCATTTCCGTCGTCAAATCCCCATGATTTATCGAGTTTTATCGTCGGACTCTATCGTCGCTGGTTACCGCATTCTATCGGCAATTCTCGATACCAAGTATCGGCAACTCTAGGCAATCCTCAATACCAAGTATCGGCAACTCTCGGCAATCCCTGATACCAAGTATCGGCAACTCTCGGCAATCCTCGATACCAAGTATCGGCAACTCTCGGCAATCCTCGATAGAATTCCTCGATAGAATTCCTCGATCCTCGATAAAATTCCTCGATAAAATCCTCGATAGAATTCCTCGATCCTCGATAAAATCCCTCGATAAAATCCTCGATAGAATTCCTCGATCCTCGATAAAATCCCTCGATAAAATTCCTCGACTTCCTCGACTCTGAATCCTCGACTTTCTTGACTCGGATTTCTCGACTATCTCTTACCGAGGTTCCGGGTCGTTACAATTCCCCTCGATTAGGGAGAGCCACTCTAACCAAAGAAGGGAACAAAGCACAAACTCGTACCGACATGAGCCCATGACTCAGGCTAACCCCCTCAGAGAATACTCGGGAACTAGATTACAGAGTTATAGACCCTCCTCTACGGATAGAACAAGATATCAACACTCAATTAGCACGGGAAGACCCCCTCTCGATCATTGTACCTAGGCCTGGGCAAAATAGCCGGATTCGAATATCCGATCCGAATCCGATCCAAAAAAGCCGATCCGAATCCGTATCCGAAATTGTAAAATACCCGAACAGGTTCTAAATCTCTAGATCCAAAAACCCGAATCCGAACCCGATCCGAACCGAAATCCGAACGGGTATCCGAATATACCAACATTATTAATATATAGTAGTAATATATTAGTAATATTTTTAATTTTAATAATATAAGTGTTTAAATATTCAGATTTTTAGATATTTTCGACAATTTGAAGTATTTAAACTGTTTATTAGTAAATTTGGGTAGAAAATACTCTAAATTTTTAGATATATTGCGTATTATTAAATAATTTAGTCTAAATTAGATACTAAAATTTTGAGTTTTGTGAACTTCGGGTAATCTGAATCTGAACCCGAAATATCCAAACCAAATCCAAAGTCTAGAAATATCCGAACGGGTCCTATACCTCTAAACCTGAAAACCCGAAAACCCAAAATACCCGAACCGAACCCGAACGGGTACCCGAATGCCCAGACCTAATTGTACCTACCTAGAAGAGATTCAGGCAAGTATCACTCCAACCATCATCCTCCCAACTTACAGTGGAGAGAAAAATCAAGTGCTATAAGTAGTGCAAATACCTTACCGATTGAATTCTCAGAAACCTCTCGAGCTCGTCATCCACCTCTGGAAAGACATGTATCGGCCTCAACTACCTCTCCCCTCCCCCCCCCTCCTCCTCTGTCGAGAGATGAGGTCTTGGGAGAACTCCGCGATGTCACCATACAGTATGTTAGTTGCGCTGATCCTACTGAACAAGCTGCAAGGAAACAAAGGGTGATTCAAAGCAAATTTCGCGGACTAATGGCAGAAACTGCAGACCATATCTTGGAGGCTAATATTAATACTAACCAAACATTGGTAAATGCTCTCCCAGAGCTAAGCCCGGATCTACCTGTCCATCCTGCTTTGAGAACCAACTCTCGCCAGCGGGTCTTAAGAAGAAGAGAGGTTGACCCCCTTGTCCAAAACCTACAATGAGAAACCAACCACAACTTTTGGGTGCAAACTCAAGCAAACGTAACAAGGTGATCATACAGAACTCACCAAAAGAAGGAATACCCCTGAAAGGCAAACTAACAGGGGTGACGACCGTATAGCCTCTGACCAGCTGAACAAAACAAAAAAGAGACTCAATTTGAGTAATAATGAGGCATCTAACCCGTCTACTAGCAAAGAGCCACCAAGGAATTCTATCATACCTACTATGGTTAGAAGGAAGGGGGATTTTCTGGATCCTTCAAATCCTCTTCCTTAAGAGTCTTGAGCTGGAACTATTGTGGTCTGGAGAATCCCACGACAGTTCGCAGACTAAGAGAGATTCAAAAGCGAGTCTCTACGGATATAATTTTCCTCATGGAGACAAAGAATGCTGATGAATTTGTACTCAAAAAACTTCAAAGCCTAAATTTCTCAGCAATGAAACTGGTCTCTCCTCATTGCCCAGGAGGAGGTGGTTGATATGCTCAAATTTAACCCTGAGCTACTCTCTCAAATTAAGAGATCAATTGTAGTACTTAGGGATCGAATCCACAAGAACTCTAGATTCACACAATAGACTTATTATTCTTTTAATTATGCTAAATCAAAATATTAAATTTAAATAGCAATGCAAAAACAGAAAAATAAAGGAGTTGTAAATCAATAGGAATAAACGCTAGGCTTAGGGAAATTCTCAGGAAATCATGGAAAATCAGATCAATTAATTAAACATGCAGGATTCAACAATTAATCACCATTCTTGAACTCTAAACACAATTATAAAATAAATCAGTTCTCACTGCAAATATTATCTAAGTTTTAAAACCAGAAAATCCAAATCTCTTTGCAAAATTCAAGTTAAAAACCAGCAATAAAATCAGGTTTAGATAAGTTCACAAAATTACTAATTCAAATCTCTTTGCAAAAAGTAATTTTGCTCACCAAAGGTTTTATCAGGAAAATCAATTATATTCTCATATCAATCAATAATCTTAAGATCTAAATCCAGATGACTAATCAAAGATCTAGCATTAAGAACAACCTATGGTGAAGAACAAGAAAGATAATGAATCCTAAATTAACAGATCTAACAATCCATGAAATCCCTAATGAGAAACCCTAAACCTAACAAGCAGATCTACTCAGACATAATCAATGAAACACAAAACATCTTCTGAATAAATTGCATTAAGAAAGAGATTAAAGAAGAAATAAAGGAGTTCTGAATCTTCTCTGAAGGAGTCTTGATTCTCTCTCCAAAAACTCTCTAAAAATCTCTCAGGGTTTTGCTCTCAAAAGGTTGCAGGGAAAAATAAAGCTTAGGTCTAAAACAATGACCCAAAAATCCTATTTATATTCCTAAACACGGCCAGGGACCAATGATGCAAATATGGAAAACTTTGGGGCAGATTTGTAAATCTTCAAAACTTGTGGGAAAACTTCCAATTTCGTATTTGGCCTAGCATCGATCGATGCTATCAATGTGTCGATCGATGCACTCTTCAAATTTCGTCTCCCAACTTCTGCAGCTCAGCCTCAATGCTTGATTAAGCTCCAAATCTTCTTATTTAGCTCCATTATGCTCCCATCTATGTTAAATCCTATAAAGACTCAAAAGACTCTAAAAATACCAAGAAGACTCTATATTTAAAACTTATATCATGGCTAAAAACACCTAAAAACTATGATATATCAACTCCGCCAGACTTAGCCTTTGCTTGCCCTCAAGCAAAACATAAACTTCATCTGTGAAAGAGGTTTGAAAACGCAGGAACTCATTTTCTTTTTAAAGTAATGCCATGATCATCCAAACCTTAATCCACATGCTTAGCAGATAAATCCAAATCGAACCACCATGTACTTCTCCGTTGACTTTCATAGCATCCCAAATTCAAACCAAATTCCACTACTTCCTCCATTAAGCTTTCATTGGTGAGTCTCATCAATTTGATCAATATCAAGAACCTTCTAGACTCATTCCCGTACAATACCATAACAAGCAAGACATATCTTTGACCACATGTGGTACTATTTCTCTCCCCCAGACTTATTCTTTTTAATCTTCCTTAGAGCTTTGCTTTTTTTTTTTCTTTCTTTTTTTCTCAAAGTTGTAGGCGAATAATGGGGTCATCGGTAATTTACCTACCCCTCGCTTCCAAGCTTGTATGATCATTTGACTTAAGAGTAGAATAATGAGGCCACAGGTAATTTACCTACCTCTCTAAACTGATCAAAATCATCTCATTTTTTTTTTTTTAAACAAAGCTCTCAGGAAAAATATTTCAAACTTTAAATGAGGGAGAGGAGTACCAATTTCTTTTCTGAAATCTTACTTGTTAGGTAAGAACAAGGAGTCAATCTCTATGAAAATCAATCTCCTTGATGAGGTAAAAAGAAAAGTACAGAAATTACCTCAAGCTTTTATGGATTCTGTTGGAAATTCGGATGTCTTTGGCTCACTGATCAGCCATTGGATTTTTCATTAGTCGGATTTGTGGATTCTATCTGCAGCATTAATCAACCAAGGCAGTACACTAAAAAGAAAAATCATAGTTCCCAACAAAATTTTGACTCAATAAAACAATTTTTTTTTTCTTTTTTTTAAAAACAAAAACGTAGTTAGTAACTGCCTCCCCCAGACTTAAACAACACTGTCCCCAGTGTTATCAAGTAAGAGATTGGCAAATAAAATAAAAATAAATGAAAATCAAAAGAAAAATGAAAAAGAAAAACCTACCAGTGGGTTGCCTCCCACTAAGCGCTTGTTTTCAGTCATTAGCTTGACTGTGTCGGATCTCAGGCATCTGGTGGATCGGAACATGGCAGTGAATGCTTCTGAGAGGATGTCCTCTTCATCCAAGGAGGTGTGTAGGCTTTAGCTGCATGAGGTTTGACAAGGATGTGAGGAGTAGGACCAGGACGGGAATGAGGGATGGATGGCTTTCTTTTATGTCCTGCAAAATCATCAACAGAAGAAACAAGCGCACTACGATAATCTCGTGGCTTGGTTAATTGCACAACAGTTTTTGTACCTTTGAAATTCTTATTGATGATAGGAGAAGGTTTGGGAGAAGGAGATGCATACCTTGGCCTTACCTGTGAGTTCTTGGCTGTGGAATGATGAGATTTCAGCTTTACAACTGGTCTAGGACTTGCAGCTAAAGATTCAACGCGAGAATCGTCGGTTTTGGACAAGTCTGAGCCGTCTATGGAAGGAGTGTCGATCGATGCAACAGCTGCATCGATTGATGCTTGGTCTGCAATTCGTGTTCCTTCAACGATTCTGCAACTTTCCTCAGCAATCCGTGTTTCCATTACAAAAACGTCATCTACCAGCGACTTGTCATGCATCAGAACCTCATCATGGTCTCTAGTACTGATTAGATGATCTCCACTCCAATCTTCAAGCTTAGCAGCTTGCTTACTCACTTCCTCTACAGGCTCCAACTCTTTGACACACCCAACAGTAATGTCTTCATGAAGCTCTATAATCAGATTGTCATCAGAAACAACCTCCACAGAAAATGTCTGACCATCAATAGTGGGAACCCTTCTCAGCTTGTCCATCTCAAAGTTCATGACCAAATCTTCTACATTCAGAGCTATGTGTCCCTTCTTCACATCTATGATTGCACCAACTGTAGCCAAGAATGAGCGTCCTAAAATGAGAGGATCACTAGGCTCTTTGTCATATTCCAGCACCACAAAGTCAGTGGGAATCATGCATTCTCCAATCTTAATTGGAATATCCTCTAAGACACCTTCAGGAATCCTTCTAGATCGATCAGCTAAGATAAGAGAGATCTTAGTTGGCTTAAAATCCGTCATCCCAAGTCTCACAGCAACAGAATGTGGCATCAAGTTTATACTAGAACCAAGATCACAAAGAGAGTGAGGAAACCTTCCTGTGGAGATAGAGCAGTCAAGTACAAAGCTTCCAGGATCTGGTAACTTCTCTGCAATCCTACTCTGAATTACTACACTTACTTCCTTAGAAACAACCACCTCTTGTTTCTTATCCTTCTTCCTCTGTGGAGCCTGCTTCAACAGGATTGAGCTGACATCCTTTGTAAGCAGTGCTCCTTCCTCAGAACTCAAACCATTGGTGACCATTCTCTTGACATACCGCTTAATTCCAGGAGAAAACTTGACTGCATCAACCAAAGGCATTTCAATCATCACCTTGTCCATCATAGCTTTGCATCTAGCTTCTTCAATCTCTTGTTTAGATCTCCTAGGCTTAGGAAAAGGAACCTTAGGCTTGTAGGCTTGTTGTGAATCAGATGGTTGAACTGGAACAGAAACCGTAGCAGTCTGAGGGGGGTGTCGATCGATGCTGACATTGTGTCGATTGACGCTTGATGATGATTGCATCGATCGATGCTTAGCATCTGCATCGGTCGATGCTGGATCAACTGACGGATCTTCGTCTCCTTCCTTCACCAAAATCGCATTGCAAGCATGCCTTGGATCCATCTCTGTTCTTCTAGAAAGAAGTTCCTCTTGTCTTTTAATAGACCCAGCAGTCTGAATCACTTGATTCTCCAGCTTCTTGACATGAGTATTTAATGCATCAAACTTCCCAGTCAGTTCATTGTAGACATTATCAATCTTCCCATTGAATGTCACTGTCAACTGCTCTTGTCCTTGAAGAATTTGATCAAGCATGGCCACCATTCGACTCTGAGAAGTTTGTGGAGGTGGAGACTGATAAGAAGAATTACCATAGGTCCTTGTAAAGCCGGTGTTCTGTTGTTGCTTCTGGTAGTCTGGCTTAGGCATGTAGCCTGTAGAGTTCCCACTGTAAGGCTTATTGCTTTGTTGATTTCCAAACTTCTGACCCTGATATCCGGCTCCATACACATAGTTGACATCTTCTTCTGTAGTCTCTGGCTTCGGCTCAAATGTCTCAACATCTTCAGCAAAATGGACAGACTTCTTTCCCACAAGAAGATTGTGCACTGTATCTAACTTAGCATTCACCGTAGCAAACTGATTTGAATCATGCCCTTCATGTGCCCTTCTCCGCTCTAAGTCTGCATTCTTGGTACTGTTGCTTGATGCTAGCCTTTCAATCAACTTTTCAGCATCATCTGGGTACCTTGTCTTGAAGTTCCCATCACTAGCAGCATCCAAAGCCATCTGATACCTCCAATCAATACCACTGAAGAAGATACTAATCAACTGCACCTCTGAGAACCCATGATGCGGACAATCTCTCTGGTATGCTTTGAACCTCACCCAAGCAGCTTTGTAAGATTCAGCAGGTCCTTGTCTAAAGGTGGAGAGCTTAATCCTCAGCTCATCAGACATCGCATCATCATAGAAATAGTTCAAGAACGCCACCTTGATGTCATGCCAGGTTGTCAGAGATCCTGGTTTGAGCTGCCTTAGCCAATGAGAAGCTTCCCCAGCAAGAGAGTAGGGGAAAAGCTTGCAGTAGAGGTAGTCCTCAGTAACTCCATTAGCCTTGATGCTTGTGACTATGTCCTCAAAGTGCTCTATGTGGTCTAGAGGCTTCTCATTTGGCAAGTTCTGGAATGGCCTTTGTCCAACAAGAGCGAAGTAGGCAGGCTTCAGCTCAAAGTCATTCCTTGGGAATGGAGGAGGGACAATTGCAGAGCGGTTCTCGTAGAACAAGTCTGGCCTGTTGAAGTCTGCAAGAGTCTTGACAAGCTCTCCATTGTTGTCCCGTCGCCTCTGAACATTCTCCACATCGGCTCTGGCATTGCATCGATCGACACCAGCATTGCGTTGATCGATGCCTTCTTGGTTGCGTCGATCGATGCCATCGTTGCGTTGATCGACGCCATCTGCATTCCCATCGGCCATGACGAGTTCTTCCTGAATAACCCTTCCTTCAGCATCAAGTTTCTGGCCTTGCTCGTTGTACACATTACCCTCTTGATCCTTCAAAACCCCAGCCTCATCAGGTCTCAATATGATTATATTGGCCATCTTCGCTGATTTGGCTGCTTTTGTGTTTTCACGCTCTAGTTGTCCTAACTCTTGGTTTGTAAGCTTAACAACCGGACCATTAGGATTTTTCATGGTGCTAGGCTTAGGCATGTACCTGAAACACACAAGAGGAAAGAAACAAAAGCGTGTGAGTAAAACAGAAAAATAAAAATCTAGACAAAATCAAAGACTTTAATCTAATGGTGAATCAAAAGAGTCCCCGGCAACGGCGCCAAAATTTGATATGCTCAAATTTAACCCTGAGCTACTCTCTCAAATTAAGAGATCAATTGTAGTACTTAGGGATCGAATCCACAAGAACTCTAGATTCACACAATAGACTTATTATTCTTTTAATTATGCTAAATCAAAATATTAAATTTAAATAGCAATGCAAAAACAGAAAATAAAGGAGTTGTAAATCAATAGGAATAAACGCTAGGCTTAGGGAAATTCTCAGGAAATCATGGAAAATCAGATCAATTAATTAAACATGCAGGATTCAACAATTAAGCACCGTTTTTGAACTCTAAACACAATTATAAAATAAATCAGTTCTTACTGAAAATATTATCTAAGTTTTAAAACCAGAAAATCCAAATCTCTTTGCAAAATTCAAGTTAAAAACCAGCAATAAAATCAGGTTTAGATAAGTTCACAAAATTACTAATTCAAATCTCTTTGCAAAAAGTAATTTTGCTCACCAAAGGTTTTATCAGGAAAATCAATTATATTCTCATATCAATCAATAATCTTAAGATCTAAATCCAGATGACTAATCAAAGATCTAGCATTAAGAACAACCTATGATGAAGAACAAGAAAGATAATGAATCCTAAATTAACAGATCTAACAATCCATGAAATCCCTAATGAGAAACCCTAAACCTAACAAGCAGATCTACTCAGACATAATCAATGAAACACAAAACATCTTCTGAATAAATTGCATTAAGAAAGAGATTAAAGAAGAAATAAAGGAGTTCTGAATCTTCTCTGAAGGAGTCTTGATTCTTCTCTCCAAAAACTCTCTAAAAATCTCTCAGGGTTTTGCTCTCAAAAGGTTGCAGGGAAAAATAAAGCTTAGATCTAAAACAATGACCCAAAAATCCTATTTATATTCCTAAACACGGCCAGGGACCAATGATGCAAATATGGAAAACTTTGGGGCAGATTTGTAAATCTTCAAAACTTGTGGGAAAACTTCCAATTTCGTATTTGGCCTAGCATCGATCGATGCTATCAATGTGTCGATCGTTGCACTCTTCAAATTTTGTCTCCCAACTTCTGCAACTCAGCCTCAATGCTTGATTAAGCTCCAAATCTTCTTATTTAGCTCCATTATGCTCCCATCCATGTTAAATCCTATAAAGACTCAAAAGACTCTAAAAATACCAAGAAGACTCTATATTTAAAACTTATATCATGGCTAAAAACACCTAAAAACCATGATATATCAGTGGTTTAGCCCTACTTTGGCAACAAAATATTGTAACATCCACAAACCAGAATCCCGGTTTGGGATGTGCATCGATCGATGCAGGTGGAGCATCGGTCGTTGCTGACTCAATTTCGTGCATTTTGACTTAAGTTAAACTCTGCGTTTTGGGCAAAAGGGAAAGGAAACCCTTAAGTTGTTCCTTTTTGTCTCATTGGACGAATTTAGCCGTTTTTGAGAGAAAAGAGAAGAGAGGAAGTGTTCTTGAGCGTTCTTGAGGTTTTTGGGAGATTTCAAGCTGTTCCTGTAGAGATCTGTAGTTGGGATCGTTGTAGGAGCTTCCTAGGAGCTTGTTCTTGGTTGTTTGAGGTTCAGATTCTTCTGTGGCAAAGGTAAGTGCATGACCATGGCTTATCTAAGCTAGAGAACTCTTTAATCTGCTTGTTGTGTGATGTTAGACTTGTTAGATCATTGCTATGGACGTTAGGAAGCTTTCTTGTGGCTTGGGATCGAGTTTTGTGGTTGTAGGAACAAAGATCCGGTGAGAAGCTTTGGGGAAAACACGATGCTTGGCATTGCACCGGTCGATGCATATCTTGCGTCGGTCGATGCAAGTGCGAGGACGGCGCGTAAAACTCTAGGGTATTCATGTTATGTTGAGCATGCGTCGGTCGATGCTGATTGGGTGTCGGTCGATGCAAGTGTAACTTGCATCGGTCGATGCAGCTTCTGTGTCAGTCGATGCATCCCCATGTGGCGTCGGTCGATGCATGTTGGTGTCGGTCGATGCAGAGTCTTGGTTTGTCGATTGTAGTTTGTTGATTGTTGTTTGATGGTTAGAGATGACTCTATTGCTTGTGTGTATAGCCCAGTAGATGGGAGGATTGCCTTACTGAGTGTTTATAAAATACTCATGCATTGCAATGTGTGTTTGTGGTGCAGGTAAAGGCAAAGTGTGATCGTGGAATCAGGGCAATGAAGAGGAGGATGTTCTAGGAACTCGGTTTGATGTTGTCTGGCATTGCTAGGTTGCTAGAGTTGAGTCATTAGAACATTGCTAGGTTGCTGGTTCTATGTTTTCTGCTATTTATATTTATTGGATTATTATTGGTATTGTTATTCCGCTGTTGATTGTGATTGTGGTTAGGTGGCTAGTAGGTATGGGACCACTAGTTGTAGTTTATTTATTATGTTATATTTATTATTTTTTTTTAAAAAAGGTCGGTCCTTTCATTTTGGTATCAGAGCCCTTACGGTTTTAGGTTTGGGTTCACTAGGCTTTGTGCTATATATGTTTGGGATTTGCATGCATTGATTGATTATGTGAGTTAGTCAATTGTGTGTGGCATGGAGTCCTAGAACATCTTCTTCGAGCCTTCAATGAGATTCCACGGTGAGTTATTGTTATGTTTTTTTTTTTGTGGTATTGATTTGTTTTATGCTTGTTAGCCTCTGTTCTTGGAAGATCAGTGGTTAAGGTGTTTGAGTTGTTGGTCGTGGATGGGGACGTGGTTGTGGTCATTGTCGAGCGTGTCCCGATGCCAGCGAGTGTGTGGTCCAGAGTTCGACGAGGAAGTACGTCAGAGGGTCACAAGCGTATCAGGAGGGACCAGAGGGGGTTAGTCGATGAGCGTGCCGGGGGTGCTGGGAACCCAGGTGTGGGATTGCAGCAGGTGGAGCTCAAGGTCGAGAGGATTGCTTGGCGGATCTGTTGACGTGCTGTTGGAGCGGTTACCGAGAAGGGTACCAGTGTAGGCTCCAGTTGTGCCGCATGTGCGGGGGTGCAGCCGAGGGCTGCGGATGTTAAGGACTTTCCATCTTATGTTAAGAGGATGAGCAGTTGTAGATGACGGTATGAGATTACTCTCAAGGGGTATTGGGCCTAGAGAGGCGGATAGGTGGACATATGCAGTTGGAGCAGATATTTCTCTGTTTGAAGGTTAATCCAGTTGGATATTAGTTGTTGAGTGGGCAGGTGTAACATTGCAATGTTATACTCGGACCACAGGATGTACTTTGTGTCGAGAGATGTTTATAGTCATTAAGGATTGTTGCTCCTGAGGGGATGGTGATTCCCCTGAATACCGATAGCTCGAGGGGCTGAGGGCTCCGAGAGTAGCTAAGGGGATGTTGTTCTCCTGAGGGGATTGGTAGTTCCCCTGATACCGAGATCTTGAGGATTGTGGTCCAAGAGTGAGACGGTGTAACTCGAAGACGCTGGTCTGAGAGTGAGATCGGTATGGCTCGAAGGTTGCGACCTAAGAGTGGAGGAGTTGGGAGCAAGCAATGTAAACATGAGTATAAACATAACGATGGAATGTAGACCTCGAGAGTGATGGTGGTTTAATCTTGGATTTTAGGATTATGTTGGCCGGTGGGCTAGGGTTTTATGACGGGTGTGGTCATGAATGTGTGGATGATGTGCCAGGATTGGGTGGCATGTTTGCTAGGTACATAAGATTCAAGAGAAGCCTTCATGGCAGGATAAACTAATCGTTGCGACGATGTTGGATGAAGTTCATTGGAGATGGACAGGGTTGTTAGATTCGAGGTTTTGGTAAGTTTGTTAAAGGGAATAAGTAAAGTGGTTTGAGTTAGCGGCCTGCAAAGCATTTGATGCGGTGAATCAGAATATGCGAACGTATGGTACTTGTTTGTTTTATTACGCTTGTATTGATGATTTGCTGGGGAGAATTGCCAAGAGGAAAGCTATTTCTCGAATAAGTTATCTTGTGGAAGTTTCCCTAAGTGGCAAGTTACTAGAGGTTCTTAGACGAACAAGAGGGTTGATATTCAGGTGGCGGCTAGTTGATGTCGGCAAACTTGAGTATTATCGGAATTTGAACCGGGTTACTGTGAAGAATAAGTACCCTCTTCCTAGGATTGATGAGTTGTTGGATCAGTTGAGGGGTGCTACTTGGTTCTCTAAGGTAGACCTGGCGTCGGGATATCATCAGATACCGATAGATGAGGCAGATGTGAGGAAGACTGCTTTCAGGACGAGGTATGGGCATTATGAGTTTGTGGTGATGCCTTTCGGGTTGACTAACGCGCCAGCAGCGTTTATGAGATTGATGAACAGCGTGTTTCAAGAGTTTCTGGACGTGTCTGTCATCATTTTTCATCGACGATATCCTGGTTTATTCTAAGAGTCCTGAGGAGCATACAGTTCATTTGAGGGCAGTTCTGCAGAAGCTGCGGGAGCAGGAGTTGTTTGCCAAGTTGAGCAAGTGTAGTTTTTGGCAGCGTGAGATGGGTTTTCTGGGTCACATTGTTTCTGCAGAGGGGGTTTCTGTAGATCCAGAGAAGATTCAGGCTATCAGGGTTTGGCCTAGACCGCTGAATGCCACCGAGATCAGGATTTTTCTTGGTTTGGCAGGTTATTACAAGAGGTTTGTGCAGGGTTTTGCAAGTAGAGCACGCCCTATGACTAAGCTGACAAGGAAGGATGTGCCTTTTGTGTGGTCACATGAGTGTGAGGAAGGCTTTGAAAGCCTTAAGGAGATGTTGACTACTAGGCCAGTGTTGGCTTTGCCTGAGCAGGGAGAACCCTATATGGTTTATACAGATGCATCTAGAGTTGGTTTGGGGTGTGTTCTGATGCAGCATGGGAAGGTGATTGCCTATGCTTCGCGACAGTTGCGGAAGCATGAAGTCAACTATCCTACTTATGATTTGGAGATGGGTGTTGTAGTTTTTGCCCTGAAGATTTGGAGATCTTATCTTTATGGAGCAAAGGTACATGGGTTTACTGATCATAAGAGTCTGAAGTATATATTCACTCAGCCTGAGTTGAATTTGAGGCAGAGGCGGTGGATGGAACTTGTGGCAGACTATGATTTGGAGATAGCCTATCATCCTGGTAAGGCTAACTCGGTTGCAGATGCTCTGAGTCGGAAGAGGGTAGCTTCGGCTCAGGAGCAGGAGATGGAGTCTCTGGTAGGAGAGATCGGTGCGTTGAGTTTGTGTGCTGTGTCTCAGGAACCATTTGGTTTGGAGGCGGTTGATAGAGCAGATCTACTGAGCAGGGTGCGGTTGGCTCAGGAGAAGGATTTGGGGCTGGTGAATGCTTCAAAGGATGTAGATTCAGAGTATCAGGTCTCAGATAATGGTACTATCTTGGTGCACGGTCGGGTTTGTGTGTCCAAGGATGAGGAGTTGAGGCAGGAGATTCTGAGAAAGGCTCATGCGAGCAAGTTTTCTATTCATCCAAGAGCGACTAAGATGTACCGTGACCTCAAGATGTACTATCTCTGGGTCGGGATGAAGAAGGATGTGGCTGGTTGGGTTTCGAGGTGTGATGTGTGTTAGCTAGTGAAAGCTGAGCATCAGGTTCCTGGCGGTTTACTAAAGAGTTTACCCATTCCTGAGTGGAAGTGGGATATGATCACCATGGATTTTGTGGTAGGATTGCCAGTGTCACGAACCTTTGATGCTATTTGGGTCATTGTGGACCGGTTGACTAAGTCAGCACATTTTCTGGCCATTAAGAAGACTGATGGAGCAGCGGTCTTGGCTAATAAGTATGTGAGAGAGATAGTCAGATTGCATGGGGTGCCAGCGAGCATTGTGTCTGATAGGGATTCTAAGTTCACTTCGGTGTTCTGGAAGGCATTCCAGGCAGAGATGGGCACTAAGGTGCATATGAGTACCGCTTATCATCCTCAGACTGATGGACAGTCAGAGAGGACGATCCAGACGCTGGAAGATTTGCTGAGGATATGTGTGTTGGATTGGGGTGGCCATTGGGCAGATCACCTGAACCTGGTAGAGTTTGCTTACAACAACAGTTACCAGGCGAGTATTAAGATGGCTCCTTATGAGGCTTTGTATGGGAGGCCATGTCGTACACCGTTATGCTGGACTCAGGTGGGGGAGAGGAGCATGTTTGGTGCTAGTTTTGTTCAGGAGACCTCACAGAAGATTCGGGTTCTCAAGCTGAACATGAAGGAGGCCTAGAATAGGCAGAGGAGTTATGCTGATAAGAGGAAAAGAGATCTTGAGGTTCAGGTGGGAGAAAGAGTGTACCTCAAGATGGCCAAGTTGCGGGGTCTGAACAGGTCATTGACAGAGACTAAGTTGAGTCCAAGGTTTATGGGTCCGTTCAGAGTGATTGAGCGGGTGGGACCGATAGCATATAGGCTGGAGTTGCCTGAGGTTATGCGTGCGTTCCACAAGGTGTTCCACATTTCTATGTTGCGGAAGTGTCTCCGTGAGGGAGAGCGGGTGTTGGCTAAGATTCCTGAGGATCTTCAGCCTAACATGACATTGGAGGCGAGACCAGTAAGGGTTCTCGAGAGGAGGATCAAGGAACTTCGGAAGAAGAAGATTCCTTCGTTGAGAGTCCTGTGGGACTGTGATGGTGTTGAGGAGCAGACTTGGGAGCCTGAGGCGAAGATGAAGGCAAGGTTTAAGAAGTGGTATGAGAAGCAAGCTGCAACTTGAACTTGTCTAGCTAGGTCCCAGTTGTAATCCGTGGCTGGAGCGGGAATGGAGTATTCTAGCCCATCTCTCTTGTTTACTCGGTCTCTTGGGGTGGTTGGTTGTGCGACTCAGTAACAAGATGAGGTGGTGCTCGGGGTACAAAGTTTCCGTGAGGCGGGGTTTTTTTAGGAAAGTTTCCTGAAATAGAAGTTTCCAAAAATGGAAAGTGCTAAATATGGAAAGTTTTTCGGGAGTTAGAATTTGTCCATTTTAGCGGTGGAGAGCCTTGGAAGGGCTTGTGTGGCCTTAGTGGCGGACTTTCGAGTCAGTGTGCCATGTGTGGCGGTCTTTTTAGACATTGTATGGCCTTTGTGGCGGGCTGTTTAGCCATTGTGTGGCCTTTGTGGCGGGCTGTTTAGGACTATGAGTAAAGGAAAGTCCAAAAAGTCGAGAGCAAATGACGCCTGGAGCGTGAGTCTATCGCCTAGAGGTGACCTTCTGTAGATCGGTCGGAGGAGTGCGGGCCGTGGAGACGGTTGCACCGGAGTCCTTAGCTGATGGTTGCTCGAGATTCGAGGACGAATCTAGATTGGTGGGGGAGAATTGTAACATCCGCGAACTGGAATCCCGGTTTGGGATGTGCATCGATCGATGCAGGTGGAGCATCGGTCAATGCTGACTCAATTTCGTGCGTTTTGACTTAAGTTAAACGCTGCGTTTTGGGCAAAAGGGAAAAGAAACCCTTAAGTCGCTCCTTTTTGTCTCATTGGATGACTTTGGCCGTTTTTGAGAGAAAAGAGAAGAGAGGAACTGTTCTTGAGCATTCTTGAGGTTTTTGGGAGATTTCAAGCTGTTCCTGTAGAGATCTGTAGCTGGGATCGTTGTAGGAGTTTCCTAGGAGCATGTTCTTGGTTGTTTGAGGTTCAGATTCTTCTGTGGCAAAGGTAAGTGCATGACCATGGCTTATCTAAGCTAACTCTTTAATCTGCTTGTTGTGTGATGTTAGACTTGTTAGATCATTGCTATGGACGTTAGGAAGCTTTCTTGTGGCTTTGGATCGAGTTTTGTGATTGTAGGAACAAAGATCCGGCGAGAAGCTTCGGGGAAAACACGATGCTTGGCATTGCATCGATCGATGCATATCTTGTGTCGGTCGATGCAAGTGCGAGGACGGCGCGTAAAACTCTAGGGTTTTCGTGTTATGTCGAGCATGCGTCGGTCGATGCAGATTGGGTGTCGGTCGATGCAAGTGTAACTTGCATCGGTCGATGCAGCTTCTGTGTCGGTCGATGCATCCCCATGTGGCGTCGGTCGATGCATGTTGGTGTCGGTCGATGCAGAGTCCTGGTTTGTCGATTGTTGTTTGTTGATTGTTGTTTGATGGTTAGAGATGACTCTATTGCTTGTGTGTATAGCCCAGTAGATGGGAGGATTGCCTTACTGAGTGTTTATAAAATACTCATGCATTGCAATGTGTGTTTGTGGTGCAGGTAAAGGCAAAGTGTGATCGTGGAATCAGGGCAATGAAGAGGAGGATGTTCTTGGAACTCGGTTTGATGTTGTCAGGCATTGCTAGGTTGCTAGAGTTGAGTCATTAGAACATTGCTAGGTTGCTGGTTCTATGTTTTCTGCTATTTATATTTATTAGATTATTATTGGTATTGTTATTCCGCTGTTGATTGTGATTGTGGTTAGGTGGCTAGTGGATATGGGACCACTAGTTGTAGTTTATTTATTATATTATATTTATTATTTATTATTTTTTTTAAAAAGGTCGGTACAGAATACCAATAACTAGTGGTCCACTAGTGACTTATTTCGACCTGCACTATAAAAGGAAAAAGGGTTTGTTTCGATACGACAGAAGATTAAGACAAAACAAAGAGGTTACTCAACTGGTCCGGAACCAGTGGAAACCGGAAGAACCAGAGGAAATCGAAATAAAGATCAATCGCTGCAGGAAAGCCATCATTCTATGGTCAAAGAAGCACCATCAGAATAGTCAGCAGCGAATTGTGACGGCTCAGGAAAAGCTAGAAGAACTCATGGCCAGTCAAGAATCAAGTCCAATGCACTTAGCTCTAATCAACGATGAACTTGAACAAGCGTATAAGGCAGAAGAAGAATTCTGGAAGCAATGCAGCAGACAATTGTGGCTTACACTTGGAGATAAAAACACGGGTTACTTCCATGCCATTACAAAAGGCCGCAAGACTGTGAATAAGTTTTCGGTTTTAGAGGACGATGATGGACATGCTAGATATGAGGAAAATCAAATTTTAGATACCATCACGGAATACTACCAAAACCTCTTCAAATCTAAGGGAACCGGAAACACTGCAACTGTTGAGGAAGCCATAACCCATCGAATCTCAGAGGAAACAAATGCAGATCTAATCACCATACCTTTGCCTGAGGAAATCAAATCAGCCTGTTTCTCTATCCATCCGGACAAAGCACCAGGCCCAGATGGTTTCTCAGCCAGCTTCTTTCAAACAAACTGGAGCACAGTAGGCCCTCAGATCATCTCAGAAGTTCAAAGCTTCTTTATCTCGGGTACCCTGCCAAACAACATCAATAACACTTATGTTAGACTGATACCAAAGATAAAGAGCCCTAAGAGGATGGCAGACTACAGACCAATAGCCCTATGCACAGTCTATTATAAGATCATATCTAAAATCCTTACCAAAAAACTACAACCCATCCTGCATACACTGGTTGCAGAGAATCAATCCGCCTTTGTTCCCCAACGAGTGATCTCTGACAATGTTCTCATTACGCATGAAGTCCTTCATTACCTTCACTCCTCGTCTGCAAAACAAATATGCTGCATGGCTGTGAAAACAGACATGAGTAAAGCTTATGATAGAATCGAATGGCAATTTATCAATGCAGTCCTTGAAAGGATGGGTTTTCATGCGACTTGGATTAACTGGATCCTATAATGTGTCACAACTATAAGGTACTCATACCTTGTGAATGGATCTGCTCAAGAATTGGTAACCCCTCAGAGAGGAATACGACAGGGAGATCCACTCTCCCCGTATAAATTCATTTCTCTGTAGTGAAGTGTTGACGGGCCTCTGCCAAAAAGCGCAAAGAGAGAAAAAACTCACAGGTATAAAGGTGGGGAAGCAGAGCCCAAGAATCAACCACCTACTTTTTGCTGATGACACTATGTTCTTCTACAAGACTGATGACCTTAACTGCCATACGCTGATGCAAATCCTGCAACAATACGAAGCAGCCTCAGGACAGAAGATCAATGCAGACAAGTCAGCCATAACCTTCTCTGCAAAAACCCCAATGGAGACAAAAGAGAGAATTAAAACCAAACTTGGCATACAAAAGGAGGGTGGTTTAGGCAAATATCTGGGTTTACCTGAGCTCTTTGGCGAAAAGAAGCAAGATCTATTCACTAGTATAGTGGATAGAATTCGACAACGAGCTTGTAGTTGGTCAACCCGCTATCTCTCGGCAGCTGGGAATATTACTTTACTAAAATCTGTCCTAGCAGCCATGCCAACATACTCCATGTCGTGTTTCAAACTCCCCAACTCCCTGTACAGGCGTATACAATCGGTGTTAACATGCTTCTGGTGGGACGAAAAAATGGAGAAGAAGAAAATGTGCTGGGTAGCTTGGAAAAAACTTACAAGAGCAAAAGGAGAAGGGGGACTCGGATTTAGAGATCTACAGAGCTTTAATTATGCCCTTATAGCTAAGATCAGCTGGCGAATCCTCACAAACCCTGAATGTCTCTTAGCAAAACTGCTCCTAGGAAAATACTGTCATTCCAATCCATTTCTAGATAGTGTGGCTCCCTCCTCCTCCTCCCATGGCTGGAGGGGTGTAATAATCTGGAAAGATCTCCTGAAATCACAATTAGGGAAGATTATTGGTAATGGAAAGGATACACTGATCTAGAACGAGCCATGGATCTCCCTTACCTCCCCAATAACCCCAATGGGACCACCTCCGCAAGATACTGCAAACCTCACTATTGCATGCTTGATATCTCCCATCACCATGGACTGGGATAGAGAAAAACTCCAGGAAATCCTCCCAGGATATGCTGATCAAATCCTGGAGATCAAACCGAGTACACTAGGGGCAAAAGATACCTACGCTTGGCTCCCAACGACCTCTGGTATCTACTCTGCTAAATCTGGTTACTATGAGAGTATTGTCCACAAACCAGATAGTGGATCCCTGCATGATTTAACTAGCGGATTTAGTTGGAACGTCCACATTTGGAGATCCCATTGCTCACCAAAATTAAAATTATTCATGTGGAAATTGATGAGGGATGCCTTACCGGTGGGAGAGAACATGAGGAGACGACGAATAAACGCCGAGGCCAACTGTCCTTTTTGTGGCAACCTCGAATCCACCCTCCACCTCTTCTTTTCATGCGACTTTGCAAAAGAAGTCCAGAGACTTGCTCCCCTGAAGGAACCTTTGAACCCGCACCAATTCACAACTGTTAGAGAGGGCATTGAATATCTCCACAACGCCACGGTATTGCCACCTTCCAGGGTCGGACAAGGCCCTCTCCATCCTTGGATTCTTTGGAAGATCTGGAAGGAGCGGAACAATAAACTATTCTCCAAGCGACATGACCCACCGAGGGATACCATATCCGCTGCAATTTCCCTAGGACGATAATGGCAGAATGCCCAAATTCTTACCTCGAAACCAAAGCAAGTCTGTACAAAAGAGAACAACTCCACAGCCAGATCGGACTGTATGAATCTCCACACCGATGCGGCTTGGGAAACGAGATCCCAAAAAGTGGGTTTAGGATGGCTCTTCTCCAACCATAACTCGGGAATTAAAGTACCGGAATCCACTGCAGTGTCTCATGTAGGATCACCTTTGTTGGCGGAGGGACTTGCTATGATACATGCTTTGCGACATGCTTTGGCTCTAGGTTTCACAAAACTCTCTGTAGCTTCAGACTCATCTCAATTGATCGAAGCCATTAACTTCGGAACTTGACAGAATGAGCTCCACGGGATTCAACATGATATCCTGACTATCTGTTCTTATTTTCTTGAAATTCGATTTCGATTTGTACCGAGAGGGGAAAACAAAGAGGCAGATGCCTTATCAAAGGCTGCTCTCCAAAATTCCCTTAGTGTAAGGACCTAAGTTTAATTAATGAAAGTATTTGGTTTGCCAAAAAAAAAATAACTATGAAAAACTAAATCAACTAATTCATGACTTTGAAATCCTATTTTATTGCTTTTGCATAGTACCATTATCACCATCATCTATTCTTTCATGCGATTATTGAATCCAAGATTTACTTCATACTTAAGCTATACTTAATCTAATATTCATTAGATTCTCAGATTCCAGGGTCAAAAGTAAGTGAATTAGAATTCAACCTTTTTAGTTATAAACCCTAAACCCTAGATAATGGTTCTTGCATACCTGATAATGGGTCCACATAATATAAATGTGATGCTACGATTTACTTAATAGGATTCTAATAATAGATGATTTACATGACCTTTCTAATATAATCTCTCTTTTTCTTTCTCCTGTTTACTCTTTCATTGGACAATGATAACAAAATCAATTTCTTTATTGTCAGGTTGATTTAGTAAGACCAAAAGATGCATATGCAAGCAATATGAAGCAAGGCAAGAGATGCATATGCAAGCACATGCCATTATATACAAATAAGAGGTTAGTATTATTAAGCCTCTTAACTTCTCATTACAAACTAATCAACACAGATTTGACTTAATACTAAAAATCCGTGACAAAAGCTATTTAATCAAAAACGCTTAGACACTTGAGCAGTTTTTGCAAATGATAATTCCTACATGTTTTGGGGACAGTTTCAGCATTCATTGTTTTGGAATGCTATTAAATCTATGAAGAGCACCATCAACCTGTTTTAGAAAAAAATTTAGAAAACAAACATGATTAGTGCACCTTCAGTTAGACTTAATATATTATATAGCAAATGATTTACAATGGGCAGTAAGAAATGCTTAACCAAACCTTGTCAACCTTACAATTATCATGTCCATTGTAGATGGTATCCTTTTTCAACATAGAGAATTGATTGAAAAATCCTTCCAACTATGATCATGATAGCATCTACCATTGACTCTGATCTTCGATGCTGTTTTCAAGGGCTTAATATCAGACACATGAGTGATACCATCATTGGCGGCCATCTATACTATCAAGGTGACTTTCTGAGTTGTTATATTAGGTTTGATGTGTTTCTTTGTTATGATGTCTTGTTTGGTTTTTATAGTAGTAATGAAGGTGGTTTGTTGCGATGGTAGAAAAATCATACATAATCCTCTTATGTGTTAAGATAAATTAGTCGATTATTCTATGTAATCAATTAAAGATTTTCAGTTACTATTTTCCTAATATTTTGTTTGCTATGAAAATAATTTCGGTTTGATAAGTTAATGAACAATTCTTGGGTTCACTCCTAAGGTGAACCCCTTTGTTCACTTCTCTTTATTTTAACCAATGAAAATATGACATGTCATAATACATTTAAGAACTTATTCATTCAACACCTTATTAAATAATGAAACAAAATCTGTATATATTATCATAAAATTAAAAACTCAAACCGTTTTTTCATAAACCCAAACCGATATATAGTTTCATTCTAATTGTAAAATCTGAACTCTAACAATCTCATTTGTAAACTCAAACCGATATATAATTTTGTTTTAATTGTAAAATCTAAACCTTAACCACTTCATTTGTAAACCCAAACCAACATATATATATTTTTTTAATTATAAAATCTAAACCCTAACCACTTTATTTGTAAACCCAAACTGACATATAATTTTGTTTTAATTATAAAATCTAAACTCTAACAACTTTATTTGTAAACCCAAACCGATATATAATTTTGTTTAAATTATAAAATCTAAACCCTAATCACTTTATTTGTAAATCTAAACCGACATATAATTTCATTCTAATTGTAAAATCTAAACCCTAATCACCTCATTTGTAAACCCAAACCGACACATATTTTTGTTCTAATAGTAAAATATAAACCAACCCAATATTTAACTTTCCTTAATTAAAAGTATACAGAATTTGTTTCCTTAATTTGTTTTGCCTTTTAATTTAGTTTTGATTTATTTTTAAAATAAAATAATATATAAAAGATTTTGATTGGTTAAAAAATGAAGAAGTGAACAAATGGATTCACCTTAGGAGTGAACCTAAGTATTTTTCTAGAATGAAACTATATATCGGTTTGGGTTTATGAAAAAACGGTTTGAGTTTTTAATTTTTATGATAATATATACAGATTTTGTTTCCTTATTTAATAAGGTGTTGAATGAATAAGTTCTTAAATGTATTATGACATGTCATATTTTCATTGGTTAAAATAAAGAGAAGTGAACAAAGGGATTCGCCTTAGGAGAGAACCCAAGAATTGTTCATATAAGATTACCTCTTTGTTCTCAATTGTTTTTTTCTTTGTTCTTTCTCTTTTTATTTCGTAGGGGTATTTCATGTCATACATGGTTAATTGTCTTTTTTATGCCTAAATGTGCCTCCCAATTAATAGTATAGATATAGTACACAAATAATAATAAGCTTTATTTATTTCTTTTGCATAAAGAAGATTTCTGCAGTTGACCAAAAAAAAATGAGAAGATTTCTGCAATTATAATAGGATTTATTCTACAATTTTTAAGCTTATTTCAGTTCAGTGATTTCAGTAAAATCAAATACTTATATATCAAACTATATTATAGAAATACCAAAATTTGTTGCTCATATCATATTATTCAACATATATTTTAAATCACATTTTCAAGAAAATAAATTAGATCTCGTAATTAGTTTGTTTCGTTTAGTTTTTTCTTTTTGTTTGGTATGAAAATGTCAGTTAGTTTCACTCACACTCTATGGTTAATCCAGTTTGATTCATAAACCTAGCTGAAAAATAATATAAATATATATTCAGACGGTCCGGTATTGTATAAATTAAATTTGTATTATATATACAAACATACTTAATTATATTCTTGTAGAATCCGAAGCAAACATTAATTGTTAATGAAGTTCTCTATATTAAACCAACTTCAACACCTCCAACTTCTTAATATCAAAACTCAAACATCAAAGTCTCTCTCTACAACAACAACAAAAATCTCACCATCTCAATAGAAACCAAATAAACAACAATCAAGAGTCTAAATGGGGAGATATCAAGAAGGAAGCAGTACTCCAGTTCCATTACAACTCTGCGTCTTCGTCTTGATCCTATTCATGTTCGTAACGATCTCATGGTACGCGAGTTACGAACCAGTCATAGAAGGTTTTACGGATCAGTTCAAGCTTGCACTCATGGCATCTCCTCTGCTTTTGCTCTTGGCCGTCCATTTTCTATCCGACGATGGAGGTGTAAGAGGGAAGATGACGTCGTTGATACCTCTGAGTGAAAGAGAGTCTTTGTATAGAGCCGGAGAAACGCCATGGGGAGCGGCCTTCATGTTTGTCTTTCTCTTCTTCATGGTTTCTCATCAATCTCAGTTTCAAGAACGTTGGTTTCCTCTTCGATGAAAAAAACGACAACGTTTTTGGTTGGTCTAGCTAGTAGTAGTATTCGTGACTTCCGCTTTGGGTCTAGTATAATATGCATTCGATGTTTGTTAATTGATTTTTTTCCTTCAGTTTAATAATTCCACACTAGGTACTACACTACAAGAAAACATGCCATTTGCGACTACTGTTTGTGACTGATTGTTTAGTCACAAATATTTGCGACGGTTTTGCGACTATTTTAATACCGATTAACGACTATTCAAAATACGGAAGTAAAACCGTCGCAAATTTACGACGAAACAATACAGTCACAAAAACGTCTCACCTTTGGGACCGAATACATACTCTTTTGTAACTGATGTTATTTCGTTGCAAAACAAGATGCATTTTGTGACTACTTTGCAACTGCAATTTTGGTACGTGAGTGCCGTCGCAAATAAGTCGCAAAATAGAGACTTATTTGCAACGACTTTTTGGAGTATCATTTAGTAGCAAAGTCGTCACTGCATGTCGGCAAAAAACATTGAGAATGGGGAAGATATTGTACTCAACTTTTGCGAGTACATTGAAAACGGTCGCAAAAGAGTCGCACCATGTCGGCAAAAAACGTGCTTAAAGTGTGTTAGGTGAACTGAAATTTTGTGACTCTTTCTATAATAGTCGCAAAACAGTGGCAAAATTTCTCTTATATATATGCCACTACTTCTTCTTTCATTTACATCGACTCTAAAGAGAAAAAAACGGGAGAAAGAAACCAAAAAAAAAACGTGAGAAATAAAAAAAAAATCGAGAGGAAGAAAAAAAAAAGAGAGAAAAAAATAATAATAATAATATGGAACAATCCTTCAAGAGCATGGATGTACAATCGGATCGATCCGTTCACTAATCATATCTCATCGGATTATTCGGCGGGTGTGGAAGAGTTCATCGATTTTGCCTGTAGCCATGCACAAAATAGCAGAGGTAGGTTTTACTGCCCTTGTGTAGTATGTCACAATTCGAAGTCTTTGAAAGCTGCCTCTGTTTTGAATCATTTGCTAAGTAGGGGGTTTATGCCTAACTATTATGTATGGTATGAACATGGTGAAGATTATGATGTTGTTGGGGAGGGAACTAGTAGTCATTATGCTAATAATACAGATTATGCTAGTGCTAGTGCACCAATAGGATTTGATGGGGAGAATATATATGCTGGGATGGTGAATGATGCATTTTATGGTTCTATACCATATAACGAGTATCATGAACATGAAAGTGGAAATGATCATGTTCATGAACAACCCACCCAAGAAGCAAAACGGTTTTATGATATGCTAGCTGCTGCAATCACGCCACTGTATGATGGATGTCGGGAAGGGCAGTCGCAGTTATCGTTGGCAGCTCGGTTCATGAACATTAAGGTCGACTACAATTTGTCTGAAAATTGTATGGATTCATGGACAGGACTGTTTACGGAGTATTTACTAGAGGGTAATCAGGCAAGCGGTTCATACTATGAGACGGAGACTTTGATGCGAAAGCTAGGATTACCGTGTCGTACATGTGATGTATGTATAGATAACTGTATGCTCTTTTGGAAAGATGATGAGAAGTTGGAGCATTGCAAGTTCTGCGGCAAACCAAGGTATAAGGCTAGTGAAGGAAGAACAAGAATACCGTTCAGTAAGATGTGGTATTTATCGATTGCGGAAAGACTGAAGAGAATGTACCAATCTGAGAAGACTGCAGCTTTTATGAGATGGCACGCTGAGCACAGCTCTGAGGAGGGATTAATGTGTCATCCTTCAGATGCGGCTGAGTGGAAGAATTTTCAGCAATTGCATCCCTCATTTGCAGCAGAACCGCGCAATGTTTATCTTGGATTATGTACAGATGGTTTCAATCCTTTTGGGATGTCGAAACACCATTCATGATGGCCAGTGATATTGACTCCATACAACTTGCGTCCTGGGATGTGCATGAACACAGAGTATTTGTTTCTGACAATTTTGAATTCAGGACCGAATCATCCACGAGCTAGTCTTGACGTTTTTCTCCAACCATTGGTCGATGAGTTAACAGAGTTATGGTATAATGGAGTGGAGGCATATGATGTGTCCTTAGATCAAAATTTCAACCTTAAAGCTGTCCTTTTGTGGACTATCAGCTATTTCCCAGCATATGGCATGTTGTCAGGATGGACAGCACACGGAAGATTAGCTTGCCCAATTTGTATGGACGATACAAATGCATTTCAATTGCCAGCTGGTAGGAAGACATGTTGGTTTGATTGCCACAGGAGATTTCTTCCTGCTAATCATCCAATGCGAAAGGATAAAAAAACACTTTCTCAAATGCAAACACGCAGTGAACGACTATCCACCGCAATATTTGATGGGTTAACAGGTCTTACATGAGCGTATAAGAAATGCCGAGCCACCAAAGACTTCTGACTGCGGAGGAAATGGGCATGAAAATAAAGTGGATGGTTATGGAAGTTGGCATAATTGGTACAAAGAAAGCATCTTGTGGAATCTCCCGTATTGGACCGATCTTAACTTACGACACAATCTTGATGTGATGCATATTGAGAAAAATATTCTCGATAATCTCATGTACACTGTTATGAATGTGAAAGACAGATCAAAAGACAATGTGAGGTCCCGATTGGATGTTGCAAGATTTTGTGATCGAAGTCAATTGCATGTTGATGCTGGTGGGAGAGCTCCTTTTCCTATTTGGAGATTGAGTGCGAAAGGGAAAAAAAGCCTACTTCAATGGGTCAAAGAAGATGTTAAATTTCCAGATGGGTATGTAGCTGATTTAGCTAGTTGTGCAGACATCAAGGATGGAAAGTTTTCAGGAATGAAAAGCCACGATTGCCATGTCTTTATGGAACGATTGCTTCCATTTGTGTTTGCAGAGTTGTTACCACGTGACGTCCATCTTGCAATATCAGGTAAAAATTTGATATATATATATATATATATATAGCAATTTAATTTTATATATATGTCATATTAATTAATGATTTTATTTATATATTGTAGGGAATGGATCATTTTTCCGTGACTTATGCAGTTGATCATTGGAGATAAGTCATGTCCAAGTCCTGAAAGCGAATATTGTGATGATTTTGTGCAATATGGAGAAAATATTCCCACCTTCGTTCTTTGATGTCATGGAGCACCTTCCTGTACACCTACCATACGAAGCCGAACTTGGTGGTCCAGTCCAGTATAGGTGGATGTATCCCTTCGAAAGGTTTTTCAAACGCTTGAAAGGGAAGGCGAAGAACAAAAGATATCCAGTGGGATCAATCGTTCAATCATATATTAATGATGAGATATCATACTTCTCAGAACACTACTTTGCTTCAACCATTTCTACAGCTAGTAGAAGGAGGTATTTCATACTTACATTATAATATATAATGGTCTTTTAAATTAACATGTAAGGCTACTTAAAGTTTTAAATATTTTTCAGGTCATTGCGATATGATGCGGGTGAGGTTCCTGTATATCTAGTACCCGTACCAGATATATTCACTCAAGTCGGTCGTCCTAGTGGCCAAGTTACAGAGTTTTGGCTGTCTGATAAAGATCAAAAATGCGCACATGCATATGTATTGCGGAATTGTGATTACTTTCGTCCCCTAGAGAGGTATATGTTTCAGATTATTTTTATAGCAATTTCTCTTCAATATATTTATAGATTAATTGTCTTCTATATGTTGGGAAAAACAGTGTGTTGGACGATCAAATTCGGTATGAATATCCAGAACTCACTGATGATGAAGTCACATCGAAAAGAGATGAAGATTTTGCAATTGGGTTTGCCAATATGTAAGTATATGTAAATAGTTTAATATAAAAAAAATATTTTAATGAATGGGTTCACTTCCGACAATTTATATTTATTTCTTCTGTAGGTGTCTACAATGAAACATATCCAAAGTTTTCCTCCATGGGTTCATGAATTGGTTGATGGTCCAGAAAACAAAGTCAAGTCGTGCCCCATGTATTTTACCAGAGGTTACATGTTTCACACGTGTGAACACGGGCAGACGAAAAAGACAATGAATTATGGGGTATGTGTCCGAGGGCAAAATTATTATGAAGCATCTATGGAGGATGATTTTTTGGGACCGTTGAAAACATAATCGAGCTCGAGTATCCTGGCATTATTAACCTAAAGATAACACTTTTCTAGTGTGTCTGGTTTGACCCAACGGTTGGCAAAGGTATCCGCATGACAAATGGAGGCATCGTAGACGTGCTTCCGTCAAGAAAATACCGAAATTACGAACCTTTTATTTTAGGTTAAGTTTCTTTTCACTAAATATTTTAATTAATTTACTATATAGGTTCTCAAGAATTAATTACGAACCGTATATATATTATTAAATAAATATTAATTTAATATGTTCTGTTTCTTTATATAGGTTCTCAAGCTGATCAAGTGTGTTATCTGTCATATCCATACACTAAACGACCTCGCAAATCGTGGCTTACAGTGTGCAAAGTTAATCCGAGGAATGTTGTTCAAGGGAAGTTTAACGTTGATGATTTGGTTATATTGCAACAAACTGTTATTGAGGCAACTCCGACTTTGGTTGAAGAAATCATCATTGAGAGTTTAGTGGACGAGAGTCATCAAGATGAACCAATCGATTTTGAGATAGAAGATGGTGAAGGAGAAGACGAATTTCAATGTAACTTGTCAACATCCGAAGATGAAGATGAAGATGAAGAACTTGCATATGAAGACTAAATGTGCATCTGATTTGGAAAATATTGTCTCTATGTTAAAATCAAATAAACTTATTTCAATTATAGTAAAACTTAATAGCTTGATTAATCTGGAAATTTGCAAGTAAAATTAGTATCTTAAAGTAAAATATAGTCACAAAAGAGTCGCACATTAGCGACCGTTTATTAACTAAACAATATAGCAACGTTTCGCTTCGCAACCGAATTGCGATTAATACGCGACTAACACCTGAATTAGCAACGTTTCTGCGACTCTTTTCCCATTTTATATACTCTTCCTATTTTATATACTCTTTACTACTAGTATGAGTGATGTATGGATGCAAATAAGCTCCTAATGTGTGAAAATCAAACTTTTAAATTGACTAGTAAAATACAGTCACAAAAGAGTAACACTTTGCCACCACTTTGCAACTGTCTTGAGACTGCTTTGCAACCGAATTGCGATTAATAAGCGACTAACACCTGAATTAGCAACGTTTCTGCGACTCTTTTCCCACTCTTGTTATTTTTGTATCTTAAATTTCATTTTTGAGATGTATGTACATCCTTAGATATACATTTATACTTGTATTTGACTGAATTTAGTAACTAAAACTTTTTTAAGGTCATAAATTTCAATGTTAACAATGAATACATGTATATGTTCCAAAGCCATTTTTGTAAAAACATGTCACCATGGAAGAATGTGTAGGACTTTAGGAAAATGTAATTCTTATGTTTTAAAAGTAATGTTTTACATACTCTTCCTATTTTATATACTCTTTACTAGTAGTATGAGTGATGTATGGATGCAAACAAGCTCCTAATGTGTGAAAATCAAACTTTTAAATTGACTAGTAAAATACAGTCACAAAAGAGTAACACTTTGCCACCACTTTGCAACTGTCTTGAGACTGCTTTGCAACCGAATTGCGATTAATAAGCGACTAACACCTGAATTAGCAACGTTTCTGCGACTCTTTTCTCACTCTTGTTATTTTTGTATCTTAAATTTCATTTTTGAGATGTACGTACATCCTTAGATATACATTTATACTTGTATTTGACTGAATTTAGTAACCAAAACTTTTTTAAGGTCATAAATTTCAATGTTAACAATGAATACATGCATATGTTCCAAAGCCATCTTTGTAAAAACATGTCACAATGGAAGAATGTGTAGGACTTTAGGAAAATGTAATTCTTATGTTTTAAAAGCAATGTTTTACATACTCTTCCTATTTTATATACTCTTTACTACTAGTATGAGTGATGTATGGATGCAAATAAGCTCCTAATGTGTGAAAATCAAACTTTTAAATTGACTAGTAAAATACAGTCACAAAAGAGTAACACTTTGCCACCACTTTGCAACTGTCTTGAGACTGCATTGCAACCGTTCCTACTGTTTTGCCACCCTGTTTTGGCGGTTAATGTTCCCACCAATAATTTTGTGAAATTTGTCTAATTATTTACGCGTTTTTTTTCTCCCAAAATTTTATACTGCGACCGTTTTGCGACTACATTGCAACGTCAGTTCGTTAATAACTAGGCAAACACTTAAACGTTTTAACACTTCTTATTTTCTTTTTTCAATTGATCTAGGGTTTTTTCTCTCAAACCTCTTCACTCTCCTTCTCTCTCAAACACATCGATCTCTCCTTCTCTCTCAATCTCTCAATCCTCTATCGCTTTCTCTTTAAATCTTTTTCTTCTTCTCTCTCTCTCAATCGTCGCTCCGATGCCTCCTAAGACCAAGGTTGCTTCCAGAGGTCGCGGTGGCAGAACCGCCACCGGTGTCCGAATCTTCAGTGGTAGCAGATCCTCTTCTCATTCGTCGAACCCTTCTGAACGCACAGACTCTGCGACACAGTCTGCAACCCATTCACATCAAAACCGTCCTTCACACTTTCCCCCGATAAATCCAGCACCAATAAGTAGTCCATTGCCGACTACAGAACCACCGTCGAGGACAAATCAACCGTCGAGGACAAACCAACCGTCGAGTAGTCATCCACTGTCGAGGACAAACCAACCGTCGAGTAGTCATCCACCGTCGAGGACAAATCTGTAACACCCCGATTTCTTAATTTTTATTGGGCCGGTTTGTTTTGTTATTAAGATTAGCCCTTAAAGACCTAAGTTGATCAAAAGACAAAACGACAAGGTTATATGTGTATTGTGAGTGTGTGCTCGTGGATACATAGGTATGTATACGCGTCTATCGCCGTCGCTCTTTTACAAAGGGAAGAGATCTTGAGTAAAACGTCCCTAAGTCAATAAGAGTGAGATTGTTGTCGTCGCCGTGATCCTCTACTGTTGCCGTGAGTCTCGTGGAGGAGAAGCGTAGATAAAGGTCTGTTGTTCTTTTTGGTCTCCATCGTTCCCGTCGCTCACCACCGATCACCACCGTTGGTCAGTCAACCACCGTCTTTCACCGGGGATGTCAATTTCCTGTCACCGGAGCAGTCGTAGCCATTGTCGAGGCCATTAAGGGTAAGGAAACCCTAGATTTCTTTTGTAACTTGTGCAGGAAGTTTTTGGGCATTGACTTATGATATGTTGTGTTGTTTTGGTTTTGATTGTTGAGCCATGATGACGTAACCACTGTGGGCTGAACCTTCTCTTGGAGCCACCAAACATGTCCGTCGAGAGAAGTTGCAGAGAGAGAGAGGTAAACGGCGGAGCTTAGTCTCGTGCGTGTTTGTGTTGTGTTGTTTTGTTGATTGTTGAACCGGGAGCATAAACCAACTAAACCGGAAAAAGTTTGTGTAATTAAGGTCCATTACCGAACTCAATTATGTGAGTACGTAAAAAGTGTGATGTTGTGCGATCATGTATAACTGGGGGATAATTATATTGGTTTGGTTTAATTATTAAACTGTGGTTGATCGATTTAATTAAGAAGCACAAAGTCAAGCATAGAAATGTTAAACCGAGGCATGTGTTTGGATTTGGTTTATTGGAATAACCATGGATTATTTAATGGATTGTTGTCATCTAAATCATTGCAGACCAAGATTGTTGCTAAAGCAAGGTTCTGTTGTTGCTATTTCTAAACCAAGGATTAAATCCAATTGCTAAGGTGAGGGTGGTATTTGCGGATATGCAGTAATCTCTTTCCTTATATACTCTTCGATAGTTGCTGAGTATAGACTCAAGAATTGTTTGTTAATTGAATGTGTTTGTGTGGATTTGTGTGCATGATAAAGTAGGTTGTTAGTAACATGATATATGTGAAGCTCATTAACTACATGATATAGTGTTATGAATTAACTTATATTATATTATAAATAAAATTATGAACATACATGAGAATGAGAAAAGAAAAGATACTTGAGGATGTTGGACTGTAATGGACCGACGGGTTCATTATGGGTCATAAACCGCTGACGAGCAGGGGAAGAATCGAGCTATGGGCCGTGGTCTTCTAAGAAAGGGGGTTTGGGAGCCAGAAAAAGTGATAATGGCCAAACCTATAAGTAAAGTAAAACTTATTAAGTAATGTAAAGAAACAGAAATGTTTGCAAGTGGTAGTTGCCACAGAAGTGCATAAAATAAGATGAGAGTTAATAAGGAGAAATAAGAAGTTTATTTGTTTGCTTGCTTGATAGACATTCTGAATCTATGCTAAGTAATGTTTGTTGATTATATTTGGAATGTGATTATTGTATGTCCAGTGGGCAGAGTTTGATCTCCTCACTGAGTAAACTTGTTTACTCACCCCCTTCTTTCCCTTTTTCCAGGTTAGTAAGTTCAAGAGTTACAGTTTGAAGTTTCTTCGTTGGTGAATTTTAAAGAAAGAAACGTTTTTGGCCAGACCAGATGGATTACATGTTGTTCCGTCTTTTGCGACGGTACGGGTGTTACATTTGGTATCAGAGCCGGTTAAGGCCACTCCGGTGCTGACCCGGAGGGTCAAGATTTCAAAACCGATTTTTGTTTTTAAAAAAAAAAAATGTTTTCAAAGAAAGTTTCCGGAAACGAGTTTTGTTTTGTATAAAGATTTTAAATTCACCAACAACAAACTTGTTCTTGACTTTCATTGTGAAAGTTAGTAGGATTCTAATCTTATGCTTGATTTTGTGGCGAGTGGAAATCAATCCTTAGAAACAGTGTAAGAACCTAAACCGCAATTGCGCGTGAAGCCAAAAAGTGTGTGATGAATGTTTTTTTTAAGAGGAAGGGTGAGGAGTCAATACCATGCTAGATTGCTATGGATAATTCCTCCAGTGGGGAAGATCGTTTTTTTTCCAAGGTCGGTGATGAAGAAGACGAAGACTTGAACCATGTCTTATGTTTGTGTGCTTTGTTTGATTTGATTGATATTGAATGTTGCCTTATTTCTTTGATTGAATTGCGTGTTTGGTTTATAGGTTTAGGGATTATTGATTGTATTTTTTTGGTTTTTGTAAATGAAATCTGAGGCCCTTGTGTGCAAGCTTAAAGGAGTTGGTAAGAAGTTCCAAGTGAAGATTAGTTCGTCAGGATAGTCAGAAAAGTATATAAATTTTTTTTTTAAGAGGGACAGAACACCCTAAGATATGTGTGGCGACAATAAAGTGACAAATAACATGGGAAAGAACCCTACAAACCGTAGAGGAAAGGAAAAAAAAAAAGTGGGAAGGAGTCACATATGAATGATAACACCATATAAGTTTATATGGTTTTGGCAAGAATGTTAAAGTGTGCGACATGCAGTAAGGTTAAACAAACTACTCAACTCATTGGAACCTGAATGGATGAAGGAGTGTTGGAATTGTTTCTAAGAGTTGGAATGTAAGTTGAATTGGAGAAGATAATGTTGAGGACCACAAATGCTATTAAGGTCGGTAGTTTCGATAGTTTCTTGGAGTAGTAGATCACAAACGGAAGTTTGGTAGACGATATGCTAGTATGGCTAAACCAATTACTCGATTCACATGTAAGGACGTGTTGATCGAGTGGACGAATGTGTGGGATACTAGCTTATAATAGTCAAATGGATATTTTACAAAATATTGGTGCTGATATTGTGGAAAGACGTTTTTTTTAGGGGGCCACAAAGTTTAAAGATGAGGTTTTGTATAAAGATCACTAGTCGAGGTTATTCTAGTGCTGGGAGAGCACAAAAAAGAATTGTAGCAGAAGAAGTAGAAAATAGCAGTGTGGGAGGAAACCACACATTAATGTGGATTATGGACTTCTACAGAGTATTCTATGTAATTAGCGTTACAGATATAAAATAAAAAAAAATAAAAAAATGTTTCATGACAGTGGAGATAGGCTGTTTATAATTTGAAGTGGTCTTAACCTGAATAAGAAAGGGTATGGTGAAAATGGAGATTGATGGTGGATTGCTGCGGACGACTAGCAGTACGGAGGCAACTTGGGTAGTTGTAGAGCAGGATGAGTCAAGACAAAAAATGTTGAGAAAAAAAAATTGATTGATTCAATATTGGAGCTTTGGAGAGAGCTTTAGAAAATGGTTGTTATTATAAACGGAAAAAATGATTTGAAGAAGAGGCAAACGCAAAGTCTACAACGTATGAAGTTTGATACGTGGTATAGGAATCCACTAAGGATAGCGAAATGGAGATCACTAAGAATTATGAGGAGGCAACATTATTTTGATTTGGTGTTTGAGTAATGCAGAATGGTCAATATATGGCGAATGAGGATTATATGGAATTTGACAGGAAAAAAAAAAAAAAAAAAAAAAAAACAAATGCATGGAAGTGTGAAACCCAAAAGGAACCAAAACCCTAAGAGAGTGTTAGAAAAACACTATGTTAAATTTAACATTGGAAAACTTTCAAAGGAATGTCAATTTTACAGGATGATCGCAACAAAAGCTTGGTGGATCATATAGCTCTGTGTTGCTCAAAACCGTAATGGTCATGGTGGATGTGTACACTTCAGAACAATGTTAGACCAGGTCGTAAGTCATATGTTAGTGAACTGGTTATTTTCACAAGTCAAGGTAATGGAAAGATCTTTTGTTGGAAATTGGAGTATCCTAATCAAGTTTTATACCATATTTGAAGATGTGTATTATGTGAAGCGATGAAAAGTTAAAGGAACTGTGACACTTAACGTTCCATGTGGTAATATTGCTAAACGCCAGAACTAATCGTAGTAATGGAAAAAGATACTCCTAAGTTGGGACAAAAACTAAGTGGTGGAGAAACTGTTTCGTAAATTCGAGGACGAATTTATTTTAAGTGGGGGAGAATTGTAACACCCCGATTTCTTAATTCTTATTGGGCCGGTTTGTTTTGTTATTAGGATTAGCCCTTAAAGACCTAAGTTGATCAAAAGACAAAACGACAAGGTTATATGTGTATTGTGAGTGTGTGCTCGTGGATACATAGGTATGTATACGCGTCTATCGCCGTCGCTCTTTTACAAAGGGAAGAGATCTTGAGTAAAACGTCCCTAAGTCAATAAGAGTGAGATTGTTGTCGTCGCCGTGATCCTCTACTGTTGCCGTGAGTCTCGTGGAGGAGAAGCGTAGATAAAGGTCTGTTGTTCTTTTTGGTCTCCATCGTTCCCGTCGCTCACCACCGATCACCACCGTTGGTCAGTCAACCACCGTCTTTCACCGGGGATGTCAATTTCCTGTCACCGGAGCAGTCGTAGCCATTGTCGAGGCCATTAAGGGTAAGGAAACCCTAGATTTCTTTTGTAACTTGTGCAGGAAGTTTTTGGGCATTGACTTATGATATGTTGTGTTGTTTTGGTTTTGATTGTTGAGCCATGACGACGTAACCACCGTGGGCTGAACCTTCTCTTGGAGCCACCAAACATGTCCGTCGAGAGAAGTTGCAGAGAGAGAGAGGTAAACGGCGGAGCTTAGTCTCGTGCGTGTTTGTGTTGTGTTGTTTTGTTGATTATTGAACCGGGAGCATAAACCAACTAAACCGGAAAAAGTTTGTGTAATTAAGGTTCCATTACCGAACTCAATTATGTGAGTACGTAAAAAGTGTGGTGTTGTGCGATCATGTATAACTGGGGGATAATTATATTGGTTTGGTTTAATTATTAAACTGTGGTTGATCGATTTAATTAAGAAGCACAAAGTCAAGCATAGAAATGTTAAACCGAGGCATGTGTTTGGATTTGGTTTATTGGAATAACCATGGATTATTTAATGGATTGTTGTCATCTAAATCATTGCAGACCAAGATTGTTGCTAAAGCAAGGTTCTGTTGTTGCTATTTCTAAACCAAGGATTAAATCCAATTGCTAAGGTGAGGGTGGTATTTGCGGATATGCAGTAATCTCTTTCCTTATATACTCTTCGATAGTTGCTGAGTATAGACTCAAGAATTGTTTGTTAATTGAATGTGTTTGTGTGGATTTGTGTGCATGATAAAGTAGGTTGTTAGTAACATGATATATGTGAAGCTCATTAACTACATGATATGGTGTTATGAATTAACTTATATTATATTATAAATAAAATTATGAACATACATGAGAATGAGAAAAGAAAAGATACTTGAGGATGTTGGACTGTAATGGACCGACGGGTTCATTATGGGTCATAAACCGCTGACGAGCAGGGGAAGAATCGAGCTATGGGCCGTGGTCTTCTAAGAAAGGGGGGTTGGGAGCCAGAAAAAGTGATAATGGCCAAACCTATAAGTAAAGTAAAACTTATTAAGTAATGTAAAGAAACAGAAATGTTTGCAAGTGGTAGTTGCCACAGAAGTGCATAAAATAAGATGAGAGTTAATAAGGAGAAATAAGAAGTTTGTTTGTTTGCTTGCTTGATAGACATTCTGAATCTATGCTAAGTAATATTTGTTGATTATATTTGGAATGTGATTATTGTATGTCCAGTGGGCAGAGTTTGATCTCCTCACTGAGTAAACTTGTTTACTCACCCCCTTATTTCCCTTTTTCCCAGGTTAGTAAGTTCAAGAGTTACAGTTTGAAGTTTCTTCGTTGGTGAATTTTAAAGAAAGAAACGTTTTTGGCCAGACCGGATGGATTACATGTTGTTCCGTCTTTTGCGACGGTACGGGTGTTACAAAATCAACCGTCGAGTAGTCATCCACTGTGGAGGATACTTACACCGCCTCCGATTCCTTAACAAGCGCCTCTTCCTGTTCCTCACCCTCAACCGCCTCCGATTCCTCAACAAGCGCCTCTTCCTGTTCCTCACCCTCAACCGCAACCAGAGCTTGTTCCAGAGGGAGATAATGGCGACGAAGCAAACGAGGAAGAACAAAACCCTAATCAAAATGTCGCTCACTACCAAGATCTGTTAGATGGTTTGCTAGCTCTTCCAGGCCGAGAACATCTACCACTCCTGTCTCAGCATCCTATCCCTGGAGTCGAAACTCTATGGTATAAACACTCTCTCCTCTTGTAATTTTTCTTTAAGTATACTCGGTAACGCTCTCTCCTCTTGCGGTAATAGGTTCACTAATCGGTTGTTTGTTGTTGTTTGATGTTCAGTAATCGATTGTTATTAGATATTCAATAGTTTCAATAGGTTATTGGTTCATATTTTCAAGTAGACTTACTCAGTTAATGTAACAGGTTTAACCGGCACAAAGGAAAGCTTTCTCGAGTCATTGCTGGAATCTTAAGGAGAAAGTTTGAAGGGCCTTACTACAGTTGGAAGGTTACTCCACAACACATTCAAGAGCGATACTTCAGGACATTTGCAGTAAGTCAAATTATAGTTTTGACAATGCTTTAAACACTTAACTCTATATATATGAATTGGTCAATTTGCTAACTTAAATGTTTTGTGTTATTGTAGCGGAAGTATAATTGGGATATCGGGATTACTGAGCTTGTTAAAGAAGGTTTCTTGAAGATAGCAAAGAGCAGGATGAAAGGCATTGTCAGTCAAGTTAGGAGGAGTGGTGTACAACCACCATGGATTGGTGATAAAGTATGGCCTATTATGTGCGAATATTGGAACACCCATGATGCCATTGAGAGGAGTGAGAATGCTTCTCATTGCAGAAACTCGGACCGTGGAGGCCTTGGAGTGCACAAACACTTAGCTGGTCAGAAATCATATGTACAAATTCATCAAGAAATGGTAACACTTCTCTTTCCATCCACTTCACCTTAAAGTTTTTCTAATGTTTTCATAATTTAATGCTCTCACGGCCACTTAAGCTCCTAATGTTTTTCTAAAATTTTCATAATTTAATGTGTTTCACTATCATTGTAGGAGGAAGAGCTGGGGCGTCCTGTATCACTGGTCCAAGTGTTTCTTAAAACACACACTCGGCCAGATGGATCATTTGTGGATCAAAAAGCCAAACAAGTTGCTGAGACTTATGAGAAGACCATAGAAGACAGACAAACTGACACGGACATTAATGGTCCAGATGGTTCAGAGAGTTCAACACATCGAACTCTTTCCCTTGAAGAAAGAAATGAGATCTTCCTTGAGGTAATTCGTTTGTCTTTTGTGTGTGATTTTTCTTTGTCAATTTTGGTTTCTTAATGTGAATGATGATTGATGTTTATTCTTAGATTAACAGTCTCCTGGTTTTCTTAAAATTGTTTAATGAGCTATGCTTAGGAACCTAGAATATTTGATGTTGATTCTGCATTTAGTTTTCTGGTTTGTGCTGATTAGCGAATGTTTATCTTTTGGTTTAGTGTACTCAAACAGATAACAGAGGTAACCCATTTGGCCTTGGATCACTTGTTGAGACACTAAGGAAAGGAAAAAGGAAAGAGAGTTATGCGAGCTCTTCTGCAGCAACTCTTGCGGAGCTTCAAGATCAACTTCGGCGCAAGATATCTGAACATGAGTCTGAGAATGCACGACGTGATCAGGAACACCGAGAGTCTCAAGCTGTGATCAACAAGCTTGTCCTCTTCATCTCTGAAAAAATTCCTGAATACTCAGCTTTTACGGTTCCTCCTCCTGCAGCCACCCAACCAGCTATCGCGCCTACAACCACTCCACAACCCATCGATGGAGGCACCACACCACCCTCCAGTCCAGCTGCACAAACCCCTACCTCTCTTCCAACTAAACTTCTAATTCCCCTTTTCTTTATGTATGAACTTGCTTTTGAATATTGTTTCTTGGATGTTTAGGATGATCTTTTTGTTTTGGATGATAAGTTTGCTTGTGTGGTAGTTTCAATCATCATTCCTTTTGATTATTAGCATTTGAAATTCCCAAATTAATCACAATTAGGATTGCTAAAACGTTTCTGATTTGTGACTAAACCAATTAATAAATGTGACTCTTTTGTGACTATACCAATTCAAATAATATAACTATTTTGTGACTAAACAAATTCAAATAATGTGACTATTTTGTGACTAACCCAATTCACAAAATGTGACTATTTTGTGACTAAACCAATTCACAAAATAGTGGCAGAATAGTTACTAAACACGAACTCCTTAGCGACTACAAAAACAGTCTTAACATAGTCGCAATACTAAATCGCAATACGGTCGTAGACATACGACTGTTATATGTAGTCACCAAACTGTCCCTAAGTAGACTTCGTTGCAGTTTAGTCGGAAATGTACAACTACCAATTATAGTCACAGTATCGTCGCAAATATACGACTATAAAAAAGAGTCTGTAATCCGTCGCAAATAAGCAACCATGTTGCGACCAACATATTTTGCGACCGTTTTTTTGCGACCATCGAAAATAGTCGCGAAGTAGTCGCAAAACCCTTATTTGCGACTAAAGAGCGACTATAGTAGGAGTGGCAAATGGCCTATTTTCTTGTAGTGCTAACCCAGATTAAACCGTGAGCTGGACATTTTATTTGAATTAAATTTGAAATAATTTTTTTTGTTATTTCCTTATTCATTAATATCAATTGATTTAACCTATTTACAATGAGATTATTTGTAACGTTCCGACAGCCACCTATTAGTGGGTCCCATGTCCAATCTGAGTTCATGGGCCCACTTTCCTTAATAGACCTCATGTCCTTTCACTAGGAATGTGAGCCTATCTCTATATCACTCCGAAAGATTTTAAAAACTTGTTACCATCCTTACAAAACACAATATGATATTTTCCTGTGTTTTGTCCTCACTTGCACAGTTCTGACAGTCACTTCCGGGAAAGTCACCCATCATGAGACTACTCCAGCTCAAGTATACTTAATTCTGGAGTTTTGACCAAAAAGATAAGTACACTTTGGTGACATAGGTGACCAAATCAATTCTTTAAACCTCTCCGCATGTCCCTGAAACTTGGGTGTAAAAATTCACCCTCACTAACAGATCACAAACATTCTCGTTGCACACCAAGACCGTCACCCTCGATGGTGTGTGCCCACTTAACTCCACACTTGTCTGGGTTCGCCTCTGATACCATTTGGAATGTTCCGACCGCCACGTTTTAGTGGGCCCTATGTCCAATCCCAGTCCATGGACCCATCTTCCTTCTTGGGTCTCACGTCCTTTCACTAGGCTCGTGAGTCTTTTTATATCCGACGGCCAGTTTGCTACGTCCGGAATGTTTTAAAGATTTGTTACAGTCCTTACAAATCACCAAATGATCTTTTCCTGTGTTTTGTCCCCACTCACACAGTTTGATATGTCTATATTTTGCATCTCCTTAGCCTGTATTTGTCTTGCATTTAGCTAGGAAAACTAGTCGTTTTGCATCATTTTAGAACCTCTTTCGTACATTTTGCATGTTTAGGAAGTTTCTGCATCATCCTTGCATACATTGCGCATTTCGGAGTTTTTCAGGTGTCTAGGAGACATTGGAAGCGCAGAGGGTCGAGCCACGCTCCTCACTTCCACAATCGAGCCACGCTCCTCACTTCCACAATCGAGCCATGCTCCTCACTTCCACAATCGAGCCACGCTCCTCACTTCCACAATCGAGCGCTCCTCACTTCCACAGTCGAACGCTCCTCACTTCCACAATCGAGCGCTCCTCACTTCCACAATCGAGCCACGCTCCTCACTTCCACAATCGAGCGTTCCTCACTTCTACAATCGAGCCACGCTCCTCACTTCCACAGTCGAGCCCTCCTCACTTCCACAATCGAGCCACGCTCCTCACTTCTACAATCGAGCCCTCCTCACTTCCACAATCGAGCCATCACTCGAGCCACCGGTCTAGGGATTGAGGTTTTGACGTCTTCATCAAAGTTGTAGAGAATTGAGTCATCTTTCAAAGGCCATTTATTTCAAGCCAATCGGAGGTGTGGTTCAAGAGTTATCATCGATTTAGTGGATGCGTATACACCCAGCTCGAGCCACTTTCACCGACCATGCTCGAGCCATTTTCATTCACACCACTGGAGCCACTCCTACTCACTCCACTCGACCTCACTCTAGGGAGAGACGACACGCGACTCGACCGCACATGTCAGGAAGACGTTCCGTCTTACGCGCTTCATGAGATTCCCAAACCGACGCTTCACCTTGTCGTTTTAAGTTTTAGGGATTTACATGTTTTTACTATAAATACATTTTGTTAAGTCTGAGCTGAGGACATCTTAGTTTTTATCTCGTTTTTCTATTGTAAGGTTTCCCTAGCCCCAAAACCATACTCTGATCTTGTATCCCGATATCTTTGAATTTATTCAGTATTTTGATTTGATTTCTTCTACAAAGTTGTTCTTCACATTTTAATCTATCTAAGAATGCTTGTTTCAATGTTTTCTATGTTTGCATCTTTGACTATGATTTTCGGATCTGAGTAGCTTTTGCCAAGAGATTGGATTAGCTAAGTTGTGATGTTCATTGTTTAGGGATAGTTTGCTTGGGTATGTTAAACACTCTGTAGACTAGGATACTCCACCAACATCAATTACCCCATCCTTAGGACTTCTTTCTTTCTGATTTTTATTACATTCCTGGAACAGTTTCGTTTCTTGCTTTTTAGTTCATGCTTAGACTCGTTTATATTTTTATTCATTTTCGCTTCGTGTCATGCATTCTCGTTTCTAGTTCTGTGACTCATTTCGGTTTTGCATTTTAATCACTCTAGGATTGTTAGAAAAAAAACACTCTTTTGAATTGGCTTAACTTGTGACTTTTTGATTGCATCTTGAGTGATAGTGAACCTTCCCAACTGGATTGACACCTTAAGTATTACAATGCATAAGGTTAATTGAGACCTACTAGGAGACACAAAAATCCTAGTATCAATTTGGCGCCGTTGCCATTTGGGATTCGTTTTGCTACATTTAAGATTTCAAGTTTTGCAAGATTAAGTTCCGTTACACTTATCATTCTGAGTACTGACTTGCTTTGGTTTTCTGCTTGTTTGTTTTGCATCTCACGTACCTGTTGATTGCAACCTTGCATGCACACCAGATCAAGAGGGCATCAGAATCTCCTTCCTGTGATGGACAAAATCAATCGGTTGCAACGCCCACGACAAGCTCGTCAACCCACTGATCATCCCGCACATGTCATGGAACACCAGAATGAACCACATCAGGGACCGCGAAACATTGGTGCTGGGGATGCACCGAACACTCATACTCAACGTGCTGGAATCGTCCCTCCCGCCGTGCCGAACAACAACTTCGAGATAAAAAGTGGTCTGATCACCATGATCCAAGGGAACAAGTTTCACGGGTTGCCTATGGAGGATCCACTCGACCACTTGGACGAGTTCGACCGTCTTTGTGGTCTCACCAAGATCAACGGCGTGAGTGAGGATGGTTACAAGTTGCGCCTCTTCCCTTTCTCCCTGGGAGACAAAGCTCATCAATGGGAGAAAAACCTTCCCAAGGGATCAATCACCACCTGGGATGGCTGCAAGAAGGCATTCTTGGCCAAGTTTTTCTCCAACTCTAGAACAACACGTCTTAGGAATGAGATTTCCAGCTTCACTCAGAAGAGCTCAGAGTCATTCTGTGAAGCATGGGAGCGTTTCAAGGGTTACCACAGCCAGTGCCCACACCATGGTTTCAGCAACGAGTCATTAGTGAGTACTCTCTACCGTGGTGTCCTTCCCAAAATACGTATGCTGCTTGACACCACTTCTAACGGTAACTTCCTGAACAAGGACGTCGATGAAGGTTGGCAACTGGTGGAGAATCTCGCTCAGTCCGACGGCAACTACAACGAGGATTATGACCGCACATTTCGCGGTGACGCTGGGTCTAAAGAGAAGTACAAGAAGGACCTCAAGAATGTCAATGAGAAGCTTGACCGTATCTTGCTAAGCCAGCAGAGGAGCGTCCACTTTGTATCTGAGGATGACCCTTTCCAAGTTCCAGATGGGGAGGGTGAGCAGACTGAGGAGATCAGCTATGTCCAGAATCAGGGTGGATACAACAAAGGTTACAACCCCTACAAGACGAACCCCAATTTGTCTTACCGAAGTAACAGTGTTGCTAATCCACAAGATCAGGTGTACCCGCCTCAATAACAACAACAAGGTCAACAAAAATCTTTTGTGCCTTACAATCCGGGATTCGCACCAAAACAACAATTCCAGCAGGGTTACGAAGCTCCCTCAGGACCACCGCCAGGATTTCGCCCTCAACTAGTTCCGCCTACCCCAGCCCCAGATCAAGAAATGAAGCACATGCTGCAACAACTTCTTCAAGGTCAAGCTAGTGGTTCTCTGGATACTGCTAAGAAGTTTGCTGAACTCAGTCAGCGGATGGAATGTTCTTACAATGATCTGAATGTCAAGTTTGAAGCTCTTAACTCCAAGATGAAGTATATGGAAGGCAAGACTGTTTCTACTTCTACCCCAACAACTGGCCAACTACCTGGAAAAGCAGTTCAAAACCCCAAGGACTATGCTACTATGCATGCCATCACCACCCAAGCTGTAGATGTACGGCTCACTGAGGATACTGAGAGTTTAGATGGGGAGGAATTTCTTCAATATGAAGTTCAGATAAAGGATCCTGTCGAGGTGCTCAAGGATCCAATTAAGTCAGCCAAGCAATATGATCCTGAAGCTACTAAAGAACCCACTGCTCCCAAGGATAAACCTGCGAGATTCATTCCTCCACTATACAAACCACCTCTACCATTTCCAGTGAGGTTTAAGAAGCAGCTTACTGAGAAGTATAAAGCTCTGTTCGAAAAACAAGTCAAGGAGATTGAACTTAGGATGCCTTTGCTTGATGCATTTGCACTTGTGCCTCAATATCAAAAGTTTTTAACTGACTTGGTAACCGAAAAGACCAAAGAGAAGGAGGAGATAGCTAAAGGAGCTCAAGCTAAGGCTCTGGAAGATGAGAGGGTAGTACATGACATAGGTGGGGTTATTCATGAATGCAAGGCTGTTATTCAGAAGATGATTATCCCAAAGAAGCTAGAGGACCCTGGTTCTTTCACCTTGCCTTGTTCTCTAGGTCCATTGGCCTTCAAAAAGTGCCTATGCGACCTTGGTGCTTCAGTAAGCCTCATGCCACTCTCTGTAGCTCAAAGGCTAGGATTCAGCGAATACAAGTGATGCAACCTCCGCTTAATATTGGCTGATATGACTACTAGATTTCCTCATGGTATATTAGAGAACCTGCCCATCAAAATTGGACAAGCTGAGATTCCTACTGACTTTGTGGTGCTGGGAATGGATGAAGCGCCTAAAGATCCACTAATCCTGGGAAGGCCTTTCTTAGCTACAGCTGGAGCAGTCATTGATGTCAAGAAGGGGATGATTGATCTCAATCTGGGTAAAAACTTCAAGATGAAGTTTGATATCAAGGATTCTAAGAAGAAACCAACTATTGATGGACAGACCTTCGTGATTGAAGAGAAAGATCAGAAATCTGGGTTTGGCATCTTTGAGGATGTGAATGAGGCAGAAACAGAGGTTTTGGTAACCAAAGAGAAAACTCAAAGTGTCACTCGACCATTCTCCAACTCGAGTGCAATCGTTACCCTCCCTAAGCGTCGAGACCTACTTCCTAATCACCAACCGCAAGAGACAAGTCCTGCCGCGCTTGACAGTTTGTCTGAACCCCAAACAACCAAGATTTTAAGGGATACACTGGTGGAGTTAACAGCCACGTTGGAGGAGATGAGAGGGCAAATCATGCAGCTCCAGGATAAAGTTAAAATCTCTTCTCGAAGAAAAGCAAGACAGAGGTTGGGGATAATGAAGAAGAGAAGATCTTTTCTTATTGAACCTGGGCAGAATGCTAAAGAGTATATGGTTAGACAAGACATTCTAGAGGGGTCTACAAAACTCGACTCGACCGACACCGGCACATCACGCTTGCGACTCGAACTTCCCGACTACCTCACTCGAGCCGCTGTTCTCGCTGTTCCAAATCGATGAATCGAGCCAACCTTCCCAACTGCCTCAATCGAGCCACATTCCGACTTCCTCTCTCGAGCCACTCACGACATCCGCTCGAGCGCACATCAGGGCATGCACGGAGTTGAGCAGCAGATCGAACATCAAGGAGATTATCAGCCCACAGAGGTGGTTGTGCTAGTATCAGATCATGGCGAGTACAGAGTCGACGACATGTAGTGTGATGAGCAGCCAAACATGTATCAGAACACGCAAGCCGTTGAGCAGCACGTCGATCAAACCACTGAGGACACCCCTGCGGATCCGGAACAAGGTGAAGGGCAAAGTCAATATAACGCTCCTCCTTGGGCGAGCACCGACTCCTTCTGCTACTACTGAGGTACTCCCACCTTCCCTTTGTACATACCATTTCATTCCTGCATTGTTTCTGTTGTGATTCTTAAATCCTCCTGCAAATTTTTCTTACACAGGAGACTGTGTAATTTAAGTTTGGGGGAGGGTTTGAGATGATGTATCTGATGTTGTGTTCTGTGATTCTTATTTTAATTTTTGCATCATATCATGTTTGAGTTTGCATCCATCTATTGCATAAAAAAAAAAAAAAATCTAAAATTTCCACAAAAACAGAGTGTTCATGTAGTTTGCACTTGCATATTAGGATGGAGTCTAGGTTTATTCATATAGGGTTGTTGCATTTAGCATAGGGGTTGATGATGATTGTAACCTTGTTAGCATGCTGGATTCAATAGGATAGGATCAAGGCCCTTGTTATTAGTTCTTTGATGCTTGTTGATTGAACTTGAAAATGTAAGATTGAAGCATGTTTTGAATTGATATCATTTCCTATCTACCTGAACCTAATCCTGACTTGCAATTATCATGTGATGCATTGAAGTTGAACTCATGGATACCATACACATACTTGGATTGTCTTTCACATTTTTACCACCCTTGTCAATCCAAGTAGCTGATTCCCATCTTTGGAAAAGTTCCCCGCACCCTTAACCAACCGTTCTTTCAAGCCAATTGTATTCTTGAGTGTCAGGCCTTTTCCGAGTTGAGCTTGTTAGAAAGTGTTAGGTTCTAACCGACAAGAGTAGGATCCTGTGTAGTTCTAGTTCGCGTTATCTGGACTAGTAGGACTAGGTGAGAACTCGATTTTGGGTATTGGGTATGGATTTGTGCAGAAAAGTAAAGAGGTAGAAATTCTTTAGGAGGGGGATGTGTTTACATAGTTTACAAGTCTAGTAAAGGATTTGGGTTGAGCAAAGTAAAAAGAGTTATTGGTTCTGGGCATAAAATAAAAAGATTAGACAAAGAAAAAAAAATGCTTAAGTTGTCTAGAGTCCCTAGAAGAAAAGAAAACGAACCATAGTGATAATAAAGATTTCCCAATTCGCTAGAATGAAAAGAAGTGAACTCCTCCTAAGACTAAGTGTAAAAAGTTTGAGATGAAGTTTCTGATGAAGGGTAGAGATAGGACCAACTTCGGTTTGGAGTGTTCTTTGGGTAGACAGGGCGGTGCTCTTGTATGTATCAGTTGGTTTCAACCTTTAGCCTTCTCTTAAGCTCAACTCCTTTTCGTGAGAGAACCTTGTTCTGTATTGATAAAACCGCTTGATGAGGAGACCATCTATGTCTCTAACCTTTACCCTAGCCAAACGAGTTTAATGATATTGCTTAGCTTGATTCACGGTTCTCTGTTAATGAATGTTAAAGGGGATGATTGATAGGATTGCATGTGTAGATTTGAAATAAAGTTCCTTCACCATGCATCATAGAACTAAAAACAAGGACCTTGATTCTAACTACTCTATTCAGCATGTTTTAGGTTCTGAGACCCCATCTTCACACCTCTCTTCCATACTTTGTTCTTGATAGTTTTCTTGAGGGCAAGCAAAGAATAAGTTTGGGGGAGTTGATATGTCTATATTTTGCATCTCCTTAGCCTGCATTTGTCTTGCATTTAGCTAGGACAACTAGTCGTTTTGCATCATTTTAGAACCTCTTTCGCACATTTTGCATGTTTAGGAAGTTTCTGCATCATCCTTGCATACATTGCGCATTTTGGAGTTTTTCAGGTGTCTAGGAGACGTTGGAAGCGCAGAGGGTCGAGCCACGCTCCTCACTTCCACAATCGAACCACGCTCCTCACTTCCACAATCGAGTCACGCTCCTCACATCCACAATCGAGCCACGCTCCTCAGTTCCACAATCGAGCGCTCCTCACTTCCACAATCGAGCCACGCTCCTCACTTCCACAGTCGAACGCTCCTCACTTCCACAATCGAGCGCTCCTCACATCCACAATCAAGCCACGCTCCTCACTTCCACAATCGAGCGCTCCTCACTTCTATAATCGAGCTACGCTCCTCACTTCCACAGTCGAGCCCTCCTCACTTCCACAATCGAGCCACGCTCCTCACTTCTACAGTCGAGCCCTCCTCACTTCCACAATCGAGCCATCACTCGAGCCACCGGTCTAGGGATTGAGCTTTTCACGTCTTCATCAAAGTTGTAGATAATTGAGTCATCTTTCCAATGCTGTTTATTTCAAGCCAATCGAAGGGGTGGTTCAAGAGTTATCATTGTTTTAGTGGATGCGTATACACCCAGCTCGAGCCACTTTCACCGACCATGCTCGAGCCATTTTCATTCACACCACTGGAGCCACTCCTACTCACTCCACTCGACCTCACTCTAGGGAGAGACGACACGCGACTCGACCGCACATGTCAGGAAGACGTTCCGTCTTACGCGCTTCAGGAGATTCCCAAACCGACGATTCACCTTGTCGTTTTAAATTTTAGGGATTTACATGTTTTTACTATAAATACATTTTGTTAAGTCTGGGCTGAGGACATCTTAGTTTTTATCTCGTTTTTCTTTTGTAAGGTTTCCCTAGCCACCAAAACCTTACTCTGATCTTGTATCCCGATATCTTTGAATTTATTCAGTATTTTGATTTGATTTCTTCTACAAAGTTGTTCTTCACATTTTAATCTATCTAAGAATGCTTGTTTCAATGTTTTCTATGTTTGCATCTTTGACTATGATTTTCGGATCTGAGTAGTGTGTTAGTTCTTGAGGATGGGATAGATTAGGTGGAGGATCTTAGGATGTAGAGTGTTTAAGCGTTGATTGCATGATTCCCTTCTGGACTAGAGTAAGAAATACTAGTTTTTCTCTGATCAATTGGGACTAGGTTTGAGACATTTCCACACCCAAAAGGTGTTTGATGAAATGTCTGACCAAGTAGTGCTAGAGACTTACGTTCCTAGCCTAAGAGATTAGTTGTCTAGGATGTTTGTTGACATGAATGAACTTGTTTGTAATGTCTGCTCGACCATGATCCTCTAGCGAGAGCTAGGTATGGAAGTGGTTGAGTCTGAGTAGCTTTTGCCAAGAGATTGGATTAGCTAAGTTGTGATGTTCATTGTTTGGGGATAGTTTGCTTGGGTATGTTAAACACTCTGTAGACTAGGATACTTCACCAACATCAATTATCCCATCCTTAGGACTTCTTTCTTTCTGATTTTTATTACATTCCTGGAACAGTTTCGTTTCTTGCTTTTTAGTTCATGCTTAGACTCGTTTATGTTTTTATTCATTTTCGCTTCGTGTCATGCATTCTCGTTTCTAGCTCTGTGACTCATTTCGGTTTTGCATTTTAATCACTCTAGGATTGTTAGAAAAAAAAAACACTCTTTTGAATTGGCTTAACTTGTGACTTCTTGATTGCATCTTGAGTGATAGTGAACCTTCCCAACTGGATTGACACCTTAAGTATTACAACGCATAAGGTTAATTGAGACCTACTAGGAGACACAAAAATCATAGTATCACAGTTCCGACAGTCACTTCGCGGAAGGTCACCCCTCCTGAGACTACTCCAACATAAACACGCTTAATTATGGAGTTCTCTTAGGATATTTGACCGAAAAGATAAGTGCAATTTGGTGACATAGGTGACCAAATCAATTTTTTTAAACCTCTGCACAAACCGGAGTGTCACAGTATTGTTGCAGAGATTATTGCCGAAAAAATTTGTATAAAATCGGATAATATCTGTAGAAATCTTAGTTGTTTAACCAAATAGATATTTCTAAATATCTTTTTTTTTAATACACTAACTTTTTTTAGAGAATTTCTTACTAATGCCCCTTCTTTGATACCCCTTTTTCATAATACCCCCTCTGATGATCATTTTTAATTATACCCTTCCTTTATTTTTAAAGACATTTTTGCCCTTGTGTTATAATTATACCTTCTTCGTCTTCGTCTCTTCTTCTCCGGAGACATCTCGCCTTCTCCGGTCGGATCTCTCCTCCAACGTTATCACTGTTTCTCCCATCGTCTTCGTCTTCGTCTCTTCTTCTCCGGAGACATCTCTCCTTCTCCGGTCGGTTCTCTCCTCCGCCGTTATCACTGTTTCTTCCGTCGTCTTAGTTCTCTCTTTAGTTCGTCGTCTCTTCTACCCCTTTCGTGTAAGTGTTTCTCCCATCGTATTGAGCAATTGAGTTTTTAGGTCTTATAAAGTAAATCTCTCCTCCACCGTTATAAATTGAATTTTTTTAGGTCTTAATCACTTGCTCTTTTAGATCTGTTTGTGATAATAAAGTCCTTTTCTCCCATTGTGTAAGCTTGTTTCTGTTTTTTTGTTTTGATTTCAATTTCAATTTTGTGTTAGCTATTAGATTGTTTGTTTCGATTTCAAATTTGATGTCAGAATTTTTTTAGGTCTTAAGCACTTGCTCTTTTAGATCTGTTCGTGATAATAAAGTCCTTTATTAGATCTTTGGACATCTACGGTTATTCTTTGATATAGTTGTTCAGATCTTTCTTCTTTTAATGTAGTTTTATTGGTTTGTTTTCTTAGGATTTGTTTGGGTGTACAAATGATTGAATTGTATTCAGTATGTGGTTTGGAAGTTGAACAACAACATTCATTGGGAATTTGAGATGGATAATGAAAGGGGAGCTTCTTTGATTAACATTGATGAGAATACTAGATTTAGTGAGTTGTTAAAGATTATGTTAGAAGATTTTGACATTGATATTCAGGCACAATGTTTAAAGCTTAGTTATACATTGCCTGCTAAGTCTTCTACTATAGGTAGTATTCCTATCTTTATTAGAAATGATAGGCAGCTTGAAGCTTTTAAACTCAAATATGCACAAAGTGGAGGAGTTCTTCATCTATGTGTTACTGTTGAGGATTTTTGTGAGACTGTAGAGCATGTATTTTTAGTAAACTCATTCTTTTGTTATTTTCTAATATTGTTTTAGAAAACTAACTGATTTGAGGAATGTTTCTTTATCAGGGTCAACCTAGCTCTACTACTTTTATTGAGAGTGTTACTGCTGTTACTCAGGTAACTTTCTACTTTAGAATTTTAAATTATTTCTTGCTTACAAATCCTTATAAAATTCTTTGAAAGCACTTGTAAAACGTTTTCAATACTTTACAAATCCTTTCAGGATCAAACAAGCTCAAATCTGTTAGTTTGGAATGTTATTGATGTTTATACTCATACTCAGGTAACTTACAATGGTATAAATGTTTTAATTGCCTTTTCAACCCGTTTTAAAAACCTTTGAAAACAGTTGTAAACCTTATTAAATCCTCTGAAATCACTTGTAAAATCTTTTAAAAAACCATTGATTTGTACTTTCAGTGTCAACCAATACCAAATCCATATGTCGAGAGTGTTCCTCCTGCTGCTTCTTCAAGTCAATATACTGGCACTTTTGATGATTTTACTGCTACTCATACTCAGGTAACTTACATTTAAACACTTTAAAAAACCTTTTGAAAACGGTTGTAAACCTTATTAAATCCTTTGAAATAACTTGTAAAACCTTTTAAATAACCATTGATTTGTACTTTCAGGGTCAACCAATGCCAAATCCATATGTCGAGGGTGTTCCTCGTTTTTATTGTTCTCCTGTTGGTTCTTCAAGTCAATATACTGGCAATTCTGATGATTTTACTTCTACTCATACTCAGGTAATTTACATTTAAACACTTTAAAAAACCTTTTTGAAAACGGTTGTAAACCTTATTAAATCCTTTGAGATAACTTGTAAAACCTTTTAAATAACTTGTAAAACCTTTTAAATAACCATTGATTTGTACTTTCAGGGTCAACCAATACCAAATCCATATGTCGAGGGTGTTCCTCATAACATGACAACCTCTGTTGGGTATCCATCTGGTTCTTCACACTCAACTGGTCTAATCGATGTTGATTCACTGTTTTGTGGAAAGTTATTCAAAGACAAAACAGAAATGAGAAGTCAGATGCGGATGTATACAGTCAAGCATAGTTTTGAGTTTCATACTTTTAAGTCAGACAACAAGAGGTATGTTCTTAAATGTATTGATGAAAAATGTAGTTGGAGGCTAGGTGCTACTAAGGCTAAAGCATCAGATAGCTTTGTTGTTCGAAAGTATATTAGTCAGCACAGCTGTGACTCTGCTTTAAGGAATGTTAATCATCGCCAAGCATCTGCAAGGACTTTGGCTGGTTTGGTTAGTAACCATTTTGTAGGAGGAAAGCTTCCTCTCAGACCCAAATAGCTCATGGAAATTTTTAGGAATGACCATGGAGTTGGTGTCTCGTACTCAAAAGCATGGAGAGCTCAAGAACATGCATCAGAACTTGCTAGGGGTATACCTGCTGATAGTTATGAGGTTTTACCGAGTTGGTTTCACATGATAGAAAATAAGAATCCAGGTACTATCACTTACATCAAAGCTGATTCTGATCATAAGTTTAGATATGGGTTTCTGGCTTTTGGTGCATCAATTAGAGGTTTTAAGTTGATGAGAAAAGTTATTTCTATTGATGGCGCCCATTTGAAATCAAAATATAAAGGGACTTTGCTTGCTGCATCAGCTCAGGATGGTAATTTTCAGTTGTATCCTATTGCTTTTGCCGTTGTTGATTCTGAGAATGATGCATCATGGGATTGGTTTTTGCGGTGTTTGAAGACTATTATTCCTGATGAAAAGGATCTAGTTTTCGTGTCTGATCGGGCTTCTTCAATTGCAACTGCGCTTTCAGTAAATTATGTACATGCTCATCATGGGATCTGCACTTTCCACTTGCAAAAGAACCTGGAAACACGATTTAGAGCTTCTGCTTCTCTTCTTCCAGTTGCTCATGATGCTTCAAGAGCTTACACTCAGTATGATTTTGATTATTTGTTCAGTTAAATTTCCAATGGTGATCCGGATCTTGGAGAATATCTTTGGCAAGCTGATATTAGGAAATGGTCACGTGCATATTCTCCTTCTAACCGGTACAACATCATGACATCTAATTGTGCCGAGTCCATTAACTCCAGGTTAAAAGAGACTCGTGAGTATCCAATTGTCTGCCTGTTTGATACAATCAGGTCTATTTTGACTAGGTGATTTAATAAACGACATGAGGAGAGCTGTCGACATCCATATGCTCTTACTCCAAAAGTTGGGAATAAGATGAATGAATCTTATAATAATACTACCCGCTGGCTTGAAGTTAGTCAAGTAAATGAAAATGTCTTCGAGGTTAAAGCAGCTTTAAAGACATATATGGTGAATTTGGACACAAGGAAATGCACATGCTGTATGTTTGATATTGACAAATTCCCTTGTGCACATGGAATTGCTGCTGCCAAACATGTCAATCTCAATGAAAACATGTTTGTTGATGATTATCATTCCACTGAAAGGTTATAACTCTCTTCTTTAATAAGGTTTTTAAAAGTTTGCTAAAGTAACGGATCCGACAGGTTTTTACAATGTTTTAAAAGGTTTTAAAAGGTTTTATAAGTTATTTATAAGGTTTATAAACAGTTTAAAAAAGGTTTTACAAGGTTTTACAAGGTTTTTCAAAGGTTTATCAAAGTTCTATAAGTCTTATCTTCCTCTTTTTTATTTTACAGATGGCGTTTAGGATATTCAGAGAGCATTCACCAGTAGGTGATATGGAGTATTGGGAGATTCCAGAGAGTGTTAGTACTTATATTCGGCCACCTTCTACTCGTATACCTAGTGGCAGGCGAAAGAAAAAGGGAATAGCTAGTTCATGGGAGTATGGAAAGGCTAAGACAAATTCAAAACAATATAAATGCAGTAGGTGCGGTCAGTGTGGTCACAACAAATCTAGTTGTGTAGCTGCTATCTAACTCTGTCTCTCTCTTTAATTCAACTTGAATTTGTTCTTTTTAATAAAATATTTTCAGTCTGGTGTTGTAAACTCCAATTTCTTAGATTTTTTTTTAGATTTATAATGATTTTATACTGATTATAAATGATTATAATGATTTTACTGTTTTAAATAATTATAAACAACTTGTAATGCCTTTTAAAATAGCAAGTCGTACTGTTTTAAAATAATTTACAAACAACTTGTAAAACCTTCTAAAACATGTTAAAAACCATATATACTCTTGTAAAACCCTCCAACGATTAAAAACCATATATATACTCTTGTAAAAAGCAAGTCGCCACACTCTCTCTCTCTTCCCCTTCCCCTTCCCCTTCCCCTTCCCCTTCCTCTTACTCTTCTTCATCTCTCTCTCTCTTCTCTCTCACTGCAAAAACACTAAATTTCCTTTGATTTCACCATCTTCAGTCTTCTTCACTGCTTCGTAATCAAACACCAAGCAAAACCCTCCAACGATTTTAGATGATTTGAAGAGATAGAGACGATTTCGAATTTTGATTTCGAATCGCTTAAGTTTTTTTTGTGGAAGACGATTGAAGGGGTAATATGTGAAGAGCCACTTCGAAACAGCGAAGGGGTGAGTTTTGAAGGGGTAAGATTTTAAGGGATAAGACTTCGAAGGGTTAATTTTTTGAAGGGGTATTACGCGAAGCGTCGCATTGGTTAGGTTTTAATTAAGCGTTGAAGGGGTACTTTTTGTAAACCAAAGCGACGCTTCGCCTATTATATATACTTTTTGTCTCACGATATCTCCTTAATCATCTCTCAGATTCGAAAAATCAAACCTTTGTCTCCTAAATCATCTCCCAGATTCAAAAAATCTATTTACCTTCTTCCTTCAATCTGTCAGAAATGGCCTGTCGTTCTCCTTCAAGCCATATAAGAACTGATCTGAAATATCTGAACAGGGATCTTTCGCCAAACGTCACAGCAGGTAAACACATACATCTTCTGATTAGATTTGATTTACTGTTAAGGATAAAAGAGATTGAGGGTTTGCCTTTTTTTTAGTAACTGTTGATGACGACATTTTTCGTTGGGAGGCCACTCTAATCGGACCGGTGAACACCCCTTATGAAGGGGGAGTGTTTAAACTTAGGCTTAGTTTTCCACCTGATTACGCAAGAAGTCCCCCCAAGGTATCTACTTTTGATTATACTCCTTTTTATTTTAGCAAGCCTGTTTATTAGGACTCCTTTTTTTGCAGCAACTCAATAGTTTTTTAAATAAATTTTCTTGATAATGCAGGTTGTTTTAATCACAAGAATTTGCCACCCAAATGTATCAGATAGGGGTGGCATTTACCTAAAAGTTTTGAGGACAGACTGTTGGATTCCCTTGCCGATTGTTATGCTTTTCAAGGGATTAGTGGAGAAGTTGATTGAACCAGAGGTCAATAATGAAGAACAGACCATTGAATATCTTGCCAACCTCTACAAATTTGATAAGAGAAGGTTTGAAGCCATGGCTAGAGAGATGACTAATCAATACGCTGGTAGAGGGAACTGAAATATGAACTTAAATAGTTCATATCTATTTTTAAGAACTCTTGAATAATTTATCTTGTTTTTGTTTTTTTAATAAAATATTTCAGTCTCTGCTCTTGTAAACTCCATTGTAAAAAATATTTTTATTCAGAGTTTACTGTTTTAAAATATTAGAAATAACTTGTAAAGCTTTTAAAAAAGCAAACCAAATTGATATATATCATTATAAACAATTTGTAAAACCTTTTAAAATTTCTAAAAACAAGATATACTCTTAAAGGTTTAAATGTTTAAAAGGTTTATATGCCCGTTTAAAAGGTTTTAAAACCCTCTAAAAAGGTTTTAAAAGGTTTTTAAAACTTTTAAAGCTCTCTTAAAACCTTTTAAACCCTTGAAACTTAAAAGAATATTAACCCGTTTTAGAAAATTTAACCTTTTAAAAGGTTTTAAAACCATTTTAAAACCTTTTAAAACCTATAAACAGTTTAACACCATTTATAGGATTAACACCATTTAAAGGTTTTACAAGCGAAAAGAAATAACTTAACATTAAAAGGACAATTTTTTTAAATCTACTTGCAAACTAAACATTGAAATACTATTCTATTCATTATTCTTCTTGATGTGATCACGTTTATATACCAGCAATAATTTTTAAATGGTTTTTAAAAGGGTTTCAATGGTTTTAAAAGGGTTTTTAAAAACTTTTAAAAGATGTTAAAAAAGTTTTCAAAAACTTCTAAAACTCTTTTAAAACGTTTGAAAAGCTGTAAAAGCCCGTTTAAAAGGTTTTAAAACCCTCTAAAAAGGTTTTAAAACTTTTAAAGCTCTCTTAAAACCTTTTAAACCCTTAATACTTAAAAGAATATTAACCCGTTTTAGAAGATTTAACCTTTTAAAAGGTTTTAAAACCCTTTTAAAAGCTTTTAAAACCCTTTTTAAAAAACTGTTTTTGAAGCAATAACCTCGTATATTAAGCAAGTTTGAACAAACTACTCATGTATAACTAATAGGTTTATAGGATTAACACCATTTAAAAAGTTTTACATGGCAGAGATGGTCGGAAGATATGGTAAAGAAATAACATAACATTAAAAAGACAATTTTAAAAATCTACTTGCAAACTGAACATTGAAATACTTTGCCATTCATTATTCTTCTTGATGCGACCAGCAAGATGCCAAATTCCTTAACCTAAGTATTTGTCCTTGTACTTCTGCAAAAGAATACAAAAATATAAGTTAATATTAAATAACAGTAAAATGTGCATAAAATCTAACAAAAGTCGAGGTTCACTAACCTTTAATTTTGAAAACATTTTGGTACCAAGGTATCTCATTTGTGGAGTAACATCTTTAGGAATTTTGTCAGGATGAAGAATTAATATTGCCTTCCTTGTTACTTTTTTTACATCTTCTTTAGTCATCAAATCCATGCCATAGACTTTTTCCCACTTATTCCCTTGCCAAAGATACTACAATGTAGAACATCCAAATTTTATTAATATTTAATGCCTATGATAACAAGTATATGATTTTTTCAAACTTACTTTATCAATTGACGAAAGCATAGTTTTGATGTCCTCGCTCTTCGTCCAAGAGGTTATAACTTCCTCGATTTGTTTCATTTCTTCGTCACTTATATTGTTCTCCTGCGTAGTAGGTGTTTGCACTAATACAAACATAAGAAAAAAATATTATATGTCATTTTCAACAGGGAAAATCATTTATAATAAAGACTTCAACAACTTACAACTGCCCATTACCTGGCTGGTGTGATATTGTTGTTGGCTTGGCTCTTCTTGTTGAGTAGGAGCTTCTTGTTGGCTTGGGTCTTCTTGTTGAGTGGGAGCTTCTTGTTGGCTTGGATCTTCTTGTTGAGTGGGAGCTTCTTCTTGGCTTGGGTCTTCATCAGTTTCTGAAATATTAATACACTCTTCGTCATCCGATATAATAGTGTACGCTTCTTCTTGGCTTGAGTATACATCATCAGCACTGTTAGGCTTCTCATCCTGCATAAATAATGATATTTTTTTTTAACCATATGTAAATTATTTTCAAATATGTTTTTACAAGGTTTTTAAAATTTGTCGATCATATTCAAGTAACACATACCTTATCATTATTCTTATCCTCTTCTTGTGGATCATTTTCATTAGTATCCTGGGTATTTTCTTCATGAATAACACTTGGGTCCCCTCTCAAGTCAGTATGTTTCTCATGTTGATAATCTTGATTATCTTCTTTAGATACCTAGAAATGTTGTAAATTTTGTTTAAAACTATTTAAACACTAGCAAAATCTTTGAAAACGATTATATGATTTTGTTAAAAACTCTTTAAAACACTTTTAAAATGATTTTAAAAGGAATTAAGATTTTTTTTCACTTACAAATTCACTTGGAGAAGCTGGTACTTCCTCTTCTTCAAAATCGGGGGCAGAGGCTCGTACTTCCTCTTCTTGAAAAGAAGTGGCAGAGACTTGTACTTCCTCTTCTTGGAAAGCATTTGCAGAGGCTGGTACTTCCTCTTCTTGAAATGCAGTTGCAGAGGCTGGTACTTCCTCTTCTTGGAAAGCAGTTGCAGAGGCTAGTACTTCCTCTTCTTGAAATGCAGTTGCAGAGGCTGGTACTTCCTCTTCTTGAAATGCAGTTGCCGAGGCTGGTACTTCCTCTTCTTGAAATACCCTTGATTCCCACTGTGGTGTTGCAGCAGCAGTAGTGATCCCCACATGATTCTCCAGTCTCACTAATCTTTTGTGAGTAAGTTGACATGTTTTTAAAATCATGTCAATATTCTCACTAAAAGATATTCTTTTTCTTTTGTTAGTTTGATTCAAGAATGGCCCTGCAGCTTCTCTCACACGCTTTTTTTTTATTTTGTTCTCCATTTTCAACTTGAATAAATCCTTGAATCCATTCCTCCTTAGTCATCCTATAGCCTTGGATTACAAGTTTAACAACTTCGTCAAAATCCTTGTCTTCATCATTCGGTGGCATAACCAAATGGCTATATTCATCGGGATCACCGACAATTGTTTTCACTTCAAACTGCAAAGATAAATCGATTCATATTATATATCAAAAGTCTTATACAGATATTGTAAAACCTTTTAAAACTCTTTTTATAACTCTAGAAATCCCTTGTAAATCCGTTGTAAAGTCTTGTAAACCAGTTTAAAACACATCGTAAATCTAAATTACATTACTAACAATTTTTTAAAAGGGTTTACAATATGTTTTAAAACTGTTGGAAAACAAAAAAAAAATAGTTCTAGAGAAGTAATGGTACCTTGCAAGACTCGAGAACAAATTTTATTTCATTGAATTTTGGGGAAGATGTCTTTTGCCATTGCAAGATCAGTGGGAGATGTTGATTTTGGCTTGAAATGCTTTCCCTAACACCAAAATGTTCCCCTAGCTGTCGAACTGAAGATAACAACCAGATTTGGATTGCAAATGGAAAGCCAGCCATTCCATACTGTTTCTTTGCCAACGTTCCCACAGTCATTTGTTTCACATCTCTCACTAATGATTCGTAAGCAATTTCACCCCAAGGATACTTACAGTAATTCTCAAAACTACTGGCTCTCAGCAAATTCCTTAAGGGAATTTGAACTATTGGATTTTGAGCTATCAATATCCCCTCCACTAGTATCAAAGCACCTAATTTAATTCTTTCCTCAGCTTTCATGTCTTTTCCTTTAACTTTCAAAGTATCAAGAAGACGTTTGCAGGTCATTTTATCATTCATCCACAAATCTTTTTTCGATGTAACAGTACATGATGCAACAGTGCCTACGGGAAGGCCTGTTGTAATGACGAATTCCCTTAGCGAAAATCGCATAGGTTGATCATCAAATGCAAACCAGAGCTCGTTTTTCGCAGACAAAATCCTCCTCTGTAGTAAGTGGTGGACCAGTTGACTCGAGAAGTTGATATTTTCCCGATTAAAAAATTCTATAATTGGACCCAAGAAAGACTTCTCTAACTGCTGGAACTCTTTTTTTTTAATGCATCCTTTACAGTCGCCAAAACAGCTTGCTCTGAAGAATATTTAGTAACTCTTGCTAATGTATCTCCCTCTGTGCCTGGCGTGATTAATCTTTTTGGAAAGCATAGTTTCTTCGCAGAATCTTCAAAATTACTCATATCGCAAAACCTGTCAACATTGTTTACAGAGAACATATTCATGGCATGCACCCAAGGTCCCTTATAAATCCTATTTTAAAACCAACTTAAAACTTTTTAAAGACATTGATAAATTTCCAACCTTCGTATTCCGAGTTCACCAAAACATCATAAAATTTCATATTGAAATAGAAATTAAAGTCAAAACTAAATTCCAAACCAAACTTACAAATTGGAGAAGAAGAGACGACGAATTCGAATAGAGGACTGAGAGGAAAAACGAGGGAGAAGAAGAGTCCGTAATTCGACAAAGAAAATTGCAATTTGAAGTCCTCGCGTACCCAATCAGCCGACTCCTACTTTCAATCCGACGAAATCGAGAACCCAATTTAAGCAAATACAGATTTGAGTGAATTTCGCGACTTTCAACCTCCCAGACGGAAAACTGTACTTTTTGAAAGAAAACCCTTGCTTTTAGGGACAATTGATACAGGGGGGGGAGGGGAGGTTATATTTTACTATTGGGCCTAGGCCTAGGGCTTTCACCCTTATTATACAAAAACATTGTAAAATCATTTCAAATATAGTATTAAAACCATTTAAAAGTTTTTACAAGCGTTTTAAAACGGATTTTAAAAGGTTAAAAGGGTTTTGTTTTGGGTATTTCAATGAATTTAAAGGATTTACAAGTGTTTTAAAACGTATTTTAAAAGGATTAAAAGGGTTTTTTTTGGGTATTTCAATAAATTTTATAGGATTTACAAGAGTTTTAAATTTTTTTTAAAAGGATTCGGAAATGATAAACAACGTTTTAAACTTCATTGTAAATACCTAAACTTAAACAAAGTATATATATAAAAGGAGTAACTTAACATTTTTTTAGAATAGTGTCACAGTAAAAACACTAAAATATTGTTCTTGATGCAATAAGCTAAAGCACCATTCCTGCGATCACGTTCATATACCAGCAAGATGCAAACTTCCATTATCCTAGTCATTTTGTAATTCTGCAAATATAATATAATTGATGTTAGAACCATTTAAAATACATTGCAATACAAAAGTTGTTAACCCATCTAAAACCAGTTTAAATAACCATGTAAAAACCTACACTGACCTGCAAAGATATCAACCGCCATTTTCTTCCGTAAATCACCAATTGACTCATTTTTAAGATTGCCATTTGTTGTTATGCTCATAGCCAAACATTCGATTGTCTTCAGCATGAAGACACCATTATCTTCAATCTTATCAACCTATCAAGAAAAAACAAAGTGAAGAGTCCAAAGTATTTACAGAAACCATATCAGAAAACTAGAGAACAAGCTCAACAGTATTTACCTGAGGTATGCAATTTATAATACTGATTCTGAACGGAGATTTCTCTGTATCATTTTTCATCCCAAACTTCTTCTGGGCAATATAAAGCATTGCAACAGCATATGCACCCACCTGTGTGTCTTTAATTTTGTTGGTGTAGAAATGCTTGCCTAAGTCGTAGATAATCAACTCCTTCTTCTCCAAATTGATCATCAATGGCATCCAAAGCCTTTCCTTAACCAACATTGGCGCCAGTATTTTGTTTGTAGGTGCTTCCTTGAAGAGTTGGCTGAATCCTTCTTCAGGGAACTCATATTCATCTTTGTTGTCAATGAATATTAAGTAATATTCATCAATCTCTCTCAAAAAAGAAGTTTCAGCCAACGTCAATGCTTTGCTTTTATAGAAGTGCGAATGACTTTCTTCTCTTTTGCTTAACAACTTCACAACTGTATCAACATGCTAAACAACAACAAAAAACAGATTAGAACAAGTCTTGTTGTCAAATAATTCATATAAATAAGTTCAGACCCGGTCACACATCATCTTGTAAACCAATTTAAACACATTGTAAATCTTTGAAAACGCTTAAAAGACATATTTTAATTCCTTTTAAAACCTTTTAAACCTCTTGTAAACACTTTTAAAAACCCTTTTAAAACTCTTTAAAACCTTTTTAAAACCTTTTTAAAACCCCATGAAACGTTAACAACACATTTGTAAAACCTTAAGCTTTGTAATCATACAAGTGTTGTTAACGACTTCCTTGGCGTCTCTAGTGTTGTGAACCACTTAGCATCAACTTTTTTACCCAGAATTGTTAGTTGCCTACATCCAAAAATAAACAGAATAATCATGAATACTTACAAAACCATGAATACATATGTTAAAAGACTAATTGAACTTTTACTTTTGTTGCTAGAAACTAAAACTTACTTTTGTTTTCCTTGAAGTCTTCCAGTCACTAAATACATCTAACCGGGTCTTATCAACTTTGGAAAAAGGATAAAGTATTGGGTCCTTCTTCTTCTCGGCCGTGTAAGGCGGCTGAGTGTGAATAGAAGGAATTGTATTTCGTTCACTTTTTCTTTGCACTCCACCAACATCATCAGATTTACTCTTCTTTTTCTGTGGCTTTACAAAACAAAAATTTTTTGCACTTTATATCGATACACTGGAAAACAATTTAAATATCTCATAGAAATAATTAAGTTAGATACATACCCCTTCTCTAGCTTGAATATCAGCATCTGGATTGTCACTTGGTTTACGCTTCTTCCTCTGTAGTGCCTCAAGAAAATCACAATTTTTTGTAAACATTTAATAAAATGTAAAACATTATACAACTAGTTACTAACCTCTTTTCTGTTCATAACATCATCATCACCATCATTGCTTTGCTTACACTTTCTCTGCAGTTCATCATTTCTTGGTTTACTTGATGAAATCTTTTAAAATACTCATAACAACTATATAAAAAATTAATGATTTACCTGTTTTCTCTCTATCAAAACTCTCTTCTTACTGCTTGCTCCCTTCTCTTTACCCATGCTTTTATCTTTTCCACTATCCTCATCTTCTTCAGAAAGAAGATCAAATTTTGGTGTAGTAGGGCGTGGAGAAGGAGATTTATCCTTCAAAGATGATAACAATTGTGGTTTACAACAGGCTTTTAAAAGGGTATTTGAGAACTTATAAAAATACTAGATATATGTACCTTTGGTGTTTCTTCAAAGTAATTACCATCATCACCACCAGTTTTTTGGGTGTTTTCATCATCTGCAGCGTAGCTCCCATCTTGTGTGTTTGACGGACGGACAGAATCTGCAGATTGGCTTTCTACGAAATCTTCTCTAGCAATATCTCCATCAACATTTTGTTTGCCAGCCTGCAACAAAACAAAAGAACATATAACAACATCATTTTAAAGGTTTTACATTCTGTTTTAAAAGGGTTTTAAAAGGTTTAAGTCACTATGGTTGCCCATTAATCAGTGTTATGTTGTAAATCCGTTAAAAACACTTTTAAAACAAAAAACTTTGATGTGGGACTTTTAAAACTTTTAAAATAGATACTGACCTCTTCATTTATAACCTCTTCATTTCTATTCTGTCCATCTTCATCTTCGTGAGACTGCAAAGGGAAAAGAAAAAAAAGGAGCTCAGTTTAAAGAGTTTATTGTCCAATATATGCGAAAAGGTGCGATCTTGTAATCTTACTCCTTTATCCTTATCTTTCCCTGATGTGGTTTTGACAGCTTCTTCAATGGCTTCTAGTCTTTTGTTGAAGTCATCTAACATAAAGAGGATTATGTCAAGTTTTTCTGAATCTGACAAATTTTTCTCCATTTTCTCATGTTTCTCAAAGACTGGCAATTTTTCCCCTATTTTGTCACCCAACTCTCCCAAAGCATAGTAAATATCAACTAATCTAGAAGACCATTCTTCTTTCTTCAACCTATAGCCTTTCATAACCAAGCCAATAACTTATTCTTCAAAATCATTGTCATCTTTATCAACCAAATGCTTATATTCTTGTAGATCTCCAATTATTGTTTTGACTTCAACCTACAAAAATAATCAAAATCCATCAATACAAAACTCATCAAATATAGATAATCAATGAATAATCAAAACTACACTTTTAATAGAATTCAAAACTTACACAAGTTGTTGTCTTAATAGCTTCAACAATATCATCAAACCTTGCATATCGACTTGATTGCCAGTTGAGAATCAGTGGATAGAATGTTCTAGAAAAATTACATCTTCTCCCAAATGTATCACCAAAAATTGGAACAGCACTCAAGGCCCATATATATAATGCCATGGGAAATCCCTTGACACTATACTGACCTTTTGACCAAGAATCTTTATCGAATTTCTGAATGCATGTGGCGAGAATGTTATACGCTTCCTTGCCCCATGGTTGGGCTGTATACATCTCGAAATCCGATGCATGCTTAAGCCTAGACAGAGGTATCTTCTCTAATGAATATGGTGTCATCAAAATACCTTCTGTTAATACCACTGCAGCGAGGCATTCCTTTTCCTTGTCATCCAAAGGTTCTTCACCCTCTTCTGGTTCATTAAATAGTCGATATTGAAGTTGAGTTAAAGTGTAATCTCCTCTCACCGCCCAAGAATATGGTTCACTAATTGGATCTTTGCGGTTATTCCTTGGTTCTCTATGAATAGGTTTGCATTGAATCCCTATGTTTAATAAAACAATGATGTTAGTTTGTTCAAACTTGCCTAATATAAACTGTTTTAAACCCCTTTTAAAACCCTTTTTAAACAGAATAACGGCAAAGAGTTTTAAAAGGGTTTTAAAAGGGTTTTAAAAGGGTTTTAAAAGGGTTTTAAAAGGGTTTTAAAACTTCTAAAACGGGAAAAACCTTTTTACAATAGAGTTTTAAAAGGGTTTTAAAAGAGTTTTAAAAGAGTTTTAACGGGCTTTTAACAATTTTAAAATTTAAAGAGGTTTTAAAAGGGTTTTAAAAAGGTTTTAAACCTTTTAAAACCCTTTAAAAAACCATTGAAAGGTTTTTAAAACCATTGCAAACACTTTATAATTACCTGTTGTAAGGAAGAACTCTCTCATGGAGAACCGAAGAGGTTGCATGTCGACTGTAAACCATAAGTTTCTCCCTCTTGTCTTCAGCCTTCTCAGCATCAAGTAGTGGAATAATTTCCCAGAAAATTTGATGTCTCTGGCCGAAAGATCGATGATAGGCCCAAGGAAGGAAGATTGAAGCTTCGTGAAAGATGCTTTTCCTAATGCATGTTTAACTTTGGCAACTAGGCTTAAGTCCGAATGTTGACATATGTTTGCTCCAACAATTGGTTCAAAACCCATACCATATATTGGTTCTGGTAGTGCAAGGGCTTCAAAATCACTTGATGCCATCTGTTAAAGAAACACACTTAATTAGACTTTTCAACGGATTTACAAGAGTTTTAAAAGGGTTTTTAACAATCAACATCACACGTTATCGATCTGAAGTCATCTTATCAACACACTTTATCGACATAATTCAACTACGACCGATCTAAAAATTAATATCAAATAGTTTAACAGGGACTTTCTAAAAAGTGTTTTACAAGAGATAACAAAAATCCAAATTTACAAGACTTTACTAATTTCAAATCCATATCAAACACAATTATTGATCTGAATGCGTTAGATTCTGAATCTGGATCGATATCAAAGAAACTGAAGGGGCTTTTAAAAACTGTTTTACAAGAACAGAAATCCAAATTTAAAAGAGTTTACATATTCCAAATCGATATCAAAGAAATCTAAAAGCCCTAAATTTAAAAAAGCGATAGTCCAAATTGATAAACCCAGAAAGAAACAAAGAAAGAAGGATCCTGCCTGCGATAGAACGAGAATCAATGTCGGGAATTACGTGTACGAGAGACGAAAGCGCAGAATCGCTGCGAAGAAGGACCGAGAATCGCCGTGCAGAATCGCCGATGAACGAAGTGAAGAAGGATAGAGAGAGAATCGTCGGTTGAGGAAGGAGAGAAGCACGGCGAAGTGGAGAGAAAATTAGGTTTCCTTCACTAAGGGTAAAAAATTCTTTTTCACCAAAAAAATGGGTACCCTTAAAAATGGACCCTTCCCAAGGGCATTTTTAAAAAGTGGAAAGAAAAAAGGAGCATTTTTGCTTTTCCCCCTTTTTTTTATCTATTCTGGTTAAATTCTCTTGATTATCCTTAATGATTTTTTTTTTTACTATTCATATTGACATTCCAATATAAATTTTTATACTTTTAATGTTATTTTTATAAGTGTAATTTTCAATAAATATAGTAGGATTATGTAATTTTTTAATCACTCTTCCCATGGTATTTTATCATATATTATGACGAGAGCAAAGATTACTATATGATTTTGTATCTGCAACCAAAATAACTATATAATATATATGGACAATGAAGTATAATATTTGTTTATTTGCCAATTATACCATTTTATGTAATCTTTTAATTTCTTGTCTAATGGTAATAACGAGACAAATATATACTTACTATAGTAAGTTTTTGGTATATACAGTATTTGCACGAACATAACTATGGCCAGGGAGGTATGTAAAGTTTTATATATGTTCATTACTTCATTTGGGGTAATCTTTATGTTGCGCAAGTGCTAAACTGGTCAATATTATCCTTGTGAGGAACAGTATATCATCTCGACCCAAACTGAGGATCGAACCGAGGGACAAAGGTTCTAGCTAGTCCACAATTCATGAGTTGGTGTTCAATCATCGATCACGTACTTAAAATATTACTTTTCATGTTATGGGTTGTAGAAAAATATGGCGTGTCCTTCCATTTGACCGGATAAGGTCTAAGTAACAGTATTATGTCCATGTCCGTTACTTCCACGTCTCTACCTCTGGTCAAATACGCAAGGCGCTCTCCTTCCATGTCCTTCTTTCAGCATCAACTTAAAATCTTCAATCTCAAAGCTCATCTTCAAATCTTGACACAACCCCCAAGAAAAAAAGAAAAAATTTTGTTACCACGGCCACCCATAATTAACTCTTTTGTCTTATCAAAACTCTTCTAATAGGTATTTCTGTCTATTACAACAAATGGATGGAGGCTTATGAACGATGTTAATGAAGGTGGCCTTATTTTCTCTGGTTCAAGCTTTGGTGTATCTCACCCTCTCGAAATCGTCCAATGTTTTCTCTAGATCGAATTCTTTGAAAATGGCTTACAGTTTCCGGCCTATGAGGTCTGTCAGCATCCGCCGAATTCTGACGGCACTTCAAGATATGCCTGCTGGCGAAGAGATGTCTCCTTCTTCTTCTTCATCTCTTGCTTCTCCTTCGCATGATGGGGCAGCAACGACAATATATCACCATCTTAAGGATTTTTATATGGCATTGTTTGATTAATTTTTTCATCTCTTTTAGATTATTTCCTTAAATGGATGTAAGATTGATTAGTCCTCTATCTCTGTGTACATATGTATGATTGGTGTAGATGTTGAATATTATTAGGCCGTACAATACTATGTACAACTAGATTAAGACCGTGCTAGAACACAGATTGAAATTTATTTTATTTATATTGTAATTTTCTATAAAATATTATTTGTGTTATTGTTTTAAAAAGTTTTTTTGATAAAACATTATGCAATAAAATCATATGCTAAATATGATGAAAAAGATATACCTATTTTGTATGTTTTATATTGTTAATGATTCTAGAAAGTATTTGTGCTATAACACTGGTTAAATTTTATTTTATACAATTTTTTTATATTTTATACTATAAAATAAAATTTTAAAATGTTGTATTAGTTTATGTATGTGAAGTTATTTCAACAATGTATATTCTACATCATGACTTGAATGTCATTATAATACATAATTTTGTAAATTTGGTTTTTAAAAAGCGAGTTATTATATTATCAGTAATTTAATATATTTTTATACTTTTTGTTTTAATATACTTGGTTTCTTGAAATTCTTTCATAGTATAGTGACATATTATTGACATTGCTATAACAAATCAGTTTAGAGTGTTTATAGTTTCTCTAACTTTTATATCAAGTTTCAATATTATAAAAATATTTCAAAGTAAATTATTTAAAGTTTATTATATTATATAAAATATAAAATTCAACAAAAAAAAATATGAAATTGAATTTAAATATTCAAATTTTGACCCGTTACTCAGTAAAGTTTTAATTCAATAGATATTATTTTTAAAGAATAATATTACTAAAGCTTGAATATTTTATAGATTGAACAATTTATATTTGTTTTTAAAAATTCAACTTATTGTATATACAGAAATAAAACTATTTTTTAATTATAATAATAATATGATAATTTATTTGTTTCACAAAATAGAATCATATATAAAAATGAGAGGTGAAGTAGAATGATAATTAACAAATTAATATGTTAAGTTAGATATCAAAAGATTTTAATATGGTTGAATAATTGAAAAAAATAATAATATGGTAAGTTAGATGATATCAAATAATTCTTTAGAATATTCTTTTTAAGATTTTCGGAAATAAATTAAAGTTGTACCCACTATTTAACTTGTAACCAATTAATCTATAACATATGTATAACCAACTTATTAAAATTATATAGTCTATAAAATAATGTTGTGTACTTCCGTTTTATTATAAAGGGGATTCAAAAGATTTACTATAGTATTTGATTAGTAATTTTTAATTAAACCAAAAAAATGTTTTGTCTATTCATTGTTTTATTTGAATGTGGTGAAATATTTACATCACTAAACTAGTAGACGTGGAAGGAAGTTATAACAATTCAATTCAATATAGTTTTCAAACAGTGAATTTTAAGATGATAACCATAGAGAAAATTATACAAATGCATATTAGAAGAAAAGAAATAGAAGATTTCATCTTGTAAAAGAAAAAACATTGCTTTAAAAATTTGGAACATGAAAGATGGAGTCAGGGTCATTTAGGACACTGGTATTATATCTTTTCATTAGACTTTCCAATGCTCAAATATAAAATGTTCCATGAGCTTTTATCTTGTGATCGATTTCAGAGATTCTTCTCTTTTTTGGGTGGATAAAAACCGGAATTTATATAAACACATAAGTAAATAAGTAAAAGAAAAAGTTTTACATACATGAAATTTCATTATAAAATTTTGGTTGAGAAGTTTTATAATAGAAATAAAATATTATATATATATATATATATATATATATTATATGTTACTTGTGGATATGGTTTTAAATATAACTGGATTTTAATCTGTGATACAAGCTAAATATTTTTTTTTAATAATTATTATGATAATATGTATGTTGTGAATTTTGGTGTTTTATTTTAATATCTTTTGATTAATATTTAGATTTTATAATTTTAGATAGATTCTATTTTTTGTTTTTCGAACCGATTAGGATTGGCTTAACATCTCTCGTTAACTTATTTGATATGAAACTAAACAATTTTATGTATTTTAGTAGAACAATCCGTAAAAAATCTATATAATCATATTTATGTAAACAGCTCTAACCCGCTCGATAACATGATCTGAAAGTATTTTTTTTTTTTGTAAATTAAAAGTATTTAAAATATTTAAATTATGGATAGCAATTTCTTTTAGTATTATTTAAAGTTTGTTTTTTTGGATATTAATTTAACGTATGATTATATTACAAATAATAATTTCAAGTTTTGATATTATTCAAATGGAAAGGATTTTTTTTTGTCACCCAAACATTAAATTAAAAGATAACTCCAAGGTTGGTTGCCCTAACCGGAGGGTAAAAGCTTACAAAAGAAATTTCAGAAACTAAAAGTCTCGAAGAACGAATAAGATAATCCAAATGGCAACGATTTAATTATGTAAATCTTAACAAAAGATGTTAAGATTATGGGGATATGATAAATATTGATAAACATATTTTAATACTTATCTATATTAAAATTTTAATTTTATAATATAATAAAAATCTACAAAAATTTATTTAAAATTTAAGAATATAAAATCTTTTGAGTAGATTTTTTAAGAAATTACTAGATATGTGAAGTGGAATAATTTTCTTGTAAGTAAATTATAAAAACATATCTATTTTACATTTTTACTAGATCAAGATAGATAAAAGAGATAGATATAAAGAGCTCTATCTTCATTAATATACTTCATTAGAAGATTTTATTCCATATATCTTCATTAATCTTCATTTTCACAGTTATAAATAATATACTTTGATACTTTTACCAACTAAGGTTTATGCTTCTGTTTACTATAAAATGCGAACCTTTTCACATAATTTCTTACAAGTTTGATTTAAACATCAAGATCTCTCTACTTGTTTTCTCTTAATTCTCTCGCTTAATCATTTATCAAAGAAAAAGAAAAATGAAGAGCTCTATGCAGTTTATCTCTACACTCTTCTTCCTAATCCTACTTGTTGTCGGACCTGGTAAACAAATCTATCATCCCACTAGCTCTAAACAAATCTACTGAAATATACAAATTCTTTTGGTTATACTATTGAATTCTTATTGTTGATATGGTCTTATATAGGTGTGATGAAGATGGTTGAAGGACAACCCCAAATGTGCGAAACCGAAAGCATCAACTTCACGGGATTTTGCTCGAAATGGAGGACTTGCAAGCGAGTGTGTATGAGCGAAGGTTTCCCTGATGGTAAATGCAACGGAGATTTCTTTCACAGCAGATGTATGTGCATGAAGCCTTGTGCTATGTAATTCTACCTAAACAAAATATTATACTATTATAAATATTTTAATTTATTTGTTCGAAAAAAGTAATTTAATTTTAATCCATCACTAAGTCTAAGAGTCTAAGATATCTATACATGTACTCAAAACTAGCTCTATTTTACAATATATGGCTACTAAGCTTTGTTCGATAAAATTGACAAAGGATCTAGAGATTTGATTCAATCGGAGCTAACGAAGGATCTAGAGATTTGATTCAATTCTCTTTCATCCTCCTTCTCTATTAATCCCGAAGCTACCAGTGGCCACATGGAGAGTATTTTCTTCTTCCTCTTCTCCGATCGAACCAAAATCTGGATTTTGCCAGAAGCTTCGTCTCATCAATGGAGGAAGTGGGTGAAGATCTGGTTTTTTGAGTTTTCTTAGGTTGCTAAGAGATTGTTTTTCGATTTACCATTGTTCCTAAGTAGAGAAACTTCGAGCTGTTGTTGTTATTAATGGAGCTCGTGGCTCGAAGAAGAAGAAAACAAAAAAAATGAAAAAGGGTTTGTCTTGGGTGTCAAACCCAGAATCTTTGAGTATTAAAAATTTTACCACCAGACCACATCAATTAATACAACTGACTGTGTACACAAATCATATATATTACTTAGAAACGTGAGGTCAAAATTTAACGCTGTTACATGATTCTGTCACGCTTATACACGTCTGTTAATCCGTAAGTATGAATCTACTAACAAGAGGTATTTTTCTTCCAATAAAATAACACGAGGTATTAAACGTCCAAAGAAAAAATAGATGACGGTTTTTTCCCTTTAATTATTAAATATTTTAATAGAATTAGAATTGACAAGTGTTGATATTTTATTGATAAAATTGGCACGTGTCACGAGCTTATTAATGAGTAACTTTGAAACCAAACTTTATATAATTAGATAAGCTGATAAATAAAATAAATATTACTGATAAGTTAAATAATATAGATAAAATGTTAAAAACTATATACTTGTGGATATGGTTTTTAATATAATATACTACTTGTGGTTGTGGGTATGATTAATATTGATAAAAATATTTTAATATTTAAAACGATCTAACCCGTTTTTCTTTTTTTTTAAATAAGTACAATACATAATTAAGCATCCCATACTACTTAATTAAACCAACCAAACCACAATTCCTCATTAAACCAATAACAATCAATATGCACAGCGGAAACATACCAACTTACAGAACCAACACATCATCAATGCAATAACATTCCTAAGCATTCTATCCATCAACCTAGCATAACTCTATCCAAGGTTTCAACATAAACAATATAACCAAGTCCAACAACTGAAACGACCGACCCCCTTTTTTTTTTAATAATAAATAATAATAATAATAATAATAATAATAATAATGAACTACAACTAGTGGTCTCATACCCACTAGCCACCTAACCACAATCACAATCAACAGCGGAATAACAATACCAATAACAATATCCAATAATAATCCAATATTATAGCAAAGGCAATATCCAAATACCAAACAACAAGAAACATGGAACCAACAACCTAGCAATGTTTCTAATGACTCAACTCTAGCAACCTAGCAATGCCAGACAACATCCAATCGAGTCCCTAGAACACCCTCCTCTTCATTGCCTTGATTCCACGATCACACTTTGCCTTTACCTGCACCACAAACACAAATTGAGATGCATGAGTATTTGATAAACACTCAGTGAGGCAATCCTCCCATCTACTGGGCTATACACACAAGCAACAGTGATTCCAAAGTTCCAAAACAAGCAACAAACAAACACACAAACCAGGAAATCAAACATCGTCTCGCTGGAAGGGAGGTGTCGACCGACACCAGCCTAGTGTCGACCGATACTGGCTAAATGGTATCGACCGACACTACCCCACAGTGTCAATCGATGCCTGACTTGCTGGTGTCGATCGACACTCCCTCTGCAACTGCGATCCGCGCGAAGTCGAGAGTCGAATCTCGCTCCCAATATCCTCCAAATCGTCCAATACTCAAAACCCAAGCCTTATACCTCCGTAGGAACCTGTAACAACCAATCCCCAGCAAGAAAAACACACAAACAAGCAACAACAAGCAAGAACAAGAGAATCAAAGGCTTAGATTAGCCATGGTCATGCACTAACCTCTCTGCAGAAAGTTTCTGACCAAATAGAACGAATCCCTCACTCCTAGCAAGCTTCTAGCACCTCCCCAGCCTTAGATCTCTCAGGAACAGCAAGGAATCTCACCAATCTCTCTCAAAAGCTCAAGAACTACTCTCTCTTTTCTTTTTCTCTGAAAACAGCGGAAAACACAAAACAACACGACCCTAGGTCGTTTTCTTCCTCTAAAAACTCGATTTTAGGGATTCCCTAAACCAACCACGCAAACCGGACAATTAAAATTGAACCGACCAAACTGGCCACAACTGGTGTCGATCGATGCCTCACGAGAAGGTGTCGATCGACACCCTTACCAAAATACCAAAAATTGGTTTGCGGGTGTTACAATTCTCCCCCACCAATCTAGATTCGTCCTCAAATCACGAACAACCATCAGCCAAGGACTCCCGTGCAACCGTCTCCACGGCCCGCACTCCTCCGACCGATCTACAGAAGGTCACCTCTAGGCGATAGACTCACGCTCCAGGCGTCATTTGCTCTTGACTTTTTGGATTTTCCTTTACCTGTAGGCCTAAACCTTGAGTTTATATTGGCTCCTCATCAGACCTAAGTCTGCATGCCAAATGTTGGCTCCTCATCAGGCCGAAGCCCGCATGCCATAATATATAAGGAAAAGTCCAAACTCGTCTCTCGGGTTGCCACCCTACAGCGCGCCCCCGAATCGTCATCCGAAGTCGATATACCAACCATACTCCCGAGCCACAAAGTCTTTGAATATGGCAGTACTAGGAGAACCTAAGTCCCCCAAGAGTCGCGAGCAAACGATTCTGAACACGTCTGAGTCCTATCCCTCTCCAGGTTTCCTTCCCGTGGCTCGCGTAAAAACATCTCAATGTCCTACCAACCACATATTCCCTCACTGGAATACCTCATGACCACACAAGGATCATATACACGCCACAAGGGCCGCCACAAAGGCCAAACAAAATGTCCTAAAGAGGACCGCCACCAAGGCCAAACAAATGTCCTAAAGAGGACCGCCACCAAGGCCAATCAAATGTCCTAAAGAGGACCGCCACCAAGGCACTCTGGCTAAACAGCCCGCCACAAAGGTCATCTGTCCCGAAGGACCGTCACAAAGACACTCTGGCTAAACAGCCCGCCACAAAGGCCATCTGTCCCAAAGGACCGTCACAAAGACACTCTGGCTAAACAGCCCGCCACAAAGGCCAAACAAATGTCCTAAAAAGGACCGCCACCAAGGCCACACAAATGTCCTAAAAAGGACCGCTATAAAGACACTCTGGCTAAAAATCCCGTCACAAAGACCACACATTTTCCAAAAAGACCGCCATACACGGGCACACTGACTCAAAAGTCCGCCACTAAGGCCACACACAAGCCCCCCTTTAAGGCTCTCCACCGCTAAAATGGACAAATTCTAACTCCCATAAAACTTTCCATATTTAGCACTTTCCATTTTTGGAAACTTTCCACTTTTGGAAACTTCTCCTTCAGGAAACTTTCCTTCACAACCCCGCCTCACGGAAACTTTGTACCCCAACACCACCTCATCTTGTTACTGAGTCGCACAACCAACCACCCCAAGCGACCGAGTAACAAGAGAGATGGGCTGGAATACTCCATTTCCGCTCCAGCCACGGATTACAGATGAGACCAGGCTAAACAAGCTCAAGTCGCGGCTTGCTTCTCATACCACTTCTTGAACCTTGCCTTCATCTTTGCCTCAGGCTCCCAAGTCTGCTCCTCAACACCATCACAGTCCCACAGGACTCTCATCAAAGGAATCTTCTTCTTCCAAAGTTCCTTGATCCTCCTCTCGAGAACCCTCACTGGTCTCGCCTCCACTGTCAAGTGGTGTCGATCGACACTCCCTCTGCAACTGCGATCCGCGCGAAGTCGAGAGTCGAATCTCGCTCCCAATATCCTCCAAATCGTCTAATACTCAAAACCCAAGCCTTATACCTCCGTAGGAACCTGTAACAACCAATCCCCAGCAAGAAAAACACACAAACAAGCAACAACAAGCAAGAACAAGAGAATCAAAGGCTTAGATTAGCCATGGTCATGCACTCACCTCTCTGCAGAAAGTTTCTGACCAAATAGAACGAATCCCTCACTCCTAGCAAGCTTCTAGCACCTCCCCAGCCTTAGATCTCTCAGGAACAGCAAGGAATCTCACCAATCTCTCTCAGAAGCTCAAGAACTACTCTCTCTTTTCTTTTTCTCTGAAAATGGCGGAAAACAGAAAACAACACGACCCTAGGTCGTTTTCTTCCTCTAAAAACTCGATTTTAGGGATTCCCTAAACCAACCACGCAAACCGGACAATTAAAATTGAACCGACCAAACTGGCCACAACTGGTGTCGATCGATGCCTCACGAGAAGGTGTCGATCGACACCCTTACCAAAATACCAAAAATTGGTTTGTGGGTGTTACAACAACACACAACCGAGACCCTAGATCATCCTCCTCCTCATCGCCATGATTCCACGCTACACAATACCTGCACCACAAACACAATGAGATGCGTGAGTATTACCAGAAATACCCAGTGAGACGATCCTCCCATCTACGAGCTATACACACAAGCAAATCAAGAGTACAACCACAAATAAAACATAACAAACCAAACATTGAACAGAACATCCAATAACACATTCATCACACCTACACAACTTCACACAAAACAAGTTATACAACCCAATCGCTTAGATAAGCTCATGGTCACGCGCTCACCTTATCAAACTGATTATAACAACGAATACAACCAGTTGAGACTCTCCTAACGTCTGAAACAGCCCTGCAATTCCCTACAACAAGCCACACAACCAAAAACGACTTATAGCAAAACTGGACAGAAAAATCAGAAAAGAATAGTCTCAAAGACGAAACCCTAAAATAAAAACCAACCGTTAACCATCTGGTGTCGGTCGACACCCTTCTTTCAGCTACGACGGATTGCTGTGTGCTTTGTATAATGCCTGGTTTGTTTTATTGATTGTTGTTTGTGGCATGTAGAGATCTTATTGCTTGTGTGTATAGCCCAGTAGATGGGAGGATTGCCTCAATGAGTGTTTATCAAATACTCATGCATCTCAACTTGTGTTTGTGGTGCAGGTAAAGGCAAAGTGTGATTGTGGAATCAAGGCAATGAAGAGGAGGATGTTCTAGGGACTCGATTGGATGTTGTCTGGCATTGCTAGGTTGCTAGAGTTGGGTCATTAGAAACATTGCTAGGTTGCTGGTTCCTTGTTTCTTGTTGTTTGGTATTGGGATATTGCCTTTGCTATAATATTGGTTTGTTATTGGTTATTATTGGTTTATTATTGGATATTGATTATGTTATTCCGCTGTTGAATGTGTTTGTGGTTAGGTGGCTAGTGGATATGGGACCACTAGCTGTAGTTTATTTTATTATATTATATTTATTATTTATTATTAAAAAAAAAAAAAAAGGTCGGTCGTTTCATTTTGGTATTAGAGCCCTTACGGTTCTAGGTTTTGGGTTCACTATGTTTCTGTTGTAGATGTTTGGGATTGCATGTCTTGATTGATTATGTGAGTTAGTCAATTGTGTGTGGCATGGTGTCCTAGAACATCCTCTTCGAGCCGACTGTGTGATTCCACGGTGAGTTTATGTTTCTTTGTGTGGTATTGATTTGTTTTATGCTTGTTAGCCTCTGTTCTTGGAAGATCAGTGGTTAAGGTGTTTGAGTTGTTGGTCGTGGACGGGGACGTGGTCGTGGTCATTGTCGGGCGGGTCCCGAGGCCAGTGAGTGTGTGGTCCAGAGTTCCACGATGAGGTACGTCGGAGGGTCGCAAGCGTATCAGAAGGGACCCGAGGGGGGTTAGCCGGTAAGCATGCCGGGGGTGCTGGGAACCCAGGTGTGGGGTTGCAGCAGGTGGAGCCCGGGGTCGAGATGATCGCTTGGTGGATCTGTTGGCGTGCTGTTGGAGCGGTTACCGAGAGGGGTACCAGTGTAGGCTCCAGTTTTGCCGCATGTGGCGGGGTGCAGTCGAGGGCTGCGGATGTTGAGGACTTTCCACCTTATGTTAAGAGGATGGAGCGGTTGTAGATGACCGGTATGAGATTATTTCTCAAGAGGTATCGGGCCTAGAGAGGCGGATAGGTGGACATATGCAGTTGGAGCAGATATTTCTCTGCTTGGTAGTTAATCCAGTTGGATATTAGAAGTTTAGTGGGCAGGTGTAACATTGCAATGTTATACTCGGACTACAGGAGGTACTTTGTGTCGAGAGATGTTTATAGTCGTTAAGGATTGTTGCTCCTAAGGGGATGGTGATTCCCCTGAATACCGATAGCTCGAGGGGCTGAGGGCTCCGAGAGTGGCAGAGGGGATGATGTTCCCCTGAGGGGATGAGTAGTTCCCCTGATACCGAGATCTTGAGGATTGATGTCCAAGAGTGAAACGGTATAACTCGAAGACGCTGGTCTGAGAGTGAGATCGGTATGGCTCAATGGTTGCGACCTAAGAGAGGAAGAGTTGGGAGCAAGCAATGTATAGAATGTGAGTATGAACATAACGACGGAATGTAGACCTAGAGAGTGATGATAGTTTAATCTTGGATTTTAGGATTATGTTGGCCGGTGGGCCAGGGTTTTATGACTGGAGTGGTCAAGAATGTGTGGCTGATGTGCCAGGATTGAGTGGCCGGTGGTGCTGGAGTCCCGGGAAGGAGAGCTGCAGCAGATATGAGCCGGTAAGGGCATGGTTGCCAGGTACATGAGATTCACGAGAAGCCTTCATGGCAGGATAAACTAATCGTTGCGACGATGGTACATGAAGTTCATTGGAGATGGACAAGGTTACTAGATTTAAGGTTTTGGTAAGCTTGCTGGGGGGAAACAAGTCAAGTAGGTTAAGTTGGCGGTCTGCAAAGCATTTGATACACTGAATCGGAATATGCGAACGTATGGTACTTGTTTGTTTTATTACGCTCGTAATGATGATTTGCTGTGGAGAATAGCTAAGCGGAAAGCTAATTTTAGATTAATCTATCTTGTGGAAGTTTTCCCTAAGAGACAAGTTACTAGAGGTTCTTGGACGAACAAGAGGGTTAATATTCAGGTGGCGGCGAGTTGATGTCGGCATACTTGAGTATTTGTTTAGTTGAAGTGAGGAAGTAACTAGAGAATTTATGGAGCAAGGGATTCATACGTTCTAATGTATCACCGTGGAGAGCACCGGTGTTGTTTGTTAAAAAGAAGGATGGGAGTTTCTGGTTGTGCATTGATTATCGAGGTTTGAACCGGGTCACTATGAAGAACAAGTACCCTCTTCCTAGGATCGATGAGTTGTTGGATCAGTTGAGAGGTGCTACTTGGTTCTCCAAGGTAGATCTGGCGTCGGGTTATCATCAGATACCGATAGATGAAGCAGATGTGAGGAAGACGGCTTGCAGGATGAGGTATGGGCATTATGAGTTCGTGGAAATGCCTTTTTGGGTTGACTAACGCGCCAACAGCGTTTGTGAGATAGATGAACAGTGTGTTTCAAGAGTTTTTGGACGTGTCTGTCATCATTTTTGTCGACGATATCCTGGTATTTTCTAAGAGTCCTAAGGAGTGTGCAGTGAATTTGAGGGCAGTTCTGGAGAAGCTGCGGGAGCAGAAGTTGGTTGCTAAGTTGAGCAAGTGTAGTTTTTGGCAGCGTGAGATGGGTTCTCTGGGTCACATTGATTCTGCAGAGTGAGTTTCTATAAATCTGGAGAAAATTCAGGCTATCAGAGATTGGCCTAGACTAGAAAATGTCACTAATATCAGGAGTCTCCTTGGTTTGACAGGTTACTACAGGACCAGGAGATGAAGTCTCTGGTAGGAGAGATCAGTGCGTTGAGCTTGTGTGCGGTTTCTCGAGAACCATTGGGTTAGGAGGCGGCTTATAGAGCGGATCTTCTAAGCAGGGTGTGGTTGGCGCAGGAGAAGGATTTGGGGCTGGTGAATTTCTCTAAGGATATTGATTAAGAGTATCAGGTCTCATCTAATGGTACTATCTTGGTGCCCAGTCGGATTTGTGTGCCCAAGGATGAGGATTTGAGATAGGAGATCTTGAGGGAGGCTCATGCGAGCATGTTTTCTATTCATCCAGGAGCGACTAAGATGTACCGTGATCTCAAGAGGTACTATCATTAGGTCGGGATGAAGAAAGTTGTAGCTAGTTGGGTCACGAGGTGCGACGTGTGTCAGCTGGTGAAGGCTGAGCATCAGGTTCCAAGCGGATTACCGAAGAGTTTACCCATTTCTGAGTGGAAGTGGGATATGATCACTATGGATTTTGTGGTAGGATTGCCAGTGTCACGGACTTTTGATGCTATTTGGGTCATTGTGGACCGGTTGACTAAGTCAGCACATTTTCTGGCCATTAAGAAGACTAACGGAGCAGCGGTCTTGGCCAAGAAGTATGTGAGAGAGATAGTCAGATTGCATGGGGTGCCAGCGAGCATTGTGTCTGATAGGGATTCTAAGTTCACTTCGGTGTTCTGGAAGGCATTTCAGGCAGAGATGGGCACTAAGGTGCATATGAGTACAGCTTATCATCCCCAGACAGATGGACAGTCTGAGAGGACGATCCAGACGCTGGAGGATTTGCTGAGGATGTGTGTGTTGGACTGGGGTGGCCATTGGGCAGATCACCTGAACCTGGTAGAGTTTGCTTACAACAACAGTTACCAGGCGAGTATTCAGATGGCTCCTTATGAGGCTTTGTATGGGAGACCATGTCGTACACCAATATGCTGGACTCAGGTGGGGGAGAGGAGCATGTTTGGTGCTAGTTTTGTTCAGGAGAGCTCAGAGAATATTCGGGTTCTCAATCTGAACATGAAGGAGGCTCAGGATAGGCAATTGAGTTATGCTGATAGGAGGAGGAGAGATCTTGAGTTTCAGGTAGGAGACAGAGTGTACCTCAAGATGGCCATGTTGCGGGGTCCGAACATGTCATTGTCAGAGACTAAGATGAGTCTGAGATATATGGGTCCATTCAGAGTGATTGAGCGGGTTTGACCAGTGGCATATAGACTGGAGTTACCTGAGGTTATGCGTGCATTCCATAAGGTTTTCCATGTGTATATGCTGCGGAAGTGTCTCCGTGAGGGTGAGCAGGTGTTGGCTAAGATTCCTGAGGATCTTCACCCGAACATGACAGTGGAGGCGAGACCAGTGAGGGTTCTCGAGAGGAGGATCAAGGAACTTCGGAAGAAGAAGATTCCTTTGATGAGAGTCCTGTGGGACTGTGATGGTGTTGAGGAGCAGACTTGGGAGCCTGAGGCAAAGATGAAGGCAAGGTTCAAGAAGTGGTATGAGAATCAAGCCGCGACTTGAGCTTGTTTAGCCTGGTCCCATCTGTAATCCGTGGCTGGAGCGGGAATGGAGTATTCCAGCCCATCTCTCTTGTTACTCGGTCGCTTAGGTTGGTTGGTTGTGCGACTCAGTAACAAGATGAGGTGGTGTTGGGGTACAAAGTTTCCGTGAGGCGGGGTTGTGAAGGAAAATTTCCTGAAGGAGAAGTTTCCAAAAGTGGAAAGTTTCCAAAAATGGAAAGTGCTAAATATGGAAAGTTTTATGGGAGTTAGAATTTGTCCATTTTAGCGGTGGAGAGCCTTAAAGGGGGGCTTGTGTGTGGCCTTAGTGGCGGACTTTTGAGTCAGTGTGCCCGTGTATGGCGGTCTTTTTGGAAAATGTGTGGTCTTTGTGACGGGCTTTTTAGCCAGAGTGTCTTTGTGACGGTCCTCTTTAGGACATTTGTGTGGCCTTGGTGGCGGTCCTTTTTAGGATATTTGTTTGGCATTTGTGGCGGGCTGTTTAGCCAGAGTGTCTTTGTGATGGTCCTTCGGGACAGATGGCCTTTGTGGCGGGCTGTTTAGCCAGAGTGTCTTTGTGACGGTCCTTCAGGACAGATGGTCTTCATGACGGTCCTTCGGGACAGATGGCCTTTGTGGCGGGCTGTTTAGCCAGAGTGCCTTGGTGGCGGTCCTCTTTAGGACATTTGTTTGGCCTTGGTGGCGGTCCTCTTTAGGACATTTGTTTGGCCTTGGTGGCGGTCCTCTTTATGACATTTGTTTGGCCTTGGTGGCGGTCCTCTTTAGGACATTTTGTTTGGCCTTTGTGGCGGCCCTTGTGGCGTGTATATGATCCTTGTGTGGTCATGAGGTATTCCAGTGAGGGAATATGTGGTTGGTAGGACATTGAGATGTTTTTACGCGAACCACGGGAAGGAAACCTGGATAGGGATAGGACTCAGACGTGTTCAGAATCGTTTGCTCGTGACTCTTGGGGGACTTAGGTTCTCCTAGTACTGCCATATTCAGAGACTTTGTGGCTCGGGAGTATGGTTGGTATATCGACTTCGGATGACGATCTGGGGGCGCGCTGTAGGGTGGCAACCCGAGAGACAAGTTTGGACTTTTCCTTATATATTATGGCATGCGGGCTTCGGCCTGATGAGGAGCCAACATTTGGTATGCAGACTTAGGTTGGATGAGGAGCCAATAAAAAAAACTCAAGGTTTAGGCCTATGAGTAAAGGAAAGTCCAAAAAGTCAAGAGCAAATGACGCCTGGAGCGTGAGTCTATCGCCTAGAGGTGACCTTCTGTAGATCGGTCGGAGGAGTGTGGGTTGTGGAGACGGTTGCACGGGAGTCCTTGGCTGATGGTTGTTCGAGATTCGAGGACGAATCTAGATTGGTGGGGGAGAATTGTAACACCCGGAAACCAATTTTTGGTATTTTGGTAAGGGTGTCGATCAACACCTTCTAGTGAGGCATCGATCAACAGCAGTTGTGGCCGTTTGGTTGATTCAATTCTAATTGTCCGGTTTGCGTGGTTGGTTTAGGGAATCCCTAAATCGAGTGTAAAAGAGGGAAAACGACCCAAGGTCGTGTTTTTTGTCTGTATTCACCGTTTTTGAGAGAAAAACAAAGAGAGAGTGTTCTTGAGCTTTTTGGGAAAAGTGTGGGAGATTCCTTGCTGTTCTTGAGATATTTGGAGCTAGGAAAGAGTTAGAAGCTTGCTAGGAGGGAGGATTTCGTTCCTACTGGTCAGAATCTTCCTGGAGAGAGGTGAGTGCATGATCATGGCTTATCTAAGCTAAGATCTCTAGATTTTATGTGATTTGGTGCTTATGTGGTTGTTTCTTTGAGTTCTCTATGGTATTTTGTCGCTGTTTTGGCTGGGTTTGGCTTCTGGGAATGCATGGAGCGGATTGGAGAAGATTGGAGGCGAGATTCAGAGTTTTTGATCGAAGGAAATCGCTGCTCGTCATTGGTGTCGGTCGACACCAGTTGGGGTGTCGGTCGATACCAACGCGAGGACGGCTCGAGACTTTGGCGAGTGTCGATCGATGCCATGTGGAGGTGTCGGTCGACACAAACTAGGGTTTTCGGGAGTGTCGGGCAGGGTGTCGGTCGACACCAGATTGTCAGTGTCGATCGACACCATCTGGTGTCGGTCGACACCCTTCTTTCAGCTACGACGGATTGCTGTGTGCTTTGTATAATGCCTGGTTTGTTTTATTGATTGTTGTTTGTGGCATGTAGAGATCTTATTGCTTGTGTGTATAGCCCAGTAGATGGGAGGATTTCCTCACTGAGTGTTTATCAAATACTCATGCATCTCAATTTGTATTTGTGGTGCAGGTAAAGGCAAAGTGTGATCGTGGAATCAAGGCAATGAAGAGGAGGATGTTCTAGGGACTCGATTGGATGTTGTCTGGCATTGCTAGGTTGCTAGAGTTGGGTCATTAGAAACATTGCTAGGTTGCTGGTTCCTTGTTTCTTGTTTTTTGGTATTGGGATATTGTCTTTGCTATAATATTGGTTTGTTATTGGTTATTATTGGTTTATTATTGGATATTGATTATGTTATTCCGCTGTTGAATGTGTTTGTGGTTAGGTGGCTAGTGGGTATGGGACCACTAGCTGTAGTTTATTTTATTATATTATATTTATTATTTATTATTAAAAAAAAAAAAGGTCGGTCGTTTCACCCAGTGAGGGGTTAGGATCGATACCCTGCAGGGCCAGCTTGGGGTCCGTTGGGGCGGCTAGCAGTGAGGCTAGTGGGGTCCACGAGACAGGTTTTTACAATATTTTATCTATATTATAATTTTATAATATACTAAAATTCTACAAAATTTCATTCAAAAATTAAGAATATAAAATCTTTTGAGTAAAATTAGTAAGAATCAAAATACTATAAGTGGTGTGGAATAATTTTATTGTAAAAAAAAAAACATATCTATTTTGCAATTTTTACTAGATCAAGAGATAAATATATAGAAAAACGGGAATTTTCCATCTACATCCACTTTCTCCTAAAGTATTGACACTTGCATCCACTTTCTACTATCCCTATACTTTTCTTATGTCAAATTACAACTTACACCCTCTAACTAAACTAACCTTCTCTCTACTTTTTCTTTTTTTTCCTTCTCATCTCTCTCTCTAACTTTTCTCTTTCTTTTTAATATTTTTTTCTTTAACATTTATTTTTCATTTTCATTAGTTGGTGATAAAAATACTAAATTTTAAGTTTAGTAACTTTAGTTGTTGACAAACCAAAAAAAAGTTAAGCAACTTGTAAATAAATATTTTTTGCACCTTTCAATATTTTTTCTTTCCACAAAAAAAATTCATGGATCTAATCTAAATCAAATACAATTGAATTGGTGTTCATAGTCAAATCAACAATTTCTAAGTTCAAACTAAATTAATTAAATAATTTAGAAATTAATGAATTTATTTAACTAAAATTTCAATATGAAATAGAGTGTTTGTCCACATACTTTAAGCTTAAATTAGATGCATGATGGATTAACAAAATATTGCATTCATAAATAGTTATTTATTTGGATAAGTTTTAAGAAACTTTGATTTGTTACCAGTACCCCAAAATTCTATTGGTATCCACATGAACATGAATATATGGATTTGATGTTGTCGTTGTATCATAAACCCTAAATCTCTAGAACCCGCAAATTCAATTGGTATCCACATGACTATTAATATATGGATTTGATGTGTTGCTAGTACCATAATTATGGTCATGTATTATGGATTTGATAACAAACTTTGATGTGTTATTAATACCCACATTTATGGTCATGTGTTACTAGTACCCACAAGTTCTATTGGTATCCACATGACCATGAATATATGTATTTGATGTTGTTGTTGATCCTAAACCCTAAATCTCAAGAATCCACAAATTCTATGGGTATCTACATGACCACAAATATATGGATTTGATACTATCGTTGTATCATAAACCATAAATCTCTATAAACCAAAAATTCTATTGGTATCCACATGACTACGAATATATGGATTTGATATTATCGTTGTATCCTAAACCCTAAATCTCTAGAACCCCCAAATTTTATTGGTATCCACATAACCATGAATATATGGATTTGATGTTGTCGTTGTATCTTAAACCCTAAATCCACATAAGTCATAAATCCTAAAATCTAAACCCTAAAGCATCACCATGTTTAGGGTTTACTTTAAAGCTCATCCACCTTTTCTACCATTAAAATTTGGTTAGATATATCCTTAGCTCGTAACCATAACACCACGTAGACACTAAATCCATATAAGCCCAAAAACGTAAACTCTATACCCTAAATCTTAAATCCTAAACCCTAAACCATACACCTTGAACCCTCAATCCTAAACCATGAATTAAAAATATAGACACATCATCCACATACCTAAACCCTAAACTTTTAACCTTAACCCCTAAATCCTACACCTTGAACCTTAGACAATACAACTTGAACTCAAAACATAGACATTGAATCTATATACCATCTAAAGTCTAAACCCTAAACTATGGTGATGTTTGAACATGCAACAAACTTGTCAATAAATTTCATCTGGATTGCTTGTCCACGTGGTCAGAGTTTGGTGGATAGGCTTAGAGATTAATAATGACCATGTTTATTGTGTAGTATGCTTCTAGTGACACTTCTAAGTTCTAATATCTCTACTTCTAGCTTAAAAATAGTACAAAAATATTTGGCGAAAAGACATCTAAGTGGCTAAACTATGGTGATGTTTGAACATGCAACAAACTTGTCGATAAATTTCATCTGCATTGCTTGTCCACGTGGTCAGAGTTTGATGGATAGGCTTTGAGATTAATAATGACTATGTTTATTGTGTAGTATGCTTCTAGTGACACTTCTAAGTTCTAATATACCTACTTCTAGCTGAAAAATAGTACAAAAAAAATTAGCTAAAAGAAATCTATGTGGCTAATTTATCTTGGAAAAATTTCTGCTCATGTAAAGAATGAACAAGATATTATAAGATAAGTATCCATAACTACTAATCCACATGATTGATGTTCAATGTTCTAAATAAATCAATGTTGTTAATTTTTATTTTGTTTATTAACCACTTATGAGTGTATATGTTTCTGGACCAACACAAAACATGAAGCAAGGAGCTCATGGTGTCTATGTATTTAATTGTGTGGATGTTGTATGAAGATTCTTTGGTCTGTCTACATTGGTATCCACAAAAAAAATATCCACATGATCACATCCATAGCCACCATTCAACTGTTATTCTTCAGCTTTAAAACTCGTTTGACTCTAAATAAATGATTGATGTTTGTCCATTGAGATATAATGGGTTTCTTTTCAAGTGCATCAAGTTCACAGAGAACTTTTGTTTAAGTATCTGCACGTTTTGGATGGGCTTGAATGAAAATCATGAATCTTAAGGTCTAGATATGCTTTCTAAATCCATGGAGACCTATCCATAGTTTTTCTATCCACTAAACTTTTTTTTTTTTTTAAGTGAATAGTTTTGGTTTTGGGTTCAAGGATTTATGTTCTAGGATTTAAAATTTAGAATTAAAGGGTTTTGTACTTATTTGGTCTATGTTGTGTTATGGACAATATGTTATGGATAAAGATCTAACCAAATTTTTTTTTTTTGGTCAATCATTGGACCACAACTAGCCGGCCCATTAGCCAAATTCCTACATTCGTAGTGTAACATCCGTTTTCCAGGAATTGAGTTTGGGTTATGTTGAGTAAACCAAAAGAGTGGATTTTAATTAATTTTGGTTTAATTAAATTCTGGTTTAATCTAATTAAACCAAAAAGCCCTAATCTCTTTCTCAACTAACGCCTCCTCTCATGCTTTTGTTCTTTGGTCGACATTTTCATCTGAGAGAGGGAGAGAAAGAGACATAACTCTTGGTTATTGAGTGTAAAGGAGAAAGAGAAGGAGATCAAACTTTTTCCTTAGTGTTAAGAGAGAAACAGAACTGTCAGGGTTTGGGAGAAGGAAGATTCAACTGGTCAAATCGTTTTGAAAGGTATCAATTTTTGGTATGGTTGTAGCTAAAGAGATTTTCGTACACTAGCCTTTTTACAGAAGTGAATTTGGGTTAATATTCTAGGAGATATTGGTAGTTTCGTGGAGCGTTTCTTCTCATTCACGGATTGTGACCAGCGGGTGTTACAGGGACGATTTCGGTTTCATCTGTAATCTGATCGTGCTGAAATTTTGTGGAATGCTTCTGGACGTATATACTTTGCTTTTCACCGGAGGGATTAGAAAGTTAACGGTTAGTTTTGATTTCGTGGTTTCACTTGTGAGGTTGTTCTTTTCTGTTTTTTCTGGCAGCTTGTTTTCAATATTTGTTTGTTGTTGTGATTGGTTGTAAGAACAAGTTTGGTTGTTCTTGGACATTGGAAATCCTCTCATTTGGTTGTATTTAGTTTTGTGAATCACTTGTTAAGGTAAGTGCAGGACCATGGCTTATCTAAGCTGGAGATTTCTCTAATCTGCTTGTTTATGTGTTGTTTGGCTTGTTGATTGTTGATTGTTGATTGTTGATTGATGATTGTTGGTTGATGGTTAGAGATGTCTCTATTGCTTATGTGTATAGCCCAGTAGATGGGAGGATTGCCTTACTGAGTGTTTATTAAATACTCATGCATTGCAATATGTGTTTGTGGTGCAGGTAAAGGCAAAGTGTGACCGTGGAATCAGGGCGATGAAGAGGAGGATGTTCTAGTGGTTCGTTTGGTTGTATGGCTTCTGTTAGGTTGCTAGAGTGGAGTCCTAGAATGTTGTTTAGGATTGCTGGTTCTTTGGATGTTGTTTGGATCATTAGTTTATAATTGGAATTAATATTGGCTATTTATATTTATTGGATATTGGTAATGTTTTCCGCTAATGATTGTGATTGTGGTTAGGTGGCTAGTGGATATGGGACCACTAGTTGTAGTTTATTATTATATTATATAATATATTTATTATTTATGATTAAAAAAAAAAGGTCGGTCTTTTCATTTTGGTATCAGAGCCCTTACGGTTCTAGGTTTGGGTTCGATAGGTTTCTGTTGTGATATTTTGGATTGCATGCTTTGATTGATTATGTGAGTTAGTCAATTGTGTGTGGCATGGAGTCTTAGAACATCCTCTTCGAGCCTTCAATGAGATTCCACGGTGAGTTATTGTTATGTTTCTTTGTGTGGTATTGATTTGTTTTATGCTTGTTAGCCTCTGTTCTTGAAAGATCAGTGGTTAAGGTGTTTGAGTTGTTGGTCGTGGACGGGACGTGGTCGTGGTCATTTTCAGGCGGGTCCCGAGGCCAGCGAGTGTGTGGTCTAGAGTTCCACGAGGAGGTACATTAGAGGTCGCAAGCGTATCAGGAGGGACCAGAGGGGGTTAGCCGGTGAGCGTGCCGGGGGTGCTAGGAACCCAGGTGTGGGGTTGCAGCAGGTGGAGCCCAGGGTCGAGATGATCGCTTGGCGTGCTGTTGGAGCGGTTACCGAGAGGGGTACTAGTGTAGGCTCCAGTTGTGCCGCATGTGGTGGGGTGCAGCCGAGGGCTGCGGATGTTGAGGACTTTCCACCTTATGTTAAGAGGTTGGAGCGGTTGTAGATGACCGGTATGAGATTATTCTTAAGAGGTATCAGACCTAGAGAGGCGGATAGGTGGACCTATGCAGTTGGAGCAGATATTTCTCTGTTTGGGGGTTAATCCAGTTGGATATTAGAAGTTTAGTGGGCAGGTGCAACATTGAAATGTTATACTCGGACCACATGAGGTACTTTGTGTCGAGAGATGTTTATAGTCGTTAAGGATTGTTGCTCCTAAGGGGATGGTGATTCCCCTGAATACCGATAGCTCGAGGGGCTGAGGGGTTCGAGAGTGGCAGAGGGGATGATGTTCCCATGAGGGGATGAGTAAATCCCCTGATACCGAGATCTTGAGGATTGTGGTCCAAGAGTGAAACGGTATAACTCGAAGACGCTAGTCTGAGAGTGAGATCGGTATGGCTCAAAGGTTGCGACCTAAGAGAGGAAGAGTTGGGAGCAAGCAATGTATAGAACGTAAGTATGAACATAACGACGGAATGTAGACCTCAAGAGTGATGATGGTTTAATCTTGGATTTTAGGATTATGTTGGCCGGTGGGCCAGGGTTTTATGACGGGAGTGGTCAAGAATGTGTGGCTGATGTGCCAGGATTGAGTGGCCGGTGGTGCTGGAGTCCCAGGAAGGAGAGCTGCAGCAGATATGTGTAACATCCGCGAACCGGAATATGCGTTTTTGGTTGGGGTGTCGATCGATACCCTTGTAGCATCGATCGACACCACTAATTCCGGGTTCGTCGGGTTTGTTTTAATCGTCGATTTGGTTTGGTTTGGTTTAAGGAAACCATTTAACCGGGTCTTAAAAGGAAGGAAACAACCTAGGTCGTGTTTCAGAGGTTGTGTGTCGCCGTTTGTGAGTTTTTGAGGAAAAAGAGAGAGAAAACCTTGTTCTTGAGCTTTTGAGAGAGATTGGTGAGATTCCTTGCTGTTCTTGGGAGATCTAAGGCTGGGAAGGAGCTAGAAGCTTGCTAGGAGTGAGGGAATTCGTTCTTGTTGGTCAGAATCTTCTTGCAGAGAGGTGAGTGCATGACCATGGCTTATCTAAGCTAAGATCTCTAGATTTTCTCTGATTTGGTGCTTATGTGGTGGTTTCTTTGAGTTCTCTATGGTATTTCGTCGCTGTTTTGGCTGGGTTTGGCTTCTGGGAGTGCAAGGAGCGGATTGGAGAAGATTGAAGGCGAGATTCGGAGTTTTTGATCGAAGGAAATTGCTGCTCGGCAACGGTGTCGGTCGACACCAGTTGGGGTGTCGGTCGACACCAACGCGAGGACGGCTCGAGACTTTGGCGAGTGTCGATCGATGCCATGTGGAGGTGTCGGTCGACACAAACTAGGGTTTTCGAGAGTGTCAGGCAGGGTGTCGGTCGACACCAGTATGGTGTTGCTTGGTTTGTTTATTTGATTGTTGATTGTGGCTTGTAGAGATCTTATTGCTTGTGTGTATAGCCCAGTAGATGGGAGGATTGCCTCACTAAGTATTTGTGATAATACTTACGCATCTCAATTGTTGTTTGTGGTGTGTAGGTAAAAGCAAAGTGTGATCGTGGAATCAAAGGCAATGAAGAGGAGGATGTTCTAGGGACTCGATTGATTGTTTACCTGGCATTGTTAGGTTGCTAGAGTTGAGTCTGAGAGCATTGTTAGGATTGCTGGTTATTTGATTTATGCTGTTTGGAATCAATACTGGATATTATTTTATTGGTTATTGGTTATTGGTTTAATGGATATTTATTGGTATGTTGTTCCGCTGTTGGTTGTGAGTGTGGTTAGGTGGCTAGTGGGTATGGGACCACTAGTTGTAGTTATTTATTATATTATATTTATTATTTATTACTAAAAAAAAAGGTCGGTTGTTTCATTTTGGTATCAGAGCCCTTACGGTTCTAGGTTTGGGTTCACTAGGTTTCTGTTGTAGATGTTTGGGGATTTGCATGCTTTGATTGATTATGTGAGTTAGTCAATTGTGTGTGGCATGGAGTCCTAGAACATCCTCTTCGAGCTGAGTGTGTGATTCCACGGTGAGTTTATGTTTCGGTGTTATAATAGAAATTGTTTGCTTAGCCTTCTGTTCATGGTAGTGCAAATAGTTAGAGAGGATGCTGTGGCTGGTCGAGGTCGTGGACGCGGACGTGGTCGTGGACGCGGACGTGGTCGTGGTAGGGGCAGAGTCCCGGTGGTTAGTGAGACCGAGGACCAGAGTGTGACAGCTGAGGGTGTTGGCGAGTCGCAGGGTGTTCCGGGGGATTCCGTGAGTGTGGCAGGAGGGGCGGTGTTGATGCTCCAGTGGCCGGTGATGCTAGGGTCCCGGGTGTGGGAGTCCCAGCGGGTGGAGTCCCTGGTACTGACTTTGCGGCTCTGCTAGCAGAGGTGTTGGCGTGGTTACCACCAGTGGTACCGGCTCAGGCTCAGGTAGTGCCACCAGTGGTGGCGGAGGAGCGGCAGCCAGTGGCTGCGGATGTGGGGGTCCATGCTCGTTATCTCAGCATGTTGACAGAGATGGGTCGGTTGCGTACTGAGCAGTTTCCGGGAGGTGTAGATCCTACTGATGCGGATGCGTGGAGGACGAGGGTGGAACGTAACTTCCATACTCTGAGATGTCCAGAGGAGTTCTGGGTGGACATAGGGGTCTACTTTTTGAGTGGTGATGCTGAGTTGTGGTGGAGATCTGTGGCTGCTAGGAGGGTGCAGCGGGAGATGACTTGGGCTGACTTCGTTTTGGAGTTCAACCGCAAGTATTTTCCTAGAGAGGCATTGGATCGTTTGGAGGTGCAGTTCCTTCAGTTGTCTCAGGGGACACGGTCAGTGCGGGAGCTGGACTTGGAGTTCAGTCGACTTCTTTGTTATGGGGGTCGGGCTATGGAGCCTGAGGAGGTTCAGGTCAGGAGGTTTATGAGGGCTCTACGTGATGATTTGAGAGTTTATTGTAGAGGGAAGTATTATGCTACGCGTGCAGAGCTGGTCGAGATAGCAGCAGAGATTGAGGAGGATATCCGGGCACAGTCAGTGTCGGTTTCTACAGCAGTTCAGCCTGGTAGGGCTCAGCAGCAGGGTGGTTCCAGCAGGGGCGGTAGGCATGCTCAGGGAACCAAGAGGAAGTGGGAGGCTACGCAGAAGCCGAGTGGTGCGGGTTGCTTTGGTTGTGGGAGCAAGGATCACAGGGTTGCTAGTTGTCCCAAGAGGAGTGTTCCGACGGCAGGACCTCGGGTATGTTATCATTGCAGGGAGACAGGGCACAACAGGCCTTTTTGTCCCAAGTTGCAGCCGGCAGCAGTGGCAGCGTTGCAGCAGGTGCAGCCTGGAGGTCAGCAGGTGGCACGGATTGAGCAGGCGCCACGGGTTTACACGACAGCTGAGACTGGTGGAACCAGTGCCGGGGTGATCACAAGTATATTTTCTGGTACTTTGACTTTGTGAATTTTAGTAGGGTCAGATTTTATGTTCCTGTGATAAAGTGTTAGGTTCTCAACACATGAGGTTTGTGTAGGGACCTTGTTGGTGGGCGGGTTTAAGTCCCATGTTATGTTTGATTCTGGAGCTTCGCATAGCTTCATTACTCCAGAGTGTGCAGAGTGTGCGGGGATCAGCGGGGATCCTGGAGAGCGTACAGGAGTTGTTAGAGTTGCGGGAGGCAAGTTCTTGAGAGTTATTGGACGGGTTAGAGGAATTGATATTCAGATCGCAGGAGAGTCATAGCCAGCGAATTTGCTTATCAGTCCAGTGGAGTTGTATGATGTTATACTCGGGATGGATTGGATGCATCGGCATATGGTGCATTTGGATTGCTATCGGGGTAGAGTGGAGTTTGAGCATCCAGAAGGGAAGTTGGTTTTTCAGGGTATTAGACCGACTTCAGGGAGTCTCGTGATCTCAACCATTCAGGCTGGGAAGATGATCGAGAAGGGCCGTGAGGCTTATTTAGTTACTATATCTATGCCAGAGTCAGTGGGGAAGTCTACGGTTAGCGGTATTCCGGTAGTAGAGGAGTTTGAGATGTGTTTCAGTCTTTGCAGGGATTACCACCATCTCGGTCGGATCCTTTTACCATTGAACTGGAACCGGGGACGACACTGTTATCCAAGGCTCCTTACAGAATGGCTCCAGCAGAGATGACAGAGCTGAAGAAGCAGCTAGAGGATTTGCTGAGTAAGGGATTCATCCGTCCTAGTGTATCACCGTGGGGAGCGCCGGTGTCGTTCGTGAAAAAGAAGGATGGAAGTTTCAGGTTGTGTATTGATTATCGGGGTTTGAACCGGGTCACTGTAAAGAACAAGTACCCTCTTCCTAGGATCGATGAGTTGTTGGATCAGTTGAGGGGTGCTACTTGGTTCTCCAAGGTAGATCTGGCATCGGGTTATCATCAGATACCGATAGATGAGGCAGATGTGAGGAAGACTGCTTTCAGGACGAGGTATGGGCACTATGAGTTTGTGGTGATGCCTTTCGGGTTGACTAACGCGCCAGCAGCGTTTATGAGATTGATGAACAATGTGTTTCAGGAGTTTCTGGATGTATCTGTCATCATTTTCATCGACGATATCCTGGTTTATTCTAAAAGTCCTGGGGAGCATGCAGTGCATTTAAGGGCAGTTATGGAGAAGCTGCAGGAGCAGAAGTTGTTTGCCAAGTTGAGCAAGTGTAGTTTCTGGCAGCGTGAGATGGGCTTTCTGGGTCACATTGTTTCTGCAGAGGGGGTTTCTGTAGATCCAGAGAAGATTCAGGCTATCAGAGATTGGCCTAGACCGCAGAATGCCACAGAGGTCAGGAGTTTCCTTGGATTGGCAGGTTACTACAGGAGATTTGTGCAGGGGTTTGGAAGCAGAGCACGTCCTATGACTAAGTTGACAGGGAAGGATGTTCCTTTTGTCTGGTCAGAAGAGTGTGAGGAAGGCTTTGCAAGCCTGAAGGAGATGTTGACTACTGCGCCAGTGTTGGCTTTGCATGAGCAGGGAGAACCCTATGTGGTTTATACAGATGCATCTAGAGTTGGTTTGGGGTGTGTTCTGATGCAGCATGGGAAAGTGATTGCCTATGCTTCGCGGCAGTTGCGGGTGCATGAAGGCAACTATCCTACTCATGATTTGGAGATGGGTGCTGTAGTTTTTGCCCTGAAGATTTGGAGATCTTATCTTTATGGTGCAAAGGTACAGGTGTTTACAGATCATAAGAGCCTAAAGTAAATATTCACTCAGCCTGAGCTGAATTTGAGACAGAGGCGGTGGATGGAGCTTGTGGCGGATTATGATTTGGAGATAGCCTATCATCCTGGTAAGGCTAACACGGTTGCAGATGCTCTGAGTCGGAAGAGGGTAGCTTCGGCTCAGGAGCATGAGATGGAGTCTCTGGTAGGGGAGATCAGTGCTTTGAGCTTATGTGCTGTTTCACAGGAACCGTTGGGTTTGGAAGCAGTAGATAGAGCAGATCTTCTGAGTAGAGTGCGGTTGGCTCAGGAGAAGGATTTAGGGCTGGTGAATGCTTCTAAGGATGTGGATTCAGAGTATTCATAGTATCGTGTTTCAGAGGTTGTGTGTCGCCGTTTGTGAGTTTTTGAGGAAAAAGAGAGAGAAAACCTTGTTCTTGAGCTTTTGAGAGAGATTGCTGAGATTCCTTGCTGTTCTTAGGAGATCTAAGGCTGGGAAGGAGCTAGAAGCTTGCTAGGAGTGAGGGAATTCGTTCTTGTTGGTCAGAATCTTCTTGCAGAGAGGTGAGTGCATGGCCATGGCTTATCTAAGCTAAGATCTCTAAATTTTATGTGATTTGGTGCTTATGTGGTGGTTTCTTTGAGTTCTCTATGGTATTTCGTCGCTGTTTTGGCTGGGTTTGGCTTCTGGGAGTGCAAGGAGCGGATTGGAGAAGATTGAAGGCGAGATTCAGAGTTTTTGATCGAAGGAAATCGCTGCTCGGCAACGGTGTCGGTCGACACCAGTTGGGGTGTCGGTTGACACCAACGCGAGGACGGCTCGAGACTTTGGCGAGTGTTGATCGATGCCATGTGGAGGTGTCAGTCGACACAAACTAGGGTTTTCGGGAGTGTCGGGCAGGGTGTCGGTCGACACCAGTATGGTGTCGGTCGACACCAGATTGTCAGTGTCGATCAACACCATCTGGTGTCGGTCGACACCCTTCTTTCAGCTACGACAGAGTGTTGTGTGCTTTGTATATTGCCTGGTTTGTTTATTTGATTGTTGATTGTGGCTTGTAGAGATCTTATTGCTTGTGTGTATAGCCCAATAGATGGGAGGATTGCCTCACTAAGTATTTGTAATAATACTTACGCATCTCAATTGTTGTTTGTGGTGTGCAGGTAAAGGCAAAGTGTGATCGTGGAATCAAAGGCAATGAAGAGGAGGATGTTCTAGGGACTCGATTGATTGTTTACCTGGCATTGTTAGGTTGCTAGAGTTGAGTCTTAGAGCATTGTTAGGATTGCTGGTTATTTGATTTATGCTGTTTGGAATCAATACTGGATATTATTTTATTGGTTATTGGTTATTGGTTTATTGAATATTTATTGGTATGTTGTTCCGCTGTTGGTTGTGAATGTGGTTAGGTGGCTAGTGGATATGGAACCACTAGTTGTAGTTATTTATTATATTATATTTATTATTTATTACTAAAAAAAAAAAGGTCGGTTGTTTCAATATGAGCCGGTAAGGACATGGTTGTCAGGTACATAAGATTCACGAGAAGCCTTCATGGCAGGATAAACTAATCGTTGCGACGATGGTGGATGAAGTTCATTGGAGATGGACAGGGTTACTAGATTTAAGGTTTTGGTAAGCTTGTTGGGGGGGGGGGGGGGGGGAAAACAAGTCAAGTAGGTTAAGTTGGCGGTCTGTAAAGCATTTGATACAGTGAATCAGAATATGCGAACGTATGGTACTTGTTTGTTTTATTACGCTCGTATTGATGATTTGCTGTGGAGAATAGCTAAGCGGAAAGCTAATTTTGGATTAATCTATCTTGTGGAATTTTTCCCTAAGAGACAAGTTACTAGAGGTTCTTGGATGAACAAGAGGGTTGACATTCAGGTGGCTTAGAGTTGATGTCGGCATACTTGAGTGTTTTTTTGGCGGAGCTGAAGAAGCAGCTAGAGGATTTGTTGAGTAAGGGATTCATCCGTCCTAGTGTATCATTGTGGGGAGCGCCAGTGTTATTTGTCAAGAAGAAGGATGAGAGTTTTCGGTTGTGCATTGATTATCGGGGTTTGAACCGGGTCACTGTGAAGAACAAGTACCCTCTTCCTAGGATCGATGAGTTGTTGGATCAGTTGAGGGGTGCTACTTGGTTCTCTAAGGTAGATCTGGCGTCGGGTTATCATCAGATACCGATAGATGAGGCAGATGTGAGAAAGACGGCTTTCAGGATGAGGTATGGGCATTATGAGTTCGTGGAGATGCCTTTTTGGATTGACTAACGTACCAACAGCGTTTATGAGATAGATGAACAGTGTGTTTCAAGAGTTTCTGGACGTGTCTGTCATCATTTTGGTCGATGATATCCTGGTATTTTCTAAGAGTCCTAAGGAGTATGCAGTGAATTTGAGGGCAGTTCTGGAGAAGCTGCGGAAGCAGAAGTTATTTGCTAAGTTGAGCAAGTGTAGTTTTTGGCAGCGTGAGATGGTCAAGTAGGTTAAGTTGGCGGTCTGCAAAGTCAAGTAGGTTAAGTTGGGGGGGGGGGGGTTAAGTTGGGGGGGGGGGGGGGGGAAACAAGTCAAGTAGGTTAAGTTGGCGGTCTGCAAAGCATTTGATACAGTGAATCAGAATATGCGAACGTATGGTACTTGTTTGTTTTATTACGCTCGTATTGATGATTTGCTGTGGAGAATAGCTAAGCGGAAAGCTAATTTTGGATTAATCTATCTTGTGGAATTTTTCCCTAAGAGACAAGTTACTAGAGGTTCTTGGATGAACAAGAGGGTTGACATTCAGGTGGCTTAGAGTTGATGTCGGCATACTTGAGTGTTTTTTTGGCGGAGCTGAAGAAGCAGCTAGAGGATTTGTTGAGTAAGGGATTCATCCGTCCTAGTGTATCATTGTGGGGAGCGCCAGTGTTATTTGTCAAGAAGAAGGATGAGATTTTTCGGTTGTGCATTGATTATCGGGGTTTGAACCGGGTCACTGTGAAGAACAAGTACCCTCTTCCTAGGATCGATGAGTTGTTGGATCAGTTGAGGGGTGCTACTTGGTTCTCTAAGGTAGATCTGGCGTCGGGTTATCATCAGATACCGATAGATGAGGCAGATGTGAGAAAGACGGCTTTCAGGATGAGGTATGGGCATTATGAGTTCGTGGAGATGCCTTTTTGGATTGACTAACGTACCAACAGCGTTTATGAGATAGATGAACAGTGTGTTTCAAGAGTTTCTGGACGTGTCTGTCATCATTTTGGTCGATGATATCCTGGTATTTTCTAAGAGTCCTAAGGAGTATGCAGTGAATTTGAGGGCAGTTCTGGAGAAGCTGCGGAAGCAGAAGTTATTTGCTAAGTTGAGCAAGTGTAGTTTTTGGCAGCGTGAGATGGGTTCTCTGGGTCACATTGTTTCTGCAGAGTGAGTTTCTGTAGATCTGGAGAAGATTCAGGCTATCAGACATTGGCCTAGACTACAGAATGTCACTGAGATCAGGAGTTTCCTTGGTTTGACAGGTTACTACAGGACCAGGAGATGAAGTCTCTGGTAGGAGACATCAGTGCGTTGAGCTTATGTGCGGTTTCTCGAGAACCATTGGGTTAGGAGGCGGCTTATGGAGCGGATCATCTGAGCAGGGTGTGGTTGGCTCAGGAGAAGGATTTGGGGCTGGTGAATGTCTCTAAGGATATTGATTCAGAGTATCAGGTCTCAGCTAATAGTACTATCTTGGTGCGCGGTCGGATTTGTGTGCCCAAGGATGAGGATTTGAGATAGGAGATCTTGAGGGAGGCTCATGCGAGCATGCTTTCTATTCATCCAGGAGCGACTAAGATGTACCGTGATCTCAAGAGGTACTATCATTAGGTCGGGGTGAAGAAGGTTGTAGCTAGTTGGGTCGCGAGGTGCGATATGTGTCAGCTGGTGAAGGCTGAGCATCAGGTTCCAAGCGGATTACTAAAGAGTCTATCCATTCCAGAGTGGAAGTGGGATATGATCACGATGGATTTTGTAGAAGGATTGCCAGTGTCACGGACCTTTGATGCTATCTGGGTCATTGTGGACCGGTTGACTAAGTCAGCACATTTTCTGGCCATTAAGAAGACTGATGGAGCAGCGGTCTTAGCTAAGAAGTATGTGAGGGAGATAGTCAGATTGCATGGGGTACCGACGAGCATTGTGTCTGATAGGGATTCTAAGTTCACTTCGGTGTTCTGGAAGGCATTTCAGGCAGAGATGGGCACTAAGGTGCATATGAGTACAACTTATCATCCCCAGACAGATGGACAGTCTGAGAGGACGATCCAGACGCTGGAGGATTTGCTGAGGATGTGTGTGTTGGATTGGGGTGGCCACTGGGCGGATCACCTAAACCTGGTAGAGTTTGCTTACAACAACAGTTATCAGGTGAGTATTAAGATGGCTCCTTATGAGGCTTTGTATAGGAGACCATGTCGTACACCATTATGCTGGACTTAAGTGGGGGAAAAGAGCATGTTTGGTTCTAGTTTTGTTCATGAGACCTCAAAGAAGATTCAGGTTCTCAAGCTGAACATGAAAAAGGCTCAGGATAGGCGGAGAAGTTATGCTGATAGGAGGAGGAGAAACCTCGTGAGTTTCAGGTAGGAGACAGAGTGTACCTCAAGATGGTCATGTTGCGGGGTCCGATTAGGTCATTGTTAGAGACTAATTTGAGTCCGAGGTATATGGGTCCATTCAGAGTGATTGAGCGGGTTGGACCAATGGCATATAGACTGGAGTTACCCGAGGTTATGCGTGCATTCCATAATGTTTTCCATGTGTCTATGTTGCGGAAGTGTCTCCGTGAGGGTGAGCGGGTGTTGGCTAAGATTCCTGAGGATCTTCAGCCTAACATGACAGTGGAGGCGAGACCAGTGAGGGTTCTCGAGAGGAGGATCAAGGAACTTCGGAAGAAGAAGATTCCTTTCATGAGAGTCCTGTGGGACTGTAATGGTGTTGAGGAGCAGACTTGGGAGCCTGAGGCGAAGATGAAGGCAAGGTTTAAGAAGTGGTATGAGAAGCAAGCCGCAACTTAAACTTATCTAGCTAGGTCCCATCTGTAATCCGTGGCTGGAGCGGGAATGGAGTATTTCAGCCCATCTCTCTTGTTTACTCGGTCGCTTGGGGTGGTTGGTTGTGCGACTCAGTAACAAGATGAGGTGGTGCTCGGGGTACAAAGTTACCGTGAGGCGGGATTTTTGGAGGAAAGTTTCCTGAAATAGAAGTTTCCAAAAGTGGAAAGTTTCCAAAAATGGAAAGTGCTAAATATGGAAAATTTTACGAAATCTGCAGACTGGCTTTCTACAAAATCTTCTCTAGCAATATCTCCATCAACATTTTGTTTGCCAGCCTGCAACAAAACAAAATAACATATAACAACATCATTTTAAAGGTTTTACATTTTGTTTTAAAAGGGTTTTAAAAGGTTTAAGTCACTATGGTTGCCCATTAATCAGTGTTATATTGTAAATCCGTTAAAAACACTTTTAAAACAAAAAACTTTGATGTGGGACTTTTAAAACTTTTAAAATAGATACTGACCTCTTCATTTATAACCTCTTCATTTCTATTCTGTCCATCTTCATCTTCGTGAGACTGCAAAGGGAAAAGAAAAAAAAGGAGCTCAGTTTAAAGAGTTTAGTGTCCAATATATGCGAAAAGGTGCGATCTTGTAATCTTACTCCTTTATCCTTATCTTTCCCTGATGTGGTTTTGACAGCTTCTTCAATGGCTTCTAGTCTTTTGTTGAAGTCATCTAACATAAAGAGGATTATGTCAAGTTTTTCTGAATCTGACAAATTTTTCTCTATTTTCTCATGTTTCTCAAAGACTGGCAATTTTTCCCCTATTTTGTCACCCAACTCTCCCAAAGCATAGTAAATATCAACTAATCTAGAAGACCATTCTTCTTTCTTCAACCTATAGCCTTTCATAACCAAGCCAATAACTTCTTCAAAATCATTGTCATCTTTATCAACCAAATGCTTATATTCTTGTGGATCTCCAATTATTGTTTTGACTTCAACCTACAAAAATAATCAAAATCCATCAAAACAAAACTCATCAAATATAGATAACCAATGAATAATCAAAACTACACTTTTAATAGAATTCAAAACTTACACAAGTTGCTGTCTTAATAGCTTCAACAATATCATCAAACCTTGCATATCGACTTGATTGCCAGTTGAGAATCAGTGGATAGAATGTTCTAGAAAAATTACATCTTCTCCCAAATGTATCACCAAAAATTGGAACAGCACTCAAGGCCCATATATATAATGCCATGGGAAATCCCTTGACACTATACTGATCTTTTGACCAAGAATCTTTATCGAATTTCTGAATGCATGTGGCGAGAATGTTATACGCTTCCTTGCCCCATGGTTGGGCTGTATACATCTCGAAATCCGATGCATGCTTAAGCCTAGACAGAGGTATCTTCTCTAATGAATATGGTGTCATCAAAATACCTTCTGTTAATACCACTGCAGCGAGGCATTCCTTTTCCTTGTCATCCAAAGGTTCTTCACCCTCTTCTGGTTCATTAAATAGTCGATATTGAAATTGAGTTAAAGTGTAATCTCCTCTCACCACCCAAGAATATGGTTCACTAATTGGATCTTTGTCGTTATTCCTTGGTTCTCTATGAATAGGTTCGCATTGAATCCCTATGTTTAATAAAACAATGATGTTAGTTTGTTCAAACTTGCCTAATATAAACTGTTTTAAAACCCTTTTAAAACCCTTTTTAAACAGAATAACGGCAAAGAGTTTTAAAAGGGTTTTAAAAGGGTTTTAAAAGAGTTTTAAAAGGGTTTTAAAACTTCTAAAACGGGAAAAACCTTTTTACAATAGAGTTTTAAAAGGGTTTTAAAAGAGTTTTAAAAGAGTTTTAAAAGAGTTTTAAAAGAGTTTTAACGGGCTTTTAACAATTTTAAAATTTAAAGAGGTTTTAAAAGGGTTTTAAAAAGGTTTTAAACCTTTTAAAATCCTTTAAAAAACCATTGAAAGGTTTTTAAAACCATTGCAAACACTTTATAATTATCTGTTGTAAGGAAGAACTCTCTCATGGAGAACCGAAGAGGTTGCATGTTGACTGTAAACCATAAGTTTCTCCCTCTTGTCTTCAGCCTTCTCAGCATCACGTAGTGGAATAATTTCCCAGAAAATTTGATGTCTCTGGCCGAAAGATTGATGATAGGCCCAAGGAAGGAAGATTGAAGCTTCGTGAAAGATGCTTTTCCTAATGCATGTTTAACTTTGGCAACTAGGCTTAAGTCTGAATGTTGACATATGTTTGCTCCAACAATTGGTTCAAAACCCATACCATATATTGGTTCTGGTAGTACAAGGGCTTCAAAATTACTTGATGCCATCTGTTAAAGAAACACACTTAATTAGACTTTTCAACGGATTTACAAGAGTTTTAAAAGGGTTTTTAAAAATCAACATCACACGTTATCGATCTGAATTCATCTTATCAACACACTTTATCGACATAATTCAACTACGACCGATCTAAAAATTGATATCAAATAGTTTAACAGGGACTTTCTAAAAAGTGTTTTACAAGAGATAACAAAAATCCAAATTTACAAGACTTTACTAATTTCAAATCCATATCAAACACAATTATTGATCTGAATGCGTCAGATCTGAATCTGGATCGATATCAAAGAAACTGAAGGGGCTTTAAAAACTGTTTTACAAGAACATAAATCCAAATTTAAAAGAGTTTACATATTCCAAATCGATATCAAAGAAATCTAAAAGCCCTAAATTTAAAAAAGCGATAGTCCAAATTGATAAACCCAGAAAGAAACAAAGAAAGAAGGAACCTGCCTGCGATAGAACCAGAATCAATGTCGGGAATTACGTGTACGAGAGACGAAAGCACAGAATCGCCGCGAAGAAGGATCGAGAATCGGCGCAAAGAAGGATCGAGAATCGCCGCGCAGAATCGCCGATGAACGAAGTGAAGAAGGATGGAGAGAGAATCGTCGGTTGAGGAAGGAGAGAAGCACGGCGAAGTGGAGAGAAAATTAGGTTTCCTTTATTAAGGATAAAAAAGTCGTTTTCACAAAAAAAATGGATACCCTTAAAAATGGACCCTTCCCAAAAGCATTTTTAAAAAGTGGAAGGAAAAAAGGGGCATTTTTGCTTTTCCCCCTTTTTTTATCTATTCTGGTTAAATTCTCTTAATTATTCTTAATGATTTTTTTTTTATTATTCCTATTGACATTCCAATATAAATTTTTATACTTTTAATGTTATTTTTATAAGTGTAATTTTCGATAAATATAGTAGGATTATGTAATTTTTTAATCACTCTTCCCATGGTATTTTATCATATATTATGACGAGAGCAAAGATTACTATATGATTTTGTATCTGCACCAAAATAACTATATAATATATATGGACAGTGAAGTATAATATTTGTTTATTTGCCAATTATACCATTTTATGTAATCTTTTAATTTCTTGTCTAATGGTAATAACGAGACAAAATATACTTACTATAGTAAGTTTTTGGTATATACAGTATATGCACGAAAATAACTATGGCCAGGGAGGTATGTAAAGTTTTATATATGTTCATTACTTCATTTGGGGTAATCTTTATGTTGCGCAAGTGCTAAACTGGTCAATATTATCCTTGTGAGGAACAGTATATCATCTCGACCCAAACTGAGGATCGAACCGAGGGACAAAGGTTCTAGCTAGTCCACAATTCATGAGTTGGTGTTCAATCATCGATCACGTACTTAAAATATTACTTTTCATGTTATGGGTTGTAGAAAAATATGGCGTGTCCTTCCATTTGACCGGATAAGGTCTAAGTAACAGTATTATGTCCATGTCCGTTACTTCCACGTCTCTACCTCTGGTCAAATACGCAAGGCGCTCTCCTTTTATGTCCTTCTTTCAGCATCAACTTAAAATCTTCAATCTCAAAGCTCATCTTCAAATCTTGACACAAGCCCCATGAAAAAAAAAAAAAAAAAATTTGTTACCACGACCACCCATAATTAACTCTTTTGTCTTATCAAAACTCTTCTAATAGGTATTTCTATCTATTACAACAAATGGATGGAGGCTTATGAACAATGTTAATGAAGGTGGCCTTATTTGCTCTGGTTCAAGCTTTGGTGTATCTCACCCTCTCGAAATCGTCCAATGTTTTCTCTAGATCGAATTCGTTGAAAATGGCTTACAGTTTCCGGCCTATGAGGTCTGTCAGCATCCGCCGAATTCTGACGGCACTTCAAGATATGCCTGCTGGCGAAGAGATGTCTCCTTCTTCTTCTTCATCTCTTGCTTCTCCTTCGCATGATGGGGCAGCAACGACAATATATCACCATCTTAAGGATTTTTATATGGCATTGTTTGATTAATTTTTTCATCTCTTTTAGATTATTTCCTTAAATGGATGTAAGATTGATTAGTCCTCTATCTCTGTGTACATATGTATGATTGTTGTAGATGTTGAATATTATTAGGCCGTACAATACTATGTACAACTAGATTAAGACCCGTGCTAGAACACGGATTGAAATTTATTTTATTTATATTGTAATTTTCTATAAAATATTATTTATGTTATTGTTTTAAAAAGTTTTTTTGATAAAATATTATGCAATAAAATCATATGCTAAATATGATGAAAAAGATATACCTATTTTGTATGTTTTATATTGTTAATGATTCTAGAAAGTATTTGTGCTATAACACTGGGTTAAATTTTATTTTATACAAATTCTTTTATATTTTATACTTTAAAATAAAATTTTAAAATGTTGTATTAGTTTATGTATGTGAAGTTATTTCAACAATGTATATTCTATATCATGACTTGAATGTCATTATAATACATAATTTTGTAAATTTGGTTTTTAAAAAGCGAGTTATTATATTATCAGTAATTTAATATATTTTATACTTTTGTTTTAATATACTTGGTTTCTTGAAATTCTTTCATAGTATAGTGACATATTATTGACATTGCTATAACAAATCAGTTTAGAGTGTTTATAGTTTCTCTAACTTTTATATCAAGTTTCAATATTATAAAAATATTTCAAAGTAAATTATTTAAAGTTTATTATATTATATAAAATATAAAATTCAACCAAAAAAAAATATGAAATTGAATTTAAATATTCAAATTTTGACCCGTTACTCAGTAAAGTTTTAATTCAATAGATATTATTTTTAAAGAATAATATTACTAAAGCTTGAATATTTTATAGATTGAACAATTTATATTTGTTTTTAAAAATTCAACTTATGGTATATACAGAAATAAAACTATTTTTTAATTATAATAATAATATGATAATTTATTTGTTTCACAAAATAGAATCATATATAAAAATGAGAGGTGAAGTAGAATGATAATTAACAAATTAATATGTTAAGTTAGATATCAAAAGATTTTAATATGGTTGAATAATTGAAAAAAATAATAATATGGTAAGTTAGATGATATCAAATAATTCTTTAGAATATTCTTCTTAAGATTTTCGGAAATAAATTAAAGTTGTACACACTATTTAACTTGTAACCAATTAATCTATAACATATGTATAACCAACTTATTAAAATTATATAGTCTATAAAATAATGTTGTGTACTTCCGCTTTATTATAAAGGAGATTCAAAAGATTTACTATAGTATTTGATTAGTAATTTTTAATTAAACCAAAAAAATGTTTTGTCTATTCGATGTTTTATTTGAATGTGGTGAAATGTTTACATCACTAAACTAGTAGACGTGGAAGGAAGTTATAACAATTCAATTCAATATAGTTTTCAAACAGTGAATTTTAAGATGATAACCATAGAGAAAATTATACAAAGGCATATTAGAAGAAAAGAAATAGAAGATTTCATCTTGTAAAAGAAAAAACATTGTTTTAAAAATTTGGAACATGAAAGATGGAGTCATGGTCATTTAGGACACTGGTATTATATTTTTTCATTAGACTTTCCAATGCTCAAATATAAAATGTTCCATGAGCTTTTATCTTGTGATCGATTTCAGAGATTCTTCTCTTTTTTGGGTGGATAAAAACCGGAATTTGTATAAACACATAAGTAAATAAGTAAAAGAAAAAGTTTTACATACATGAAATTTCATTATAAAATTTTGGTTGAGAAGTTTTATAATAGAAATAAAATATTTTACATATTTATGTAAACAGCTCTAACCCGCTCGATAACATGATCTGAAAGTATTTTTTTTTTGTAAATTAAAAGTATTTAAAATATTTAAATTATGGATAGCAATTTCTTTTAGTATTATTTAAAGTTTGTTTTTTTGGATATTAATTTAACGTATGATTATATTACAAATAATAATTTCAAGTTTTGATATTATTCAAATGGAAAGGATTTTTTTTTTGTCACCCAAACATTAAATTAAAAGATAACTCCAAGGTTGGTTGCCCAAACCGGAGGGTAAAAGCTTACAAAAGAAATTTCAGAAACTAAAAGTCTCGAAGAACGAATAAGATAATCCAAATGGCAACGATTTAATTATGTAAATCTTAACAAAAGATGTTAAGATTATGGGGAAATGATAAATATTGATAAACATATTTTAATACTTATCTATATTAAAATTTTAATTTTATAATATAATAAAAGTCTACAAAAATTTATTTAAAATTTAAGAATATAAAATCTTTTGAGTAGATTTTTTAAGAAATTACTAGATATGTGAAGTGGAATAATTTTCTTGTAAGTAAATTATAAAAACATATCTATTTTACATTTTTACTAGATCAAGATAGATAAAAGAGATAGATATAAAGAGCTCTATCTTCATTAATATACTTCATTAGAAGATTTTATTCCATATATCTTCATTAATCTTCATTTTCACAGTTATAAATAATATACTTTGATACTTTTACCAACTAAGGTTTATGCTTCTGTTTACTATAAAATGCGAACCTTTTCACATAATTTCTTACAAGTTTGATTTAAACATCAAGATCTCTCTACTTGTTTTCTCTTAATTCTCTCGCTTAATCATTTATCAAAGAAAAAGAAAAATGAAGAGCTCTATGCAGTTTATCTCTACACTCTTCTTCCTAATCCTACTTGTTGTCGGACCTGGTAAACAAATCTATCATCCCACTAGCTCTAAACAAATCTACTGAAATATACGAATTCTTTTGGTTATACTATTGAATTCTTATTGTTGATATGGTTTTATATAGGTGTGATGAAGATGGTTGAAGGACAACCCCAAATGTGCGAAACCGAAAGCATCAACTTCACGGGATTTTGCTCGAAATGGAGGACTTGCAAGCGAGTGTGTATGAGCGAAGGTTTCCCTGATGGTAAATGCAACGGAGATTTCTTTCACAGCAGATGTATGTGCATGAAGCCTTGTGCTATGTAATTCTACCTAAACAAAATATTATACTATTATAAATATTTTAATTTATTTGTTCGAAAAAAGTAATTTAATTTTAATCCATCACTAAGTCTAAGAGTCTAAGATATCTATACATGTACTCAAAACTAGCTCTATTTTACAATATATGGCTACTAAGCTTTGTTCGATAAAATTGACAAAGGATTTAGAGATTTGATTCAATCGGAGCTAACGAAGGATCTAGAGATTTGATTCAATTCTCTTTCATCCTCCTTCTCTATTAATCCCGAAGCTACCAGTGGCCACATGGAGAGTATTTTCTTCTTCCTCTTCTCCGATCGAACCAAAATCTGGATTTTGCCAGAAGCTTCGTCTCATCAATGGAGGAAGTGGGTGAAGATCTGGTTTTTTGAGTTTTCTTAGGTTGCTAAGAGATTGTTTTTCGATTTACCATTGTTCCTAAGTAGAGAAACTTCGAGCTGTTGTTGTTATTAATGGAGCTCGTGGCTCGAAGAAGAAGAAAACAAAAAAAATGAAAAAGGGTTTGTCTTGGGTGTCAAACCCAGAATCTTTGAGTATTAAAAATTTTACCACCAGACCACATCAATTAATACAACTGACTGTGTACACAAATCATATATATTACTTAGAAACGTGAGGTCAAAATTTAACGCTGTTACATGATTCTGTCACGCTTATACACGTCTGTTAATCCGTAAGTATGAATCTACTAACAAGAGGTATTTTTCTTCCAATAAAATAACACGAGGTATTAAACGTCCAAAGAAAAAATAGATGACGGTTTTTTCCCTTTAATTATTAAATATTTTAATAGAATTAGAATTGACAAGTGTTGATATTTTATTGATAAAATTGGCACGTGTCACGAGCTTATTAATGAGTAACTTTGAAACCAAACTTTATATAATTAGATAAGCTGATAAATAAAATAAATATTACTGATAAGTTAAATAATATAGATAAAATGTTAAAAACTATATACTTGTGGATATGGTTTTTAATATAATATACTACTTGTGGTTGTGGGTATGATTAATATTGATAAAAATATTTTAATATTTAAAACGATCTAACCCGTTTTTCTTTTTTTTTTAAATAAGTACAATACATAATTAAGCATCCCATACTACTTAATTAAACCAACCAAACCACAATTCCTCATTAAACCAATAACAATCAATATGCACAGCGGAAACATACCAACTTACAGAACCAACACATCATCAATGCAATAACATTCCTAAGCATTCTATCCATCAACCTAGCATAACTCTATCCAAGGTTTCAACATAAACAATATAACCAAGTCCAACAACTGAAACGACCGACCCCCTTTTTTTTTTTAATAATAAATAATAATAATAATAATAATAATAATAATAATAATAATAATAATAATAATAATGAACTACAACTAGTGGTCTCATACCCACTAGCCACCTAACCACAATCACAATCAACAGCGGAATAACAATACCAATAACAATATCCAATAATAATCCAATATTATAGCAAAGGCAATATCCAAATACCAAACAACAAGAAACATGGAACCAACAACCTAGCAATGTTTCTAATGACTCAACTCTAGCAACCTAGCAATGCCAGACAACATCCAATCGAGTCCCTAGAACACCCTCCTCTTCATTGCATTGATTCCACGATCACACTTTGCCTTTACCTGCACCACAAACACAAATTGAGATGCATGAGTATTTAATAAACACTCAGTGAGGCAATCCTCCCATCTACTGGGCTATACACACAAGCAACAGTGATTCCAAAGTTCCAAAACAAGCAACAAACAAACACACAAACCAGGAAATCAAACATCGTCTCGCTGGAAGGGAGGTGTCGACCGACACCAGCCTAGTGTCGACCGATACTGGCTAAATGGTATCGACCGACACTACCCCACAGTGTCAATCGATGCCTGACTTGCTGGTGTCGATCGACACTCCCTCTGCAACTGCGATCCGCGCGAAGTCGAGAGTCGAATCTCGCTCCCAATATCCTCCAAATCGTCCAATACTCAAAACCCAAGCCTTATACCTCCGTAGGAACCTGTAACAACCAATCCCCAGCAAGAAAAACACACAAACAAGCAACAACAAGCAAGAACAAGAGAATCAAAGGCTTAGATTAGCCATGGTCATGCACTAACCTCTCTGCAGAAAGTTTCTGACCAAATAGAACGAATCCCTCACTCCTAGCAAGCTTCTAGCACCTCCCCAGCCTTAGATCTCTCAGGAACAGCAAGGAATCTCACCAATCTCTCTCAAAAGCTCAAGAACTACTCTCTCTTTTCTTTTTCTCTGAAAACAGCGGAAAACACAAAACAACACGACCCTAGGTCGTTTTCTTCCTCTAAAAACTCGATTTTAGGGATTCCCTAAACCAACCACGCAAACCGGACAATTAAAATTGAACCGACCAAACTGGCCACAACTGGTGTCGATCGATGCCTCACGAGAAGGTGTCGATCGACACCCTTACCAAAATACCAAAAATTGGTTTGCGGGTGTTACAATTCTCCCCCACCAATCTAGATTCGTCCTCAAATCACGAACAACCATCAGCCAAGGACTCCCGTGCAACCGTCTCCACGGCCCGCACTCCTCCGACCGATCTACAGAAGGTCACCTCTAGGCGACAGACTCACGCTCCAGGCGTCATTTGCTCTTGACTTTTTGGATTTTCCTTTACCTGTAGGCCTAAACCTTGAGTTTATATTGGCTCCTCATCAGACCTAAGTCTGCATGCCAAATGTTGGCTCCTCATCAGGCCGAAGCCCGCATGCCATAATATATAAGGAAAAGTCCAAACTCGTCTCTCGGGTTGCCACCCTACAGCGCGCCCCCGAATCGTCATCCGAAGTCGATATACCAACCATACTCCCGAGCCACAAAGTCTCTGAATATGGCAGTACTAGGAGAACCTAAGCCCCCCAAGAGTCGCGAGCAAACGATTCTGAACACGTCTGAGTCCTATCCCTCTCCAGGTTTCCTTCCCGTGGCTCGCGTAAAAACATCTCAATGTCCTACCAACCACATATTCCCTCACTGGAATACCTCATGACCACACAAGGATCATATACACGCCACAAGGGCCGCCACAAAGGCCAAACAAAATGTCCTAAAGAGGACCGCCACCAAGGCCAAACAAATGTCCTAAAGAGGACCTCCACCAAGGCCAATCCAATGTCCTAAAGAGGACCGCCACCAAGGCACTCTGGCTAAACAGCCCGCCACAAAGGTCATCTGTCCCGAAGGACCGTCACAAAGACACTCTGGCTAAACAGCCCGCCACAAAGGCCATCTGTCCCGAAGGACCGTCACAAAGACACTCTGGCTAAACAGCCCGCCACAAAGGCCAAACAAATGTCCTAAAAAGGACCGCCACCAAGGCCACACAAATGTCCTAAAAAGGACCGCTATAAAGACACTCTGGCTAAAAATCCCGTCACAAAGACCACACATTGTCCATAAAGACCGCCACACACGGGCACACTGACTCAAAAGTCCGCCACTAAGGCCACACACAAGCCCCCCTTTAAGGCTCTCCACCGCTAAAATGGACAAATTCTAACTCCCATAAAACTTTCCATATTTAGCACTTTCCATTTTTGGAAACTTTCCACTTTTGGAAACTTCTCCTTCAGGAAACTTTCCTTCACAACCCCGCCTCACGGAAACTTTGTACCCCAACACCACCTCATCTTGTTACTGAGTCGCACAACCAACCACCCCAAGCGACCGAGTAACAAGAGAGATGGGCTGGAATACTCCATTTCCGCTCCAGCCACGGATTACAGATGAGACCAGGCTAAACAAGCTCAAGTCGCGGCTTGCTTCTCATACCACTTCTTGAACCTTGCCTTCATCTTTGCCTCAGGCTCCCAAGTCTGCTCCTCAACACCATCACAGTCCCACAGGACTCTCATCAAAGGAATCTTCTTCTTCCAAAGTTCCTTGATCCTCCTCTCGAGAACCCTCACTGGTCTCGCCTCCACTGTCAAGTGGTGTCGATCGACACTCCCTCTGCAACTGCGATCCGCGCGAAGTCGAGAGTCGAATCTCGCTCCCAATATCCTCCAAATCGTCTAATACTCAAAACCCAAGCCTTATACCTCCGTAGGAACCTGTAACAACCAATCCCCAGCAAGAAAAACACACAAACAAGCAACAACAAGCAAGAACAAGAGAATCAAAGGCTTAGATTAGCCATGGTCATGCACTCACCTCTCTGCAGAAAGTTTCTGACCAAATAGAACGAATCCCTCACTCCTAGCAAGCTTCTAGCACCTCCCCAGCCTTAGATCTCTCAGGAACAGCAAGGAATCTCACCAATCTCTCTCAGAAGCTCAAGAACTACTCTCTCTTTTCTTTTTCTCTGAAAATGGCGGAAAACAGAAAACAACACGACCCTAGGTCGTTTTCTTCCTCTAAAAACTCGATTTTAGGGATTCCCTAAACCAACCACGCAAACCGGACAATTAAAATTGAACCGACCAAACTGGCCACAACTGGTGTCGATCGATGCCTCACGAGAAGGTGTCGATCGACACCCTTACCAAAATACCAAAAATTGGTTTGTGGGTGTTACAACAACACACAACCGAGACCCTAGATCATCCTCCTCCTCATCGCCATGATTCCACGCTACACAATACCTGCACCACAAACACAATGAGATGCGTGAGTATTACCAGAAATACCCAGTGAGACGATCCTCCCATCTACGAGCTATACACACAAGCAAATCAAGAGTACAACCACAAATAAAACATAACAAACCAAACATTGAACAGAACATCCAATAACACATTCATCACACCTACACAACTTCACACAAAACAAGTTATACAACCCAATCGCTTAGATAAGCTCATGGTCACGCGCTCACCTTATCAAACTGATTATAACAACGAATACAACCAGTTGAGACTCTCCTAACGTCTGAAACAGCCCTGCAATTCCCTACAACAAGCCACACAACCAAAAACGACTTATAGCAAAACTGGACAGAAAAATCAGAAAAGAATAGTCTCAAAGACGAAACCCTAAAATAAAAACCAACCGTTAACCATCTGGTGTCGGTCGACACCCTTCTTTCAGCTACGACGGATTGTTGTGTGCTTTGTATAATGCCTGGTTTGTTTTATTGATTGTTGTTTGTGGCATGTAGAGATCTTATTGCTTGTGTGTATAGCCCAGTAGATGGGAGGATTGCCTCACTGAGTGTTTATCAAATACTCATGCATCTCAACTTGTGTTTGTGGTGCAGGTAAAGGCAAAGTGTGATTGTGGAATCAAGGCAATGAAGAGGAGGATGTTCTAGGGACTCGATTGGATGTTGTCTGGCATTGCTAGGTTGCTAGAGTTGGGTCATTAGAAACATTGCTAGGTTGCTGGTTCCTTGTTTCTTGTTGTTTGGTATTGGGATATTGCCTTTGCTATAATATTGGTTTGTTATTGGTTATTATTGGTTTATTATTGGATATTGATTATGTTATTCCGCTGTTGAATGTGTTTGTGGTTAGGTGGCTAGTGGGTATGGGACCACTAGCTGTAGTTTATTTTATTATATTATATTTATTATTTATTATTAAAAAAAAAAAAAAAGGTCGGTCGTTTCATTTTGGTATTAGAGCCCTTACGGTTCTAGGTTTTGGGTTCACTATGTTTCTGTTGTAGATGTTTGGGATTGCATGTCTTGATTGATTATGTGAGTTAGTCAATTGTGTGTGGCATGGTGTCCTAGAACATCCTCTTCGAGCCGACTGTGTGATTCCACGGTGAGTTTATGTTTCTTTGTGTGGTATTGATTTGTTTTATGCTTGTTAGCCTCTGTTCTTGGAAGATCAGTGGTTAAGGTGTTTGAGTTGTTGGTCGTGGACGGGGACGTGGTCGTGGTCATTGTCGGGCGGGTCCCGAGGCCAGTGAGTGTGTGGTCCAGAGTTCCACGATGAGGTACGTCGGAGGGTCGCAAGCGTATCAGAAGGGACCCGAGGGGGGTTAGCCGGTAAGCATGCCGGGGGTGCTGGGAACCCAGGTGTGGGGTTGCAGCAGGTGGAGCCCGGGGTCGAGATGATCGCTTGGTGGATCTGTTGGCGTGCTGTTGGAGCGGTTACCGAGAGGGGTACCAGTGTAGGCTCCAGTTTTGCCGCATGTGGCGGGGTGCAGTCGAGGGCTGCGGATGTTGAGGACTTTCCACCTTATGTTAAGAGGATGGAGCGGTTGTAGATGACCGGTATGAGATTATTTCTCAAGAGGTATCGGGCCTAGAGAGGCGGATAGGTGGACATATGCAGTTGGAGCAGATATTTCTCTGCTTGGTAGTTAATCCAGTTGGATATTAGAAGTTTAGTGGGCAGGTGTAACATTGCAATGTTATACTCGGACTACAGGAGGTACTTTGTGTCGAGAGATGTTTATAGTCGTTAAGGATTGTTGCTCCTAAGGGGATGGTGATTCCCCTGAATACCGATAGCTCGAGGGGCTGAGGGCTCCGAGAGTGGCAGAGGGGATGATGTTCCCCTGAGGGGATGAGTAGTTCCCCTGATACCGAGATCTTGAGGATTGATGTCCAAGAGTGAAACGGTATAACTCGAAGACGCTGGTCTGAGAGTGAGATCGGTATGGCTCAATGGTTGCGACCTAAGAGAGGAAGAGTTGGGAGCAAGCAATGTATAGAATGTGAGTATGAACATAACGACGGAATGTAGACCTAGAGAGTGATGATAGTTTAATCTTGGATTTTAGGATTATGTTGGCCGGTGGGCCAGGGTTTTATGACTGGAGTGGTCAAGAATGTGTGGCTGATGTGCCAGGATTGAGTGGCCGGTGGTGCTGGAGTCCCGGGAAGGAGAGCTGCAGCAGATATGAGCCGGTAAGGGCATGGTTGCCAGGTACATGAGATTCACGAGAAGCCTTCATGGCAGGATAAACTAATCGTTGCGACGATGGTACATGAAGTTCATTGGAGATGGACAAGGTTACTAGATTTAAGGTTTTGGTAAGCTTGCTGGGGGGAAACAAGTCAAGTAGGTTAAGTTGGCGGTCTGCAAAGCATTTGATACACTGAATCGGAATATGCGAACGTATGGTACTTGTTTGTTTTATTACGCTCGTAATGATGATTTGCTGTGGAGAATAGCTAAGCGGAAAGCTAATTTTAGATTAATCTATCTTGTGGAAGTTTTCCCTAAGAGACAAGTTACTAGAGGTTCTTGGAGGAACAAGAGGGTTAATATTCAGGTGGCGGCGAGTTGATGTCGGCATACTTGAGTATTTGTTTAGTTGAAGTGAGGAAGTAACTAGAGAATTTATGGAGCAAGGGATTCATACGTTCTAATGTATCACCGTGGAGAGCACCGGTGTTGTTTGTTAAAAAGAAGGATGGGAGTTTCTGGTTGTGCATTGATTATCGAGGTTTGAACCGGGTCACTATGAAGAACAAGTACCCTCTTCCTAGGATCGATGAGTTGTTGGATCAGTTGAGAGGTGCTACTTGGTTCTCCAAGGTAGATCTGGCGTCGGGTTATCATCAGATACCGATAGATGAAGCAGATGTGAGGAAGACGGCTTGCAGGATGAGGTATGGGCATTATGAGTTCGTGGAAATGCCTTTTTGGGTTGACTAACGCGCCAACAGCGTTTGTGAGATAGATGAACAGTGTGTTTCAAGAGTTTTTGGACGTGTCTGTCATCATTTTTGTCGACGATATCCTGGTATTTTCTAAGAGTCCTAAGGAGTGTGCAGTGAATTTGAGGGCAGTTCTGGAGAAGCTGCGGGAGCAGAAGTTGGTTGCTAAGTTGAGCAAGTGTAGTTTTTGGCAGCGTGAGATGGGTTCTCTGGGTCACATTGATTCTGCAGAGTGAGTTTCTATAAATCTGGAGAAAATTCAGGCTATCAGAGATTGGCCTAGACTAGAGAATGTCACTAAGATCAGGAGTCTCCTTGGTTTGACAGGTTACTACAGGACCAGGAGATGAAGTCTCTGGTAGGAGAGATCAGTGCGTTGAGCTTGTGTGCGGTTTCTCGAGAACCATTGGGTTAGGAGGCGGCTTATAGAGCGGATCTTCTAAGCAGGGTGTGGTTGGCGCAGGAGAAGGATTTGGGGCTGGTGAATTTCTCTAAGGATATTGATTAAGAGTATCAGGTCTCATCTAATGGTACTATCTTGGTGCCCAGTCGGATTTGTGTGCCCAAGGATGAGGATTTGAGATAGGAGATCTTGAGGGAGGCTCATGCGAGCATGTTTTCTATTCATCCAGGAGCGACTAAGATGTACCGTGATCTCAAGAGGTACTATCATTAGGTCGGGATGAAGAAAGTTGTAGCTAGTTGGGTCACGAGGTGCGACGTGTGTCAGCTGGTGAAGGCTGAGCATCAGGTTCCAAGCGGATTACCGAAGAGTTTACCCATTTCTGAGTGGAAGTGGGATATGATCACTATGGATTTTGTGGTAGGATTGCCAGTGTCACGGACTTTTGATGCTATTTGGGTCATTGTGGACCGGTTGACTAAGTCAACACATTTTCTGGCCATTAAGAAGACTAACGGAGCAGCGGTCTTGGCCAAGAAGTATGTGAGAGAGATAGTCAGATTGCATGGGGTGCCAGCGAGCATTGTGTCTGATAGGGATTCTAAGTTCACTTCGGTGTTCTGGAAGGCATTTCAGGCAGAGATGGGCACTAAGGTGCATATGAGTACAGCTTATCATCCCCAGACAGATGGACAGTCTGAGAGGACGATCCAGACGCTGGAGGATTTGCTGAGGATGTGTGTGTTGGACTGGGGTGGCCATTGGGCAGATCACCTGAACCTGGTAGAGTTTGCTTACAACAACAGTTACCAGGCGAGTATTCAGATGGCTCCTTATGAGGCTTTGTATGGGAGACCATGTCGTACACCAATATGCTGGACTCAGGTGGGGGAGAGGAGCATGTTTGGTGCTAGTTTTGTTCAGGAGACCTCAGAGAATATTCGGGTTCTCAATCTGAACATGAAGGAGGCTCAGGATAGGCAATTGAGTTATGCTGATAGGAGGAGGAGAGATCTTGAGTTTCAGGTAGGAGACAGAGTGTACCTCAAGATGGCCATGTTGCGGGGTCCGAACATGTCATTGTCAGAGACTAAGATGAGTCTGAGATATATGGGTCCATTCAGAGTGATTGAGCGGGTTTGACCAGTGGCATATAGACTGGAGTTACCTGAGGTTATGCGTGCATTCCATAAGGTTTTCCATGTGTATATGCTGCGGAAGTGTCTCCGTGAGGGTGAGCAGGTGTTGGCTAAGATTCCTGAGGATCTTCACCCGAACATGACAGTGGAGGCGAGACCAGTGAGGGTTCTCGAGAGGAGGATCAAGGAACTTCGGAAGAAGAAGATTCCTTTGATGAGAGTCCTGTGGGACTGTGATGGTGTTGAGGAGCAGACTTGGGAGCCTGAGGCAAAGATGAAGGCAAGGTTCAAGAAGTGGTATGAGAAGCAAGCCGCGACTTGAGCTTGTTTAGCCTGGTCCCATCTGTAATCCGTGGCTGGAGCGGGAATGGAGTATTCCAGCCCATCTCTCTTGTTACTCGGTCGCTTAGGTTGGTTGGTTGTGCGACTCAGTAACAAGATGAGGTGGTGTTGGGGTACAAAGTTTCCGTGAGGCGGGGTTGTGAAGGAAAATTTCCTGAAGGAGAAGTTTCCAAAAGTGGAAAGTTTCCAAAAATGGAAAGTGCTAAATATGGAAAGTTTTATGGGAGTTAGAATTTGTCCATTTTAGCGGTGGAGAGCCTTAAAGGGGGGCTTGTGTGTGGCCTTAGTGGCGGACTTTTGAGTCAGTGTGCCCGTGTATGGCGGTCTTTTTGGAAAATGTGTGGTCTTTGTGACGGGCTTTTTAGCCAGAGTGTCTTTGTGACGGTCCTCTTTAGGACATTTGTGTGGCCTTGGTGGCGGTCCTTTTTAGGATATTTGTTTGGCATTTGTGGCGGGCTGTTTAGCCAGAGTGTCTTTGTGATGGTCCTTCGGGACAGATGGCCTTTGTGGCGGGCTGTTTAGCCAGAGTGTCTTTGTGACGGTCCTTCGGGACAGATGGTCTTCATGACGGTCCTTCGGGACAGATGGCCTTTGTGGCGGGCTGTTTAGCCAGAGTGCCTTGGTGGCGGTCCTCTTTAGGACATTTGTTTGGCCTTGGTGGCGGTCCTCTTTAGGACATTTGTTTGGTCTTGGTGGCGGTCCTCTTTATGACATTTGTTTGGCCTTGGTGGCGGTCCTCTTTAGGACATTTTGTTTGGCCTTTGTGGCGGCCCTTGTGGCGTGTATATGATCCTTGTGTGGTCATGAGGTATTCCAGTGAGGGAATATGTGGTTGGTAGGACATTGAGATGTTTTTACGCGAACCACGGGAAGGAAACCTGGATAGGGATAGGACTCAGACGTGTTCAGAATCGTTTGCTCGTGACTCTTGGGGGACTTAGGTTCTCCTAGTACTGCCATATTCAGAGACTTTGTGGCTCGGGAGTATGGTTGGTATATCGACTTCGGATGACGATCTGGGGGCGCGCTGTAGGGTGGCAACCCGAGAGACAAGTTTGGACTTTTCCTTATATATTATGGCATGCGGGCTTCGGCCTGATGAGGAGCCAACATTTGGTATGCAGACTTAGGTTGGATGAGGAGCCAATAAAAAAAACTCAAGGTTTAGGCCTATGAGTAAAGGAAAGTCCAAAAAGTCAAGAGCAAATGACGCCTGGAGCGTGAGTCTATCGCCTAGAGGTGACCTTCTGTAGATCGGTCGGAGGAGTGTGGGTTGTGGAGACGGTTGCACGGGAGTCCTTGGCTGATGGTTGTTCGAGATTCGAGGACGAATCTAGATTGGTGGGGGAGAATTGTAACACCCGGAAACCAATTTTTGGTATTTTGGTAAGGGTGTCGATCAACATCTTCTAGTGAGGCATCGATCAACAGCAGTTGTGGCCGTTTGGTCGATTCAATTCTAATTGTCCGGTTTGCGTGGTTGGTTTAGGGAATCCCTAAATCGAGTGTAAAAGAGGGAAAACGACCCAAGGTCGTGTTTTTTGTCTGTATTCACCGTTTTTGAGAGAAAAACAAAGAGAGAGTGTTCTTGAGCTTTTTGGGAAAAGTGTGGGAGATTCCTTGCTGTTCTTGAGATATTTGGAGCTAGGAAAGAGTTAGAAGCTTGCTAGGAGGGAGGATTTCGTTCCTACTGGTCAGAATCTTCCTGGAGAGAGGTGAGTGCATGATCATGGCTTATCTAAGCTAAGATCTCTAGATTTTATGTGATTTGGTGCTTATGTGGTTGTTTCTTTGAGTTCTCTATGGTATTTTGTCGCTGTTTTGGCTGGGTTTGGCTTCTGGGAATGCATGGAGCGGATTGGAGAAGATTGGAGGCGAGATTCAGAGTTTTTGATCGAAGGAAATCGCTGCTCGTCATTGGTGTCGGTCGACACCAGTTGGGGTGTCGGTCGATACCAACGCGAGGACGGCTCGAGACTTTGGCGAGTGTCGATCGATGCCATGTGGAGGTGTCGGTCGACACAAACTAGGGTTTTCGGGAGTGTCGGGCAGGGTGTCGGTCGACACCAGATTGTCAGTGTCGATCGACACCATCTGGTGTCGGTCGACACCCTTCTTTCAGCTACGACGGATTGCTGTGTGCTTTGTATAATGCCTGGTTTGTTTTATTGATTGTTGTTTGTGGCATGTAGAGATCTTATTGCTTGTGTGTATAGCCCAGTAGATGGGAGGATTTCCTCACTGAGTGTTTATCAAATACTCATGCATCTCAATTTGTATTTGTGGTGCAGGTAAAGGCAAAGTGTGATCGTGGAATCAAGGCAATGAAGAGGAGGATGTTCTAGGGACTCGATTGGATGTTGTCTGGCATTGCTAGGTTGCTAGAGTTGGGTCATTAGAAACATTGCTAGGTTGCTGGTTCCTTGTTTCTTGTTTTTTGGTATTGGGATATTGTCTTTGCTATAATATTGGTTTGTTATTGGTTATTATTGGTTTATTATTGGATATTGATTATGTTATTCCGCTGTTGAATGTGTTTGTGGTTAGGTGGCTAGTGGGTATGGGACCACTAGCTGTAGTTTATTTTATTATATTATATTTATTATTTATTATTAAAAAAAAAAAGGTCGGTCGTTTCACCCAGTGAGGGGTTAGGATCGATGCCCTGCAGGGCCAGCTTGGGGTCCGTTGGGGCGGCTAGCAGTGAGGCTAGTGGGGTCCACGGGACAGGTTTTTACAATATTTTATCTATATTATAATTTTATAATATACTAAAATTCTACAAAATTTCATTCAAAAATTAAGAATATAAAATCTTTTGAGTAAAATTAGTAAGAATCAAAATACTATAAGTGGTGTGGAATAATTTTATTGTAAAAAAAAAAACATATCTATTTTGCAATTTTTACTAGATCAAGAGATAAATATATAGAAAAACGGGAATTTTCCATCTACATCCACTTTCTCCTAAAGTATTGACACTTGCATCCACTTTCTACTATCCCTATACTTTTCTTATGTCAAATTACAACTTACACCCTCTAACTAAACTAACCTTCTCTCTACTTTTTCTTTTTTTTCCTTCTCATCTCTCTCTCTAACTTTTCTCTTTCTTTTTAATATTTTTTTCTTTAACATTTATTTTTCATTTTCATTAGTTGGTGATAAAAATACTAAATTTTAAGTTTAGTAACTTTAGTTGTTGACAAACCAAAAAAAAGTTAAGCAACTTGTAAATAAATATTTTTTGCACCTTTCAATATTTTTTCTTTCCACAAAAAAAATTCATGGATCTAATCTAAATCAAATACAATTGAATTGGTGTTCATAGTCAAATCAACAATTTCTAAGTTCAAACTAAATTAATTAAATAATTTAGAAATTAATGAATTTATTTAACTAAAATTTCAATATGAAATAGAGTGTTTGTCCACATACTTTAAGCTTAAATTAGATGCATGATGGATTAACAAAATATTGCATTCATAAATAGTTATTTATTTGGATAAGTTTTAAGAAACTTTGATTTGTTACCAGTACCCCAAAATTCTATTGGTATCCACATGAACATGAATATATGGATTTGATGTTGTCGTTGTATCATAAACCCTAAATCTCTAGAACCCGCAAATTCAATTGGTATCCACATGACTATTAATATATGGATTTGATGTGTTGCTAGTACCATAATTATGGTCATGTATTATGGATTTGATAACAAACTTTGATGTGTTATTAATACCCACATTTATGGTCATGTGTTACTAGTACCCACAAGTTCTATTGGTATCCACATGACCATGAATATATGTATTTGATGTTGTTGTTGATCCTAAACCCTAAATCTCAAGAATCCACAAATTCTATGGGTATCTACATGACCACAAATATATGGATTTGATACTATCGTTGTATCATAAACCATAAATCTCTATAAACCAAAAATTCTATTGGTATCCACATGACTACGAATATATGGATTTGATATTGTCGTTGTATCCTAAACCCTAAATCTCTAGAACCCCCAAATTTTATTGGTATCCACATAACCATGAATATATTGATTTGATGTTGTCGTTGTATCTTAAACCCTAAATCCACATAAGTCATAAATCCTAAACTCTAAACCCTAAAGCATCACCATGTTTAGGGTTTACTTTAAAGCTCATCCACCTTTTCTACCATTAAAATTTGGTTAGATATATCCTTAGCTCGTAACCATAACACCACATAGACACTAAATCCATATAAGCCCAAAAACATAAACTCTATACCCTAAATCTTAAATCCTAAACCCTAAACCATACACCTTGAACCCTCAATCCTAAACCATGAATTAAAAATATAGACACATCATCCACATACCTAAACCCTAATCTTTTAACCTTAACCCCTAAATCCTACACCTTGAACCTTAGACAATACAACTTGAACTCAAAACATAGACATTGAATCTATATACCATCTAAAGTCTAAACCCTAAACTATGGTGATGTTTGAACATGCAACAAACTTGTCAATAAATTTCATCTGGATTGCTTGTCCACGTGGTCAGAGTTTGGTGGATAGGCTTAGAGATTAATAATGACCATGTTTATTGTGTAGTATGCTTCTAGTGACACTTCTAAGTTCTAATATCTCTACTTCTAGCTTAAAAATAGTACAAAAATATTTGGCGAAAAGACATCTAAGTGGCTAAACTATGGTGATGTTTGAACATGCAACAAACTTGTCGATAAATTTCATCTGCATTGCTTGTCCACGTGGTCAGAGTTTGATGGATAGGCTTTGAGATTAATAATGACTATGTTTATTGTGTAGTATGCTTCTAGTGACACTTCTAAGTTCTAATATACCTACTTCTAGCTGAAAAATAGTACAAAAAAAAATAGCTAAAAGAAATCTATGTGGCTAATTTATCTTGGACAAATTTCTGCTCATGTAAAGAATGAACAAGATATTATAAGATAAGTATCCATAACTACTAATCCACATGATTGATGTTCAATGTTCTAAATAAATCAATGTTGTTAATTTTTATTTTGTTTATTAACCACTTATGAGTGTATATGTTTCTGGACCAACACAAAACATGAAGCAAGGAGCTCATGGTGTCTATGTATTTAATTGTGTGGATGTTGTATGAAGATTCTTTGGTCTGTCTACATTGGTATCCACAAAAAAATATCCACATGATCACATCCATAGCCACCATTCAACTGTTATTCTTCAGCTTTAAAACTCGTTTGACTAAATAAATGATTGATGTTTGTCCATTGAGATATAATGGGTTTCTTTTCAAGTGCATCAAGTTCACAGAGAACTTTTGTTTAAGTATCTGCACGTTTTGGATGGGCTTGAATGAAAATCATGAATCTTAAGGTCTAGATATGCTTTCTAAATCCATGGAGACCTATCCATAGTTTTTCTATCCACTAAACTTTTTTTTTTTTTTAAGTGAATAGTTTTGGTTTTGGGTTCAAGGATTTATGTTCTAGGATTTAAAATTTAGAATTAAAGGGTTTTGTACTTATTTGGTCTATGTTGTGTTATGGACAATATGTTATGGATAAAGATCTAACCAAATTTTTTTTTTTTGGTCAATCATTGGACCACAACTAGCCGGCCCATTAGCCAAATTCCTACATTCGTAGTGTAACATCCGTTTTCCAGGAATTGAGTTTGGGTTATGTTGAGTAAACCAAAAGAGTGGATTTTAATTAATTTTGGTTTAATTAAATTCTGGTTTAATCTAATTAAACCAAAAAGCCCTAATCTCTTTCTCAACTAACGCCTCCTCTCATGCTTTTGTTCTTTGGTCGACATTTTCATCTGAGAGAGGGAGAGAAAGAGACATAACTCTTGGTTATTGAGTGTAAAGGAGAAAGAGAAGGAGATCAAACTTTTTCCTTAGTGTTAAGAGAGAAACAGAACTGTCAGGGTTTGGGAGAAGGAAGATTCAACTGGTCAAATCGTTTTGAAAGGTATCAATTTTTGGTATGGTTGTAGCTAAAGAGATTTTCGTACACTAGCCTTTTTACAGAAGTGAATTTGGGTTAATATTCTAGGAGATATTGGTAGTTTCGTGGAGCGTTTCTTCTCATTCACGGATTGAGACCAGCGGGTGTTACGGGGACGATTTCGGTTTCATCTGTAATCTGATCGTGCTGAAATTTTGTGGAATGCTTCTGGACGTATATACTTTGCTTTTCACCGGAGGGATTAGAAAGTTAACGGTTAGTTTTGATTTCGTGGTTTCACTTGTGAGGTTGTTCTTTTCTGTTTTTTCTGGCAGCTTGTTTTCAATATTTGTTTGTTGTTGTGATTGGTTGTAAGAACAAGTTTGGTTGTTCTTGGACATTGGAAAGCCTCTCATTTGGTTGTATTTAGTTTTGTGAATCACTTGTTAAGGTAAGTGCAGGACCATGGCTTATCTAAGCTGGAGATTTCTCTAATCTGCTTGTTTATGTGTTGTTTGGCTTGTTGATTGTTGATTGTTGATTGTTGATTGATGATTGTTGGTTGATGGTTAGAGATGTCTCTATTGCTTATGTGTATAGCCCAGTAGATGGGAGGATTGCCTTACTGAGTGTTTATTAAATACTCATGCATTGCAATATGTGTTTGTGGTGCAGGTAAAGGCAAAGTGTGACCGTGGAATCAGGGCGATGAAGAGGAGGATGTTCTAGTGGTTCGTTTGGTTGTCTGGCTTCTGTTAGGTTGCTAGAGTGGAGTCCTAGAATGTTGTTTAGGATTGCTGGTTCTTTGGATGTTGTTTGGATCATTAGTTTATAATTGGAATTAATATTGGCTATTTATATTTATTGGATATTGGTAATGTTTTCCGCTGATGATTGTGATTGTGGTTAGGTGGCTAGTGGATATGGGACCACTAGTTGTAGTTTATTATTATATTATATAATATATTTATTATTTATGATTAAAAAAAAAAGGTCGGTCTTTTCATTTTGGTATCAGAGCCCTTACGGTTCTAGGTTTGGGTTCGATAGGTTTCTGTTGTGATATTTTGGATTGCATGCTTTGATTGATTATGTGAGTTAGTCAATTGTGTGTGGCATGGAGTCTTAGAACATCCTCTTCGAGCCTTCAATGAGATTCCACGGTGAGTTATTGTTATGTTTCTTTGTGTGGTATTGATTTGTTTTATGCTTGTTAGCCTCTGTTCTTGAAAGATCAGTGGTTAAGGTGTTTGAGTTGTTGGTCGTGGACGGGACGTGGTCGTGGTCATTTTCAGGCGGGTCCCGAGGCCAGCGAGTGTGTGGTCTAGAGTTCCACGAGGAGGTACATTAGAGGGTCGCAAGCGTATCAGGAGGGACCAGAGGGGGTTAGCCGGTGAGCGTGCCGGGGGTGCTAGGAACCCAGGTGTGGGGTTGCAGCAGGTGGAGCCCAGGGTCGAGATGATCGCTTGGCGTGCTGTTGGAGCGGTTACCGAGAGGGGTACCAGTGTAGGCTCCAGTTGTGCCGCATGTGGTGGGGTGCAGCCGAGGGCTGCGGATGTTGAGGACTTTCCACCTTATGTTAAGAGGTTGGAGCGGTTGTAGATGACCGGTATGAGATTATTCTTAAGAGGTATCAGACCTAGAGAGGCGGATAGGTGGACCTATGCAGTTGGAGCAGATATTTCTCTGTTTGGGGGTTAATCCAGTTGGATATTAGAAGTTTAGTGGGCAGGTGCAACATTGAAATGTTATACTCGGACCACATGAGGTACTTTGTGTCGAGAGATGTTTATAGTCGTTAAGGATTGTTGCTCCTAAGGGGATGGTGATTCCCCTGAATACCGATAGCTCGAGGGGCTGAGGGCTTCGAGAGTGGCAGAGGGGATGATGTTCCCCTGAGGGGATGAGTAAATCCCCTGATACCGAGATCTTGAGGATTGTGGTCCAAGAGTGAAACGGTATAACTCGAAGACGCTAGTCTGAGAGTGAGATCGGTATGGCTCAAAGGTTGCGACCTAAGAGAGGAAGAGTTGGGAGCAAGCAATGTATAGAACGTAAGTATGAACATAACGACGGAATGTAGACCTCAAGAGTGATGATGGTTTAATCTTGGATTTTAGGATTATGTTGGCCGGTGGGCCAGGGTTTTATGACGGGAGTGGTCAAGAATGTGTGGCTGATGTGCCAGGATTGAGTGGCCGGTGGTGCTGGAGTCCCAGGAAGGAGAGCTGCAGCAGATATGTGTAACATCCGCGAACCGGAATATGCGTTTTTGGTTGGGGTGTCGATCGATACCCTTGTAGCATCGATCGACACCACTAATTCCGGGTTCGTCGGGTTTGTTTTAATCGTCGATTTGGTTTGGTTTGGTTTAAGGAAACCATTTAACCGGGTCTTAAAAGGAAGGAAACAACCTAGGTCGTGTTTCAGAGGTTGTGTGTCGCCGTTTGTGAGTTTTTGAGGAAAAAGAGAGAGAAAACCTTGTTCTTGAGCTTTTGAGAGAGATTGGTGAGATTCCTTGCTGTTCTTGGGAGATCTAAGGCTGGGAAGGAGCTAGAAGCTTGCTAGGAGTGAGGGAATTCGTTCTTGTTGGTCAGAATCTTCTTGCAGAGAGGTGAGTGCATGACCATGGCTTATCTAAGCTAAGATCTCTAGATTTTCTGTGATTTGGTGCTTATGTGGTGGTTTCTTTGAGTTCTCTATGGTATTTCGTCGCTGTTTTGGCTGGGTTTGGCTTCTGGGAGTGCAAGGAGCGGATTGGAGAAGATTGAAGGCGAGATTCGGAGTTTTTGATCGAAGGAAATTGCTGCTCGGCAACGGTGTCGGTCGACACCAGTTGGGGTGTCGGTCGACACCAACGCGAGGACGGCTCGAGACTTTGGCGAGTGTCGATCGATGCCATGTGGAGGTGTCGGTCGACACAAACTAGGGTTTTCGAGAGTGTCAGGCAGGGTGTCGGTCGACACCAGTATGGTGTTGCCTGGTTTGTTTATTTGATTGTTGATTGTGGCTTGTAGAGATCTTATTGCTTGTGTGTATAGCCCAGTAGATGGGAGGATTGCCTCACTAAGTATTTGTGATAATACTTACGCATCTCAATTGTTGTTTGTGGTGTGTAGGTAAAAGCAAAGTGTGATCGTGGAATCAAAGGCAATGAAGAGGAGGATGTTCTAGGGACTCGATTGATTGTTTACCTGGCATTGTTAGGTTGCTAGAGTTGAGTCTGAGAGCATTGTTAGGATTGCTGGTTATTTGATTTATGCTGTTTGGAATCAATACTGGATATTATTTTATTGGTTATTGGTTATTGGTTTAATGGATATTTATTGGTATGTTGTTCCGCTGTTGGTTGTGAGTGTGGTTAGGTGGCTAGTGGGTATGGGACCACTAGTTGTAGTTATTTATTATATTATATTTATTATTTATTACTAAAAAAAAAGGTCGGTTGTTTCATTTTGGTATCAGAGCCCTTACGGTTCTAGGTTTGGGTTCACTAGGTTTCTGTTGTAGATGTTTGGGGATTTGCATGCTTTGATTGATTATGTGAGTTAGTCAATTGTGTGTGGCATGGAGTCCTAGAACATCCTCTTCGAGCTGAGTGTGTGATTCCACGGTGAGTTTATGTTTCGGTGTTATAATAGAAATTGTTTGCTTAGCCTTCTGTTCATGGTAGTGCAAATAGTTAGAGAGGATGCTGTGGCTGGTCGAGGTCGTGGACGCGGACGTGGTCGTGGACGCGGACGTGGTCGTGGTAGGGGCAGAGTCCCGGTGGTTAGTGAGACCGAGGACCAGAGTGTGACAGCTGAGGGTGTTGGCGAGTCGCAGGGTGTTCCGGGGGATTCCGTGAGTGTGGCAGGAGGGGCGGTGTTGATGCTCCAGTGGCCGGTGATGCTAGGGTCCCGGGTGTGGGAGTCCCAGCGGGTGGAGTCCCTGGTACTGACTTTGCGGCTCTGCTAGCAGAGGTGTTGGCGTGGTTACCACCAGTGGTACCGGCTCAGGCTCAGGTAGTGCCACCAGTGGTGGCGGAGGAACGGCAGCCAGTGGCTGCGGATGTGGGGGTCCATGCTCGTTATCTCAGCATGTTGACAGAGATGGGTCGGTTGCGTACTGAGCAGTTTCCGGGAGGTGTAGATCCTACTGATGCGGATGCGTGGAGGACGAGGGTGGAACGTAACTTCCATACTCTGAGATGTCCAGAGGAGTTCTGGGTGGACATAGGGGTCTACTTTTTGAGTGGTGATGCTGAGTTGTGGTGGAGATCTGTGGCTGCTAGGAGGGTGCAGCGGGAGATGACTTGGGCTGACTTCGTTTTGGAGTTCAACCGCAAGTATTTTCCTAGAGAGGCATTGGATCGTTTGGAGGTGCAGTTCCTTCAGTTGTCTCAGGGGACACGGTCAGTGCGGGAGCTGGACTTGGAGTTCAGTCGACTTCTTTGTTATGGGGGTCGGGCTATGGAGCCTGAGGAGGTTCAGGTCAGGAGGTTTATGAGGGCTCTACGTGATGATTTGAGAGTTTATTGTAGAGGGAAGTATTATGCTACGCGTGCAGAGCTGGTCGAGATAGCAGCAGAGATTGAGGAGGATATCCGGGCACAGTCAGTGTCGGTTTCTACAGCAGTTCAGCCTGGTAGGGCTCAGCAGCAGGGTGGTTCCAGCAGGGGCGGTAGGCATGCTCAGGGAACCAAGAGGAAGTGGGAGGCTACGCAGAAGCCGAGTGGTGCGGGTTGCTTTGGTTGTGGGAGCAAGGATCACAGGGTTGCTAGTTGTCCCAAGAGGAGTGTTCCGACGGCAGGACCTCGGGTATGTTATCATTGCAGGGAGACAGGGCACAACAGGCCTTTTTGTCCCAAGTTGCAGCCGGCAGCAGTGGCAGCGTTGCAGCAGGTGCAGCCTGGAGGTCAGCAGGTGGCACGGATTGAGCAGACGCCACGGGTTTACACGACAGCTGAGACTGGTGGAACCAGTGCCGGGGTGATCACAGGTATATTTTCTGGTACTTTGACTTTGTGAATTTTAGTAGGGTCAGATTTTATGTTCCTGTGATAAAGTGTTAGGTTCTCAACACATGAGGTTTGTGTAGGGACCTTGTTGGTGGGCGGGTTTAAGTCCCATGTTATGTTTGATTCTGGAGCTTCGCATAGCTTCATTACTCCAGAGTGTGCAGAGTGTGCGGGGATCAGCGGGGATCCTGGAGAGCGTACAGGAGTTGTTAGAGTTGCGGGAGGCAAGTTCTTGAGAGTTATTGGACGGGTTAGAGGAATTGATATTCAGATCGCAGGAGAGTCATGGCCAGCGAATTTGCTTATCAGTCCAGTGGAGTTGTATGATGTTATACTCGGGATGGATTGGATGCATCGGCATATGGTGCATTTGGATTGCTATCGGGGTAGAGTGGAGTTTGAGCATCCAGAAGGGAAGTTGGTTTTTCAGGGTATTAGACCGACTTCAGGGAGTCTCGTGATCTCAACCATTCAGGCTGGGAAGATGATCGAGAAGGGCCGTGAGGCTTATTTAGTTACTATATCTATGCCAGAGTCAGTGGGGAAGTCTACGGTTAGCGGTATTCCGGTAGTAGAGGAGTTTGAGATGTGTTTCAGTCTTTGCAGGGATTACCACCATCTCGGTCGGATCCTTTTACCATTGAACTGGAACCGGGGACGACACTGTTATCCAAGGCTCCTTACAGAATGGCTCCAGCAGAGATGACAGAGCTGAAGAAGCAGCTAGAGGATTTGCTGAGTAAGGGATTCATCCGTCCTAGTGTATCACCGTGGGGAGCGCCGGTGTCGTTCGTGAAAAAGAAGGATGGAAGTTTCAGGTTGTGTATTGATTATCGGGGTTTGAACCGGGTCACTGTGAAGAACAAGTACCCTCTTCCTAGGATCGATGAGTTGTTGGATCAGTTGAGGGGTGCTACTTGGTTCTCCAAGGTAGATCTGGCATCGGGTTATCATCAGATACCGATAGATGAAGCAGATGTGAGGAAGACTGCTTTCAGGACGAGGTATGGGCACTATGAGTTTGTGGTGATGCCTTTCGGGTTGACTAACGCGCCAGCAGCGTTTATGAGATTGATGAACAATGTGTTTCAGGAGTTTCTGGATGTATCTGTCATCATTTTCATCGACGATATCCTGGTTTATTCTAAAAGTCCTGGGGAGCATGCAGTGCATTTAAGGGCAGTTATGGAGAAGCTGCGGGAGCAGAAGTTGTTTGCCAAGTTGAGCAAGTGTAGTTTCTGGCAGCGTGAGATGGGCTTTCTGGGTCACATTGTTTCTGCAGAGGGGGTTTCTGTAGATCCAGAGAAGATTCAGGCTATCAGAGATTGGCCTAGACCGCAGAATGCCACAGAGGTCAGGAGTTTCCTTGGATTGGCAGGTTACTACAGGAGATTTGTGCAGGGGTTTGGAAGCAGAGCACGTCCTATGACTAAGTTGACAGGGAAGGATGTTCCTTTTGTCTGGTCAGAAGAGTGTGAGGAAGGCTTTGCAAGCCTGAAGGAGATGTTGACTACTGCGCCAGTGTTGGCTTTGCATGAGCAGGGAGAACCCTATGTGGTTTATACAGATGCATCTAGAGTTGGTTTGGGGTGTGTTCTGATGCAGCATGGGAAAGTGATTGCCTATGCTTCGCGGCAGTTGCGGGTGCATGAAGGCAACTATCCTACTCATGATTTGGAGATGGGTGCTGTAGTTTTTGCCCTGAAGATTTGGAGATCTTATCTTTATGGTGCAAAGGTACAGGTGTTTACAGATCATAAGAGCCTAAAGTATATATTCACTCAGCCTGAGCTGAATTTGAGACAGAGGCGGTGGATGGAGCTTGTGGCGGATTATGATTTGGAGATAGCCTATCATCCTGGTAAGGCTAACACGGTTGTAGATGCTCTGAGTCGGAAGAGGGTAGCTTCGGCTCAGGAGCATGAGATGGAGTCTCTGGTAGGGGAGATCAGTGCTTTGAGCTTATGTGCTGTTTCACAGGAACCGTTGGGTTTGGAAGCAGTAGATAGAGCAGATCTTCTGAGTAGAGTGCGGTTGGCTCAGGAGAAGGATTTAGGGCTGGTGAATGCTTCTAAGGATGTGGATTCAGAGTATTCATAGTATCGTGTTTCAGAGGTTGTGTGTCGCCGTTTGTGAGTTTTTGAGGAAAAAGAGAGAGAAAACCTTGTTCTTGAGCTTTTGAGAGAGATTGCTGAGATTCCTTGCTGTTCTTAGGAGATCTAAGGCTGGGAAGGAGCTAGAAGCTTGCTAGGAGTGAGGGAATTCGTTCTTGTTGGTCAGAATCTTCTTGCAGAGAGGTGAGTGCATGGCCATGGCTTATCTAAGCTAAGATCTCTAAATTTTATGTGATTTGGTGCTTATGTGGTGGTTTCTTTGAGTTCTCTATGGTATTTCGTCGCTGTTTTGGCTGGGTTTGGCTTCTGGGAGTGCAAGGAGCGGATTGGAGAAGATTGAAGGCGAGATTCAGAGTTTTTGATCGAAGGAAATCGCTGCTCGGCAACGGTGTCGGTCGACACCAGTTGGGGTGTCGGTTGACACCAACGCGAGGACGGCTCGAGACTTTGGCGAGTGTTGATCGATGCCATGTGGAGGTGTCAGTCGACACAAACTAGGGTTTTCGGGAGTGTCGGGCAGGGTGTCGGTCGACACCAGATTGTCAGTGTCGATCAACACCATCTGGTGTCGGTCGACACCCTTCTTTCAGCTACGACAGAGTGTTGTGTGCTTTGTATATTGCCTGGTTTGTTTATTTGATTGTTGATTGTGGCTTGTAGAGATCTTATTGCTTGTGTGTATAGCCCAATAGATGGGAGGATTGCCTCACTAAGTATTTGTAATAATACTTACGCATCTCAATTGTTGTTTGTGGTGTGCAGGTAAAGGCAAAGTGTGATCGTGGAATCAAAGGCAATGAAGAGGAGGATGTTCTAGGGACTCGATTGATTGTTTACCTGGCATTGTTAGGTTGCTAGAGTTGAGTCTTAGAGCATTGTTAGGATTGCTGGTTATTTGATTTATGCTGTTTGGAATCAATACTGGATATTATTTTATTGGTTATTGGTTATTGGTTTATTGAATATTTATTGGTATGTTGTTCCGCTGTTGGTTGTGAATGTGGTTAGGTGGCTAGTGGATATGGAACCACTAGTTGTAGTTATTTATTATATTATATTTATTATTTATTACTAAAAAAAAAAAGGTCGGTTGTTTCAATATGAGCCGGTAAGGACATGGTTGTCAGGTACATAAGATTTACGAGAAGCCTTCATGGCAGGATAAACTAATCGTTGCGACGATGGTGGATGAAGTTCATTGGAGATGGACAGGGTTACTAGATTTAAGGTTTTGGTAAGCTTGTTGGGGGGGGGGGAAACAAGTCAAGTAGGTTAAGTTGGCGGTCTGTAAAGCATTTGATACAGTGAATCAGAATATGCGAACGTATGGTACTTGTTTGTTTTATTACGCTCGTATTGATGATTTGCTGTGGAGAATAGCTAAGCGGAAAGCTAATTTTGGATTAATCTATCTTGTGGAATTTTTCCCTAAGAGACAAGTTACTAGAGGTTCTTGGATGAACAAGAGGGTTGACATTCAGGTGGCTTAGAGTTGATGTCGGCATACTTGAGTGTTTTTTTGGCGGAGCTGAAGAAGCAGCTAGAGGATTTGTTGAGTAAGGGATTCATCCGTCCTAGTGTATCATTGTGGGGAGCGCCAGTGTTATTTGTCAAGAAGAAGGATGAGAGTTTTCGGTTGTGCATTGATTATCGGGGTTTGAACCGGGTCACTGTGAAGAACAAGTACCCTCTTCCTAGGATCGATGAGTTGTTGGATCAGTTGAGGGGTGCTACTTGGTTCTCTAAGGTAGATCTGGCGTCGGGTTATCATCAGATACCGATAGATGAGGCAGATGTGAGAAAGACGGCTTTCAGGATGAGGTATGGGCATTATGAGTTCGTGGAGATGCCTTTTTGGATTGACTAACGTACCAACAGCGTTTATGAGATAGATGAACAGTGTGTTTCAAGAGTTTCTGGACGTGTCTGTCATCATTTTGGTCGATGATATCCTGGTATTTTCTAAGAGTCCTAAGGAGTATGCAGTGAATTTGAGGGCAGTTCTGGAGAAGCTGCGGAAGCAGAAGTTATTTGCTAAGTTGAGCAAGTGTAGTTTTTGGCAGCGTGAGATGGTCAAGTAGGTTAAGTTGGCGGTCTGCAAAGTCAAGTAGGTTAAGTTGGGGGGGGGGTTAAGTTGGGGGGGGGGAAACAAGTCAAGTAGGTTAAGTTGGCGGTCTGCAAAGCATTTGATACAGTGAATCAGAATATGCGAACGTATGGTACTTGTTTGTTTTATTACGCTCGTATTGATGATTTGCTGTGGAGAATAGCTAAGCGGAAAGCTAATTTTGGATTAATCTATCTTGTGGAATTTTTCCCTAAGAGACAAGTTACTAGAGGTTCTTGGATGAACAAGAGGGTTGACATTCAGGTGGCTTAGAGTTGATGTCGGCATACTTGAGTGTTTTTTTGGCGGAGCTGAAGAAGCAGCTAGAGGATTTGTTGAGTAAGGGATTCATCCGTCCTAGTGTATCATTGTGGGGAGCGCCAGTGTTATTTGTCAAGAAGAAGGATGAGATTTTTCGGTTGTGCATTGATTATCGGGGTTTGAACCGGGTCACTGTGAAGAACAAGTACCCTCTTCCTAGGATCGATGAGTTGTTGGATCAGTTGAGGGGTGCTACTTGGTTCTCTAAGGTAGATCTGGCGTCGGGTTATCATCAGATACCGATAGATGAGGCAGATGTGAGAAAGACGGCTTTCAGGATGAGGTATGGGCATTATGAGTTCGTGGAGATGCCTTTTTGGATTGACTAACGTACCAACAGCGTTTATGAGATAGATGAACAGTGTGTTTCAAGAGTTTCTGGACGTGTCTGTCATCATTTTGGTCGATGATATCCTGGTATTTTCTAAGAGTCCTAAGGAGTATGCAGTGAATTTGAGGGCAGTTCTGGAGAAGCTGCGGAAGCAGAAGTTATTTGCTAAGTTGAGCAAGTGTAGTTTTTGGCAGCGTGAGATGGGTTCTCTGGGTCACATTGTTTCTGCAGAGTGAGTTTCTGTAGATCTGGAGAAGATTCAGGCTATCAGACATTGGCCTAGACTACAGAATGTCACTGAGATCAGGAGTTTCCTTGGTTTGACAGGTTACTACAGGACCAGGAGATGAAGTCTCTGGTAGGAGACATCAGTGCGTTGAGCTTATGTGCGGTTCTCGAGAACCATTGGGTTAGGAGGCGGCTTATGGAGCGGATCATCTGAGCAGGGTGTGGTTGGCTCAGGAGAAGGATTTGGGGCTGGTGAATGTCTCTAAGGATATTGATTCAGAGTATCAGGTCTCAGCTAATAGTACTATCTTGGTGCGCGGTCGGATTTGTGTGCCCAAGGATGAGGATTTGAGATAGGAGATCTTGAGGGAGGCTCATGCGAGCATGCTTTCTATTCATCCAGGAGCGACTAAGATGTACCGTGATCTCAAGAGGTACTATCATTAGGTCGGGGTGAAGAAGGTTGTAGCTAGTTGGGTCGCGAGGTGCGATATGTGTCAGCTGGTGAAGGCTGAGCATCAGGTTCCAAGCGGATTACTAAAGAGTCTATCCATTCCAGAGTGGAAGTGGGATATGATCACGATGGATTTTGTAGAAGGATTGCCAGTGTCACGGACCTTTGATGCTATCTGGGTCATTGTGGACCGGTTGACTAAGTCAGCACATTTTCTGGCCATTAAGAAGACTGATGGAGCAGCGGTCTTAGCTAAGAAGTATGTGAGGGAGATAGTCAGATTGCATGGGGTACTGACGAGCATTGTGTCTGATAGGGATTCTAAGTTCACTTCGGTGTTCTGGAAGGCATTTCAGGCAGAGATGGGCACTAAGGTGCATATGAGTACAACTTATCATCCCCAGACAGATTGACAGTCTGAGAGGACGATCCAGACGCTGGAGGATTTGCTGAGGATGTGTGTGTTGGATTGGGGTGGCCACTGGGCGGATCACCTAAACCTGGTAGAGTTTGCTTACAACAACAGTTATCAGGTGAGTATTAAGATGGCTCCTTATGAGGCTTTGTATAGGAGACCATGTCGTACACCATTATGCTGGACTCAAGTGGGGGAAAAGAGCATGTTTGGTTCTAGTTTTGTTCATGAGACCTCAAAGAAGATTCAGGTTCTCAAGCTGAACATGAAAAAGGCTCAGGATAGGCGGAGAAGTTATGCTGATAGGAGGAGGAGAAACCTCGTGAGTTTCAGGTAGGAGACAGAGTGTACCTCAAGATGGTCATGTTGCGGGGTCCGATTAGGTCATTGTTAGAGACTAATTTGAGTCCGAGGTATATGGGTCCATTCAGAGTGATTGAGCGGGTTGGACCAATGGCATATAGACTGGAGTTACCCGAGGTTATGCGTGCATTCCATAATGTTTTCCATGTGTCTATGTTGCGGAAGTGTCTCCGTGAGGGTGAGCGGGTGTTGGCTAAGATTCCTGAGGATCTTCAGCCTAACATGACAGTGGAGGCGAGACCAGTGAGGGTTCTCGAGAGGAGGATCAAGGAACTTCGGAAGAAGAAGATTCCTTTCATGAGAGTCCTGTGGGACTGTAATGGTGTTGAGGAGCAGACTTGGGAGCCTGAAGCGAAGATGAAGGCAAGGTTTAAGAAGTGGTATGAGAAGCAAGCCGCAACTTAAACTTATCTAGCTAGGTCCCATCTGTAATCCGTGGCTGGAGCGGGAATGGAGTATTTCAGCCCATCTCTCTTGTTTACTCGGTCGCTTGGGGTGGTTGGTTGTGCGACTCAGTAACAAGATGAGGTGGTGCTCGGGGTACAAAGTTACCGTGAGGCGGGATTTTTGGAGGAAAGTTTCCTGAAATAGAAGTTTCCAAAAGTGGAAAGTTTCCAAAAATGGAAAGTGCTAAATATGGAAAATTTTACGAAATCTGCAGACTGGCTTTCTACAAAATCTTCTCTAGCAATATCTCCATCAACATTTTGTTTGCCAGCCTGCAACAAAACAAAAGAACATATAACAACATCATTTTAAAGGTTTTACATTTTGTTTTAAAAGGGTTTTAAAAGGTTTAAGTCACTATGGTTGCCCATTAATCAGTGTTATATTGTAAATCCGTTAAAAACACTTTTAAAACAAAAAACTTTGATGTGGGACTTTTAAAACTTTTAAAATAGATACTGACCTCTTCATTTATAACCTCTTCATTTCTATTCTGTCCATCTTCATCTTCGTGAGACTGCAAAGGGAAAAGAAAAAAAAGGAGCTCAGTTTAAAGAGTTTAGTGTCCAATATATGCGAAAAGGAGCGATCTTGTAATCTTACTCCTTTATCCTTATCTTTCCCTGATGTGGTTTTGACAGCTTCTTCAATGGCTTCTAGTCTTTTGTTGAAGTCATCTAACATAAAGAGGATTATGTCAAGTTTTTCTGAATCTGACAAATTTTTCTCTATTTTCTCATGTTTCTCAAAGACTGGCAATTTTTCCCCTATTTTGTCACCCAACTCTCCCAAAGCATAGTAAATATCAACTAATCTAGAAGACCATTCTTCTTTCTTCAACCTATAGCCTTTCATAACCAAGCCAATAACTTCTTCAAAATCATTGTCATCTTTATCAACCAAATGCTTATATTCTTGTGGATCTCCAATTATTGTTTTGACTTCAACCTACAAAAATAATCAAAATCCATCAAAACAAAACTCATCAAATATAGATAACCAATGAATAATCAAAACTACACTTTTAATAGAATTCAAAACTTACACAAGTTGCTGTCTTAATAGCTTCAACAATATCATCAAACCTTGCATATCGACTTGATTGCCAGTTGAGAATCAGTGGATAGAATGTTCTAGAAAAATTACATCTTCTCCCAAATGTATCACCAAAAATTGGAACAGCACTCAAGGCCCATATATATAATGCCATGGGAAATCCCTTGACACTATACTGATCTTTTGACCAAGAATCTTTATCGAATTTCTGAATGCATGTGGCGAGAATGTTATACGCTTCCTTGCCCCATGGTTGGGCTGTATACATCTCGAAATCCGATGCATGCTTAAGCCTAGACAGAGGTATCTTCTCTAATGAATATGGTGTCATCAAAATACCTTCTGTTAATACCACTGCAGCGAGGCATTCCTTTTCCTTGTCATCCAAAGGTTCTTCACCCTCTTCTGGTTCATTAAATAGTCGATATTGAAATTGAGTTAAAGTGTAATCTCCTCTCACCACCCAAGAATATGGTTCACTAATTGGATCTTTGTCGTTATTCCTTGGTTCTCTATGAATAGGTTCGCATTGAATCCCTATGTTTAATAAAACAATGATGTTAGTTTGTTCAAACTTGCCTAATATAAACTGTTTTAAAACCCTTTTAAAACCCTTTTTAAACAGAATAACGGCAAAGAGTTTTAAAAGGGTTTTAAAAGGGTTTTAAAAGAGTTTTAAAAGGGTTTTAAAACTTCTAAAACGGGAAAAACCTTTTTACAATAGAGTTTTAAAAGGGTTTTAAAAGAGTTTTAAAAGAGTTTTAAAAGAGTTTTAACGGGCTTTTAACAATTTTAAAATTTAAAGAGGTTTTAAAAGGGTTTTAAAAAGGTTTTAAACCTTTTAAAATCCTTTAAAAAACCATTGAAAGGTTTTTAAAACCATTGCAAACACTTTATAATTATCTGTTGTAAGGAAGAACTCTCTCATGGAGAACCGAAGAGGTTGCATGTTGACTGTAAACCATAAGTTTCTCCCTCTTGTCTTCAGCCTTCTCAGCATCACGTAGTGGAATAATTTCCCAGAAAATTTGATGTCTCTGGCCGAAAGATTGATGATAGGCCCAAGGAAGGAAGATTGAAGCTTCGTGAAAGATGCTTTTCCTAATGCATGTTTAACTTTGGCAACTAGGCTTAAGTCTGAATGTTGACATATGTTTGCTCCAACAATTGGTTCAAAACCCATACCATATATTGGTTCTGGTAGTACAAGGGCTTCAAAATTACTTGATGCCATCTGTTAAAGAAACACACTTAATTAGACTTTTCAACGGATTTACAAGAGTTTTAAAAGGGTTTTTAAAAATCAACATCACACGTTATCGATCTGAATTCATCTTATCAACACACTTTATCGACATAATTCAACTACGACCGATCTAAAAATTGATATCAAATAGTTTAACAGGGACTTTCTAAAAAGTGTTTTACAAGAGATAACAAAAATCCAAATTTACAAGACTTTACTAATTTCAAATCCATATCAAACACAATTATTGATCTGAATGCGTCAGATCTGAATCTGGATCGATATCAAAGAAACTGAAGGGGCTTTAAAAACTGTTTTACAAGAACATAAATCCAAATTTAAAAGAGTTTACATATTCCAAATCGATATCAAAGAAATCTAAAAGCCCTAAATTTAAAAAAGCGATAGTCCAAATTGATAAACCCAGAAAGAAACAAAGAAAGAAGGAACCTGCCTGCGATAGAACCAGAATCAATGTCGGGAATTACGTGTACGAGAGACGAAAGCACAGAATCGCCGCGAAGAAGGATCGAGAATCGGCGCAAAGAAGGATCGAGAATCGCCGCGCAGAATCGCCGATGAACGAAGTGAAGAAGGATGGAGAGAGAATCGTCGGTTGAGGAAGGAGAGAAGCACGGCGAAGTGGAGAGAAAATTAGGTTTCCTTTATTAAGGATAAAAAAGTCGTTTTCACAAAAAAAATGGATACCCTTAAAAATGGACCCTTCCCAAAAGCATTTTAAAAAAGTGGAAGGAAAAAAGGGGCATTTTTGCTTTTCCCCTTTTTTTATCTATTCTGGTTAAATTCTCTTAATTATTCTTAATGATTTTTTTTTTATTATTCCTATTGACATTCCAATATAAATTTTTATACTTTTAATGTTATTTTTATAAGTGTAATTTTCGATAAATATAGTAGGATTATGTAATTTTTTAATCACTCTTCCCATGGTATTTTATCATATATTATGACGAGAGCAAAGATTACTATATGATTTTGTATCTGCACCAAAATAACTATATAATATATATGGACAGTGAAGTATAATATTTGTTTATTTGCCAATTATACCATTTTATGTAATCTTTTAATTTCTTGTCTAATGGTAATAACGAGACAAAATATACTTACTATAGTAAGTTTTTGGTATATACAGTATATGCACGAAAATAACTATGGCCAGGGAGGTATGTAAAGTTTTATATATGTTCATTACTTCATTTGGGGTAATCTTTATGTTGCGCAAGTGCTAAACTGGTCAATATTATCCTTGTGAGGAACAGTATATCATCTCGACCCAAACTGAGGATCGAACCGAGGGACAAAGGTTCTAGCTAGTCCACAATTCATGAGTTGGTGTTCAATCATCGATCACGTACTTAAAATATTACTTTTCATGTTATGGGTTGTAGAAAAATATGGCGTGTCCTTCCATTTGACCGGATAAGGTCTAAGTAACAGTATTATGTCCATGTCCGTTACTTCCACGTCTCTACCTCTGGTCAAATACGCAAGGCGCTCTCCTTTTATGTCCTTCTTTCAGCATCAACTTAAAATCTTCAATCTCAAAGCTCATCTTCAAATCTTGACACAAGCCCCATGAAAAAAAAAAAAAAAAAATTTGTTACCACGACCACCCATAATTAACTCTTTTGTCTTATCAAAACTCTTCTAATAGGTATTTCTATCTATTACAACAAATGGATGGAGGCTTATGAACAATGTTAATGAAGGTGGCCTTATTTGCTCTGGTTCAAGCTTTGGTGTATCTCACCCTCTCGAAATCGTCCAATGTTTTCTCTAGATCGAATTCGTTGAAAATGGCTTACAGTTTCCGGCCTATGAGGTCTGTCAGCATCCGCCGAATTCTGACGGCACTTCAAGATATGCCTGCTGGCGAAGAGATGTCTCCTTCTTCTTCTTCATCTCTTGCTTCTCCTTCGCATGATGGGGCAGCAACGACAATATATCACCATCTTAAGGATTTTTATATGGCATTGTTTGATTAATTTTTTCATCTCTTTTAGATTATTTCCTTAAATGGATGTAAGATTGATTAGTCCTCTATCTCTGTGTACATATGTATGATTGTTGTAGATGTTGAATATTATTAGGCCGTACAATACTATGTACAACTAGATTAAGACCCGTGCTAGAACACGGATTGAAATTTATTTTATTTATATTGTAATTTTCTATAAAATATTATTTATGTTATTGTTTTAAAAAGTTTTTTTGATAAAATATTATGCAATAAAATCATATGCTAAATATGATGAAAAAGATATACCTATTTTGTATGTTTTATATTGTTAATGATTCTAGAAAGTATTTGTGCTATAACACTGGGTTAAATTTTATTTTATACAAATTCTTTTATATTTTATACTTTAAAATAAAATTTTAAAATGTTGTATTAGTTTATGTATGTGAAGTTATTTCAACAATGTATATTCTATATCATGACTTGAATGTCATTATAATACATAATTTTGTAAATTTGGTTTTTAAAAAGCGAGTTATTATATTATCAGTAATTTAATATATTTTATACTTTTGTTTTAATATACTTGGTTTCTTGAAATTCTTTCATAGTATAGTGACATATTATTGACATTGCTATAACAAATCAGTTTAGAGTGTTTATAGTTTCTCTAACTTTTATATCAAGTTTCAATATTATAAAAATATTTCAAAGTAAATTATTTAAAGTTTATTATATTATATAAAATATAAAATTCAACCAAAAAAAAATATGAAATTGAATTTAAATATTCAAATTTTGACCCGTTACTCAGTAAAGTTTTAATTCAATAGATATTATTTTTAAAGAATAATATTACTAAAGCTTGAATATTTTATAGATTGAACAATTTATATTTGTTTTTAAAAATTCAACTTATGGTATATACAGAAATAAAACTATTTTTTAATTATAATAATAATATGATAATTTATTTGTTTCACAAAATAGAATCATATATAAAAATGAGAGGTGAAGTAGAATGATAATTAACAAATTAATATGTTAAGTTAGATATCAAAAGATTTTAATATGGTTGAATAATTGAAAAAAATAATAATATGGTAAGTTAGATGATATCAAATAATTCTTTAGAATATTCTTCTTAAGATTTTCGGAAATAAATTAAAGTTGTACACACTATTTAACTTGTAACCAATTAATCTATAACATATGTATAACCAACTTATTAAAATTATATAGTCTATAAAATAATGTTGTGTACTTCCGCTTTATTATAAAGGAGATTCAAAAGATTTACTATAGTATTTGATTAGTAATTTTTAATTAAACCAAAAAAATGTTTTGTCTATTCGATGTTTTATTTGAATGTGGTGAAATGTTTACATCACTAAACTAGTAGACGTGGAAGGAAGTTATAACAATTCAATTCAATATAGTTTTCAAACAGTGAATTTTAAGATGATAACCATAGAGAAAATTATACAAAGGCATATTAGAAGAAAAGAAATAGAAGATTTCATCTTGTAAAAGAAAAAACATTGTTTTAAAAATTTGGAACATGAAAGATGGAGTCATGGTCATTTAGGACACTGGTATTATATTTTTTCATTAGACTTTCCAATGCTCAAATATAAAATGTTCCATGAGCTTTTATCTTGTGATCGATTTCAGAGATTCTTCTCTTTTTTGGGTGGATAAAAACCGGAATTTGTATAAACACATAAGTAAATAAGTAAAAGAAAAAGTTTTACATACATGAAATTTCATTATAAAATTTTGGTTGAGAAGTTTTATAATAGAAATAAAATATTTTACATATTTATGTAAACAGCTCTAACCCGCTCGATAACATGATCTGAAAGTATTTTTTTTTTGTAAATTAAAAGTATTTAAAATATTTAAATTATGGATAGCAATTTCTTTTAGTATTATTTAAAGTTTGTTTTTTTGGATATTAATTTAACGTATGATTATATTACAAATAATAATTTCAAGTTTTGATATTATTCAAATGGAAAGGATTTTTTTTTTGTCACCCAAACATTAAATTAAAAGATAACTCCAAGGTTGGTTGCCCAAACCGGAGGGTAAAAGCTTACAAAAGAAATTTCAGAAACTAAAAGTCTCGAAGAACGAATAAGATAATCCAAATGGCAACGATTTAATTATGTAAATCTTAACAAAAGATGTTAAGATTATGGGGAAATGATAAATATTGATAAACATATTTTAATACTTATCTATATTAAAATTTTAATTTTATAATATAATAAAAGTCTACAAAAATTTATTTAAAATTTAAGAATATAAAATCTTTTGAGTAGATTTTTTAAGAAATTACTAGATATGTGAAGTGGAATAATTTTCTTGTAAGTAAATTATAAAAACATATCTATTTTACATTTTTACTAGATCAAGATAGATAAAAGAGATAGATATAAAGAGCTCTATCTTCATTAATATACTTCATTAGAAGATTTTATTCCATATATCTTCATTAATCTTCATTTTCACAGTTATAAATAATATACTTTGATACTTTTACCAACTAAGGTTTATGCTTCTGTTTACTATAAAATGCGAACCTTTTCACATAATTTCTTACAAGTTTGATTTAAACATCAAGATCTCTCTACTTGTTTTCTCTTAATTCTCTCGCTTAATCATTTATCAAAGAAAAAGAAAAATGAAGAGCTCTATGCAGTTTATCTCTACACTCTTCTTCCTAATCCTACTTGTTGTCGGACCTGGTAAACAAATCTATCATCCCACTAGCTCTAAACAAATCTACTGAAATATACGAATTCTTTTGGTTATACTATTGAATTCTTATTGTTGATATGGTTTTATATAGGTGTGATGAAGATGGTTGAAGGACAACCCCAAATGTGCGAAACCGAAAGCATCAACTTCACGGGATTTTGCTCGAAATGGAGGACTTGCAAGCGAGTGTGTATGAGCGAAGGTTTCCCTGATGGTAAATGCAACGGAGATTTCTTTCACAGCAAATGTATGTGCATGAAGCCTTGTGCTATGTAATTCTACCTAAACAAAATATTATACTATTATAAATATTTTAATTTATTTGTTCGAAAAAAAAGTAATTTAATTTTAATCCATCACTAAGTCTAAGAGTCTAAGATATCTATACATGTACTCAAAACTAGCTCTATTTTACAATATATGGCTACTAAGCTTTGTTCGATAAAATTGACAAAGGATCTAGAGATTTGATTCAATCGGAGCTAACGAAGGATCTAGAGATTTGATTCGATTCTCTTTCATCCTCCTTCTCTATTAATCCCGAAGCTACCAGTGGCGACATGGAGAGTATTTTCTTCTTCCTCTTCTCCGATCGAACCAAAATCTGGATTTTGTCAGAAGCTTCGTCTCATCAATGGAGGAAGTGGGTGAAGATCTGGTTTTTTGAGTTTTCTTAAGCTCGTCGATCTGGTATTGCTTAGGTTGCTAAGAGATTGTTTTTCGATTTACCATTGTTTCTAAGTAGAGAAACTCCGAGCTGTTGTTGTTATTAATGGAGCTCGTGGCTCGAAGAAGAAGAAAACAAAAAATTGAAAAAGGGTTTGTCTTGGGTGTCGAACCCAGAATCTTCGAGTATTAAAAATTTTACCACCAGACCACATCAATTAATACAACTGACTGTGTACACAAATCATATATATTACTTAGAAACGTGAGGTCAAAATTTAACGCTGTTACATGATTCTGTCACGCTTATATACGTCCGTTAATCCGTAAGTATGAATCTACTAACACAAGGTATTTTTTCTGGTAAATTTAAATAGACAAGGTTTTTTTTTTCCAATAAAATAACACGAGGTATTAAACGTCCAAATAAAAAATAGATGACGATTTTTTCCCTTTAATTATTAAATATTTTAATAGAATTAGAATTGACAATTGTTGATATTTTATTGATAAAATTGGCACGTGTCACGAGCTTATTAATGAGTAACTTTGAAACCAAACTTTATATAATTAGATAAGCTGATAAATAAAATAAATATTACTGATAAGTTAAATAATATAGATAAAATGTTAAAAACTATATACTCGTGGATATGGTTTTTAATATAATATACTACTTGTGGTTGTGGGTATTATTAATATTGATAAAAATATTTTAATATTTGAAACGACCTGACCCGTTTTTTTTTTTAAATAAGTACAATACATAATTAAGCATCCCATACTACTTAATTAAACCAACCAAACCAAAATTCCTCATTAAACCAATAACAATCAATATGCACAGTGGAAACATACCAACATACAGAACCAACACATCATCAATGCAATAACATTCCTAAGCATTCTATCAATCAACCTAGCATAACTCTATCCAAGGTTTCAACATAAACAATATAACCAAGTCCAACAACACACAACCGAGACCCTAAATCATTCTCCTCCTCATCGCCATGATTCCACGCTACACAATACCTGCACCACAAACACAATGAGATACGTGAGTATTACCAGAAATACCCAGTGAGACGATCCTCCCATCTACGAGCTATACACACAAGCAAATCAAGAGTACAACCACAAATAAAACATAACAAACCAAACATTGAACAGAACATCCAATAACACATTCATCACACCTATACAACTTCACACAAAACAAGTTATACAACCCAATCGCTTAGATAAGCTCATGGTCACGCACTCACCTTATCAAACTGATTATAACAACGAATACAACCAGTTGAGACTCTCCTAACGTCTGAAACAGCCCAGCAATTCCCTACAACAAGCTACACAACCAAAAACGACTTATAGCAAAACTGGACAGAAACATCAGAAAAAATAGTCTCAAAGACGAAACCCTAAAATAAAAACCAACCGCTAACTATTAAATCCCTCCGGTGAACAGCTAGCCCTAGACGTTACGAAGCTTCCCACAAAATCTCGTGCCAATCATGAACTAGACGAGACCACAATCTCAGTTACAATCCTCGATGGTTCTAACTCACGTCTGAGAAAACGTGTCTCACGAAACTGCCAATAACTCATCGAGTTTAAATCCAAATCTACTTCTGTAAAAAGGCGAATGACGATGAAAGACTTGGGAATAAACCTACCAAATTTCATTACCTTTGAGAATGATTTGATATGTCGAAACTGTTTCCTCCCAAACCCTAACCATTCTGCTCCTTTTTACTTTAAACACCAAAATCAAGTTTGGTCTCCCTTCTCTTCTTCTCACAGGTGAATGAACACTTCTTCTCTTTTTTTCTTTCAGTCATTGACGACAATAAGAGGAGGGAGGCGTCCTCTTATTAAAAATAGAGGGTTTTTGGTTTAATTATAAATAACCTTGATTTAATTAGATTAAACCAAGATTTATTTAAATCAGAATTAATTAAACCATCATTTGATTTAATTAATAAATCGACCAGCTTAGTAAACCAACTGCAAATTAAACCGACTTCACTCCAATTCTCGATATAAACTTCCATATTTCATATTTTTCGGGACACGGGCGTTACAAGTCAATTGGTGACAGCTTATCCTGTGGGAAGGTTGTTAAAGAGTGGGGACCAGAGTTCGAGGAACGTCTGGCGCACCAATAACCTACTGTGGATTTGGATGAATAGCTTCATTTGCCCAGTGAGGAGTTAGGATCGATGCCCTGCAGGGCCAGCTTAGGGTCCGTTGGGGCGGCTAGCAGTGAGGCTAGTGGGGTCCACGGGACAGGTTGTTACAATATTTTATCTATATTATAATTTTATAATATACTAAAATTCTACAAAATTTCATTCAAAATTAAGAATATAAAATCTTTTGAGTAAAATTTGTAAGAATCAAAATACTATAAGTGGTGTGGAATAATTGTATTGTAAAAAAAAAAAACATATCTATTTTGCAATTTTTACTAGATCAAGAGATAAATATATAGAAAAAAGGGAATTTTCCATCTACACCCACTTTCTCCTAAAGTATTGACACTTACACCCACTTTCTACTATCCCTATACTTTTCTTATGTCAAATTACAACTTACACCCTCTAACTAAACTAACCTTCTCTCTACTTTTTCTTTTTTTTCCTTCTCATCTCTCTCTCTAACTTTTCTCTTTCTTTTTTAATATTTTTTTTCTTTAACATTTATTTTTCATTTTCATTACTAAATTTTAAGTTTAGTAACTTTAGTTGGTGATAAAAATACTAAATTTTAAGTTTAGTAACTTTAGTTGTTGACAAACCAAAAAAAAGTTAAGCAACTTGTAAATAAATATTTTTTGCACCTTTCAATATTTTTTCTTTCCACAAAAAAAAATTCATGAATCTAATCTAAATCAAATACAAGTGAATTGGTGTTCATAGTCAAATCAACAATTTCTATGTTCAAACTAAATTAGTTAAATAATTTAGAAATTAATGAATTTATTTAACTAAAATTTCAATATGAAATAGATTGTTTGTCCACATACTATAAGCTTAAATTAGATGCATGATGGATTAACAAAATATTGCATTCATAAATAGTTATTTATTTGGATAAGTTTTAAGAAACTTTGATTTGTTACCAGTACCCCAAAATTCTATTGGTATCCACATGAATATGAATATATGGATTTGATGTTGTCGTTTTATCATAAACTCTAAATCTCTAGAACCCGCAAATTCAGTTGGTATCCACATGACTATGAATATATGGATTTGATGTGTTGCTAGTACCATAATTATGGTCATGTATTATGGATTTGATAACAAACTTTGATGTGTTATTAATACCCACATTTATGGTCATGTGTTACTATTACCCACAAGTTCTATTGGTATCCACATGACCATGAATATATGTATTTGATGTTGTTGTTGATCCTAAACCCTAAATCTCAAGAATCCACAAATTCTATGGGTATCTACATGACCACAAATATATGGATTTGATACTATCGTTGTATCATAAACCATAAATCTCTATAAACCAAAAATTCTATTGGTATCCACATGACTACGAATATATGGATTTGATATTGTCGTTGTATCCTAAACCCTAAATCTCTAGAACCCCCAAATTTTATTGGTATCCACATAACCATGAATATATTGATTTGATGTTGTCGTTGTATCTTAAACCCTAAATCCACATAAGTCATAAATCCTAAACTCTAAACCCTAAAGCATCACCATGTTTAGGGTTTACTTTAAAGCTCATCCACCTTTTCTACCATTAAAATTTGGTTAGATATATCCTTAGCTCGTAACCATAACACCACATAGACACTAAATCCATATAAGCCCAAAAACATAAACTCTATACCCTAAATCTTAAATCCTAAACCCTAAACCATACACCTTGAACCCTCAATCCTAAACCATGAATTAAAAATATAGACACATCATCCACATACCTAAACCCTAATCTTTTAACCTTAACCCCTAAATCCTACACCTTGAACCTTAGACAATACAACTTGAACTCAAAACATAGACATTGAATCTATATACCATCTAAAGTCTAAACCCTAAACTATGGTGATGTTTGAACATGCAACAAACTTGTCAATAAATTTCATCTGGATTGCTTGTCCACATGGTCAGAGTTTGGTGGATAGGCTTAGAGATTAATAATGACCATGTTTATTGTGTAGTATGCTTCTAGTGACACTTCTAAGTTCTAATATCTCTACTTCTAGCTTAAAAATAGTACAAAAATATTTGGCGAAAAGACATCTAAGTGGCTAAACTATGGTGATGTTTGAACATGCAACAAACTTGTCGATAAATTTCATCTGCATTGCTTGTCCACGTGGTCAGAGTTTGATGGATAGGCTTTGAGATTAATAATGACTATGTTTATTGTGTAGTATGCTTCTAGTGACACTTCTAAGTTCTAATATACCTACTTCTAGCTGAAAAATAGTACAAAAAAAATTAGCTAAAAGAAATCTATGTGGCTAATTTATCTTGGACAAATTTCTGCTCATGTAAAGAATGAACAAGATATTATAAGATAAGTATCCATAACTACTAATCCACATGATTGATGTTCAATGTTCTAAATAAATCAACGTTGTTAATTTTTATTTTGTTTATTAACCACTTATGAGTGTATATGTTTCTGGACCAACACAAAACATGAAGCAAGGAGCTCATGGTGTCTATGGATTTAATTGTGTGGATGTTGTATGAAGATTCTTTGGTCTGTCTACATTGGTATCCACAAAAAATATCCACATGATCACATCCATAGCCACCATTCAACTGTTATTCTTCAGCTTTAAAACTCGTTTGACTCTAAATAAATGATTGATGTTTGTCCATTGAGATATAATGGGTTTCTTTTCAAGTGCATCAAGTTCACAGAGAACTTTTGTTTAAGTATCTGCACGTTTTGGATGGGCTTGAATGAAAATCATGAATCTTAAGGTCTAGATATGCTTTGTAAATCCATGGAGACCTATCCATAGTTTTTCTATCCACTAAAATTTTTTTTTTTTTTGAAGTGAATAGTTTTGGTTTTGGGTTCAAGGATTTATGTTCTAGGATTTAAAATTTAGAATTAAAGGGTTTTGTACTTATTTGGTCTATGTTGTGTTATGGATAATATGTTATGGATAAAGATCTAACCAATTTTTTTTTTTTTGGTCAATCATTGGACCACAATTGGCCGACCCATTAGCCAAATTCCTACATTCGTAGTGTAACATCCGTTTTCCAGGAATAGAGTTTGGGTTATGTTGAGTAAACCAAAAGAGTGGATTTTAATTAATTTTGGTTTAATTAAATCCTGGTTTAATTTAATTAAACCAAAAAGCCCTAATCTCTTTCTCAACTCACGCCTCCTCTCATGCTTTTGTTCTTTGGTCGACATTTTCATCTGACAGAGGGAGAGAAAGAGACATAACTCTTGGTTATTGAGTGTAAAGGAGAAGAGAAGGAGATCAAGCTTTTTCCTTAAGTGTTAAGAGAGAAACAGAACTGTCAGGGTTTGGGAGAAGGAGGATTTGACTGGTCAAATCGTTTTGAAAGGTACTGATTTTTGGTATGGTTGTAGCTAAGAGATTTTCGTACATTAGCCTTTTTACAGAAGTGAATTTGGGTTAATATTCTAGGAGATATTGGTAGTTTCGTGGAGCGTTTCTTCTCATTCGCGGATTGAGACCAGCGGGTGTTATGGGGACGATTTCGGTTTCATCTGTCATCTGATCGTGCTGAAATGTTGTGGAAAGCTTCTCGACGTATATACTTTGCTTTTCACCGAAGAGATTAGAAAGTTAACGGTTAGTTTTGATTTCGTGGTTTCACTTGTGAGGTTGTTCTTTTCTGTTTTTCTGGCAGTTTGTTTTCAATATTTGTTTGTTGTTGTGATTGGTTGTAGGAACAAGTTTGGTTGTTCTTGGATATTGGAAAGCCTCTCATTTGGTTGTATTTAGTTTTGTGAATCACTTGTTAAGGTAAGTGCAGGACCATGGCTTATCTAAGCTGGAGATTTCTCTAATCTGCTTGTTTATGTGTTGTTTGGCTTGTTGATTGTTGATTGTTGATTGATGATTGTTGGTTGATGGTTAGAGATGTCTCTATTGCTTATGTGTATATCCCAGTAGATGGTAGGATTGCCTTACTGAGTGTTTATTAAATACTCATGCATTGCAATATGTGTTTGTGGTGCAGGTAAAGACAAGGTGTAGGTAAAGGCAACGTGTGACCGTGGAATCAGGGCGATGAAGAGGAGGATGTTCTAGTGGTTCGTTTGGTTGTCTGGCTTATGTTAGGTTGTTAGAGTGGAGTCCTAGAATGTTGTTTAGGATTGCTAGTTCTTTGGATGTTGTTTGGATCATTAGTTTATAATTGGAATTAATATTGGCTATTTATATTTATTGGATATTGGTAATGTTTTCCGCTGATGATTGTGATTGTGGTTAGGTGGCTAGTGGATATAGGACCACTAGTTGTAGTTTATTATTATATTATATTATATTATATATTTATTATTTATGATTAAAAAAAAAAGGTCGATCTTTTCATTTTGGTATTAGAGCCCTTACGGTTCTAGGTTTGGATTCGATAGGTTTCTGTTGTGATATTTTGGATTGCATGCTTTGATTGATTATGTGAGTTAGTCAATTGTGTGTGGCATGGAGTCCTAGAACATCCTCTTCGAGCCTTCAATGAGATTCCACGGTGAGTTATTGTTATGTTTCTTTGTGTGGTATTGATTTGTTTTATGCTTGTTAGCCTCTGTTCTTGAAAGATCAGTGGTTAAGGTGTTTGAGTTGTTGGTCGTGGACTGGACGTGGTCGTGGTCATTATCGGGCAGGTCCCGAGGCCAGCGAGTGTGTGGTCCAGAGTCCCACGAGGAGGTACATTAGAGGGTCGCAAGCGTATCAGGAGGGACCAGAGGGGGTTAGCCGATGAGCGTGCCGGGGGTGCTAGGAACCCAGGTGTGGGGTTGCAGCAGGTGGAGCCCAGGGTCGAGATGATCGCTTGGCGGATCTGTTGGCGTGCTGTTGGAGCGGTTACCGAGAGAGGTACCAGTGTAGGCTCCAGTTGTGCCGCATGTGGTGGGGTGCAGCCGAGGGCTGCGGATGTTGAGGACTTTCCACCTTATGTTAAGAGGTTGGAGCGGTTGTAGATGACCGGTATGAGATTATTCTCAAGAGGTATCAGACCTAGAGAGGCGGATAGGTGGACCTATGCAGTTGGAGCAGATATTTCTCTGTTTGGGGGTTAATCCAGTTGGATATTAGAAGTTTAGTGGACAGGTGCAACATTGCAATGTTATACTCGGACCACATGAGGTACTTTGTGTCGAGAGATGTTTATAGTCGTTAAGGATTGTTGCTCCTAAGGGGATGGTGATTCCCCTGAATACCGATAGCTCGAGGGGCTGAGGGCTTCGAGAGTGGCAGAGGGGATGATGTTCCCCTGAGGGGATGAGTAATTCCCCTGATACCGAGATCTTGAGGATTGTGGTCCAAGAGTGAAACGGTATAACTCGAAGACGCTGGTCTGAGAGTGAGATCGATATGGGTCAAAGGTTGCGACCTAAGAGAGGAAGAGTTGGGAGCAAGCAATGTATAGAACGTGAGTATGAACATAACGACGGAATGTAGACCTCGAGAGTAATGATGGTTTAATCTTGGATTTTAGGATTATTTTGGCCGGTGGGCCAGGGTTTTATGACAGGAGTGGTCAAGAATGTGTGGCTGATGTGCCAGGATTGAGTGGCCGGTGGTGCTGGAGTCCCGGGAAGGAGAGCTGCAGCAGATATGAGCCGGTAAGGGCATGGTTGTCAGGTACATAAGATTCACGAGAAGCCTTCATGGTAGGATAAACTAATCGTTGCGACGATGGTGGATGAAGTTCATTGGAGATGGACAGGGTTACTAGATTTAAGGTTTTGGTAAGCTTGCTGGGGGGAAACAAGTTAAGTAGGTTAAGTTGGCGGTCTGCAAAGCATTTGATACAGTGAATCGGAATATGCGAACGTATGGTACTTGTTTATTTTATTACGCTCGTATTGATGATTTGCTGTGGAGAATAGCTAAGCGGAAAGCTAATTTTGGATTAATCTATCTTGTGGAAGTTTTCCATAAGAGACAAGTTACTAGAGGTTCTTGGACGAACAAGAGGGTTGACATTCAGGTGGCCTAGAGTTGATGTCGGCATACTTGAGTGTTTTTTTGGCGGAGCTGAAGAAGCAGCTAGAGGATTTGTTGAGTAAGGGATTCATCCGTCCTAGTGTATCATTGTGAGTAAGGATGGGAGTTTCCGGTTGTGCATTGATTATCGGGGTTTGAACCGGGTCACTGTGAAGAACAAGTACCCTCTTCCTAGGATCGATGAGTTGTTGGATCAGTTGAGGGTTGCTACTTGGTTCTCTAAGGTAGATCTGGCGTCGGGTTATCATCAGATACCGATAGATGAGGCAGATGTGAGAAAGACGGCTTTCAGGATGAGGTATGGGCATTATGAGTTCGTGGAGATGCCTTTTTGGGTTGACTAACGTACCAACAGTGTTTATGAGATTGATGAACAGTGTGTTTCAGGAGTTTCTGGACGTGTCTGTCATCATTTTCGTCGATGAGATCGTGGTATATTCTAAGAGTCCTAAGGAGTATGCAGTGAATTTGAGGGCAGTTCTGGAGAAGCTGCGGAAGCAGAAGTTGTTTGCTAAGTTGAGCAAGTGTAGTTTTTGGCAGCGTGAGATGGGTTCTTTGGGTCACATTGTTTCTGCAGAGTGAGTTTCTGTAGATCTGGAGAAGATTCAGGCTATCAGACATTAGTCTAGACTATAGAATGTCACTGAGATCAGGAGTTTCCTTGGTTTGACAGGTTACTACACTACCAGGAGATGAAGTCTCTGGTAGGAGAGATCAGTGTGTTGAGCTTATGTGCGGTTTCTCGAGAACCATTGGGTTAGGAGGCGGCTTATGGAGCGGATCGTCTGAGCAGGGTGTGGTTGGCTCAGGAGAAGGATTTGGGGCTGGTGAATGTCTCTAAGGATATTGATTCAGAGTATCAGGTCTCAGCTAATAGTACTATCTTGGTGCACGGTCGGATTTGTGTGCCCAAGGATGAGGATCTCAGATAGGAGATCTTGAGGGAGACTCATGCCAGCATGTTTTCTATTCATACAGGAGCGACTAAGATGTACCGTGATCTCAAGAGGTACTATCATTAGGTCGGGATGAAGAAGGTTGTAGCTAGTTGGGTCGCGAGGTGCGATGTGTGTCAGCTGGTGAAGGCTGAGCATCAGGTTCCAAGCGGATTACTAAAGAGTCTATCAATTCCAGAGTGGAAGTGGGATATGATCACGATGGATTTTGTAGTAGGATTGCCAGTATCACGGACCTTTGATGCTATCTGGGTCATTGTGGACCGGTTGACTAAGTCAGCACATTTTCTGGCCATTAAGAAGACTGTTGGAGCAGCGGTCTTAGCTAAGAAGTATGTGAGGGAGATAGTCAGATTGCATGGGGTGCTGACGAGCATTGTGTCTGATAGGGATTCTAAGTTCACTTTGGTGTTCTGGAAGGCATTTCAGGCAGAGATGGGCACTACGGTGCATATGAGTACAGCTTATCATCTCCAGACAGATGGACAGTCTGAGAGGACAATCCAGACGCTGGAGGATTTGCTGAGGATGTGTGTGTTGGATTGGATGGCCACTGGGCGGATCACCTGAACCTGGTAGAGTTTGCTTACAACAACAGTTATCAGGCGAGTATTAAGATGACTCCTTATGAGGCTTTGTATAGGAGACCATGTCCTACACTGTTATGCTGGACCTAGGTGGGGGAAAGGAGCATGTTTGGTGCTAGTTTTGTTCAGGAGACCTCAAAGAAGATTCAGGTTCTCAAGCTGAACATGAAGGAGGCTCAGGATAGGCAGAGAAGTTATGCTGATAGGAGGAGGAGAGATCTTGAGTTTCAGGTAGGAGACAGAGTGTACCTCAAGATGGCCATGTTGCGGGGTCCGAACAGGTCATTGTCAGAGAATAATTTGAGTCTGAGGTATATGGGTCCATTCAGAGTGATTGAGCGGGTTGGACCAGTGGCATATAGACTGGAGTTACCCGAGGTTATGTGTGCATTCCATAATGTTTTCCATGTGTCTATGTTGCAGAAGTGTCTCCGTGAGGGTGAGCGGGTGTTGGCTAAGATTCCTGAGGATCTTCAGCCTAACATCACAGTGGAGGCGAGACCAGTGAGGGTTCTCGAGAGGAGGATCAAGGAACTTTGGAAGAAGAAGATTCCTTTGATGAGAGTCCTGTGGGACTGTGATGGTGTTGAGGAGCAGACTTGGGAGCCTGAGGCGAAGATGAAGGCAAGGTTTAAGAAGTGGTATGAGAAGCAAGCCGCGACTTAAACTTATCTAGCTAGGTCCCATCTGTAATCCGTGGCTGGAGCGGGATGAGGTGGTGCTCGGGGTACAAAGTTAACGTGAGGCGGGATTTTTGGAGGAAAGTTTCCTGAAATAGAAGTTTCCAAAAGTAGAAAGTTTCCAAAAATGGAAAGTGCTAAATATGGAAAGTTTTACGGGAGTTGGAATTTGTCCATTTTAGCGGTGGAGAGCCTTGGAGGGGCTTGTGTAGCCTTAGTGGCGGACTTTTGAGTCAGTGTGCCCGTGTGTGGCAGTATTCTTTTGTTATTGTGTGGCCTTTGTGGCAGTATTCTTTTGTTATTGTGTGGCCTTTGTGGCAGGCTGTTTAGCCAGAGTGCCTGGTTAGGCGGTCCTTCGGGATAGACGGTCCTTCCGGATAGATGGTCCTTCGGGACAGACGGTCCTTCGGGACAGATGGTCCTTCGGGACAGACGGTCCTTCCAGACTGATGGTCCTTCGGGACAGACGGTCCTTCGGGACAGATGGTCTTTCGGGACAGATGGCTTTGGTGGCGGTCCTCTTTAGGACATTTTGTTTGGCCTTGGTGGCGGTCCTCTTTAGGACATTTGTTTGGCCTTGGTGGCGGTCCTCTTTAGGACATTTTGTTTGGCCTTGGTGGCGGTCCTCTTTAGGACATTTTGTTTGGCCTTTGTGGCGGCCCTTGTGGCATGTATATGATCCTTGTGTGGTCATGAGGTATTCCAGTGAGGGGATATGTGGTTGGTAGGACATTGAGATGTTTTACGCGAGCCATGGGAAGGAAACCTGGATAGGGATAGGATTCAGACGTGTTCAGAATCGTTTGCTTGCGACTCTTTGGGGACCTTGGTTCTCCTAGTACTGCCATACTTGGAGACTTTGTGACTTGGGAGTATGGTTGGTATATCGACTTCGGATGACGATCCGGAGGCGCGCTGTAGGGTGACGACCCAAGAGACGAGTTTGGATTTTTCCTTATATATATTATGGCATACGGGTTTAGGCCCGATAAGGAGCCAACATTTGGCATGCAGACTTAGGTCTGATGAGGAGCCAATAAAAACTCAAGGTTTAGGCCTATGAGTAAAGGAAAGTCCAAAAAGTCAAGAGAAAATGACGCCTGGAGCGTGAGTCTATCGCCTAGAGGTGACCTTCTGTAGATCAGTCGCAGGAGTGCGGGCTGTGGAGACGGTTGCACGGGAGTCCTTGACTGATGGTTGTTCGAGATTCGAGGACGAATCTATGTTGGTGGGGGAGAATTGTAACATCCGTGTTCCGGGAATAGAGTTTGGGTTATGTTGAGTAAACCAAAAGAGTGGATTTTAATTAATTTTGGTTTAATTAAATTCTGGTTTAATCTAATTAAACCAAAAATCCCTAATCTCTTTCTCAACTCACGCCTCCTCTCGACATTTTCATCTAAGAGAAGGAGAGAAAGAGACATAACTCTTGGTTATTGAGTGTAAAGGAGAAAGAGAAGGAGATCAAGCTTTTTCCTTAGTGTTAAGAGAGAAACAGAACTGTCAGGGTTTGGGAGAAAGAGGATTCGACTGGTCAAATCGTTTTGTAGCTAAGAGATTTTCGTACACTCGCCTTTTTACAGAAGTGAATTTGGGTTAATATTCTAGAAGATATTGGTAGTTTCGTGGGGCGTTTCTTCTCATTCGCGGATTGAGACCAGCGGATGTTACGGGGACGATTTCGGTTTCATCTGTAATCTGATCGTGCTGAAATTTTGTGGACAGCTTCTGGACGTATATACCTTGCGTTTCACCGGAGGGATTAGAAAATTAACGGTTAGTTTTGATTTCGTGGTTTCACTTGTGAGGTTGTTCTTTTCTGTTTTTCTGGCAGTTTGTTTTCAATATTTGTTTGTTGTTGTGATTGGTTGTAGGAACAAATTTGGTTGTTCTTGGATATTGGAAAGCCTCTCATTTGGTTGTATTTAGTTTTGTGAATCACTTGTTAAGGTAAGTGCAGGACCATGGCTTATCTAAGCTGGAGATTTCTCTAATCTGCTTGTTTATGTGTTGTTTGGCTTGTTGATTGTTGATTGTTGATTGATGATTGTTGGTTGATGGTTAGAGATGTCTCTATTGCTTGTGTGTATAGCCCAGTAGATGGGAGGATTGCCTTACTGAGTGTTTATTAAATACTCATTCATTGCAATATGTGTTTGTGGTGAAGGTAAAGGCAAAGTGTGACCGTGGAATCAGGGCGATGAAGAGGAGGATGTTCTAGTGGTTTGTTTGGTTGTCTGACTTCTGTTAGGTTGCTAGAGTGGAGTCCTAGAATGTTGTTTAGGATTGCTGGTTCTTTGGATGTTGTTTGGATCATTAGTTTATAATTGGAATTAATATTGGCTATTTATATTTATTGGATATTGGTAATGTTTTCCGCTGATGATTGTGATTGTGGTTAGGTGGCTAGTGGGTATGGGACCACTAGTTGTAGTATATTATTATATTATATTATATATTTATTATTTATGATTAAAAAAAAAGGTCGGTCTTTTCACGTAGGAACCGGGACTCGATCCCGGGTGTGATGGTGCCTTCTACAAATGGACTTACTTCCTGCCACTGCACTAAGGTCACTTCATGATCTAACCAAATTTATGTATGTATATTTTGTATGAATAAACACAAGTAACTATCTATTAACAATACTGCAATTGATTATCCACTTATCATTGAACAAATGTTCAACGACAAATGGATACTGTATAATCTAAAAAATCATAAAAATATAGCAATATGTATCTTAAAATGTAAAAAATATATAATCATAACATATTTTATATAAATAAATAGACAATTTGTTTTATGATAACCATTTAAAGTGTTAAAAAAAAAAAAAAAAAAAAAAGAGAGAAAAGAATGGAAGAAAGAGGAGAGGGGCAAAATTGTCCAAAATGTGTGTGTATCCTTACAAAAAACTTGTAAAAGTATAGGGAGTGTGTAAAGTGGGTTTTTGTGAAACAACTCAACACCAAAGTGGGTTTTGGTGTCATTTTCCCAGAAAAAATACAGCACATATATATATATATATATATATATGAAACAACCGACCCATTTTTTTATACATATCATAATTAAGCGCCCCATAATACTTAACTAATGACTGACCCGCACATACGTGCGGGGTTAATTATAAAAGTTGAATTTGTTTCATGTTTGCATTATATTACATATGTTTATAAATGTATTTTTAAAACACATTATTAAATTCATATTCAGAATTCGTACCAGTTAAGTACAGAACATTACATGAAAAAAAAACAAATAGTAATAGAAAGGTGATATGACTATTTCGGGACATAAAATCCATTTGTCCCATATATGAAATGTTTTTCCATTTCATAACTGTGGTTTTAATACCCATTTGAGATTATATATTTTAGTCTAACAAATAAAAAAATATGTAAGAGATTTGGACTTGCATTTAGTTTGCTTTCATCAAATTTTAATATGTGGGAAATAACAATCGCTTTAGATTGACAAGATAACGAAGCAAGATCGAGTGTGAACCGGATTAGTGATAAGACAAATTAATTTCTATAAAACTCATGAACTATCAAACTGGATTAAGAAAACAACCCAGAACACATTAGAACTTCTTGAACCGGATGACCTAAATATAGTTGTCAAGCGGGTCAAACTCGTCCACTATGATTAGTCTGCAACGGATTAAAATAAAAATTATTTTTTTGGTATTATTTCATATGTTATATAACACTTATACTATTTTAATTTTGGATGAAAATATAGTTTTTTCTTACAATCCATTTGATACCATAAATTTTATTTTTATTTTATTTTATGATTTTGTAGTATTTATTTATCATTTTTACGGTTTTTTATAAGAATGTCAGTGTAAATGGAGGTTAAATTAGGAAGAACTATAATTACGTGTTTCTCTGTGAAAATTAATAGTATTTATTATTGAATTTATGTTGGTTTAATTAGTAATACCTATAAATTATGTGTGTTTTAATTGTATTTTTATTAAGCTCAGCTTTGCTAAAAGATATATATTTATAAAATAAATCTAATAAGTTATATTTTATTTGAATTGAATTTTTCTAATAAATTTTCTAAATTGAAAATATGACTATTTTTTTAATATATAATTTTCTAAATTGAAAATATGACTATTTTGTTTAATATATAATTTTCGATGTAATGTAAATTTGTCACAAGTTATAATGAAATGCCAAAAAAATGGTTTATTATGTTTTTTTTTGTAAGAAATAATAATATAGATTAATATTTGAATAGATAAAGATGGTTAAAAGGGGTTTGGCCGGTTCTTATCTTTGTTCGTTGTCGATCGTCTTTATACCAATTGCCGGTTGTTGTTTCTTTACCGGTGGAGTCTAGTTCCTTCCGGTTTATTTTATAACTTTTGTACTTTGTTTTGCTTTTGCCAAATAATCTCATCGGATCTATGGTTAGTGATGACGCTTTATCATACGCGTTACAGTGGTTCTTCTCAGCCTATGTCCTTTGAGTTTTTTTTCTTAGATCTGAGTCGGTTCTTGTCTCTTAAAGATGGGTTTTACCGGATCGGTTTCTTATCAACTCGGTTTGCAGAATCGTTTCAAAGAGATTTCGATATTTTGTTGAAGATGGAAGTTTCTTCTGTTGCTTATCTCAATGCCTTAAGTTGTTACCTTTAAATTGGAGCTTCAATGTGTTCAATTCGGTGGTAAACACAAGAGTCATCGCACGATTTCCTCTCGGCGAGGATTTCTCACCGGAATCGGCGCTCAACGGCTAAAGTTCTCGCCAGAAATCTTTTGATTACTCATCAGTGATAGCGAAATTATGAAGGTCGATATCAATTAAAGACAAATCTCGGCGTGAACGACAGATGCAATTATCTCATGGAGACCCGATAACAACTTATCGGACATGAATCAATTTGATCGCATAGGTAAGAGAATTTTATCGTTATTTGTTTTTAGTAATTATCGATTCTTTTCATCAAATCGAATTTTTATTTGCGAATAAGAGTTTGATATGAAAATAGACTTCAATGTTGCATCTCTCAAATGATATTTTTAAATCTCCTCATCGATCTCCAATCTCGCCTTCTCCAATCTTCTCCAATACTACTGGATTGCTCGGTAAATTTCGCCATCGCCCATTCAAGTGTTACGGTAGAGATTTCAGTCCCAGCGAGCATCATTGCCTTCACAACAAATCAGGTATAGAGATCTTACCATCATGAGGCCTTTGATGATAAGGTAGTGTAATACCCAAACTTTTAGTCAAAAGTTAATAATGTGGTGTATGTAAAAACTATGAACATGTTGCATTTGCAAAATCTCCTTCAAAACGTCTTCTCAACATATTTTCTTGGTGCCTGTTTTGCTGATAATCAAATAGGAGTAGTCAGTTGTCCCGTGGTGCACCATATAAAGTATCCTTAGCCGAAATAGTATCATCATAGATGTTGTAATGTTAAACAAAAGAAAAGAGATTATACATTACTTTAATATCAGGTGCATTAAAATAAGATATAAAGTCTATTTTTTCTCACCACTTTTACTTTCTGACGTATATGCAGAGAAGAGTTGATGAAGGCTTCAAAGAGTGTGGAATTGTTCTCCTCTACTTTGGGGTAAGATTGTTATGTTTCATTAAACCCTACAAAAAGCAGATTCAAGAGAAACAAAACCACATAAAATTTGACTGCGATACTTGAGAAATCTGACTGTTAGAACTGCTAGATAATACGCGTTGAAAAAAAAAAAGATGTATAAGACGCAAATTCTTCACATTTTGACAATTTTCATTTTTGTCACAGAAACAAAATTCAGGCTTCTTCATTATAGGTTGAGAGATCTGTTTTTATTTTTTTACGTCACATCCATTCACTTAAGAATTAAGATGCAAATGGTAGGGTTTTATAGTGGGTTTAGAAGTCCATAGGGATAGAGATGAGTAATTAGTAGAGAAATTTTCGGTGAGCAAGTTTAAAATAAATATCTAAAATATGGAATGTAATTAAAAATTGGGAATATGCCATAGATAAGTGTAAGGTGCAGTAATTAGCGGCAAAATTATATACTTTGAAGGTTTTAACAATAAAAATCGAAGTAATTATAGATTCCCTTTCATGAAATTGACATTATGGTTTTCCTTATCTATATAAATTATAGTTGCGAATGTTTGCTTAGTTTCTATTACATATATTCTCGAGATTTTTTATATATTACAGATTAATAACTGTTTTCCTTATCTACACTCTCATTTTCGGTTGAAATTAATGATTGATTGCAGAGGTAAGATATTCTTGTTTCTGTTAAAAATCAAAATGTAGCAGAAAAGATTTTAGCATTGAAGATCAAGATAATTTAGAAACATTATACCTGACTCATGATTCCGGGTAGATATGGCAGGTACTGTATCAGTATTACAGAATTTATTATGACTAGGTTAACACCCGCGTTACGCTGCGGGATATTTTTTTTTTATTATATATGAATTCAATTCATAACAAAAAAAAAACTTAAAAACTAATCTTATCTAGTTTAAAATCATGCTTGGTTACAAATGCTTTCTTCTAAAAAAGCAAGAGGATTAGACGATTAGTGATTCAAAATCATTTTCTACATGCTTTCATTGGGATCATGGGTTGGAAGTCCAACAGTAAATCAAAACAACCTCACAAAAAAGTAGAGAATCACAAAATCAGTTCCCATAGTGATATGTTAATTAAACTTAAATATTCAATAAAATACTTATCCTAATTATTTATTTAATTCTTGTATTGGTCAACTATTTATTAATTTCATAATTTGTATATATTTCATATTTATAAATGTTTACTTGTGTAAAGCTAAACTAGGGATTGGACCCGCACATACGTGCGGAGTTAAGTTTTTAAAAAACTAAGTTTACAATTAGGTTTAGACTATTTTACATACATGCGGAGGTACATTTGTAAACGTATTACTTAAAAATATTGATATAAATGCGGGGTTTTAGTAATATTTTGGATCTAGTTTCGGACCCGTATGTACGTGCGGGGTTATAATTGCATAATATTTTTTTGAAATTGGAAATTTTTCATTAAACCTCTACTCAGACCTGCATGATTGCTATTTATAAGAAAAAAGTTAAGATATAATTTAGTAAGCGATATTACATTTATATTATTCTAAACTAATCCAAATATTTCCAACAGTTTGTTTAGGAGTTTTAAGTCAAATTTGGATTCGGTTTATGTTTCATTTATTTTACGTATTTAACCTAGATGTATATATTTGGGACGGGATACTCGTCTTGTCTTGTATACGTAAAAAATTTTCATCTCATAACAATCTCTTTTAAATAATTACATTTTCGACTATATTTATTATTATAGATTTAGATACCCATATTCCCGGTTTATAAATTTTAATTTTATTAAATCAATGGAAATTATTCAGAGAAATAAAATAATTATGTAGAATTCTCCAAATATTTATAAAAAAATACTCAAAATTCTCAAATGGATCCTTATATGTCCTATAGTCAAACTATTATCCAAATTACTGAAAATTTGAGAAAAGGAATATATACCTACCAAAAATTTTAGATTATGTACTGTTATCTCAAAAGTCAAGAACTCTTTGTTTTTTCTTTTAGATTATATGTCGTTAATGTTTTACTTAATATTAATACTAAAAAGTTGAAAAAATAAAATAAAATTCTCTTTTTAAAAATTTAATATAATTTTGATAATTATGTTATATGTGTATATATGTTACAAATTATTTTAAGATTTGAATAATATATATGTATCTGAACACAAATCTCTGATTATTAGTTATTTACATCATTCTCAGTTATATTCATGTTCCCGTTTCAATAATTACATATTTTGATGGGTATTTGAAATGATTATATATTAATCTTTTTTTTTCTTTCATCGTATTAAAGATTAATCAATTTAGTATTTCAATACTAAATATTACTCTCTCTAGAGTTTTTTTTCTTGTTTCACATAGACGGTCACTTTACATTTCCAATGTGATTTTAACATCAAATTTTCTAATTTTCTAATCAATTTTTTTTTTGGAAACTTAATTAAAATTTAAATCACAGATTATTATTTTTAATGCAATATTTTATATTATTATTTAAATATCTTTAAAATATATAAATAGCATCTACAAAAAAAATTGAAGATGTATATTAATAGCATTCCATGAAATGGAACACGATCGATCCACCGAGTTTCCCGTGAATTCTCCATGAATCGATGACTCTTACTATCCTGCGCCATTGTAAAATATAAGATTTGATCAAAATCAAATTGTACATCTTTTGGCTATATGTTTGATCGATGAGCCATGGATGATAGCTCTAAATTGTAATGTTATTGAAGATTAATATTGCTTATGCTGAAGTGATTAAACCGATGATTTCCTTTGATATCTGTGGAACATAATTTTATTAGAATTTGTGACAAATAAAAAAAAACTTATTAGAATTGGTCTACGTAGAATAGTGAATATATTACTAAAAACCAAACATGAACCATAAAATAGTGTGATATATATACCCTTAGTTCTTGCCATGACCACAATTGCTTGTACAGCTCGTGTCTTGACAACTACAAAGAAGAATTACATTAAAGTCAAATCGCAAAATTAAAGTTATAAATAATGAGAGCAAGAAAATAATTGTGTGAAGATGAAATCAAAGTCGATCCTCATTCCTTCCATGTTTTTTTCTTCTATTCAATATGTAGCTAATCGTTAATATTTTTATATATCAATACCAAATCGTTAATATTTTAAATATTAAAAGTATTGTACATTATAATCAATAGATTGGTTCAATGAAATTGGGCTGAAGAGATCATCTTTCATCTGAAAGATCAAAAATCAATTTATAACACTTAAACATATGAGGGAGAGAGTACACATAACGTAACAACTATTATTAGATCATAAGAATCATCGTATAAGAAGAAATAAAAATTCGGACTCGAGACCACGACGATTCAGGTATGCTCTGGTGTGGTCTGTATGACTACACATAAACATTAGTCAACATTAGTCATTATTAACAAATAAATACAAATGAAAAATATAATAATTATACAGAAAAAATGAACAATACAATTATAGAGAAACTTTTTTTTAGAATGCTATAGTAATAGACTAATAGTAAAGAAAATCGTTGAATTGTTTGATGAATAGTGAATATTCATTCGACTACTATATTTATAGTAGAATTTAGATGGTTAGAATTTTTGAGATAATGCATTGCATTCAAATCACAAAATATTTTTGAGATAATGACGAATTTAAAATCCAAAGTTTATTTGCAAAATATGCTATATTTGAAAGTACTAAATATTTTATTTAGATTATATTTGGCAAATATCATAACTATTTGAAATTTTTTGGTAACAATCAACTTTTTTTTTTGCTTCAATCTAATACTAACCATAAATTAGTTAGTATGATTTTTTTTTTTTCAAATTCGTATCATTTAGTTATGGAAGTTTTTGAAAATCAAAAATAAATTATGATTTGTTTTAATTTTTTTATTGAATTATAGTATTAAATTGGATTGTTATTTTTGGTAATATCTATCAACTGTTACCATTAGTTTAGGAATTTTTTTTTTAATTATGTAAGTAAGTGGGTTTGTTTGGCAACATGGATATATATTATGTTTTTGTCTTTTTTTTATCCCTAAGTGTGCTCCCCAATTAATAGTATAGATATATAATAGCTTAATAATATAAAATTCTCTCACATATCACTAATTATTTTTTGTAATAAATATATGTGAGTTTTAGAACACATATTTGTTATACTATATGGATCAAAATAGAATTAAGTTATAACTATATGTTTCTTTAAACCTCTTTGGATTCATTAAATTTTAATAAAAACATCATTCATGATTTTTTATAAATTTTATGATAATATACATTAGTAATTAAAGCTAATTTGTTAGTAATTAAAGCTATTAAAAATTAAGGTAAGATGTTGATTATGTTTTATGCACATAATCATATTGTATGAATAAATTTATGAATATAAAATTAATTTAAAAATTAGATTAAAAACGTAATGTGCCTACTCCCTTTCTCTTGACTTTGGATTAGGACGATATTAGTTTTTAAAATATTTTGGCAAAATCACTAATGTAAGACTTACACATTCTAAATTTAAACAAAAATAATTATGATACAGCCTTCGTTTTTTTTTATTTTAATTAAACAATCGTAAGTCACATGGACAAACAACATTATTGTGACTTTTGTCAAACGAACCAATAAATACCAAATGAATTAACCAACCAAGATTATTATCTGGACGCAAACAACAAACCGAGACATGCAATTTTGATTACTGGTTCCTCATTCCAGAGAATCCCAAAATTGTCCTCCTCTTTCTCCTCCTATGTACCAAAAAAAATAATTGTCTTCATATTCTTTTGTATTTGTTTCTTAGATCAATCAAATAATAAGGCTTTGAAGATTGTTTTTCCCAGCATGAGTAGGTAGGTATAGAGTCAATTCTTCTTTTGTCATCATATGATTCGTTGATACGTTTGGACAATTTTGAAATCAGAACATGAAATGAATATAAGAGTTTTAATTGCTGATTGCAGGGGCAAGTTCCTACATAAGTAACAAATCAATTTTGAAAAAAAAAAAGTTTTGCAATGCTCTAACATTAGAATGATGTTTATGACACAATTCCTACCTCATCCAAAGAAGAATCATCCTCCTATAGTCCTACTCAGAAGAAGAGCCATCCTCTAGCGTAGATGAAGGTTCCTTTGCAAGGTTTTTCTTAGTCTAAAAAACAAATTAATGGGACAAGATGAGTATAAACAGAACACTGCACAATGTAAACTCAAGTTAACTAAATTTGTCACACTGCTCACTACAAGTTAACTAAATCTTGTTTCGTATCTCTGTTACCTAACAAACAAATTAAAAACAGAACATGGTGTTGAGAACCTAGTTCTTGAGAAGGCATAAACAAAAAAAAAAGACAACTCATTATAACACTCGTTCATCACAATACAACACACTCTTTCAATAAACAACTAACCCCCAAATCGTCCTCCAAGCAGAAAAAAAACAAAAACTAATGAGCCAAAATCATGCATCCAAGAATAACTGGGAAAAACATGATCATATGTCTAATTGGGAAGCTTAGTTGACGGATTGATAATAGTAAATGCACATTACATACGAAATCTTCTCTTTCAAGCATCTTTCAGTGGAGGAGTTAAACCATGTATGTGTTTAACTATATTAGGTGCGGGATCACCGGAGTCCCTAACCATGATCATATATGTGTAACAACTCAAAGTATTCATATTACTTTTTAGTCAAAATTTACAGATTCTGGTGGTGTTGACTAAAATTTATATATTACCTCGGATCTCCTTCAAATTTAAGTTTCAAACACATAGCTTATAATAAAAAAAAAAAAACCATCTCAAATTCACAGCCTAGAAATTTTTCTTAATCCTCAAAATTGAGAGACATAAAAGAATAGAATTATGTTAACTGCAGTGCCGTGCTTATAGGCAAGAGGAAAGGGCAATTGCCCTCAGCCACCAAAATTTAAAAATTTGTTAGGCCACATTTTTTTCCTATTTAGGCTTTATGTATATTTATATTCATAAGATAAATGTCTATGTAAAAGTGGGTTTTTTTTAGAAGCCCATAACAATATTTATAAATCTAATATATAAGGAAATTTTTACACTTGTTTTATACTCTAAATTAATATAATAATAATACTAATGGAAGATAATTAAGAATAAAAAGAACTATTTGTAGGGTTTAAGAATTGTGAACACTTGTCAATTGATAACCTATTCACCGTGCCGTCTACTCGTTTCACAAACTTTTTTTGCTGTACTTTCATTATTCATAAGAGTTTTTGTGTTCTTTAGTTCTTGTTGGCGTTGTCTTTCGCAGGTATGTTTGATTTTTTTTTTCTGTTTTCAACTCTGTTTCTCAAGTCTGATTTCGTTGGACATCTAACTATGTTTTATTATAAATTTCAGAAGATGCCTCCGGTACCAACAAGAAGACACACCCCAGGATGGGACAAAACAATAAAGAAAAGAAAAGAGGATGAGTTCATAAAGACTCAACAGAATTCTATGCTAAAGTTTGTGAAAAGAACTAAAATTGGTGGTGATAAATCTGGTGGAAACGAGCATGTTAATACTTCTGTTGATGGTGGGTCTGATGATAATGTGGCTGATCAGCTAGATGGTGAGAATTTGAACGAGGTAGAAGATGAGAATTTGAATGAGCAACAAGATGAGAATGTGGATACGAAAGCACAAGAGGATGAGAACATAGATGCAGGAGGTGATTTTAAGGAATCTCATGGAATTCCTGATATTTGTGATCCAGCTAATTGGGGGAAAATTGATCAGCAATGGATAGATATTATGGTTAAAAAAGGACCTGGACCAAGACAGGAAATTCACTACCACTTTCCTAGAGAAGAGATTGGGGGTAGACATTTTTCTCATTCATATTATACAAGAGAGCTCAGTAACGGAGAAAAACAAGATAGGCGTTGGCTTGTGTATTCAAAAACATTAAACAAAGTTTTTTGTTTTTGTTGCAAGTTATTCAGTAAAGAAAGCTTTCCTACTCAATTGGCCTCTACAGGATTAAAGAATTGGAAACACATTTCGGAAAGACTTAAAACGCATGAAACTAGTCATGGTCATGTGTCGTGTATGAGTCAGTGGGTGGAGCTAGATTTGAGGTTTCAGAAAAAGCAAACTGTTGATAAACATATGCAAGATGAGATTCATAAAGAGATGGGTCATTGGAAAGATGTGTTGCTGAGAATCTTTTCATTAGTAAAAACTCTTGCTAAACAAAATTTAGCTTTTCGTGGAAGTAACGAAAAGATAGGAGAAGACGGCAGTGGAAACTTTTTAAGTTTTATTGAGATGATTGCTGATTGGGATCCGGTTATGAGAGAACATCTTCGGCGTTATAAAGATGGTGAATCTCGTTATCATTATCTCAGTAACAAGATTCAAAATGAGGTGATATCAATGTTAGGTGATGAGATCAAAGGTATGATCATCAAGAAGATTAAATTGGCAAAATACTTCTCAGTTATTCTTGATTGTACTCCAGATGTTAGTCACCATGAACAAATGACTCTCATCATTCGATGTGTTGATATTTCAGCAAATTCAACCAAGGTAGAAGAATTTTTTCTGACTTTTTTGAAAGTAGATGACACATCAGGAGAAGGGCTTTTTCATGAGATACAGGATGTGTTAGTTGCTCTTGATTAAAATATAGATGATTTCAGAGGACAAGGATATGATAATGGATCAAATATGAAAGGAAAGCATAAAGGAGTGCAAAAAAGATTTCTTGATGTCAATCCACGTGCGTTTTATACACCTACAAAAGCGATATCTTTTTTTGGGATAATTCAGCGTATTTATCGTTTGTTTTCTTCTTCAACTAAGCGATGGAAAATACTTGAAGATATGGTGGGAGGGCTGACAGTTAAAGCTTTATCTCAAATTCGTTGGGAGAGTCATGTTGCATGCGTCAAGGCAGTAAGATTTCAAGCTCCAAAAATAAGGGATGCCTTAATTTATATAGCAGAAACTAGTGTTGATCCAGAAGCACAAAGTGATGCTGAGTCTCTTGCCATAAGTGAAACACATGGGATTGGAAGTTATGAATTCTTGTTGTCTATGGTTATTTGGTACAATCTTTTAGTTGTTGTTAACACGGTAAGCAAAAATTTACAGTCTGAAGACATGGATATTGATTCTGCTATTGCTCAACTAAAAGGACTAGTCTCTTATTTTCAAAAGTATAGAGATACAGGCTTTGAAGAAGCGAAATCTGAAGCTAGAAAAGTGGCTGAAGCTATGGAGATTGAAGCTGTTTTCCCCACTAAAGCAAAACGTGTCATAACAAGAAAAAAACATTTTGATGAAGATCCGGAGAATGTTGATGGTTCTGTGAATTTATCACCAGAAGAAAGCTTTAGAATTTATTACTTCATCAAAGTCATGGATCAAGCTCTATGTTCTCTTGAGGAGAGATTTAAACAATTTCAGAAGTATGAACAAACATTTGGATTTTTGTTTGATTTGAGGAAACTGCAAACGGCAAGTGATGATAGCTTGTTGGCATCTTGTACCAATCTTGAAGCTTCTCTAAAGCATGGCAATCATTCAGATGTTGATGGGAATGATTTATTTTACGAACTGAAAGTTCTAAAAGAGGTTTTACCAAAAGACTACAAGAGACCTATCGAAGTGTTAGATTTTCTGAAAACAATGGAAGGTTGTTATCCTAATTCTTGGATCGCTTATCAGATATTGTTAACGGTTCCAGTATCTGTTGCCACTGCAGAAAGAAGTTTTTCAAAGTTGAAGTTGATAAAATCTTACCTTCGATCAACTATGTCACAAGAAAGATTAAATTCTTTGGCTATCATATCTATAGAGAGAGAATTGGTTCGAGAGCTTGATTATGTGAGTTTGGTGAATGATTTTTTAGGAAAAAAGGATAGAAAAATTGTGGCTTAGAATTTTTTTTCTTTTCTTCACCGTTGTTGTCGTTAAATTTTTTTTTTTTTTGATATTTCTAATAATAAAAGCCACATTTTTCTTATCCGCCCTAAGCCACAATTCGTCTTAGCACGGCACTGGTTAACTGGAAACGAAAAGTAGAAGGATCATAGTTTAGTCCAGACTAAAGCAAGCCAAAACAAAACAAAAAAATAATGCATAAGACACAGACTAAACAGAACAATCAAGAGCTAGAAGATGACCGATGAGTTAGAGTCTCGAACTTCGGTATTACAGCGACGAATAAAAGAAATCAATCAATTGATTAAGCGGTCTCGTTTTCGATTTGCTTTGTCCACTTAAAAGAAAAAAAAGCTGATGTGTATTAATGTTATAATGTGATAGGGTAGAGAATTTTATTCAGGTGTCAACACATGCTTCAAAGTTGAGGCTGAGGTGTCATACTCTGGAGAGAAACAACTTCTTTTTTTATTGTATTGATTAATTAAAATATTCTTTCTTTCTAATTATTTTTTGAATTTGCTTATAGGTTTGGTAAGAAACACTGTTTGGATACTCATTTTATATATCCAAGATCCGAATTGGGTATCCCCAAACACTTAGATCCGCGAGTTTGGTTATAATATGTTTACCTCTTTGCCCTCAAATATTTTTGTCCATGTTCTTTTCTTTTTTATTTTGTAAGGGCATTGTATGGTATATTGGTTTTATTGTTTTTTTTTTATCCCTAAGTGTTTATCCCTTTTAATAGTATAGATTAAACCCACCAAACCACAAATCATCATTAAACCAACAACAACCAATATGCACAGCGGAATACTTAATTAAACCCACCAAACCACAAATAATCATTAAACCAATAACAACCAATATGCACAGCGGAATACTTAATTAAACCCACCAAACCACAAATCATCATTAAACCAACAACAACCAATATGCACAGCGGAAACATACCAACAATATAACATTCCTAATTTTTCTAACCAACAACCTACCATGCTACTAAACCAAGTTCCAACCGTAATAAAAATAACCAAGACTGACAACACATAACCGAGACCTTAGATCATCCTCTTCCTCATCGCATAATTCTACGCCACATACCTACACACCAAAAACAACAATTGAGATGCGTAAGTATATCACAAATACTTAGTGAGGCAATCCTCCCATCTATTGGGCTATACACACAAACATCTGAGAAACCGACGTTTAACAAACAACAAACAAACACAAACAAATTTGGAAAACAAGTATCAGCCACCTGATGAAAAGGTTGGTGTCGACCGACAGTGGCCCTTGGTGTCGATCGATACCGACTCCGCAGACACGTTTTGCTCGAAGCCGAAAGTCGAAGAACCGTTTTCCATCCCTTCCAAATCGTCCGAAACTCACCAAAAACTCATGGGAACCACAACCCAACCAAAAACATACAAGAAAACACCACAAACAGCCATAAATCAAGAAAAACAAAAAAAAAGTCAGGCTTAGATCAGGAATGGCATCTCCTCTGCTTTTGCTCTTGGCCATCCATTTTCTATCCGACGATGGAGGTGTAGGAGGGAAGATGATGTCGTTTATACCTCTGAATGAAAGAGAGACTTTGTATAGAGCCGGAGAAACGCCATGGGGAGCGGCCTTCATGTTTGTCTTTCTCTTCTTCATGGTTTCTCATCAATCTCAGTTTCAAGAACGTTGGTTTCCTCTTCGATGAAAAAAACGACAACGTTTTTGGTTGGTCTAGCTAGTAGTAGTATTCGTGACTTCCGCTTTGGGTCTAGTATAATATGGATTCGATGTTTGCTAATTGATTTTTTTCCTTCAGTTCAATAATTCCACACTAGGTACTAATCCAGATTAAACCGTGAGTTGGACATTTTATTTGAATTAAATTTGAAATAAAATTTTTTGTTAATTTCTTATTCATTAATATCAATTCATTTAACCTACTTACAATGAGATTATTTGTAACGCCCCGACCGCCACCTATAAGTGAGTTCCATGTCCAATCTCAGTTCATGAGCCCACCTTTTTAAATAGACCTCACGTCCTCTCACTAGGCATGTGAGCCTATCTCTATATCACTCCGAAAGATTTTAAAAACTTGTTACCATCTTTACAAAACACCATATGATCTTTCCTTGTGTTTTGTCCTCACTTGCACAGTTCCGACAGTCACTTCTGGAAAGGTCACCCATCATGATACTACTCCAGCTCAAGTATGCTTAATTCTGGAGTTTTGACTAAAAAGATAAGTACACTTTAGTGACATAGGTGGCCAAATCAATTCTTTAAACCTCTCCGCATGTCCCTGAAACCGAGGTGTAAAAATTCACCCTCACTAACAGATCCCAACGTTCTCGTTGCACACCAAGACCGTCACCCTCGACGGTGTGTGCCCACTTAACTCCACACTTGTCTGGGTTTGCCTCTGATACCACTTGGAATGTTCCGACCGCCACCTTTTAGTGGATCACATGTCCAATCCCAGTCCATGGACCCATCTTCCTTAATGGGTCTCACGTCCTTTCACTAGGCTCATGAGTCTATTTATATCCGATAGCCAGTTTGCTACGTCCAAAATGTTTTAAAGATTTGTTACAATCCTTACAAATCACCAAATGATCTTTTCCTGTGTTTTGTCCTCACTCACACAATTCCGACAGTCACTTCCCGGAAGGTCACCCATCCTGAGACTACTCCAACATAAACACGCTTAATTATGGAGTTTCTTAGGATATTTGACCGAAAAGATAAGTGCAATTTGGTGACATAGGTGGCCAAATCAATTTTTTTAAACCTCTTCACAAACCAGGGTGTCACAGTATTGTTGCAGAAATTATTGGCGAAAAAATTTGTATAAAATCGGATAATATCTGTAGAAATTATAGTTGTTTAACCAAATTAATATTTCTAAATATCTTTTTTTTAATACACTAATTTTTTATCTATTCTGGTTAAATTCTCTTAATTATCCTTAATGATTTTATTTTTTACTATTTCTATTGACATTCCAATATAAATTTTTATACTTTTAATGTTATTTTTATAAGTGTAATTTTCAATAAATATAGTAGGATTATGTAATTTTTTAATCACTCTTCCCATGGTATTTTATCATATATTATGACGAGAGCAAAGATTACTATATGATTTTGTATCTGCACCAGTGAAGTATAATATTTGTTTATTTGCCAATTATACCATTTTATGTAATCTTTTAATTTCTTGTCTAATGGTAATAAAATAACGATGTTATGACGAGAGCAAAATATAATTACTATAGTAAGTTTTTGGTATATATATGCACGAAAATAACTATGGCCAGGGAGGTATGTAAAGTTTTATATATGTTCATTACTTCATTTGGGGTAATCTTTATGTTGCGCAAGTGCTAAACTGGTCAAAATTATCCTTGTGAGGAACAGTATATCATCTCGACCCAAACTGAGGATCGAACCGAGGGACAAAGGTTCTAGCTAGTCCACAATTCATGAGTTGGTGTTCAATCATCGATCACGTACTTAAAATATTACTTTTCATGTTATGGGTTGTAGAAAAATATGGCGTGTCCTTCCATTCAACCGGATAAGGTCTAAGTAACAGTATTATGTCCATGTCCGTTACTTCCACGTCTCTACCTCTGGTCAAATACGCAAGGCGCTCTCCATCTCTAAAATACAATGAATCTTTCAGCATCAACTTAAAATCTTCAATCTCAAAGCTCATCTTCAAATCTTGACACAACCTCCAAGAAAGGAAAAAAAAAACATTTTTGTTACCACTATTAGGGATACAATATCCCACACTGGAAGTTGAGTAGGATCTTAAGTGGTATATATAAGATATGGGTCTCTCCACTCATAGCCAATTGGTTTTGAGTTAGAAGCCTATAGTAAAACCTAAATTTAATATGGTATCAGAGCCCGGTCCGCATATACTCAACCCAATCCACAATCGGCCTAGTCCAATAGTTGGCCCGTCGATTCATGCCCGAACATACCGAGATTGATGCCTAAAGAAGCCATCATCTCGAGGGGGCGTATTAGGGATACAATATCCCACATTGGAAGTTGAGTAGAATCTTAAGTGGTATATATACGATATGGGCCTCTCCATTCATAGCCAATTGGTTTTGAGTTGGAAGCCCATAGTAAAGCCCGAATTTAATAACCACGACCACCCATAATTAACTGTTTTGTCTTATCAAAACTCTTCTAATAAGTATTTCTATCTATTACAACAAATGGATGGAGGCTTATGAACGATGTTAATGAAGGTGGCCTTATTTGCTCTGGTTCAAGCTTTGGTGTATCTCATCCTCTCGAAATCGTCCAATGTTTTCTCTAGATCGAATTCATTGAAAAGGGCTTACAGTTTCCGGCCTATGAGGTCTGTCAGCATCCGCCGAATTCTGACGGCACTTCAAGATATGCCTGCTGGCAAAGAGATGTCTCCTTCTTCTTCTTCATCTCTTACTTCTCCTTCGGAAGATGATGGGGCAGCAACGACACCATCTTAAGGATTTTTATACAGCATTGTTTGATTAATTTTTTCATCTTCTTTTAGATTGTTTCCTTAAATGGATGTAAGATTGATTAGTCCTCTATCTCTGTGTACATATGTATGATTGGTGTAGATGTTGAATATAATTAGGCCGTACAATACTGTGTACAATTCAAAAGATTTACTCCAGTATTTGATTAGTAATTTAATTTTTAATTAAACCAAAAAAATGTTTTGTCTATTCGATGTTTTATTTGAATGTGGTGAAATATTTAAATCACTAAACTAGTAGACATGGAAGGAAGTTATAGCAATTCAATTCAATATAGTTTTCAAACAGTGAATTTTAAGATGATGCTCATAGAGAAAAGTATACAAAGGCATATTAGAAGAAAAGAAATAGAAGATTTCATCTTGTAAAAGAAAAAACATTGCTTTAAACATTTGGAACATGAAAGATGGAGTCAGGGTCATTTAGGACACCGGTATTATGTTTTTTTTCATTAGACTTTCCAACGCTCAAATATAAAATGTTCCATGAGCTTTTATCTTGTGATCGATTTCAGAGATTCTTCTCTTTTTTGGGCGGATAAAAACCAGAATTTATATATACACATAAGTAGTGATGTTAATATGGGCTATGTGCCCGCGGGCCTAAATAGGTACAATATAAAAATTTAAGCTTGTTACCCGTTTAAATACACTATAAAATTAAACAGGGTCTAAATGGGTAGATCCGTTTAAACCCACGGGTGTAATGGGGCTTGATCTAAACTAAACAGGTAGCCGTTAAAAGAAATGATAACTTTATTTTATCAAAACACTCTCATTTATGACTAGGGTTTTCAAAACATCTGTCTTCTCCGAATCTCTTGCTGCAACTGCCTCTGAACTTCAACGCCTTCTCCTCTAATAAACTCACCAACACTCTGCTTCAGCCTCGGAGCCTCTTTGTCTCTTCCTCCATTATCGCCGTTTTGATTCTTAAAGTTTGGCACATAGCCACCGTAGGGATACAATTAGGAGGCTGTGTGAAAGTGAGTTGGCTGGTGATGCTGGTGGCTGGTGAAGAAAAAAAGGAGGTGATCGACGGTGTAAAGTTTACAAACTAGCTCCGGCTAATCACTAGGTTTTTTAGTTTACTCTTTGTTAATCTAATTAATTTTTTACAAAAATCAATTTAATCAATTAATTAAAGATAAAGTTAAATACCAAATATATTGTGAATTTGACTAAAAAAGATTACAAGGAATTAATGAGATAAGGTAAGAATTTTATTTTTTTAACAAAACAAAGTAAGAGATTTTAAAACAGTTATTAGTATTAAAAGAAAAAATTGCTTGCTTGTGGAAAAAAAATGCTTAAACGGGCCTTACGGGTTAGTGTAAGTTTTACTGGTTTAAAAGGATTTGGGTTCAAACGGGTTCAGGTTTAAATGGGTATAAAACGTTTCTGCTAAACGGGTAAGGGCTTAAACAGGCAGGATTTACATGGGCCGGGTCCGCCCATATTAATATCACTACACATAAGTTAATAAGTAAAAGAAAAAGTTTTAGGTACATGGAATTTCATTATAAATTTTTGGTTGAAAATTTTTATAATATAAATAAAATATTATATATATATATATTTATATGTTACTTGTGGATATGGTTTTAAATATAACTAGATTTTAATCTGTGATACAAGGACAATAATTTTTTTAATAATTATTAAGAAAATATGTATGTTGTGATTTTTGTGTTTTATTTTATTATCTTTCGATTAATATTTAGATTTTATAATTTTAGATAGATTGCATCTTCTGTTTTTCGTACCGATTAGGATTGGCTTAACATCTCTTGTTACCTTATTTAATATGAAAGATAACTCCAAGGTTGGTTGTCCAAACCAGAGGGTAAAAGTTTACAAAAAAAATTTCAGAAACTAAAGGTCTCGAAGAACGAATAAGACAATCCAGATGTCAAGGATTTAATTATGTAAATCCTACAAAAAGATGTTATTTTGCCAAATGTACTTCTGATTAAGAATATGAAGATATGATAAATATTGATAAACATATTTTAATACTATCTATATTATAAATTTTAATTATAAAATGAAAGGACCGACTTTTTTTTTATAAATAATAAATAATATATATATAATAACTACAACTAGTGGTCTCATATCCACTAGCCACCTAACCACATTCACAATCAACAGCGGAATAACAAAACCAATATCCAATAATAATCCAATAATAATCCAATAACAATCCAATATCATAGCATAAGCAATATCCAAATACCAAACAACAAGAAACATGAAACCAGCAACCTAGCAATGTTTCTAATGACTCAACTCTAGCAACCTAGCAATGCCAGACAACATCCAATCGAGTCCCTAGAACTCTTCATTGCCTTGATTCCACAATCACACTTTGCCATTACCTGCACCACAAACACAAATTGAGATGCATGAGTATTTGATAAACACTCAGTGAGGCAATCCTCCCATCTACTGAGCTATACACACAAGCAATAAGATCTCTACATGCCACAATCAACAATCAATAAAACAAACCAGGCAATACACAAAGCATGCAACATCCGTCGTAGCTGAAAGAAGGGTGTCGACCGACACCAGATGGTTTTGATCAACACTGACAATCTGGTGTCGACCGACAGCATACTGGTGTCGACCGACACCTTGCCCTTCACTCCCGAAAACCCTAGTTTGTGTCGACCGACACCTCCACATGGTGTCGATCGACACTCGCCAAAGTCTCGAGCCGTCCTCTCGTTGGTGTTGACCGACACCCCAACTGGTGTCGACCGACACCGATGCCGAGCAGCGAATTTCTTTGATCAAAAACTCTGAATCTCGCCTCCAATCTTCTCCAATCCATTTCATGCATTCCCAGAAGCCAAACCCAGCCAAAGCAGCGACGAAATACCATAGAGAACTCAAAGAAACAACCACATAAGCACCAAATCACATAAAAACTAGAGATCTTAGCTTAGATAAGCCATGGTCATGCACTCACCTCCTTGCAGGAAGATTCAGACAAATAGCAACGAATCCAACCTTCCTAGCAAGCTTCTAGATCCTTCCTAGCTTCCAATCTCTCAAGAACAGCCAATAATCTCACCAAAAATCACCAAAAAGCTCAAGAACACATTTTTTCCTCTTTTTCTCTCAAAAGCGTTAAACGGCGACAAAAGAACTTCCCAAAACCCTTCTGGTCGACAAAACACTTAAATATCTCGGTTTAGTGATTTTCCCTAAACCAAACCGGTCCAAATCATAATAAAATCGAACTGGTCGAACCAAAAAACAATGGTGTCGACAGACACCCCCTTGGTGTCGATCGACACCCTCGTCCAAAACGCAGAATTCTGATCGCGGGTGTTACAATTCTCCCCCACCAATCTAGATTCATCCTCGAATCTCGGTCAACCATCAGCCAAGGACTCCCGTGCAACCGTCTCCACGGTCCGCACTCCTCCGACCGATCTACAGAAGGTCACCTCTAGGCGATAGACTCACGCTCCAAACGTCATTTGCTCTCGACTTTTTGACTTTCCTTTACTCATAGGCCTAAACCTTGAATTTTTATTGGCTCCTCATCAGACCGAAGTCTGCATGCCATAATGTTGGCTCCTCATCGGGCCTAAGCCCGCATGCCATAATATATAAGGAAAAATCCAACTCGTCTCTCGGGTTGCCACCCTACAGCGCGCCCCTGGATCGTCATCCGAAGTCGATATACCAACCATATTCCCAAGCCACAAAGTCTTTGAATATGGCAGTACTAGGAGAACCTAAGTCCCCCAAGAGCCGCGAGCAAATAATTCTGAACACGTCTGAGTGCTATCCCTATCCAGGTTTCCTTCCCGTGGCTCGCGTAAAACATCTCAATGTCCTACCAACCACATATCCCCTCACTGGAAAACCTCATGCCCACACAAGGATCATATACATGCCACAAGGGCCGCCACAAAGGCCAAACAAAATGTCCTAAAGAGGACCGCCACCAAGGCCAAACAAGATGTCCTAAAGAGGACCGCCACCAAGGCTAAACAAAATGTCCTAAAGAGGACCGCCACCAAGGCCAAAAAAATGTCCTAAACAGGACCGCCACCAAGGCCAAACAAATGTTCTAAAAAGGACCGCCACCAAGGCCACTCGTCCCGAAGGACCGTCACAAAGACCATATGTCCCGAAGGACCGTCTAAACAGGCACTCTGGCTAAACAGCCCGCCACAAAGGCCATGCAATTGGCTAAACAGCCCGCCAAAAATGCCACACAATGGCTAAACAGCCCGCCACGAAGGCCACACACGGCTAAACAGCCCGCCACAAAGGCCACACAATGTCTAAAAAGACCGCCACACACGGGCACACTGACTCGAAAGTCCGCCACTAAGGCCACACAAGCCCCTCCAAGGCTCTCCACCGCTAAAATGGACAAATTCTAATTCCCGTATAACTTTCCATATTTAGTACTTTCCATTTTTGGAAACTTTCCACTTCTGGAAACTTCTATTTCAGGAAACTTTCCTCCAAAAACCCTGCCTCACGGAAACTTTGTACCCCGAGCACCACCTCATCTTGTTACTGAGTCGCACAACCAACCATCCCAAGCGACCGAGTAAACAAGAGAGATGGGCTGGAATACTCCATTCCCGCTCCAGCCACGGATTACAGACAGGACCAGGCTAAACAAGCTCAAGTCACGGCTTGCTTCTCATACCACTTCTTGAACCTTGCCTTCATCTTTGCCTCAGGCTCCAAAGTCTGATCCTCAACACCATCACAGACCCAAAGGACTCTCATCAAAGGAATCTTCTTCTTCCGAAGTTCCTTGATCCTTCTCCCGAGAACCCTCACTGGTCTCGCCTCCAAAGTCATGTTAGGCTGAAGATCCTCCGGAATCTTAGCCAACACCTGCTCACCCTCACGGAGACACTTCCGCAACATAGACACATGGAAAACCTTATGGAATGCACGCATAACCTCAGGTAACTCAAGTCTATATGCCACTGGTCCAACCCGCTCAATCACTCTGAACGGACCCATATACCTCGGACTCAACTTAGTCTCTGAGAATGACCTGTTCGGACCCTGCAACATGGCTATCTTGAGGTACACTCTGTCTCCTACCTGAAACTCAAGATCTCTCCTCCTCCTATCAGCATAACTCCTCTGCCTATCCTGAGCCTCCTTCATATTCATCTTGAGAACCCGAATCTTCTCTGAGGTCTCCTGAACAAAACTAGCACCAAACATGCTCCTCTCCCCCACCTGAGTCCAGCATAACGGTGTACGACATGGTCTCCCATACAAAGCCTCATAAGGAGCCATCTTAATACTCGCCTGGCAACTGTTGTTGTAAGCAAACTCTACCAAGTTCAGGTGATCTGCCCAATGGCCACCCCAATCCAACACACACATCCTCAGCAAATCCTCCAGCGTCTGGATCGTCCTCTCAGACTGTCCATCTGTCTTGGGATGATAAGCTGTACTCATATGCACCTTAGTGCTCATCTTTGCCTGAAATGCCTTCCAAAACACTTAAGTGAATTTAGAATCCCTGTCAGACACAATGCTCGCTGGCACCCCATGCAATCTGACTATCTCTCTCACATACTTCTTAGCCAAGACCGCTGCTCCATCAGTCTTCTTAATGGGCAGAAAATGTGCTGACTTAGTCAACCGGTCCACAATGACCCAGATAGCATCAAACGTCCTGGACACTGGCAAACCTACCACGAAATCCATAGTAATCATATCCCACATCCACTCAGGAATGGGTAAACTCTTCAGCAACCCGCCAGGAACCTGATGCTCAGCCTTCACTAGCTGACACACATTACACCTCGAAACCCAACTAGCTACATCCTTCTTCATCCCGACCCAGTGATAGTACCTCTTGAGATCACGGTACATCTTAGTCGCTCCTGGATGAATAGAAAACCTGCTCGCATGAGCCTCTCTCAAGATCTCCTGTCTCAACTCCTCATCCTTGGGCACACAAACCCGACCGTGCACCAAGATAGTACCATTAATCTGAGACCTGATAGTCTGAATCCACATCCTTTGAGGCATTCACTAGCCCCAAATCCTTCTCCTGAGCCAACCGCACTCTACTCAAAAGATCTGCTCTATCAACTGCTTCCAAACCCAACGGTTCCTGTGAAACAGCACACAAGCTCAAAGCACTGATCTCCCCTACCAGATACTCCATCTCCTGCTCCTGAGCCGAAGCTACCCTCTTCCGACTCAGAGCGTCTACAACCGTGTTAGCCTTACCAGGGTGACAGGCTATCTCCAAATCATAATCCGCCACAAGCTCCATCCATCGCCTATGTCTCAAATTCAGCTCAGGTTGAGTGAATATATACTTCAGGCTCTTATGATCTGTAAACACATGTACCTTTGCACCATAAAGATATGATCTCCAAATCTTCAGGGCAAAAACTACAGCAGCCATCTCCAAATCATGAGTAGGATAGTTGCCCTCATGCTTCCGGAACTACCGCGAAGCATAGGCAATCACCTTCCCATGCTGCATCAGCACACATCCCAAACCAACTCTAGATGCATCAGTATAAACCACATAGGGTTCTCCCTGCTCAGGCAAAGCAACCACTGGCGTAGTAGTCAACATCTCCTTAAGGCTTTCAAAGCACTCCTCACACTCCTGTGACCAAACGAAAGGAACATCCTTCCCTGTCAACTTAGTCATAGGGCGTGCTCTACTTGCAAAACCCTGCACAAACCTCCTGTAGTAACCTGCCAAACCAAGGAAACTCCTAATCTCAGTGGCATTCTACGGTCTAGGCCAATCTCTGATAGCCTGAATCTTCTTCGGATCTACGGAAACCCCCTCTGCAGAAACAATATGACACAGAAAACCCATCCCACGCTGCCAGAAACTACACTTGCTCAACTTTGCAAACAACTTCTCCTCCCGCAGCTTCTCCAGAACTGCCCTCAAATGCACTGCATGCTCCTCAGGACTCTTAGAATAAACCAGGATATCGTCGATGAAAATGATGACAGACACGTCCAGAAACTTCTGAAACACGCTGTTCATCAATCTCATAAACGCTGCTGGCGCGTTAGTCAACCCGAAAGGCATCACCACAAACTTATAATGCCCATACCTCATCCTGAAAGCAGTCTTCCTCACATCTGCCTCATCTATCGGTATCTGATGATAACCCGACGCCAGATCTACCTTAGAGAACCAAGTAGCACCCCTCAACTGATCCAACAACTCATCAATCCTAGGAAGTGGATACTTGTTTTTCAGAGTGACCCGGTTCAAACCCCTATAATCAATGCACAACCTGAAACTCCCATCCTTCTTCTTCACAAACAGCACCGGCGCTCCCCACGGTGATACACTAGGACGGATGAATCCCTTACTCAACAAATTCTCTAGCTGCTTCTTCAGCTCTGCCATCTCTGCTGGAGCCATCCTGTAAGGAGCCTTGGATAACGACATCATCCCCGGTTCCAGTTCAATGGTAAAAGAATCCGACCAAGATGGTGGTAATCCCTGAGAAGACTGAAACACATCCTCAAACTTCTCCACTACCGGAATACCGCAAACCGTAGACTTCCCCACTAACTCTGGCATAGATATACTAACCAAATAAGCCTCACAGCCCTTCTCGATCACCTTCCCAGCCTGAATGGCCGAGATCACGAGACTCCCCGAAGTCGGTCTAATACCCTGAAACACCAACTTCCCTCCTGGACGCTCAAACTCCACTCTACCCTGATGGCAATACAAATGCACCCAATGCCGATGAAACCAATCCATCCCGAGAATAACATCATATAACTCCACTGGACTGATAAGCAAATCCGCTGGCCATGACTCTTCTATGATCTGAATATCAACCCCTCTAGCTCGTCCAATAACTCTTAGGAACTTGCCTCCCGCAACTCTGACAACTCCTGTACGCTCCCCGGGATCCCCTCTGATTACCGCGCTCTCTGCACACTCTGGAGTAATGAAGCTATGAGAAGCTCCATAATCAAACATACCATGGGACTTAAACCCGCCCACCAACAAAGTCCCTACACAAACCTCATGTGTTGAGAACCTAACACTTTATCACAGGAAAAACATAAAATCTAAACCTACTAAAAATTCACAAAGTTTAAGTACCAGAAATTATACCTGTGATCGCCCCGGCACTGGTTCCACCAGTCTCTACAGTCGTGTAAACCTGTGGCGCCTGCTCAATCTGTGCCACCTGCTGACCTCCAGGCTGCACCTGCTGCAATGCTGCCACTGCTGCCAGCTGCAACTTGGGACAAAAGGGCCTGATGTGCCCTGTCTCCCTACAATGATAACATACCCGAGGCCCTGCCGTCGGAGCACTCCTCTTGGGACAACTAGCAACCTTGTGATCCTTGCTCCCACAACTGAAGCAACTCGCACCACTCGGCCTCTGCGTAGCCTCCCAACTCCTCTTGGTTCCCTGTGCAGGCCTACCGCCCCTGCTCGAACCACCCTGCTGCTGAGCCTTACTAGGCTGAACTGCTGGACCTACCGCCACTGACTGTGCCGGGATGTCCTCCTCAATCTCTGTTGCAGTCTCAACCAGCTCTACACGCGTAGCATAACTCCGCCCTCTACAGTGAACTCTCAAATCATCACGTAGAGCCCTCAAAAACCTCCTGATCTGAGCCTCCTCAGACTCCATAGCCCGACCCCCATAACATAGAAGTTGACTAAACTCCAAGTCCAGCTCCCGCAGTGACCGCGTCTCCTGAGATAACTGAAGGAACTGCACCTCCAACCAGTCCAATGCCTCCCTAGGAAAATACTTGCGGTTGAACTCCAAGACGAAGTCAGCCCAAGTCATCTCCCGCTGCACTCTCCTACCAGCCACTGATCTCCACAACAACTCAGCATCCCCCCTCAAATGGTTGACCCCAATGTCCACCCAAAACTCCTTAGGACATCTCAGAGTATGGAAGTTACGTTCCACACTCGTCCTCCACGCATCCGAAACAGTAGGATCTGTACCACCTGAAAACTTCTAAGTGAAAAGACCCCTCATATCCTTGAGCATAGACAGATAACGTCCATGAACTCCTGCTTCTGCAGCCACTGGCTGCCGCTCCTCCGCCACCACTTGTGGCACTACCTGAGCCTGAGCCGGTACCACTGGTGGTAAACGCTCCAACACCTGTGCTAGCATAGCCGCAAAGTCAGTACCAGGGACTCCACCCGCTGGGACTCCCACACCCGGGACCCTAGCATCACCGGCCACTGGAGCATCAACACCGCCCCCTCCTGCCACACTCACGGAATCCCCTGGAACATCCTGCGACTTGCCAACACCCTCAGCTGTCACACTCTGATCCTCGGTCTCACTAACCACTGGGACTCTGCCCCTACCACAACCACGTCCGCGTCCACGACCACGACCAGCCAAAGCATCATCTCTAGCCATCTGCACTACCATGAACAGAAGACTAAGCAAACAATTCTATTATAACACATAAACATAAACTCACCGTGGAATCACACAGTCGGCTCGAAGAGAATGTTCTAGGACTCCTTGCCACACACAATTGACTAACTCACATAATCAATCAAGACATGCAATCCCAAACACCACAACAGAAATCTAGTGAACCCAAACCTAGAACCGTAAGGGTTCTGATACCAAAATGAAAGGACTGACCTTTCTTTATAAATAATAAATAATATATATATATATATATATAATAACTACAACTAGTGGTCCCATATCCACTAGCCACCTAACCACATTCACAATCAATAGCGGAATAACAAAACCAATATCCAATAATAATCCAATAATAATCCAATAACAATCCAATATCATAGCATAAGCAATATCCAAATACCAAACAACAAGAAACATGAAACCAGCAACCTAGCAATGTTTCTAATGACTCAACTCTAGCAACCTAGCAATGCCAGACAACATCCAATCGAGTCCCTAGAACATCCTCCTCTTCATTGCCTTGATTCCACGATCACACTTTGCCATTACCTGCACCACAAACACAAATTGAGATGCATGAGTATTTGATAAACACTCAGTGAGGCAATCCTCCCATCTACTGGGCTATACACACAAGCAATAAGATCTCTACATGCCACAATCAACTATCAATAAAACAAACCAGGCAATACACAAAGCATGCAACATCCATCGTAGCTGAAAGAAGGATGTCGACTGACACCAGATGGTGTCGATCGACACTGACAATCTAGTGTCGACCGACACCTTGCCCGACACTCCAAAAAACCCTAGTTTGTGTCGACCGACACCTCCACATGGTGTCGATCCACACTCGCCAAATTCTCGAGCCGTCCTCGCGTTGGTGTCGACCGACACCGATGCCAAGCAGCGATTTCCTTCGATCAAAAACTCTGAATCTCGCCTCCAGTCTTCTCCAATCCGCTCCATGCATTCCCAGAAGCCAAACCCAGCCAAAGCAGCGACGAAATACCATAGAGAACTCAAAGAAACAACCACATAAGCACCAAATCACATAAAAACTAGAGATCTTAGCTTAGATAAGCCATGGTCATGCACTCACCTCTTTGCAGGAAGATTCGACCAATAGCAACGAATCCAACCTTCCTAGCAAGCTTCTAGATCCTTCCTAGCTTCCAATCTCTCAAGAACAGCCAAGAATCTCTCCAAAAATCACCAAAAAGCTCAAGAACACATTTTTTCCTCTTTTTCTCTCAAAAGCGTTAAACGGCGACAAAAGAACTTCCCAAAACCCTTCTGGTCAAAAAAACACTTAAATATCTCGGTTTAGTGGTTTTCCCTAAACCAAACCAGTCCAAATCGATAATAAAATCGAACTGGTCGAACCAGAAAAACAATGGTGTCGACCGACACCCACTTGGTGTCGATCGACACCCTCGCCCAAAACGCACAATTCTGATCGCAGGTGTTACATAAAATATAATAAAAATCTACAAAAATTTATTTCAAATTTAAGAATATAAAATCTTTTGAGTAGATTTTTTAAGAAATTACTAGATATGTGAAGTGGAATAATTTTCTTGTAAGTAAATTATAAAAACATATCTAGTTTACATTTTTTACTAGATCAAGATAGATAAAAGAGATAGATATAAAGAGCTCTATCTTCATTAATATACTTCATTAGTAGATTTTATTCCATATATCTTCATTAATCTTCATTTTCACAGTGATTAATAATATACTTTGATATTTTTACCAACTAAGCTGTATGCTTCTGTTTACTATAAAATGCTAACCTTTTCACATAATTTCTTACAAGTTTGATTTAAACATCAAGAGCTCTCTACTTGTTTTCTCTTAGTCCTCTCGCTTAATCAGTTATCAAAGAAAAAGAAAAATGAAGAGTTCTATGCAGTTTATCTCTATACTCTTCTTCCTAATCCTACTTGTTGTCGGACCAGGTATACAAATCTATCTTCCCACTAGCTCTAAACAAATCTACTGAAATATATGAATTCTTTTGGTTATACTATTGAATTCTTATTGTTGATATGGTCTTATATAGGTGTGATGAAGATGGTTGAAGGACAACCCCAAATGTGCGAAGCCGAAAGCATCAACTTCACTGGATTTTGCGAGAAATGGAGAACTTGCAAGCGAGTGTGTATGAGCGAAGGTTTCCCTGATGGTAAATGCAAAGGAACCTTTCACAGGAAATGTTACTGCATAAAGTCTTGTGCTATGTAATTCTACCTAAACAAAATATTATACTGTTATAAATATTTTAATTTATTTGTTTAAAAGAAAAAAGCGTAATTTAATTTTAATCCATCACTAAGTCTAAGAGCATCCCCATCAGTTATATTTTGAGGATGTCTTTTATTTTTTAATCATAAAATGAATGAAAATAATGTTTTAATCGGAAATTTCCCTATGCACAGAGTGTTTTAGATAGTAGATACTCACAGACACATAATGTGTCACTTATCTAGTGGTTACGGTTTATTTTGTTTTATTTTTGGTTTTTCTCTTTCTCTTTTGTTCAGTTGCTTCCCTCTCTCTCTTTCGATTTACCAAAATCGATGAAAACAAAACAATCAATTTTCTGATTGGTTTCCAAATAAAAACAAACAATTGACTCATGTTCGTGTAAATTTGATTGTTTGATTGCTTCCGTTTTAACTGGGTTCGTGTAAATTTGATTTTTTTTTTCTACATCTTGTTCGACTTGTTGACTGATTCAATTTATTCTGGGTTTGTGTAAAAATTGTGTCTTTTTTTTTTTTTTTGGGTCCACTGTAAAAATTGTGTCTTTCGTCTACGTTGTGGTGTAATTGATGAATTGAATGCTTATGTCGAGAGGGTTGGTATTCATGGGGAACTAAATTGCCACAAAAGTGTCTCCATGTTAAATAGATCACAAGTAGATGTCGTTGTTAGGTGTAAGCCGTTTTGTTCTTTCTTTGTTTTCATATGCCTATTATCCATATATTGATTTTCAACCTTTCTTTGTATTTGTCTTACTTGCTCCTTTTTGTAGTTTAGGTGTAATTGATTAACGAAGTGACCAGTTAGAGGAGTAATCAGAGTCTATAAATGTAAAATGCTTGTGGAACTTAAGTACATTTATATGATTACTATTTGTCGCTGTAAAGTATGAAATATTTTGCTTTAGCTAGTATTTGTGGAACTTTTGTAAGAAGCTGTTAATGCCGGTTGTCTTGTCAGAATTATAGAGTTCTGGTGAGATTGTTTCCCGTGTGTCCGATGTTAAGATTGTGAATCCGGGTGCAGTCGTTTCAATGAGTTGGTGTTCAATCACCGATCACGTACTTAAAATATTACTTTTCACGTTATGGGTTCTAGAAAAATATTGCGTGTCCTTCCATTTGACCGGATAAGGTCTAAGTAACAGTATTATGTCCATGTCCGTTACTTCCACGTCTCTGCCTCTGGTCAAATACGCAAGGCGCTCGCCTTCTCTATAAATACAATGAAAATTTTCAGCATCAACTTAAAATCTTCAATCTCAAAGCTCATCTTCAAATTTTGACACAGCCCCCAAGAAAGAAAGAAAAAAAAAAATTTGTTAGCTCGACCACCCATAATTAACTCTTTTGTCTTATCAAAACTCTTATAATAGGTATTTCTATCTATTACAACAAATGGATGGAGGCTTGGGAACAATGTTAATGAAGGTGGCCTTATTTGCTCTGGTTCAAGCTTTGGTGTATCTCATCCTCTCAAAATCGTCCACTGTTTAAACAGGGTCTAAATGGGTAGATCCGTTTAAACCCACGGTGTAACGGGGCTTGATCTAAAGTAAACGGGTAGCCGTTAAAAGAAATGATAACTTTATTTTACCAAAACACTGCCATTTATGACTAGGGTTTTCAAAACATCTATCTTCTCCGAATCTCTCGCTGCAAATGCCTCTGAACTTCAACGTCTTCTCCTCTAATAAACTCACCAACACTCTGCTTCAGCCTCCGAGCCTCTTTGTCTCTTCCTCCATTATCGCCGTTTTGATTCTTAAAGTTTGGCACATAGCCACCGTAGGGATACAATTAGGAGGCTGTGTGAAAGTGAGTTGGCTGGTGATGCTGGTGGCTGGTGAAGAAAAAAAGGAGGTGATCGACGGTGTAAAGTTTACAAGCTAGCTCCGGCCAATCACTAGGTTTTTTAGTTTACTCTTTGTTAATCTAATTAATTTTTTACAAAAATCAATTTAATCAATTAATTAAAGATAAAGTTAAATACCAAATATATTGTGAATTTGACTAAAAAAAGAGGGGAAATTGATTTAAAAAGACATTTTTTCTTCAATTTGTGCCATTATGCTTTTTTTTTTTTTGAAGTTTGGTAGAATAGGTTTTAGAATACAGAAAAATTTCAATTATACCCTTAATAACTCAATTATACCCTTAATAACTCAATTAAACTCTTAATTGTATAAAAAACCAAAATTTCCTTTTTCTGTATTTCTTCTTTTTTGTATACTTCCTAAATTTAATCAAAAAAATACTTTTTTCTTAATCTATTTCCTCATTTTTTTTACAAAATCTAGACATTATTCGCCTACCAAAAATAAAAAATCTCGACATTACTCTCTCTCTCTCTCAGGAGATATCGACACCCTTTTGTAAACCACCGGCGAGAATCGACGACTCCGGTAGCTTCTCCCACCGGCGAGAATCGACGACTCCGGTAGCTTCTCCCACAAGCGTAGGAAAATGTTGAAAAACCTTTAACAAAATCGATTCAAAATGTTTAATGTTTTCAGAACACGTTTTCTAAACATGTTAGAACGTAATCTTAAGAATATATATGATTAGCATAATTTCGGGATTACGTAAATATTTTGTTTCCTTCAATTTCGGATTCAGTTTCTAAATTATGGAGAACATAGAGTAAAGTGTAGAATTAGTGTTCTAATTTTCGCAGGACACATGATAAAATGTAGATTTCATATTCTGACTTCAGTAGAATATGTATAAAGTGAAGAAAACAAATTCTAAAATTTGAAGAATATAGAGTTATGTGTAGAATATATATTCTAATTTCTGTAGAACACATACAAAATCCGACATCTAAAAGTTTTAGAAGATATATTGATTCTAAAGTTTTCAGAACAAGTAGAGTGCGAAGAATTTGTAATCTACATTATTTAGAACATGTATAGTATGTAGAATTTATAATCTAATATCTTCAGAATATATACAATTAGTAGAAAATGTATTCTAAATGTTGCAGAATATTTTTTTTTCAATGTTAAAACACCAATTTTTCATCAAAAACACCTAATGGCAACCTATTTCTTATTTCTAGAATTTGTTTTTAGGTGACAGAAATTTTAAAATTGCTTAAAAATTAGTTTCATTTTTTTAAAGGGTAATTTAGGCATAATGACAAATTTAGCGTAGAAGGCATAATGGGACAAATTGAAGAAAAAATGTCCTTTTAAATCAAATTCCCCAAAAAAAGATTACAAGGAATCAATGAGATAAGGTAAGAATTTTATTTTTTTAACAAAACAAGGTAAGAGATTTTAAAACAGTTATTAGTATTAAAAGAAAAAATTGCTTGCTTGTGGAAAAAAAAATGCTTAAACGGGCCTTACGGGTTAGTGTAAGTTTTACTGGTTTAAACGGATTCGGGTTCAAACGGGTTCGGGTTTAAATGGGTATAAAACGTTTCTGCTAAACGGGTAAGGGTTTAAACGGGCAGGATTTAAACGGGCCGGGTCCGCCCATATTAACATCACTACACATAAGTTAATAAGTAAAAGAAAAAGTTTTAGGTACATGGAATTTCATTATAAATTTTTGGTTGAAAAGTTTTATAATATAAATAAAATATTATATATATATTTATATATTTATATATTTATATGTTACTTGTGGATAAGGTTTTAAATATAACTAGATTTTAATCGGTGATACAAGGAAAATAATTTTTTTAATAATTATTAAGAAAATATGTATGTTGTGATTTTTGTGTTTTATTTTATTATCTTTTGATTAATATTTAGATTTTATAATTTTTGATAGATTGCATTTTTTGTTTTTCGTACCGATTAGGATTGGCTTAACATCTCTTGTTACCTTATTTAATATGAAAGATAACTCCAAGGTTGGTTGTCCAAACCGAAAGGTAAAAGTTTACAAAAAAAATTTCAGAAATTAAAGGTCTCGAAGAACGAATAAGACAATCCAGATGTCAAGGATTTAATTATGTAAATCTTACAAAAAGATATTATTTTGCCAAATGTGCTTCTGATTAAGAATATGAGGATATGATAAATATTTATAAACATATTTTAATACTATCTATATTACAATTTTAATTATAAAATATAATAAAAATCTACAAAACTTTATTTTAAATTTAAGAATATAAAATCTTTTGAGTAGATTTTTTAAGAAATTACTAGATATGTGAAGTGGAATAATTTTCTTGTAAGTAAACTATAAAAAAATTTCTTGTAAGTAAATTATAAAAACATATCTATTTTACATTTTTTACTAGATCAAGATAGATAAAAGAGATAGATATAAAGAGCTCTATCTTCATTAATATACTTCATCAGTAGAAATTATTCCATATATCTTCATTAATCTTCATTTTCACAGTGATTAATAATATACTTTGATATTTTTACCAATTAAGCTGTATGCTTCTGTTTACTATAAAATGCTAATCTTTACACATAATTTCTTACAAGTTTGATTTAAACATCAAGAGCTCTTTACTTGTTTTATCTTAGTTCTCTCGCTTAATCAGTTATCAAAGAAAAAGAAAAATAAAGAGTTCTATGCAGTTTATCTCTACACTCTTCTTCCTAATCCTACTTGTTGTCGGACCAGGTATACAAATCTATCTTCCCACTAGCTCTAAACAAATCTACTGAAATATATGAATTCTTTTGGTTATACTATTGAATTCTTATTGTTGATATGGTCTTATATAGGTGTGATGAAGATGGTTGAAGGACAACCCCAAATGTGCAAAACCAAAAGCATCAACTTCACTGGATTTTGCGAGAAATGGAAAACTTGCAGGCGAGTGTGTATGAGTGAAGGTTTCCCTGATGATAAATGCACAGGATTCGTTGACAGGAAATGTTACTGCTTGAAGCCTTGTGCTATGTAATTCTACCTAAACAAAATATTATACTGTTATAAATATTTTAATTTATTTGTTCAAAAGAAAAAAGAGTAATTTAATTTTAATCCATCACTAAGTCTAAAAGCATCCCTATCAGTTATATTTTGAGGATGTCTTTTATTTTTTAATAATAAAATGAATGAAAATAATGTTTTAATCGGAAATTTCCCTATGCACAGAGTGTTTTAGATAGTAGATACTCACATACACGGGTCACTTATTTATTTTTTATTTTTTTGAACAAAATGTAAAATTTATCTAGTGGTTACAGTTTATTTTGTTTTATTTTTGGTTTTTCTCTTTCTCTTTTGTTCAGTTGCTTCCCTCTCTCTCTTTCGATTTACCAAAATCGACGAAAACAAAACAATTCAATTTTCTGATTGGTTTCCAAATAATAACAAACAATTGACTCATGTTCGTGTAAATTTGATTGTTTGATTGCTTCCGTTTTAACTGGGTTCGTCTAAATTTGATTTTTTTTTTCTACATCTTGTTCGACTTGTTGACTTGAATGATTCAATTTATTCTGGGTTTGTGTAAAAATTGTGTCTTTCGTCTACGCTGTGGTGTATTTGATGAATTGAATGCTTATGTGGAGAGGGTTGGTATTCATGGGGAACTAAATTGCCACAAAAGTGTCTCCATGTTAATTAGATCACAAGGAGATGTCGTTGTTAGGTGTAAGCCGTTTTGTTCTTTCTTTGTTTTCATATCCATATATTGATTTTCAACCTTTCTTCGAATTTGTCTTACTTGCTCCTTTTTGTAGTTTAGGTGTAATTGATTAATGTTCAAGCCATTAATTAGTGAAACCAATGAGCCAAAGAATTGAAATTGATGATGAAAAGTATCATAGGTTTTTAACCCTCTCTCATTCATTTACCATTGAGTTTGTTGTTCAGTGGTGTCTAAGGTCAAGAAGATCATGGTAAGTCGATTAATTTGTTAGATTTCTAGATTTAGGTAATTGACAATAACTAAGATCAGATTTAGTGTGGCTTTCTTGGATTTGATTGTGATTGTGATGTGTGTGTTATGTGTGTGTAGGAGCAAGTGATTAAAGTAAAAGAAACTGAGATATCACCTATAACTCAGTTTTCTTCATGGGTTTGGAGTGGGTCTCGTTACTCTTTTCCATAACTTGACCTTGATTTTTAGCAGCAATAACTTACCCAAATATGGTTGTGTTGAGTATGTATTAGCTGGTTGATGGTTCAACAATGTATGTAGTGATTGTGGTGAGGATGAGAGACAGAATTGATAGAATCGAATTGAGAATATTGGATTTCTCTTTATGTGAGAAAATGGTGTAATTATTTTTTGTTTTTGTTGCAGAAAAACATGTTTATCCAGCAGTTCCAGGTCACTGTCCATGAGAAGCAAAGTGATTGGTGCGATCCATCTCTTTTGACAACCACAAAGCCTGTGTGTTTCCAATAAAACAAGTTCAGGTACATGTTTCTTAGAGATGTTTAATATCTTATATTTTCCCTAGTTATCATTTGAAAGTTGAGTTTAGGCAGTCACCGGAGCACTCATTGCTAATTCATTGAAAAAGGAATGCAGCTGCAAAGGTGATCTCAGACTTGTTCATAAAGCGTTATCGGAGACATCTTTGACGTTTGGAGTGCAGCTGCAAAGGTTTAGTACAAAGAGAACAAGAACCTGTGAATTTGCATATCGTTATTTGATGCTCTCACCTCACATGTATGATTAGAAATACAGCTATGTATTTGATGCAAAGACTCGTTACCTCATTTGGATTAGTGAAGCAGGTTTGTTTGTTTGATTGTTTGAGGTGATTTTTTATACTTAAAACATTTTTAATAAAAAATTATATAACACACCCATATTTAAGGATGACTAATGGGAGGAGAAAAAATAAAAACAAGGGAGTGAAAATCTAAGCTTAGATTAGTATTATTTTTAATATTATTAAAACTTAGAGCCACTCATTTGAGTATTACTGATGGGCATGCCCAATATTGATAAACATAATTTAATACTTATCTATATTAAAATTTTAATTTTAAAATATAAGAAAAAACTACAAAAATTTATTTCAAATTTTAAAAAATAAAATCTTTTGAGTAAATTTTTTAAGAAATTACCAGATATGTGAAGTGGAATAATTTTCTTGTAAGTAAATTATAAAAACATATCTATTTTACATGTTTACTAGATCAAGATAGATATAAAGAGCTCTATCTTCATTAGTATACTTCATTTGTAGCTTTTTTTCCATATATCTTCATTAATCTTCATTTTCACATTGATAAATAATATACTTTGATATTTTTACCAACTAAGCTTCATGCTTCTGTTTACTATAAAATGTGAACCTTTTTCACATAATTTCTTACAAGTTTGATTTAAACATCAAGAGCTCTTTACTTGTTTTCTCTTAATTCTCTCGCTTAATCAGTTATCAAAGAAAAAGAAAAATGAAGAGCTCTATGCAGTTTATCTCTACACTCTTCTTCCTGATCCTACTTGTTCTCGGACCAGGTATACTAATCTATCTTCCCACTAGCTCTAAACAAATCTACTGAAATATATGGATTCTTTTGGTTATACTATTGAATTCTTATTGTTGATATGGTCTTATATAGGTGTGATAAAGATGGTTGAAGGACAACCCCAAATGTGCGAAGCCCAAAGCCTCAACTACCGCGGATTTTGCGTGAGCTGGAGGATTTGCAAGCGAGTATGTATGAGCGAAGGTTTCCCTGATGGTCAATGCAAAGGAGAAGATTTCTTTGACAACAAAAAATGTATGTGCATGAAGCCTTGTGCTATGTAATTCTACCTAAACAAAATATTAAATAGTTATAAATATTTTAATTTATTTGTTTTAAAAAAAAAGTAATTTAATTTTAATCTATCACTAAGTCTAAGAGTCTAAGATATCTATACATGTACTCAAAACTAGCTCTATTTTACAATATATGGCTACTAAGCTTTGTTCGATAAATTTGACTCTTTTATATTTTTTAATTATTAAATATTCTAATAGAATTAAACAAGTGTTGATATTTTATTGATAAATTGACACGTGTCACAAGATTGTTAATGAGTAACTTTGAAACAAAGCTTAGTATAATAAGATAAGCTGATAAATATTACTGATAAGTTATATAATATAGATAAAATGTTAAAAATTATATACTTGTGGATTTAGTTTTTAATATAATATACTACTTGTGGTTGTGGATATGATTAATGTTGATAAACATATTTTAATATTTTACTACTCCCTCTGTTTCACAAAGAGTGTCATTTTGACATAATGCACACAAATTAAGAAAATTATCTAAATTTCTATTTTACCCTTTATAAATGCACTAAAATTTTTCTCTTTCTAATTAATTAGCTCAAATTATAGGGATAAAAAAAAGAATTTGATCTTTAAAACTGCATTGAAAACATAAAATGACACTCTTTTTGTAACAAAGAAGATGTGTCAAAATGACACTCTTTGTGAAACGGAGGGAGTATATTATAATTTTAGAATATACTAAAAATCTACAAAATTTCATTTAAAAATTAAGAATATAAAATCTTTTGAGTAAAATTTGTAAAAAAATACTATAAGTGGTGTGGAAAATTTTTATTCTAGATAAATAAAAAAACATATCTATTTTGCAAACTTTACTAGATCAAGAGATAAATATATAGAAAACAATCTAGCACATATATATATATATATATGAAACAATCGACCCTTTTTCTTATATATATATATATATATATATATATATCATAATTAAGCGTCCCATAATACTTAATTAAACCCACGAGACCACAAATCATCATTGAACCAATAACAACCAATATGCAAAGCGGAAACATACCAACTATACAACATTCCTAACATTTGTAACCAACAACCTAGCATTCTAGCCGGTGTTAATCTCTGCAGCTTAATGACCGAACTATGTGGTGTCCAGTCAATTACCAGAGCTTTCTTGTTCGATCTCTCGATCCCTCATGGCCACATCATTCGAAACATGATCGAACAGAAGCTCAACGATTACATCTCCCAGTACAAGAAACAGGGTATTTCCGACTATAGTTGGCGACTAATACCATAGTCGGTAAATTTAGCGACTATTTCGCTACTATCTGGCGACTGTTTGGTGACAAATACAACGTAGTCGTTTATTAGTCGCTAATTTGCAACAAAAAATATTTGTCGCTAAATGGCAACTAAATAGCGATGAAATAAGGAAGTTGTGAATATTGTCCCCTAATAGTCACCAAATTAGCGACTAATACAATAGTCCTTAAAATAGTCATAAATTTAGCGACTAAATTGCGACACTTTCGGTGGGTTGGAATTTTGTAGCAATGCGGTCGCTAAAAGTTGGTTTAAAACACGTTTTTCTCATTCCGGGTTAGGTGTACATGTTTTTAGTGACTACGTGATATAGTCACTTTTTTGTCGCTAAATATGCCTATATAAACTCAGCTCACGAGTTTTTCTCCTCATTCACATAAACACAAAGCAACACTAAAAAAACATGGTCATAGAGATTTATAATAATGTCATGAAGTTACAATTATAGTAATTTCCGGGAGTGGATGTACAAGAGGATCGATGAGGTGACGGAAAAATTTTCAGAAGAGTTCAGAGCCGGGATGGAGCAGTTCATGCAATTTGCAAATAGTTAGCCATTTGCACAAGAAAACGGGGTAAGTTTTTTTTGCCCTTGTAGTAACTGCAAAAACGGGAAGCGTTTTCTGGGGATGAAAATTTGGAATCATCTTTTTAGTTATGGGTTTATGCCAGATTATTATGTCTGGTATAAGCATGGGGAAAAAATTAATATGGATATAGGAACGAGTACTGCTGATCCGACATTTATTAATGGGAGTGAGAAAGTAGGTAATGTAGTAGAAGATAGATATGTGGATATGGTGAATGATGCATTTCCTTCTAATGTGAGTTTTGATGATAACTATCAATGGGATGGGGGTTATCAGAATGTAAAAGAACCCGTACTTAACCAGTCAAAAAATTCTATGACTTGTTAGAAAGTGCAAAAAATCCAATATATGATGGTTGTCGTGAAGGTCACTCACAATTATCCTTAGCTGCTAGAGTCATGCGAAATAAGGCAAATTATAATATGAGTGAAAAGTTAGTAGATTCAGTATGTGAAATGTTGAGTGATTATTTACCAGAAGGAAACTAGGCTACGGGTTCTCATTACGAGACAGAGAAATTGATGCGCAATTTAGGACTCACATATCATACAATTGATGTTTGTATAAACAATTGTATGTTATTCTAGAAAGATGACAAAAAAAGAAGAAAAATGTTTGTTTTGTGGTGCACCAAGATGGAAGCCTAAGAATGACCAATGCAGAATAAAAGCACCATATAGTTGTATATGGTACTTACCTATTGCTGATAAACTGAAGAGAATGTATCAGAGTCACAAGACTGCAGCAGCAATGTGATGGCATGCCGAGCACCAAGCAAATGTGGGAGAAATGAGTCATCCTTCTGATGCAGCGGAGTGGAAGTATTTTCAAGAATAAAATCCTCAATTTGCTAAAGAACCTTGTAACGTGTATCTGGGATTGTTTACTGATGGTTTCAATCCATTTGGGATGTCTCATCACCATTCGTTATGGCTTGTGATATAGACACCATATAATCTAACCTTTCGTATGTGCATGGATACAAAGTACTTGTTTCTTACAATTTTGATATCTTTCTCTGGCAGGTGACAAATGTAAGTAAAGAAGACTGTATGCTAAGTTCTTCAGTCGAAGAAAAATATTTGTATGAATGCTATAGACGTATAATTACATTGAACTACCACCTAGAATAGCATGTTTTGGAATGCATTATCTAACTCTAGACTTATCAGAAGTGGCTTAAGAACTTATAAGAAGAAGATTTTCAGATTGAACTTACTGTATGTGCATAGCAACGTAAGTACCTCACGTTCTCTCTAGATTTTTCTACTAGGTGTTTCAGTTCAAGTGATTTACCATTTCAGAAATAAATCGACGATTGTTCAATTTCTATTTTTATATGATTTTTTTACTGCAACCTCAAGGACAATCGACAAATTGTGTAAATAGGAAACGATCAGGGATATAAAAACCTAGTAAAGGTTAAAATCCCTTCTCTATATGTATCTTAGATTGATTTATTTTCGTAAAAAAGAAAGGTACTTTGCAATAAATAAGAAAAAGGTTCATGTAGTGATGATACTGAGTTCCTGTACAGTGTTACAGAGAAGAAACATATTGAGAAAACTCTTCAGTCTTGTTGTTTGCAAAAAAGTTTGGCACAGAGTTGGGAGCAGCGGATAGATTCTTACAAGATATAAAACTTAATGTTCCTTGTAGTGTATTTTTTCAGGAACCTGACCAACCTGTAAAGAGGAAAACAACGTGATACGGTATGCAGAGTACGTTAAACGGTTCAATGCATCAAAGACTGTTACCGAGATCCCCTTAAATCAAAACAAAGATAAAAAATTGGTTCGAGAAAGCGAAGTTTCAACTTTTATGAGTTACATAACAAGTCAGATATTTTGTTGGTCTAATGCTTATCTGGTTGGTAGTAATGTTCAAACATTAATTGATTGCAGGTTCTCGTTAAACATAAACAATGGCTTCAGGAACTTACGTCAGTGGAGCTTAGCCACCGATGTGTATCATTGGTCTATTAGCTGTTTTGGCAATGTCAAGCATTCCAGCGTGTGCGGCTTTCTTCCTCTTCACCTGAAACCCATTGTGAATTGTTAAGTCTCAAATACAACCGAAAATAGAGGAATGATTTCGTAACGATTGGTAAAACCAGATGAAGCAACTAAAGAATTCATACAGCAGCGCCTATAATTTCCCTTAGCGCCTCGTCATCAGCACCAGACCGGAGAGGATCTCTCAAACTAACCTGTTTACAGGTAACAACATGAATATCATTCTTAACATTATTGAGAAGCAACCACGAATCCACAAGTGTACCGGTAATCAAGTTATTTCACACTTGTAACTCAGCCACTTAAATCAAACAATTACTAACTTTCAGCAACAAAAAAAGGTTTGGATACCTCTGAAGGACCAAACAAGCAAACTTTGAAGTTCCCATCTGCAAGAAGTCTTAATCTATTGCAGCCAGCACAGAAGTGTTCTGTCATGGATGTGATGAAAGAAACAGAACCGCAATGCCCATCGATCGTAAAGTTCTTAGCTGTTTCAGTAGGGTGATCTTGCATACGTTTTATACTCGGAAAGCCCTTGACCTGTTTACCATAACAACTGAAACCAATCATGAAAATGCTCAAGGAAACGTTGACTAATCTCCCAAAAAGGCCAAACATTTTGAGAAAATTCTACCTTACCACTTTATCCATCACTTCTGCATAAGGCACAAGTTTCTTTACATTCCAAACATTTCCATCAAAGGGCATAAACTCAATGAACCGAACATTAATTGGCTTATCGCGTGTCAACTCCACAAAATCACAAATCTCATCATCATTCAATCCCCTCATGACAACACAATTGACCTGTCAAGAAGACCAAGGACGATACAAAAAAACACTCTCCACCATCAAATAACGTTCTGCTGGCAATCAAATGGAAAAAAAAATGAGGGAGGGATTATATTAACATACTTTCACAGGATCGTATCCAAGCTCAATAGCAGTATCAATCGATTTCATAACCCTATCGTGCCCTTTACGTCTAGTCAGAAACTCAAACTTTGCTGGAACAAGAGTATCCAAGCTAATATTTAGCGAATCAAGGCCACATTCTTGAAGCTTTGGTAGCTTTCTAGCAAGAGTGATACCGTTGGTAGTGATAGCCAAATTCTTCAACCCTTTTAAGCTAGACAACTGCATACAAATCTCTTCGATGTCTTTTCTAACGGTAGGCTCACCACCAGTCAACCTAATCTTGTTAACCCCAGCAGAAACAAAAAGACCAGCCAACCTAACAATCTCAGACTGTGACAACAAGTCAGAATTAGGAGTAAGTTCCACACCTTCAGAGGGCATACAGTACTGACACCGGAGGTTACAGCGCTCAGTCAAAGATATCCTCAAGTAGGTATGTAACCGACCAAAAGAATCAATCAACATGTCAGAAACTGGATTATCTTTGGTCTGACTCTGATCAACCTGAGCTGCATAATTGCTAAACGAACGCTCACTAGTAGTAGCAATAGTTCTTGTCACAGAGCCTGAACCAAACTGCATACACAAGAAGGGAAGAGACCACAATTAAGAAGAATTGATTTTCACATCAGCACACACATATATTAACATTTCATGGTCTCTTAATTCCTTAAAACCAATTCGAAAAAAGCAACCAACTTTGAGTGGAGAAATCGAAACCCATTAGCAGAAGAGAGAGAAATCAGCAAAAGGAAATAGAGAAAAAGTTTGGAAATTTACCAGGAGAAAGTTGGAATTTTTGAAACCCAAGTGGTAAGCAGTGAATTTGGAATAGCACCTCCTCATCGTTTAACAAAAACTGTAGAGAAGATCGAATGAGAATTGCTGAGAAGATTAAAAAAAAAGGACGAAGAAAAAAGAAAAGAGATGATGATGACCTTTGGTAGACGAAGAGAGTCTTTGTTGATCTCAAAGGACTAAACAACTAGGTTGAGAAAGTGAAGACGGCACTTAAGTATTTTAGTAAAGAGAGTTTCGTCTTTTCCGAAGACATATGTGCCGGTGACCGGTTATCGGGACCTTCTTCATTGGATTGGATGGTCCAACTATTGATGGATGTGAATAAGAAGATTGCATCTAGATCTCGGATATGTTTACTAGTGGATTTACTCAATCATTAACTGTGAAACCATAACATACAGTTCATTATTAAAATAAAATGTTATAAAACATTATATTTTATGTAACAAACAGCCAAACAAACATGTGAATCCAACATAAAAATTAATTTTACAAGTGTGAAGCGTCACTAAACTTTTCTTTTTATTTACAAGCAAACATAGAAACCAGATTCACCAGCCAACCTAATTTATTCTTTTATTTATGATATTATTAAGTTCAGGAATTCTAATTAAATATTAGTAGTATATTACACGAGAATTATGTAGAGAGCTTTATGATATTTTTATTTCGTAAATTAGTAATACATACTCCTCCTACTAGCTTTACTAGCTACAAAATAAATACTCAATATATTTATAATGAAAACTTATTTAAAGAATTTCTTTTGTAAATTTAATATAACTATTTTGTAAATTTAAAGTTTACGATGAAATTAACTTGAAGAATTTATAATTATGGATGTCAAAAAAAAGTTTTTTTTTCCTTTATAAAAGAAAAAGATATCAACATTTATTTCTTTGACTAGTATACGTACAGACTACAAATATATAAGAACACAAACGCTATCGTATGCATTTTGCAGATATTTTCCTTAAAATATCAGATTTTATTTCACATGTTTCCATTGTTCTTCATTGTCGTATTCATCGAGAAAGAGAATACGTTGCTCCGATACCAATAGAGCTTCATACACGTTGACCAAAAAACAAATACAGAAACTATACACGTGTGTGCAGGTGCGTGTGTGTTTACTATAAAATGCGACATTCTCACACTAATTTTTTACAAGTAAACTTCAATTTCAAAAATTATATCTTAAGTAGTTGTTAACCAAAGACATGCAATGCAGTTAAGCTCAACCATTTTTGTTTTCTTAATCATACTTCTCGCCCGCCACACCAGGAATGCAATTATAGTTGGTCACAGCTCACAATATTAAGTACGTAGTTACGTTATAACCAAAACTACTAAAACATATAGTACTAAAATCCCCTTTTAAGTTAATACAATGGTTTATGCGTCTACTAATTAATTTTAGTATTTGATGATGTTGTAGAATAGGTCCACAATATAACTATAAATATTCTCCTAATTTGCGATGGACTTTTGTAGCTAAAAAAATCGATAGGCTATTGTAAAACAAATAAATTTTACATAACTTTCAAAATTTATCGCAAATTTTATCACTAATATTTGATTTTTTTGCAAAGGTATATTTATCATCAATTTTGGTTACAGCTATTTAGGCGTTACATGAAAATCAATTTTGGTTACAGCTATTTAGGCGTTACATGAAAATTATTAGGCATTGGATGGGTACCATATATAAAAATGGTTGTAGTAGTGACAAAAGTTTGCGTCATTTCTTATTCAATAAAAACATAAAAATAATCAGAGATATAGATATGGTTGACGCGGACAACATATGTGTGAAGCAAAGAGAAGAACCTGAACTAAACTGGAAGGGCATGTGTATGAAATGGAGGAATTGTCGACAAGTATGCATTAGCGAAACCGCGAAGGTGTTACCGACGGTCGTTGCAAAGAATTCACCCACATATGCATATGTAGGAAGCCATCTTTTGACCCTCCTCATGAAGTTTTTGTTTTTCAACCAATATTACGGTTTATTTTTAATTATGGAGATTAATTATAGAAAAAGAGTATAACGATGTACTTTTAAGTTTTATTAAACTATGTACATTTTTCATTATTTTTGTCCCATTTTGGGATCATTAGAGAATAGGTTTCAGATCACAACTTGATTCTCGATTAGTGACATAACATCCAAACTTTATCAAATTACTCTGCCTAAACTTCGAATGGACTCAACAACTTGAGTTCTCCACGCCCTTCACTAAAGCACAACAATTTATTTTAGTTGAAATAACTTTGTGAAAATAATACGACAGTCACAAATCGACCCATAAAAACAGATTGTGACATATTGACGACTTTCTAAACTTTATTTTCTTCTTCCAATACAATATTATACTATTTATATATATATATATGATTTTTTTTTTTTTTTAAATTATGAATTACCTTAAATGTTTTTTGGATTTGTCTTCAACAGTAATGTATGGATTAAAACTTTATATAAAAGTAAAAAGAATCTTAGCAAAAAAAAAAATGTAAAAAGAATAACGAACTAATAATTCATGTTCCGATTATGTATACAATTTCCATTTTCAATCGACGAGAATAATAAAAGAACCCTTTGGCATATATAGAATTTAACTTTTTCTACATAATATGATTAAACTAACATAAGTAGGTGAAAAAACATAGGAGGAAGAAAGAAGAAGGACCGAGCATCTTCTAAAGAGTGAAAAAGCATTAAGGGAACATTGGAATATGGGGAGATAACATGTCGTGGACAACATTCTTGATTAATTAGTAGTAACTTGGCGCCTGTCTTGTTCCCGTTGCTTTTCCCCAATCTTTATCCCCAAATCTCTCTCTCTCTTACTCATACTCTCTCTCTGATACTACTACTACTACTTTGGGGGAAGATGATAGCTTCTTCTTGCTTCTCCGTGAAGCTGTCGTAGGTTCTGGTGGTCCTCCGCTTCTCTTTAATTTTTCCTCTTTTTGCCCAGGTAATGATTGATCTCTGGGTTTATGGGGTTGGAAGCTTTGTGGGGTTTAAATTCAAAGGTTAAATTTTTAAACTTGGGTAATTCACTGAACTTTTTATTATGAGTGAGACTATAGATTCGTCTTCTTGGTCTTCTTCATCTGAGTAATTTTAAATTAGTTATCAATTGGATTGTAATCTAAGTTGATTTTATTGTCGATACTATCAAAGTTGAATCCTTTCTAACTTATCAAATCAGGGTTCTCTTGTCTCTCGGTATAGATTAGCGAAGATAGTGGTGGTGGTGGTGGATCGAGGTTCTGGGTTATTAGGTTTCGTGATAAAAAGTTTGTGCTTTTACACATCTTCTGCTACTTTTTGGTCTGACAGATTCCTTTTTCTTTTACTAAACAAAGCAACTTTTTTTTTTAATTTAGCATTTATCGTCTCTTTTCGATGATATCTATTTTATCGGAGTGTATCTCATCTTGCTTCGGAGTGAAACAAATCATTTTTTTTTGTGTGTGGTCGGATTGTGTTGTTTGATTGCAATCTCTTTCAGAGAACTTATGATTTGCTCTTTTTTTCAGTTTAAGTACTTCTCAAAGTTTGTTCTTTTTGATGGATGGTGTAAAAGCTCTTTTGAGTTGACAGATACTTATCATCATATTTGGGCTCAGTTTATTTTTAGTAGGATTTAGAAGATCATGGCTCAAAGGAGAGGACCTGATCCGCCTCCGCCCCAGAGGCGGATTCTGCGGACTCAAACTGCTGGTAATCTTGGAGAGGCTATGCTGGACAGTGAAGTGGTGCCATCGTCTCTTGTGGAGATTGCTCCTATCCTTCGTGTAGCTAATGAAGTTGAAGCTAGTAACCCGCGTGTTGCTTACTTATGTGAGTTGAAAAAAATCGCCTGATGATGTGGTTTTCTCATCTTAAATGATCTTGACAAAATCCATGGATGTTTCTCTCAGGTCGGTTTTATGCGTTTGAGAAGGCACACAGGCTTGATCCTACATCAGGTGGACGTGGTGTTCGCCAGTTTAAGACTGCGCTTCTTCAACGGTTAGAACGGGTGAATATCGTCGCTTCATTTACTCTGCTTGAGTTTTTCCATCTTCTTCATGCTGTTGTCTTGCCAGGGGATTATGTGTCATTTTGCCTTATGTTTTAAATTTTTGCAGGAGAATGAAACAACTCTTGCAGGAAAGCAGAAGAGTGATGCACGCGAGATGCAGAGTTTCTATCAGCACTACTACAAGAAATACATCCAAGCTTTGCAAAACGCTGCTGACAAAGCTGACCGGTTTGTGTTTGATGGAACTGTTTGTTCAGCCAAATCTGCTGGAATTCTATCTTTCTGTGTTTCTCATTTATACTACAAATTTGTTTTACTTGTAGTGCTCAACTTACAAAGGCATATCAAACTGCTGCTGTTCTCTTTGAAGTCTTGAAAGCTGTTAATCAGACAGAAGATGTGGAAGTGGCTGACGAGGTAAAGCTGATAGTAGATTATATCTCGTTGGGTTTAAATCTCTTGCTTCTGTTCTTATGCAGGTTCTTAGCCATGCTTTCATGGAAACATCTTGATACTCTCATGAATTGGGTAACTAAATTATTAGCTCACTTCACTTGTTTCTGTTCATCCTTTTTCGTGCTTGTAGATTTTGGAGGCTCATACAAAGGTGGAAGAAAAAAGCCAAATCTACGTGCCTTACAACATTCTTCCTCTTGATCCTGATAGTCAAAATCAGGCTATAATGAGACTTCCTGAGGTTAACCAAACATTCAACTAACTGTTTCGATTGTCTTTCGTTCTTTGAGACAAAATTAAACATTTGCTTACTGTTCTGCAGATACAAGCTACAGTAACTGCACTTCGTAACACTAGAGGCTTACCATGGCCAGCAGGTCACAAGAAGAAACTCGATGAAGACATGCTTGATTGGCTTCAAACTATGTTTGGATTTCAGGTGATACTAGTGAATATCCTGTTTTAGTTTAGTTGACGGACAATTTCTCACTGTGCTGATTGATCCAAACCTTTAAATGGCAGAAAGATAATGTTTCGAATCAAAGAGAGCACTTGATTCTGTTACTTGCTAATGTCCACATTCGACAGTTTCCGAGACCTGAACAGACACCAAGAGTATGTATTCTTTTGAACTTGGATATCATGTTTCCTTGCTTGTCTAATTCTTCTGTATCTGCACTAACGGCCAAAATTACTATTCCCGCTTCCAGTTGGATGATCGCGCATTGACTATAGTGATGAAGAAACTTTTCAAAAACTACAAAAAGTGGTGCAAGTATTTGGGTCGGAAGAGCAGCCTTTGGTGAGGCTTCTCCTTGTAACACCTCATTTTGTTCTTTCTTAGGAATATAGAAACATATGTAGCATATACTTTGGATTTATACGCCTTATGCTTAGTTATCTGATTATCTCTCCTTTTCCCGCTTGTAGGTTGCCGACGATTCAACAAGAGGTTCAGCAGCGGAAACTGCTGTACATGGGACTCTATCTTTTGATTTGGGGAGAAGCTGCAAACCTGAGATTTTTACCAGAATGCCTCTGCTATATATATCACCATGTATGTAAAAAAACAGTCTACCCTATCTATCTTAAGTAACCAAGTGGTGTATCATTCTCTAAAAAATATCAGTTCAGTTTAGCGAAGGGTTGTGATCAAATCGTGATCTTGACTAATACCTACTAATCGACTACTAAAATTAGAAGAAATCCAAACGTTATATATAGTGATGATGAGGCAATAAACCAGTGCAAGGACTTAGTAATGCTTAATTTGAGTAGGATTTTTTTTGCTACCTGTGTCTAACTCCGTGTTATATGATTTTCTGAATTTGTTCAGATGGCTTTCGAGTTGTATGGAATGTTGGCGGGGAGTGTTAGTCCAATGACAGGGGAGCATATTAAACCTGCATATGGTGGTGAAGATGAAGCCTTCCTGCAAAAAGTAGTTACTCCTATATACAAAACAATAGCAAAGGTTGGTTGCTTCGAGTTTCAAGTCTTGATCATTTTGTCTTCTTTAGCATTCGTCCGATCCATTTCCTTCATAGTCATCTTCATATTTGAGCACTATAGGAAGCAAAGAGAAGTAGAGGAGGAAAATCAAAGCATTCTGAGTGGAGAAACTACGACGACTTGAATGAATATTTTTGGTACAAGGCAGTTGATCGTCTCGTAACATTCTGTAAAACACGTCTTTTTACATTTCTTCATGGTGGAACTTCATGTCTTTAAACTTGTTAGGTCAATTCGGTGCTTTCGGTTAGGGTGGCCTATGCGAGCTGATGCTGATTTCTTTTGTCAGACAGCTGAAGAACTTAGACTTGACAAAAGTGAGGTACGGATAGAAGAAACTAAATGATGGCTTTCGTTATTTTGATTCTTGTTTACAAAATAGTTTGAATTGTTTTCTTATAATTTTTTTGAACTAAGTGTTTGATATCAAACTATCTCTCAACTTGAACTGTTCATAATGTCTGTTAGAGTAACTTACAATTTTCTAAACTTTAAATTGTATTTCAACAAGTCATGAGCAACGTTAAGTAGAAGAGTTCCAACTGTTCCATTAATTTTCTCAAGTTTTGTGTATCTAGAATTTCATAGTTGATGTTCACATTGCTGCAGAATAAACCCAAAACTGGAGATAAATGGATGGGCAAAGTCAATTTTGTTGAGACACGATCCTTCTGGCATATATTTAGAAGTTTCGATAGAATGTGGAGTTTCTATATCCTGTCTTTGCAGGTACGACTAATTAGTAAATTTAATTTCCAAACTTGTATTTTCTTGACCGGTCATGTAATCTGATGTTTTTTTTTTTTTTTTAAGGCAATGATCATAATTGCTTGGAATGGATCTGGGGATTTGAGCGGCATCTTTCAAGGTGATGTGTTCCTAAAGGTTTTGAGCATCTTCATTACGGCAGCTATATTAAAACTTGCACAAGGTAATGATTCGTGAACTTATACCACTTTCATGCGGTTCATTTTCTTATTCTTCTCCCCATAACATCCATTTATATTTTCATGCTGTAAGTGAAGGGAAATTGATCATCTCTAACTAGTCTCTGAATGCTTGTGACTTTCAGCTGTCCTTGATATAGCTCTAAGCTGGAAATCAAGACATAGTATGTCATTCCATGTGAAGCTCAGATTTATCTTTAAGGTAGTTGCAGCTGCAGTATGGGTTGTTCTCATGCCACTAACGTACGCATACAGCTGGAGGACCCCTTCTGGTTTTGCGCAGACTATAAAAAACTGGTTTGGGGGACACCAAAATTCCTCACCTTCATTTTTCATTATGGTCATTCTTATCTACTTATCCCCAAATATGCTCTCTACGGTGCTCTTTGCGTTCCCATTTATCCGACGTTATCTTGAAAGGTCTGACTTTAAAATAGTGATGCTGATGATGTGGTGGTCTCAGGTATTTTATCCATATATCTTATCTTTTATAAATAGCCAGTCCGTGAATGCTAAATAAGAAGGTGACTAATCTTTATTTTTTGTTGACACAGCCAAGACTGTATATAGGGAGGGGTATGCATGAGAGTGCATGGTCACTTTTCAAGTAAGATTGTAAAACTTGAGTTCTATGGTTGAAATTTTGATTGTTCTTACCACAATGCTAAACGAGGTTTCGTGGATGATATCTAGGTACACGATGTTCTGGGTTGTACTTCTATTATCGAAGCTTGCATTCAGTTTTTATGCAGAGGTACTGCAATTTTACATATATTTAATCTGTTGTTTTATTAGTATAACAAGAGCACCATGTAAGGAGCATTTAAAAGCTGAAGAGATTCTGTTCTAACAACCACTGAGAAATTCTAGTGACCTTGTTTTAGTCCACAAATATAGATGTTTCTCATACTTTCCATCTTCAAACCAGATTAAGCCTCTTGTTATACCAACCAAGGATATTATGCGAATTCATATCTCAGTCTACCGCTGGCACGAGTTTTTCCCTCACGGTAATGCCTAATAGCATTTAGGTATTAGCACATTGCAAAATGAATTTTACTGAACAATCTAGTTGTTTTTTTTTCAGCCAAGAGTAATATGGGTGTGGTGATCGCTCTTTGGTCACCTGTTATTCTTGTGAGTTTTCAGATCTTTCGTTGCCGTATGCTTCCTTTTTATGGTCTCCCCCATCTATGCTCACTTTAATATGCAGGTTTATTTCATGGACACTCAAATATGGTATGCGATAGTATCAACTCTGGTTGGTGGTTTAAATGGAGCTTTTCGACGTCTTGGAGAGGTTCATTCTTGCTTTGCATACAAATTTTACAACGAAATGGAATCTGAAGTGGCATGCTCTCACTTACTGATATAATGTCTGAAAAGAAGTTTATTTCATTTGCAGATCCGAACACTAGGAATGTTGAGGTCTAGATTTCAGTCCTTACCAGAGGCCTTTAATGCTTGCTTGGTTCCAAATGAGACGAGTGAAACTCCAAAGAAAAAAGGGATTATGGCGACGTTCACTCGCAAGTTCGAGCAGGTCTGAACACAAGTCTTGTATACCAGTAAATGAAACATATGACAGGAACCAATATTTAGTGACAAATGTTTGTTCTCTCAAATCATTTATTTTGGATAGAGCTCCATTTCAAAATTTTGTTTTTTTTGGTAATTACAGATTCCATCTAGTAAAGACAAGGATTCCGCACGATTTGCTCAGATGTGGAACAAAATTATCAGTAGTTTCCGAGAGGAGGATTTGATTAGCAATAGGTTGAGTGTGCCTGAAATATCTCTCCTTATTTCAGTGTAATGATTGTTAAATCCTTTTATCCGGAGAAGACTTCGTTGATAATATTCATTAATATGCAGGGAGAGGGAACTCCTGCTTGTGCCATATTGGGCTGACCCTGATCTGGATCTTTTCCGCTGGCCACCTTTTCTGCTGGCCAGTAAGGTGAGTATGTATCTTGGTCTTAATTATGATCTTAGGTTGGATTTCTGTTCTTTATTTCTTTTTAATTATTTGTGGCTAAATGTTGTAGATCCCAATAGCTTTGGATATGGCAAAAGATAGCAACGGAAAAGACCGTGAACTGAAAAAGAGATTGAGTGTTGACAGTTACATGACTTGTGCAGTCAGAGAGTGCTATGCCTCTTTTAAAAATCTCATAAATTTTTTGGTGGTTGGAGAACGAGAAGGACAGTAAGTTTTACAAATTAAAATTGTGTTTTGACTCGGAAAATACGTTTTACTTTCCTAATCTATTGGTCTTGTGCAGGGTCATAAACGAAATATTCTCCAAGATTGATGAGCATATAAAGAACGAAACACTGATTATGGAGTTGAACTTGAGTGCTCTTCCTGATCTGTATGGTCAGTTTGTTCGACTAATTGAGTATTTGGTAAGTCTTGTAGCCTTGCCATGTTGAACACCTCTGCAACATTAGCATGAATTTAAAGAAATAACTGATAGGAGTCTACTTGCCACAGATGGAAAACAGAGAAGAAGACAAGGACCAAATTGTAATCGTCTTGCTGAACATGTTAGAAGTAGTGACAAGAGACATAATGGAGGAAGAGGTCCCTAGGTAAGATCATTTGAGATGGGCTTTCTGCTGATTGGTTTGATGAATGTTGTTTGAAGCATACTCATTTGGAGTTTTCTTTCCATAGCATGATGGAGTCAACCCACAATGGAACTTATGTCAAGTACGACGTAATGACTCCTCTTCATCAACAGCGCAAATATTTCAGCCAACTTCGATTCCCAGTGTACTCTCAAACAGAAGCCTGGAAAGAAAAAGCAAGTCTCCTCTTTAAAATTCGTCTATTGGTTCATCCTTGTTCCGCAATAGAGGTGTTTGATCTCTATTGCCTACGGACCTTCTAAGTTATTTTCCCTCCCTTTTCTCATTGTGCAGATCAAGAGGCTTCATCTTTTACTTACTGTCAAAGAGTCGGCTATGGATGTGCCATCCAACTTGGAAGCTCGGAGGCGTCTTACTTTCTTTTCTAATTCATTATTCATGGAAATGCCAGATGCACCCAAAATCCGCAACATGCTTTCATTTTCGTAAGTTCCATTCACTTTCAATTTAACTTTTTGGTCATATTTATTTTGCATGTTCATTTATGAATGGGTGTTATTGATTGATAAATCTTTCTAATTCCATCTTTCCCATGAGAAGTGAAGAAGTAAATATACAATACCCATACATAATCCTATTGTCTCCCCTTTTTGCTTTTCCACAGGGTCCTAACACCATACTATTCAGAGGATGTTCTATTCTCCATTTTTGGTTTGGAGAAGCAAAATGAAGATGGAGTCTCTATACTATTTTACTTGCAGAAGATCTTTCCAGGTTTCACTTTGTCTTTTGTTTTCAAATGTCTTGTGCCACTATAATTGTGTTCTGGATATAGTTCCGTAAACTGAGTCAGTGGTTTACCTTAGATGAGTGGACAAACTTTCTGGAACGAGTTAAATGTGGCAGCGAAGAAGAACTCAGAGCAAGAGAAGAGTTGGAAGAGGAGCTTCGTCTGTGGGCATCTTACAGAGGCCAAACACTAACGAAAACTGGCATGTAGCTTTTTTAGTTCCTTTCTCAGGGAAACTGTGCTTCACGTTTTAGCTGCAGTATATTTTGTTTTGCTGTATGTGTTGTGCCTGATTTATCTGATTTTGATCAACCAGTGCGAGGCATGATGTATTACCGAAAGGCTTTGGAGCTCCAAGCCTTCCTTGATATGGCAAAGGATGAAGGTGCCTTAGGAATCATCGTTATGATTTATCTTTCATTCATGGAAACTGCGAAAACGTTACTAAAACTGCTTTTGTTTTGTTTAAGAATTAATGAAAGGGTACAAGGCTCTCGAGTTAACTAGTGAAGACGCATCAAAGAGCGGAAACTCACTCTGGGCTCAGTGTCAAGCACTTGCTGACCTGAAATTCACCTTTGTGGTTTCATGCCAACAATACAGTATTCAGAAGAGATCTGGTGACCAACGTGCTAAAGACATATTAAGGCTTATGACCACGTATGTATTTTTTCATCATAATTCTTTACAGTTACGTCTTTCCCAGAGTTAAGCTTACCATTTATCTGTTGCAGGTACCCATCTCTACGTGTTGCGTATATCGATGAGGTCGAGCAAACACATAAAGACAGCTATAAAGGGGCAGACGAAAAAATTTATTACTCCGCCCTCGTTAAAGCCGCTCCGCAGACCAAAGCTATGGATTCTTCTGAATCTGTGCAAACGCTAGACCAGGTAAAGAATCAGGATAATTCGATGAAAGCTGTCTAGAACATATTAAATTTGGTGGTCAATTATTTCTGTGAGGCTCTCGAGTAACATAACAGATGAGGTTTTTCCAATCTATCTTCTTATGGCTTTTTTTGTGTTCTTCTCATTTGCATGATTTTTCCTGAAAACTATTTGCGGCCATATTGTTGTGTTCTGGTTTTGGAAACTGAGTATATATATAATTCATTCTGCAGGTCATTTATAGGATTAAGTTACCAGGACCGGCAATACTAGGAGAGGGAAAGCCGGAGAATCAGAACCATTCGATCATTTTTACTCGTGGAGAAGGGTTACAGACAATAGACATGAATCAGGTGCGCACCTACCAATTTTTCATTTTTATCTGAGCTGAGTTACCGAGTTAATCTCATAACGCGCATAGTTAAAATATTGATCTAACCATTCGATAAAACAGGACAATTACATGGAGGAAGCTTTCAAAATGAGGAACTTGCTGCAAGAATTTCTTGAAAAGCATGGAGGTGTAAGAACACCTACGATACTTGGACTTAGAGAGCATATTTTCACTGGAAGGTACCACAGTATGACTTGTATAGTCAATTTGGTCTTCGTGCACAAAATGATTTTTTAATGTCTTGTTCTTGTGGCAGTGTTTCTTCTCTTGCATGGTTTATGTCAAATCAGGAAAACAGCTTTGTAACTATTGGGCAGAGGGTGCTAGCTAGCCCCTTGAAGTAAGTTTTTTAACATATCCCGTTTTGGAATCTTCTGAAGGGAGACCTGGATTTGTAACTTTCGTTTCAACTCCCCCAGGGTACGATTCCATTACGGTCATCCAGATGTTTTTGATCGACTGTTTCACCTTACCAGAGGAGGGGTCTGCAAAGCTTCTAAAGTTATCAATCTTAGTGAAGACATATTTGCAGGTACTTGGATCAACGCCTTTTCTCTGGTGAAACATATATGATCTGGCACCATACGTTTTCTCATGCTTTTGCTGTATTCAGGTTTCAACTCTACACTTCGTGAAGGCAATGTGACTCATCATGAATACATACAAGTCGGTAAAGGGAGAGATGTGGGACTCAACCAGATTTCAATGTTTGAGGCAAAGATAGCTAATGGAAACGGGGAGCAAACTCTAAGCCGTGATCTATATAGGCTGGGGCACCGATTTGATTTCTTCCGTATGCTTTCTTGTTATTTCACTACAATTGGATTCTATTTCAGTACCATGGTAGGTCAAAAATTCTTTTATTTCCTGATTTTATGATACATGGGAAGTTTATATCAGTCTGAAATAACATGAACATTAACTGTACTCTCTCTTACAGTTAACTGTGCTTACGGTCTATGTATTTCTATATGGCCGGCTGTATCTTGTCCTAAGTGGTCTTGAAGAAGGGTTGAGCAACCAGAAAGCTTTTCGTTCAAACTTGCCTCTTCAAGCCGCACTTGCTTCTCAATCATTTGTGCAGATTGGTTTTCTAATGGCCTTACCTATGATGATGGAGATAGGACTTGAGAGGGGATTCCATAACGCCTTAATTGATTTTGTACTGATGCAATTACAACTCGCTTCTGTATTTTTCACGTTCCAACTCGGGACAAAAACTCATTACTATGGTCGAACATTGTTCCATGGAGGCGCGGAGTATAGAGGAACTGGGCGTGGATTTGTGGTGTTTCATGCAAAATTTGCTGAAAACTATAGGTTCTACTCGCGGAGTCATTTTGTGAAGGGTCTTGAGCTGATGATTCTCCTCCTCGTGTATCAGATATTTGGCCACGCCTATAGAGGCGTAGTTACATATATTCTGATCACTGTTTCGATATGGTTCATGGTGGTGACTTGGCTCTTTGCTCCGTTCTTATTCAATCCCTCTGGTTTCGAGTGGCAAAAGATTGTAGATGATTGGACAGATTGGAATAAATGGATATATAACCGAGGGGGAATTGGTGTTCCTCCAGAGAAGAGTTGGGAGTCTTGGTGGGAGAAGGAAATAGGACATCTTCGACACTCGGGGAAACGTGGTATCATCCTCGAGATTATTCTGGCTTTACGCTTCTTCATCTTTCAGTACGGACTTGTGTATCAACTCAGCACTTTTAAACAGGAAAATCAAAGTTTGTGGGTGAGAGAGCTTACTCATCTCAGTTGCTCTTCTTATTTACTGAATCTCTTGGTTTTTCATAAAAACTGACTCTCGATGTTTCACAGATTTATGGAGCTTCATGGTTCGTGATCTTATTTATTTTACTCATTGTAAAGGTATGGTAACTAACTCCATGAACATTCATCTAACATTTTTGAGCTTCTTCTGTATAAGATACCGACAATCTTATGCTGGATCGAGATTGTTTTAAGCTGGATATAGCGGTTATTAAACTGAATGTAACTAATCACAGGGTTTGGGTATGGGAAGACAACGGTTCAGCACAAGCTTCCAGCTTCTCTTCAGGATCATCAAGGGTTTTGTGTTCCTCACATTTCTTGGGATTCTCGTTACTTTCATAGCTCTTCATCTTTTAACACCCAAGGACATCTTCCTTTGTATGCTCGCTTTCATGCCAACCGGATGGGGAATGTTACTGGTAAGTGTTCTCATTAAACTCCTCCTAAAAAAGGTTTTAAGATATATTTTGTGTGTTGTCTGGTTTGTGAGATAGGTTCCTACTGCAATTTAATCAAAACATTTCTTTGTATTTCAGATCGCACAAGCTTGTAAGCCTCTGATTCAACGGCTAGGATTCTGGTCATCGGTTAGGACGCTAGCTCGAGGGTATGAGATTCTGATGGGTTTGCTTTTGTTCACTCCCGTAGCGTTCTTAGCATGGTTCCCTTTCGTGTCTGAGTTTCAGACAAGAATGCTCTTTAACCAAGCATTTAGCAGAGGATTGCAGATTTCTCGTATTCTTGGTGGTCAAAGAAAAGACCGATCTTCCAAGAACAAGGAGTGAACCAATATAAGGAAAGAAACAGCGAGTGTGATGATGATATACACTTTTGTATATATATTGACACTATTAAAAGACAGTTATGCCTCTGTTACTAACTACGTCCCTTTGCCAAGTAATCTATGCTTCTTTCTAGGATTTGGTCGCTCTAATCCGTGATTTTGATTTGGTTTCGGTTCGGCTTACTTGGTTTGTTGAAATCTTCGGTTTTATGAAATAGCTATCAAATAGTGTAGAATAGATCGGTTCTACTTTGGTTTAAAGTAAAATTGATTCGATCCGGTTCGAACCGTTACAAACAAAATTGGGTATATGAGCGAGATCCCTGAAATTGTAGTTATTTTCAAAATGATCCAAAAAGGAAGAATACCAAACCGGTACAATTCGGTTCGATTACTAAACCGGTCTCTCGCGTTTCAACTCGTCTTCTTTGCCAGTTTCCAACTTTTCCGCTTCTAGTGTCGAAATTTTCATGATTTTCCCGCAAAACCCTTTCTGGGTTTAACCCTTTGCAGTGAGCGTCACATCCGTACCTTTGTCTTCCCCAATTTGCTGGTATCTGTAATCGCCGAAGGTGAAAAGATGAGTACGGTCGATAAAATGCTGATCAAGGGTATCAGAAGCTTCGACCCAGAAAATAAGAACGTCGTCACTTTCTTCAGACCTTTAACCCTAATCGTCGGTGCCAACGGTGCCGGCAAAACTGTAAAACTCTTTTAACCCCAATTTCGCCCCCGTATTTGAGTAATCTATTTGTTTATTATTATTTCGTGATTTTTTGACTACAGACGATTATAGAGTGCTTGAAGGTATCTTGTACAGGAGAGTTACCACCGAACGCGAGGTCTGGTCAAAGCTTTATTCATGACCCTAAGGTTTGTTTCCTCTAGATTCTCAGTTCTATTGTTGTGATTTATGCGAGCTTTTTCAATGAATGTGGAATTCAGTATTTTGATAGGTTGCTGGGGAAACGGAGACAAAAGCGCAAATTAAGCTGAGATTCAAGACAGCTGCAGGGAAGGATGTGGTATGTATAAGGTCATTTCGATTGACACAAAAGGCTTCAAAGATGGAGTACAAGGCAATTGAGAGTGTGCTTCAAACCATTAATCCTCACACTGGAGAGGTTGCATTTTTTTCTTCTTGCTATCAATCTTTCATTTAGTTTCTTCTCTCACTTTTTTAGCTATGTATTTCATATCTTGGTTTTTGTTTGAAGGTCCCGAGCTTAGTGTGTTAGACTATCTATATTTCCTACAACGTTAGTGTTAGACTATCTTTAGACTAGGAGAAATGATTTTACTATTGCTTTGTTTTATATTCCTCATTATTCTTGTATCTGTTCCATTGCAGAAAGTATGTCTCAGCAACAGATGCGCTGACATGGATAGGGCGATACCAGAGTTGATGGGTGTGTCCAAAGCTATTTTAGAAAACGTCATATTTGTGCATCAAGATGAGTCTAACTGGCCACTGCAAGATCCTTCTACTTTGAAAAAGAAATTCGATGACATTTTCTCAGCCACCAAGTATCACCAAGATTTCTGTTAAAACTATCACTTCCTTGCTGTATTTTTTGTAGAAGAAACCGATTCCAGAAACTGTAACGTGTGTTCAACATGAAACAGATATACAAAGGCGCTGGAATTCATTAAGAAACTTCACAAGGATCAAGCTCAGGAAATAAAAACTTTTAAGTTAAAGTTGGAAAATCTGCAGACCTTGAAAGACGCAGCTTATAAGGTATGCTAGACATTAGCTTGTTTGACATTGATTTTTCTTTTCATTTTCAGTATCCCTGGTCACGGACGCAAAATGTTGTTTTTGTTAAGTCAAAAGGAACAAATTAACACTGACGCAAGATTGATTTAATTCTGTAAAATGATTATAGACTAGTATTGTATACATATAGTATGCATGTTCTTAGGCTGTGTGGGCTATTCTTATGCCATGATACTCATACTTCCTATACAGCTTCGTGAGAGCATTGCTCAAGATCAAGAAAGGACAGAGTCTTCTAAAGTTCAGATGTTGGAACTGGAAACTAGCATTCAGAAAGTCGATGCTGAAGTTCATAATAAGGAAATGATGTTAAAAGATCTGAGAAAGCTACAGGACCAAGTATCAAGAAAAACTGCCGAGAGGAGCACCTTGTTTAAGGAGCAGCAGAGACAGTATGCAGCATTACCTGAGGAAAATGAAGGTTTTCTCTTTTACTATCACAATGTTAAGGCTATTTCTTGGGGTTCTTCTTTTGGGTGCTCACTGTTACAGATTGAGTATCACCTTCTTTTGGGTATTTTTGTTATACAGATTGAGTCCCTGCATTTGTATGAATTTTACTTTTGCCTTTCTGTAGATGTATCTCACATTTTGTTATTCTTCTTGTAGTTTAAACTTGTTAATTTTGCTGTTCAGATACCATTGAAGAATTGAAAGAATGGAAAAGCAAGTTTGAAGAAAGAATTGCTCTTTTGGAGACCAAAATTCGAAAAATGGAGAGAGAGATGGATGACACACAAACTACAATTTCTTCGCTTCACAATGCAAAAACTAACTATATGCTGGAGATCAGCAAGCTACAAACAGAAGCTGAAGTAATTCTTAATAAGCTACCACATAGTTAAATATTATGAGTTCTCTCTCCATTTGGTTTAACATTTTTCCTTCTTACTTGCATAGGCTCATATGCTGCTGAAGAATGAAAGAGATTCTACCATCCAGAATATTTTTTCTCGTCACAATTTAGGAAATGTTCCTAGTACCTCCTTCAGCACTGAGGTTGTTTTGAATCTCACAAATCGAATAAAATCAAGACTGGGTGAACTTGAGATTGACTTGCTTGATAAGAAGGTAGACATATTATCTCCAGAAATTCAATTGTGTAGTGCATATGTTGACATCATTAGAGATCTTGACTGTCATCTCAGAAATCAAATGAAACTGCTCTAAGTACAGCTTAGGATTGCTATATGGATGCTAATGATCGTTGGAAAAGTATCGAAGCTCAGAAACGAGCTAAAGATGAAATCAAGGTGTGGTTCACCATTTGGAACTCTATCCAAATCCTCCACTAACGAGTCTAATGTTTAACTCTTTTACTTTTGATGGTGACTTGTGCAGATGGGCATATCAAAACGCATAGAAGAGAAAGAAAATGAGCGTGATACATTTGAATTTGAAATTTCCTCCGTGGATGTTAAACAAACTGATGAAAGAGAGAAACAAGATGGTACTTCTTTCTTCCCTTGACTTACTTACATGATTTTGGTCTTGATGACTTTGCCCTTGGTATATGTGCCTTATTTTGCCATCATCTGCATTTGCACAGCAACTTGAGCTTGAGAGAAAGAGTAAACAGAATTCTGAAAGGGGGTTTGAATCCCAAATAGAACAGAAACAGCATGAGATATACAGCATGGAGCATAAAATTAAAACACTGAATCGAGAAAGGGACGTTATGGCTGGTGATGCTGAGGATAGAGTGAAATTGTCTTTAAGGAAGACGGAACAGGAGAATCTTAAGAAGAAACACAAAAAGATGTGATCTCACTAACCAATGCTGTTGTCAGCTTATTGTTTTCTTTCTTTTTATCAATCCATTGTTTTCACTCTCTAAAGCTATTTACCAGAATAGATGAGTGCAAGGATCGAATTAGAGGGGTGCTGAAGGGTAGATTGCCACCCGAGAAGGATATGAAGAAGGAAATAGTTCAAGCTCTGAGGTCGGTGTTTTTACTTAACTTGTTATTTTATGGCGATTCTGAATGAATCCTTTATTAATATAAGATCTCGGATCTCAAAAAAAAGAAGAAAGCTTGCTACTTCAGGTGTTCAAATTGTTCACATCTCAAAAAATTATTTGTATTTGTTTTATCTTTGGTTTAGGTCAATTGAAAGGGAATATAGTGAGCTGAGTTTGAAATCCCGGGAAGCAGAAAAGGAGGTCAACATGTTGCAGATGAAGATACAAGAAGTAAACAATAGTCTATTCAAGCATAACAAGGATACAGAATGTAAGCACTGGTGTATAATTTGAAGTTAGATATCTATTGGCCAGTTCTCTGACTAGCGCACTAAGTTGTGAATAAAATTCTCTTGACAACTTTCTCAGTGGTACCAATTACTAGACAATGTTATTATAGAGTGTCATCTATCACCCCGTTATTTGATTTTCTTTTCTACAATGTACCTTAGTTGACATTTATAACACAGATGATAAATCCATTGTCAGTACACAGTGCATCATTAGAGAATATATATGCACTTAATTTGACTTGAGTATTTTATGCAGCAAGAAAGAGTTACATTGAGTCCAAGCTTCAGGCCTTAAAGCAGGAAGCAGTTACCATTGATGCTTATCCCAAATTGTTGGAGTCAGCTAAGGAGAAAAGAGATGAACGTAAAAGGTTTGTAATCAAAACTGGCGACTGTTTCCATACCAGCCCGCACCCCTGTCTTGCACTCAAAAGCGTAGTTCTGTTTCTGGTCTGTGTTTGCAGAAAGTATAACATGGCAACTGGAATGCGCGAGATGTTTGAACCTTTTGAGGAGGTAGCACGTTCACGTCATTTGTGTCCTTGCTGCGAGCGCACTTTTACATCTGACGAAGAGGATAGCTTTGTTAAGAAGGTTACACAAACTTTCCCCCGCTGTTTTTGCATTATGATTCAAATTATTTTATGTTTCTATAATAACTGTATGTCTCTTTATCTGAGTATGTAAATTTCTCTTCAAATACAGCAAAGGGTAAATACTTCAAGCACCGTGGAGCATCTTAAAATGTTAGCAGTGGAGTCTTCAAATGCTGACTCTGTATTTCAGCAGCTGGACAAACTACGGGCAATTTTTGAAGAGTACTCGAAACTAACTAGTGAAATTATTCCTCTCGCTGAGAAAACTTTGCAAGAGCATACAGAAGAGCTGGATCAAAAGTCTCAAGCTCTCGATGATGTGAGTTGGGGATCATTAGTAATTTTTTTGGATATAACTAATTTGCAGCCGCAAAGTTTATCAGATACATTAGAAGCCTTGCTGTTTTCTGCTTGCTTTGTTTCCTCTTAATCATGTTCTTATGTTAGCAAGCTGGAAAATCTTAATTCCAGTTCATAGCATTTCAAATCATATATGTGTATGTCTTCAGGTATTAGGAATCTCAGCCCAAATAAAAGCTGACAAAGACTCAGTTGAAGCACTGGTGCAGCCCCTGGAAAATGCTGATAGGATCTTTCAGGAAATCTTGTCCTACCAAAAGCAAATAGAAGATCTTGAATATAAGCTCGATTTCAGGGGTCTTGGCGTTAAAACTATGGAATAAATCCAATCAGAATTAAATAGCCTCCAAAGCAGCAAGTAAGTATGCAGGGTGAAACATATTTCTCTTCATTGGACGTTTCTTAGTCTGGCAGACCCATTTTTTCCAATATTTTCTTCCTTTTGTACCCATGAACAGGGATAAATTGCACGATGAGCTGCAGAAACTTAGAGATGACCAGATTTACATGGAACGTGATATATCATGCCTTCAGGCCAGATGGCATGCAGTAAGGGAGGAGAAGGCTAAAGCAGCCAATTTGTTACGCGACGTTACAAAGGCAGAAGAAGACCTAGAGCGTTTAGCCGAGGAGAAAAGTCAACTTGACCTTGACGTGAAGGTGCGTCTTATGATACCTTTTTTTTATTGTTTTCTACATGCATTTCTGTGCGTCACTATATCAAAGTCCGTTGTTCATTGGCGACTATAAAGATCATGGATGAGAGTACTACAATGGGCGGAATGTGATAAATCAGATTAGCGAATCATTGTCTTTCTGATTAAATTTGCTTACTAGTAATGCAATGCAATGCAACACAGATATGTAGAGAATACATAATAAATGGGTAACAATAACATCCTCTCGAATTGTATGGTATAGTGCTTGTAACTGTTTAAGTTTTTTTCGTATTTGAAAAGTATATATTTTGTGCATTCGTTGAAATGTGTTCAACTAGTTCTTCGAAACATGAAAAAGTAAACTTCAGTCTTCTGTTCCTATTCTTGTTTCAAAATTTCTCTGTTACACCAAATGTAGAATCCTTGAATTTATTGTTCATTTCATTATTTCAGTATTTGACCGAGGCACTTGGCCCGTTGTCCAAGGAAAAGGAGCAGTTGCTGAGTGACTACAATGATATGAAGGTTAGACGTAATCAAGAGTATGAAGAACTGGCTGAGAAAAAGAGAAACTACCAACAGGAAGTTGAGGCATTACTCAAGGCCAGTTCTAAGATAAATGAGTATGTTCTGCTAGCCAAAGGTTAATTCATTACTATCCTGTGTACCAGATATGCTTACAACTGCTTCACTAGGTATCATGAATTGAAGAAAGGAGAGCGCTTAAATGATATTTTAGAGAAGCAGCGGCTGTCCGGAACTCAGCTTCAGAGCTGTGAAGCTAGAAAGAATGAACTTTCAGGTGAACTGAACAGAAATAAAGACTTGATGCGGAATCAAGATCAACTCAGAAGAAATATAGAGGATAATTTGAACTACCGGACAACAAAAGCAGAAGTTGAGAAACTTACACGTGAAATTGAATTATTGGAAGAGCAAATATTGAATATTGGTGGGATTCCTGCAGTTGAAGCTGAAATGGTAAAGATATCGCGGGAAAGGGAAAGGCTTCTTTCAGAGGTAAGCAGATTCTTATATATAGATAGCAGTCATTCTGATTTGATTTTGGTGTCTATGGTTAGCTATTAATTTATTCTCTGTGATGGTAAGTGTAAAGATCTTGCATTTCTCCGATTTAAGTATTTAATATCCGAGGTAAGTTGGCTCTTTCAAATTTTGTCCTTTTTTCAAGAGCCAAAATATAAAATTTAGTAATGGTCATTTATAGATAACAGATTTTCTTCACTGAATACCATTACTCGCAGCTGTTAGCAACTGATATGTGTGAACGTCGAGTAACCCTGTGTTTTTGTGGATTATCTGAAGATAATTTATCCATCTAAAGGTTTCAGAGCCTATTTTATTGTGCTTAAAGAATAATTATATTTTTCCTGCAGCTGAACCGGTGTCGTGGAACAGTGTCTGTTTACGAGAGCAGTATTTCAAAAAACAGAGTAGAGCTAAAACAGGCACAATACAAGGACATAGATAAGCGGCACTTTGATCAACTGATCCAGCTAAAGGTTAGATGTTTACCTTGTGGCAATGCCTGAATGATCAACAAATTCCACTCTATGTTAAATTGACATTTCATTTTGGCCAGACAACTGAAATGGCAAATAAAGACTTGGATAGATACTACAATGCCCTTGACAAGTAAGCTTTTCTCGAGTCCTAATATAAGTTTCTGGCTAGTTGTTTTTCAATATACACTAAACCTTCAATCTGTAGTTTTTAAGATAGATTTCCATTTTATTGAATACATACAGAGCACTAATGCGATTCCACACAATGAAAATGGAGGAAATAAATAAGATTATAAGGGAACTGTGGCAGCAGACATACAGAGGTCAAGATATGGATTACATACGAATACACTCAGATTCCGAAGGTGCAGGCACCCGCTCTTACAGCTACAAGGTATGCCAACATGCTTTACCATTTGATCACCATTACTAGCATTGTGGTAAACCTTGTTTTTTCTTAGGTTCTTATGCAGACTGGTGATACAGAACTTGAAATGAGTGGAAGATGCAGCGCAGGTCAAAAGGCGAGTTGTTTTTAAAATTGCTCTTGTAGAAATGTCGTTATCTGTTCAATAATCTTTTAAGTTTCGTTGTTTAACTCAGGTGATCACTTTCTTCTTCGTCTTCTCCTGCAGGTTCTTGCTTCATTGATAATAAGGTTGGCTTTAGCCGAGACATTTTGCTTAAACTGTGGAATATTAGCCCTTGACGAGCCAACTACAAACCTGGATGGGCCCAATTCAGAATCTCTTGCAGGAGCTCTTCTTAGGTAAGAATTACGATCCATACCTTTAATGACTTATGATGATGATACATGGGTACATAGAATTCCTCTTACATAGGAATTTAACTATTTAAACACTGGAATCATTATTATGATATTTACCCTGCCTTTTCCCTATAATGTTGTTACACATTTTAAGACCATGTCTCTCAACATTGGATCACATTATGTCATTGCATTCTCCAGGATCATGGAAGACAGAAAGGGCCAAGAGAATTTCCAACTAATAGTCATTACCCATGATGAACGCTTCGCTCAAATGATTGGCCAACGGCAACATGCTGAAAAGTATTACCGGGTCGCAAAAGATGATATGTAAGCAAAACAATTATTGCTCTCATCTCTTCTTCTTTCTGTTCTTGGTTTTCCATTCACTCTGAATCTACGATCTTAAACTTCACAACTCTGTGATTTTCTCAGGCAACACAGCATAATCGAGGCTCAAGAGATCTTTGATTGATAAACTGGTTACTTTCTCTATAAACCAGCATAACAGGTTTAGCTAATATTTAACGGTAAGTTCATCTTTTCAAAAGGCTGTTTGTAGCTTTCTTGGCTCCGCTATTTACAACTCTACCTATCAATCAGATGTGTGCAAAATTTTCAATTGAACCCTTTTAAGTTATGCTTTTTGTAAAGAGATGCAACATTCCAAAGTCTGTTAATGGTTTTGATATCTCAACCAAGTCGCTTCATATCTTCAAAACTTGGGTGTACCGTGTACGTGAATGGGTCCCCATGCCATCGGCACCTTCGGGGTTCCGCATCTTTTAAGTTACTTTCTGATCCAAGTCTCCTCCCTCCACGTGAAGTGTGAGCCCCCACCCTTTCTAACGTATGTGACTTACTCGGATCGGTAATTTTGTTTTTTTGTTGGTTAAACGGGATTTGAACACACAATAATTATACATCCTAATTATGGAATGAATCAAACAATCTTGAACAGTTTATATCAGTCTGATACATTTGTGTGTCTCTTACAGTTAACTGTGCTTACGGTCTATGTATTTCTATATGGCCGGCTGTATCTTGTCCTAAGTGGTGTTGAAGAAGGGTTGAGCAACCAAAGAGCTTTTCGTTCAAACTTGCCTCTTCAAGCCGCACTTGCTTCTCAATCATTTGTGCAGATTGGTTTTCTAATGGCCTTACCTATGATGATGGAGATAGGACTTGAGAGGGGATTCCATAACGCCTTAATTGATTTTGTACTGATGCAATTACAACTCGCTTCTGTATTTTTCACGTTCCAACTCGGGACAAAAACTCATTACTATGGTCGAACATTGTTCCATGGAGGCGCGGAGTATAGAGGAACTGGGCGTGGATTTGTGGTGTTTCATGCAAAATTTGCTGAAAACTATAGGTTCTACTCGCGGAGTCATTTTGTGAAGGGTCTTGAGCTGATGATTCTCCTCCTCGTGTATCAGATATTTGGCCACGCCTATAGAGGCGTAGTTACATATATTCTGATCACTGTTTCGATATGGTTCATGGTGGTGACTTGGCTCTTTGCTCCATTTGTAACATCCCCAAATTTAGTTGTGGGCCAGTTTGGAAACTGTAGCCCATTAGAAAAAAAAAACCCAAATGAAGGAAAATGATTAAACGACAAGGCCATGTCGTTTGTATATGTATCGTGGATGTATGTTCTTCAGCCGTCAAAGAGAAACGCAAACCTAACCCTAAAACCAGACCAGAAGCCACCGAGAGTGGGAGAGAGACATTGGAGCCATTTTCGTGTGGCTAAGGTGAGGACTAGTTGGTGTCTTCTACATATTCAGATGTGTTTGGATAGTTGCTTAGTCTAGGGTTAAGCTGAGTATACCTATATGTTACATAGTATATAAGTAACGTATATTTGATTGAGTGTATATCTTATTTATACGTATATATATATATATATTTATTATAATATATAAGAACTAGAATAAATATAGGAATAGAAAATGAATGTGTGATGATTGATATTGATGTGGTTGTGTGATTCGCATGTTGTGTGGTAAAATAAGTGTTTGAGTGTGAGGAGATAAGGTGCCAAGGGCACGTAGATGCGGTGAGCCACAGAGAGTCCTGCAAGGAGAATTCCTTGTAGTTGTGTGGTGGTCTACGGGCGCGGAATGCAGCTAGATCAGGATGGCTGACAAGCCGACGTGTGTGCAATGCTAGGAACAAGTGCAAGAGGCGCTTGGGGTCCGTAAGCATAAGCACGAGTGATTGATGCTAGGACGAAGTGCAAGAGACATGGAGGTTCCGTAAGCATGGTGCATGAAGAAGTGCGAAAGCATGAGGGGTTTGATAATGCACGAGGATAGCGTGTGTTGACACGTTGTATCCGACGGTTATGGGACGTAGTTCCATTTGTGTGTTGTGTGCGTATGTTTGTGTGTCACAGGATTTAGGACACAATGATTGCTGCTTGTCTTAGGTTTAGACTTTGGGATGTGTTGACACGTTGTATCCGACGGTTATGGGACGTAGTTCCATTTGTGTGTTGTGTGCATATGTTTGTGTGTCACAGGATTTAGGACACAATGATTGCTGCTTGTCTTAGGTTTAGACTTTGGGATTGTCTAAGCATATTTGGGTGTGGAGACTTCGGGAGCCCTAAGGCTTTCCCTCACTGAGTAATTATCAATTACTCACCCCTCTCTTTTTGCAGGTTAGTTAAGCGAAGTCTTAATTCTGCGTTGTTAGCTGGTGATTTTGCATTTAAAGAGTGTTTCGGGTCGGGCCAAGAAGTCAACCCATTGACCAGCTCCGGATATCGAGTTCGGGTATTACACCATTCTTATTCAATCCCTCTGGTTTCGAGTGGCAAAAGATTGTAGATGATTGGACATATTGGAATAAAATGATATATAACCAAGGGGGAATTGGTGTTCCTCCAGAGAAGAGTTGGGAGTCTTGGTGGGAGAAGGAAATAGGACATCTTCGACACTCGGGGAAACGTGGTATCATCCTCGAGATTATTTTGGCTTTACGGTTCTTCATCTTTCAGTACGGGCTTGTGTATCAACTCAGCACTTTTAAACAGGAAAATCATAGTTTGTGGGTGAGAGAGCTTACTCATCTTAGATTGCTCTTCTTATTTACTGAATTTCTTGGTTTTTCTTAAAAACTGACTCTCCATGTTTCACAGATTTATGGAGCTTCATGGTTCGTGATCTTGTTCATTTTACTCATTGTGAAGGTATGGTAACTAACTCCATGAACATTCATTATACATTTTGAGTTCTTTTGTATAAGATACCGACAATCTTATGCTCGATCGACATTGTTTTAAGCAATATTTAGCGGTTACTAAACTGACCCAATTAGGTTATTTTATGCCTGTTTGGATGAGGGAAGCCCAGCCTTAAAGAAGCAGAACCAACTTCCACTTCGTCCGGCGGCCGACTCAAGAAAAGAAGCAACTTTCCTTATCTTAGTTCATCTCATAAGGAAAGTTAATATATTGTGTAATCTATGAACATGTAATAAATAAGGAGAGACTTCTCCATTGTAAATAATCGAATATTGAATACAATAATTCAGTTCTCTCCTTGCTCTCAGCAATAAACCCTAGTTCTTCGAGATCAATTCCCCTTTTCTAATTTCAAAGCTTAGATCAACTTTCTAGAGAGATTATTTCACTGAATTTGTTTCCCCCCTTAAACAAATTCATTGTGGAAACCTAGTTTCTACAGGCTAGGATTCTGGTCATCGGTCAGGACACTAGCTCGAGGTTATGAGATTCTGATGGGTTTGCTTTTGTACACTCCTGTAGCGTTCTTGGCATGGTTCCCTTTCGTGTCTGAGTTTCAGACAAGAATGCTTTTTTTTTTTTTTTGGCTCAACAACAACTCTTCATTAACCGAGATATTACAACCAAATCCAAGGCACATTACATTCGCCTCTATAGAATTGGACCAAAAGCAAATGCAATGGTTGATCAAGTACAACCCTGGAACACTAAGTGGAACCAACGCTACCTAATCGATAACCATTGCATTTTTTAACCACGACGAGATAGATAACACACCACAACTCGGAGTGACCCGACCCCGTACATCTGTAACGGTCACAATGGTATTGTTGAAACTTGCTTGAAATCATCTCTTAAACCACCTAAATTGACCTAATGACTCAAAACAAATACTAGCACAGAGAAGGCCAAAACTAATATTGAATATCAAATCAAATCCAAGCTATGAGATCCTCATGATCAGCGTGTAGAACTTGTCCCAATAGCATTAACACCCAGAGGCGCATCCTCAGAAAAGCTTGGAATTCCCGGCTTTCAATGTTCCGGTCCTAAACCTAAAACGGACAATACATTCGACTGAACCGACCAAGAGACACGAAAACAATCTGCAAGAGCTAAGCTTTTCCGTACTAATCCTATAAGACCAGAATGCTAAACGATTCAAGATAAGGGATTGAAGCACAAATTAGCATATCATCACCTCACGGTGCGTATCCGGATTGGCCAAGCTGCATTGTTGTCTCGTTTCTTGGCCGGAATGACATCGGAAGTTGAGGAAACTCTCATGAGGACGTCGGCTTTGTGGAAGTCCGCAAATCTCGGCCACTGACACACCCTGAAGCCTTCCCAACAACCTGAAGACACTAAGACCCGACTCGACCATGACTCGACCAGAACCTCCGAGCAGCTGACGTCTCCGGCGAAAAGGTAGAGGAAAACAGAGGAATGTCGCGATCCAAAACTCAGATCTGATTCCCCGAAACTGCAAGGAAGGACGCCCAGAGCAGCTACGAACCACCACCAGTCACCGGAGAGGAAGGCGAGCCGAGATCTCGTCGTCCGCCACGCCGGAGAGGAAGAGCTGGGTCACCTACTACTACGATGAAGCGACAAAAGAAAAGAGGAAAGCAGAGCCCTCTCACACTGCCGGCGAAAACCTAGGGCAGCGGAGAGGCAAACGGACAAGGCGGCGGCGGCGATGTAGATCTAGGGTTTTACTAGAGAAGAGAAAAGTCTCTTTCCTTCAGTTTTTTTCTTATTAAAAAGCAAAACAAACAAGCTGACAAGAATGCTCTTTAACCAAGCATTTAGCAGAGGATTGCAGATTTCTCGTATTCTTGGTGGTCAAAGAAAAGACCGATCTTCCAAGAACAAGGAGTGAAACAAATCAATCATATATAAGGAAAGAAACAGAGAGTGATGATATACACTTTGTATATATATTGACACTATTAAATGACAGTTATTATGCCTCTGTTACTAATTAAGTCCTTTATCAAGTAATCTAGGTCTGGGCATTCGGGTATCCGATCGGATTCGGGTTCGGATGTTCGGGTTTTTGGATTTTTGGATATAGAGATATAAAACTCGATCAGGTATTTTCAAATATCGGATCGGGTGTCTTCGGGTTTGGGTAATTTCGGATTACCCGAAATCATAAAAATGAAAAAAAAAAAAAAAAAATCTTTTTTTTTTGTATCGTGAAAAAAAGAAAAAAGAATACTTTTTATCTTCCTCTTCTTGTCTTCTTCTTCTTCATCTCTCTCTTTTTCAGTCAAAACCCCTAGATTTGTTTATCCATGACCACTACTTCAAAAATTAGATCCTTCAAATTTCCTAACAAATCTAATATCTATAGCAAATTATACGATATGATTCATATTTATCTTCCAAGCTCACTCACTCTTCAAACCCCACAAACTATCATTTTTTTCTTTTTGTAGATCTGTTTGTCATGTTTCTAGTAAAATTGATCTGGGTAATAAAAAAATAAAACGATTATGGGTTCTGTAGATTGAGAATGGAAAATTAAATCATTTTTAGAATACATAATTATTTATATATAGTTAACATTTTCATTGACATAAAACTAAGGTTGCAAAATGGTTTATGGTGCACTAGTAAATGTCTAAGTTATTGGGTTCAAACCCACTTAGATGCATTTTTGTATCTATTTCGGGTATTGGGTAATATTGAACCCGATCAGATATCCGAATTTCAAAGAAACTAAATTCGATCGGGTATTTAGTACTATCCGAATCCGAACTGAACTGCCTATTTCGAGTCGGTTCGGGTTTTGGATTTGGTTAAAATGCCCAGGCCTATGAAATCACACCACACTGTACGTACGTCCGTACCATCTCCACCACATTGGGCCGTCCGTACCATTAGAAGGCTTATCAAGTCCAGTCCATGAAGACCAGCCTCCAACGGTCACTCATCTTCTAGAATCATCTCCTCCTAGCCGTTAATGATAGTATGCAAGTGGGAAGACTTAGGAAGAGTCACATGTCTCCTTAAGGACATGTCGCTATCCGCATGTGTAGTTGTGCATAATACCTAAGTAGGATAATCTTTTGTATATGGCTATAAGTAGATTGTAATTATGTTCTAAATGAAGTAAGAAGAGATAATATCTCTTTCTCTCCAATACTCTCTCTATACTCCAAACGATTCTCACTCACTTTGTTCCTTCTTTCTTTTCACCAAACACTTAATCAATCCTATTAATTCTTACATGGTATCAGAGCCTAGTTGCTCTTTATTCTAAACTTTTTGTTCATCACTTACTTCCGCTTCCCCTCTCTTTCATTTTCTGTTTCGACTTGAAAGTCATTTTCTTTAACCGTTGGATAATAGCTTTACCTAACGCTCTCTTCGTCATGGAAAGTGTCAAAACCATGATTGTTCCGGTGACTCTCAAGGGAGAGAACTATCTTCTGTGGGCAAGGACCACAAAAACAGCCCTTTGTGGCCGAGGCCTTTGGTCTCACGTTGAGACGAGCGAAGCTCCGAGTGGCGAGACCACCAAGGAAGGCAAGGAACTTGCCGGAGATGAAAGGAACAAAATGGTTCCAAGAAGACCAAGGAGTCTTAGCCATCATTCAAAACTCTCTTGATGCCCCCATTCTTGAAGCTTACTCCTACTGCGAAACGGCGAAGGACTTATGGGACACCCTCAAGAACGTTTTTGGTAATGTTACCAATGTCAACCGTATCTTTGAGATTAAGAGGGCCATCAACAACCTCAATCAAGAAGATATGGAATTTACCAAGCATTTTGGGAAGTTTAGGAGTCTTTGGGCTGAACTAGAGATGCTCCGGCCGGCGACCATTGATCCGGCCATCTTGAACGAGAGGCGCGAACAAGACAAGGTGTTTGGCCTATCTTGACCTTGAACCCTTCCTACAATGACCTTATCAAGCATATCTTGCGATATGACAAGCTCCCTAGCCTCAACGACGTTTGCAACCAAATTCAAAAGGAACATGGTTCCATGGGGCTATTTGGAGGCAAGGGGGAGCTAGTGACCGCCAACAAAGCAGAGGTGGCCTCCGCAAACCGAGGCTACTACAAATCGGAGGAGAAGAACCCACCGGTGTGTGAGCATTGCAAGAAGGTCGGCCACTTCAAGAGCCGCTTCTGGATTCTTCACCCACACCTCCGCATAAACCGTGGAGGAACAGGCCGTGGTGGACCGAGGGCTCACCAAGCTAACATGGTCGGAGAGGTGACAACCTCAGCGCCAAGTGGCCAAGTGCTTGAGGGGAATGGAGTGGCGTTAGCTGCATCTTCGGAGCTGGTGAGGAAGTCGGACCTCGATGCTCTCATCAAAGCCCTCAAGGAAGTCTCCAGTAAAACCTTTCTTGCCTTAAACAAAATTAAACCTCTCATTGTGGATTCTGGTGCATCTCATCACATGATTAGTGATTCTAGGCTAATCAGTGATATTAAACCGGCTAATGGGAATGTTGTGATTGCTAATGGTGAGAAAGTGCCGGTTAAAGGCATTGGAAATTTGAAATTATTTGATAAAGATACTAAAGCCTTCTATATGCCAAACTTTACTTCTAACTTGCTATCAGTTAAAAGAGCTACTACTGATTTGAATTGTTATGCAATATTTGGTCCTAACAAGGTTCATTTTCAGGATATTGAGACAAGTAAAGTTCTTGGCCAAGGAGGTTCCAAGGATGATTTCTATGTGCTTGAGGACTTGAATTTATTTTCTTCTTCTGCATCTTGTTTTAATTCGGTTATTGTTAAACCTAATGACTCTATTTTACATGCTAGGCTAGGACATTCTCACACTAGAGCTTTATCCTTAATGTTTCCTCATATTTCTTTTAAAAATGATGAGTGTGAGGCTTGTATTCTTGGCAAACATTGCAAGGCTGTTTTTCCTAAATCTATAACTATTTATGAAAATTGTTTTGACTTAGTTCATTCAGATGTTTGGACATCTCCTTGCTTATCTAGAGAAAATCAAAAATATTTTGTTACTTTTATTGATGAAAAATCAAAATATACTTGGTTAACTTTACTTCCCTCTAAAGATAGGGTCCTTGAAGCCTTCACTAATTTTCAAAAATATGTGACTAACCATTATAATGCAAAGATTAAAATTTTGAGATCATATAATGGTGGAGAGTATACAAGCCATGCTTTCAAGCAATATCTAGCAAACCATGGGATTATTCATCAAACAAGCTGTCCATATACACCCCAACAAAATGGTGTTGCTGAGAGGAAGAATAGGCACCTCATGGAAGTCGCAAGATCCATGATGTTTCACACAAATGTCCCAAAGAAGTTTTGGGGAGATGCTGTTCTTACAGCTTGCTATCTCATAAACCGGACACCGACCAAAATCCTTCGCGACATCTCTCCGTTTGAGGTATTAAACAAGATAAAACCCTCATTTGATCACTTACGAGTATTTGGGTGTGTGTGTTATGTGTTGAAGCCAGGAGAACAGCGAGACAAACTCGACACTAAGAGTGTGAAGAGCATGTTCATTGGATACTCTACCACTCAAAAAGGCTACAAGTGTTATGAACCAGACATGAAGCGAGTCTTTGTCTCACGTGATGTTAAGTTCGTGGAGTCTAAAGGCTTCTATGAGGAAAAGAACTGGGAAAGCCTTCGAGACCTGTCCACCTCACCGTCTGACCGAGCCAATAATCTTCGCATCCTTCTCGAGAGACTTGGTGTTGACAATCTTACACCAACGTCCGCGCCTGCTCCTACAGTCAATGCACCATCAACGCCTGCTCCTACAGTCAATGCACCATCAACACCAACTCCGGAACCTCACGATGATAATCTCTCTCCTGACCTTGATGAACAATCCGATGATGAAAATGGTTTAAATTCAGTTCCGGTGGACAATGCCTCTGGAGATGAAGACTATGTGCCCACCGAAGAGGAGACTGACGATGAGGCCACACCACAGGAAGTTATACCACTTCGACGAAGTGAACGACTCAAGTTTCCTCCCTCCAACTGGCGCAACACTCGGGTCTATTACAACAATGTTGCCGTGGCTCATCCGATTCAAGCGGTGTGCACCCTTGCTCACTTTCCTCCACAACATCAGGCGTTCCTTGGCCAGATTGATGCTCATTGGATTCCCAAAGACTATGAGGAAGCCAAGAATCATAAAGAATGGCGTGATGCTGTCGATGCCGAGAAGAATGCTATGGAGGCTAATCATACGTGGGACGAGGCTGACTTACCCAAAGGAAAGAAGGCGGTGACATCAAGATGGATCTTTACTATCAAGTATAAGAGTGATGGGGAGATTGAACGCTACAAAGCAAGGCTAGTTGCAAGGGGATTCACACAAACGTATGGGGAGGACTATTGTGATACGTTTCCGCCGGTAGCAAGCTTCACACGGTTCGAGTTGTCCTTTCACTTGCAACCAACCTTGACTGGGAATTGTGGCAAATGGACGTTAAGAACGCCTTCTTACAAGGAGAACTTGAAGACGAGGTTTATATGAGGCCACCACCGGGTTTAGAAGACATCATTGGACCAGGGAAAGTGTTGAGACTAAACAAGGCAATATATGGTTTAAAACAGTCTCCTAGGGCTTGGTATCATAAGTTAAGCACCACACTACTTGAGAAAGGCTTTCGCAAATCAGAAGCTGATCACACTCTATTCACCTTGCCAAGTGATAAAGGTATTGTAGTCATTCTAGTTTATGTTGATGATATCATCATAACTGGAAGTGACAAGGTAGGCATTCAAGATACTAAAGCTTACCTTAAGTCAGTTTTTGATATCAAAGATCTAGGAGAACTTAAATATTTCTTTGGTATAGAAGTATATAGGTCTGATGAAGGTTTGTTTCTATCACAAAGAAAATATGCCCTTGATTTGTTGAGTGAAGCAGGAAAACTAGGTTCAAAGGCTGTATCAACACCTCTTGATGAGAACTATAAGGCAGGAGGAAAGGGGGAGCTTGATGCAGCTCCATTTCACGACGTCAAACGATACCGGCGAATGGTTGGTAAGCTCATATACCTTACTATCACGAGACCTGACATTTGTTTTGCTGTTAATCAGGTGAGCCAACATATGCAAAAACCCACCGTGCATCATTGGAATATGGTGAACCGAATCCTCAAATATCTCAAGGGCTCGCCGGGGCAAGGCATATGGATGGGTCGCAATGCAAACACAGAACTAGTATGGTGTTGTGATGCGGATTACGCCGGTGATCGGGGAGACCGTCGTTCTACTACAGGCTATTGTACATTCCTAGGAGGCAACCTGATCACATGGAAGAGCAAGAAGCAAAAGGTGGTATCACTATCAAGTGCAGAATCGGAATATAGAGCCATGAGGAAGCTCACAACCGAGTTGATGTGGCTCAAGGCACTCATTAAGGATCTTGGAATTGAGACACCTAAACCCATTACCATGCATTGTGACAATGAAGCCGCCATTCACATTGCAACGAACTCCGTGTTTCATGAGAGGACAAAGCACATTGAAGTCGATTGCCACAAGGTGCGAGAACAAATCAAACTTGGAGTAGTCTTACCGTGTCATACCGAAAGCTCTGAGCAGTTGGCCGACGTTTTCACCAAGGCAGCCAGTCCACAAGTGTGTGAGTACATTCATACTAAACTCGGCCTCAAAGACCTTACTCGGCCATGATTGTCTTCACATGACATCTACACTCTTTTTCCCTTAAGTATAGTTTTTCCCAAGTGGTTTTCTATACTGAGGTTTTTAACGAGGTAGGTGTGCATGAGTCCAAGCTTGATCAATGCTCATGTTCAAGCTTGAGGGGGAGTATGAAATCACACCACACTGTCCGTACGTCCGTACGTCCGTACCATCTCCACCACATTGGACCGTCCGTACCATTAGAAGGCTTATCAAGTCCAGTCCATGAAGACCAGCCTCCAACGGTCACTCATCTTCTAGAATCATCTCCTCCTAGCCGTTAATGATAGTATGCAAGTGGGAAGACTTATAAAGAGTCACATGTCTCCTTAAGGACATGTCGCTATCCGCATGTGTAGCTGTGCATAATACCTAAGTAGGATAATATTTTGTATATGGCTATAAGTAGATTGTAATTATGTTCTAAATGAAGTAAGAAGAGATAATATCTCTTTCTCTCCCATACTCTCTCGTATACTCTCTCTATACTCCAAACGATTCTCACTCACTTTGTTCCTTCTTTCTCTTCACCAAACACTTAATCGATCCTATTAATTCTTACAAGGCCTAAAGTAATCTATGCTTCTTTCTAGGATTTCGTCGGTCTAATCCGTGATTTTGATTTGGTTTCGGTTCAGCTTACTTTGTTGAAATCTTCGGTTTTTTTAAATAGCTATCAAATAGTGTAGATCGGTTCTAATATGTTTTAAATTAAAATTGATTCGATCCGGTTCGAACTGTTACAAAAGAAAATTCGGTATATGAGAATTAGAGTCTACTAAAAATAAAAGCCCCTGAAATTGTAGTTATTTTCAAAATGATCCAAATATTTTAGTACGCTTCTATTGAACCCAAAAAGGAAGAATACCATACCGGTACAATTCGGTTCGATTATTAAACCGGTCCGTCGCGCTTCAAGTAGTCTTCTTTGCCAGTTTCCAGTTTTTTTCCGCTTCCAGTGTCGAAATTTTCATGATTTTCCCGCAAAACCCTTTCTGGGTTTAACCTGTGTGCAGTGAGCGTCACCTCCGTACCTTTGTCTTCTCCAATTTGCCCGTATCTGTAATCGCCGAAGGCGAAAAGATGAGTACGGTCGATAAAATGCTGATCAAGGGTATCAGAAGCTTCGACCCAGAAAATAAGAACGTCGTTACTTTCTTCAGACCTTTAACCCTAATCGTCGGTGCCAACGGTGCCGGCAAAACTGTAAAACTCTTCTTTAATCCCTTCACTTCTCTTCTCTTCTCTTTTACTTCAATCCCAATTTCGCCTCCGTATTTGATTGAGTAATCGCTTTGTTTTATTATTATTTCGTGATTTTTGACTGCAGACGATTATAGAGTGCTTGAAGGTATCTTGTACAGGAGAGTTACCACCGAACGCAAGGTCTGGTCACAGCTTCATTCATGACCCTAAGGTTTGTTTCCTTTAGATTCTCAATTCTGTTGTTGATTCATGCGAGCTTTTTCAATTCCATCTTTTGTTATATTGTTAAATGAATGTGGAATTCAGTATTTTGATTTTGTCCTTATATTGTTATAGGTTGCTGGGGAAACGGAGACAAAAGCGCAAATTAAGCTGAGATTCAAGACAGCTGCAGGGAAGGATGTGGTATGTATAAGGTCATTTCGATTGACACAAAAGGCTTCAAAGATGGAGTACAAGGCAATTGAGAGTGTGCTTCAAACCATTAATCCTCACACTGGAGAGGTTGCACTTCTTTTTAGCTATGTAGTTTATATCTTAGTGTGTTAGGCTATCTATAGAGTAGGAGAAATGATTTTACTATTGCTTTGTTTTATATTCCTCATTATTCTTGTATCTGTTCCAGCAGGTATCACCAATATTTCGGTTAAAACTATCACTTCCTTTCTGTATTTGTTGTAGAAGAAACCGATTCCAGAAACTGTAACGTGTGTTCACCATGAAACAGATATACAAAGGCTCTAGAAGTTATTAAGAAACTTCACAAGGATCAAGCTCAGGAAATAAAAACTTTTAAGTTAAAGTTGGAAAATCTGCAGACCTTGAAAGATGCAGCTTATAAGGTATGCTAAACATTAGCTTGTTTGACATTGATTTTATCTTTTCATTTTCCGTATCCCTGGTCACGGAAGCAGAATGTTCTTTTTGTTAAGTCAAAGGAACAAAATTAACACTGACGCAAGATTGTTTTAATTCTGAAAGTGATTATAGAAAATCGGTTCATATTAAAAAGTCTTCTTTGTTTCTTTCAATTCAATCTAAGTATTGTATACATATAGTATGCATGTTCTTAGGCTGTGTGGGCTATTCTTATGCCATGATACTCATACTTCCTATACAGCTTCGTGAGAGCATTGCTCAAGATCAAGAAAGGACAGAGTCTTCAAAAGTTCAGATGTTGGAACTGGAAACCAGCATTCAGAAAGTCGATGCTGAAGTTCATAATAAGGAAATGATGTTAAAAGATCTGAGAAAGCTACAGGACCAAGTATCAAGAAAAACTGCCGAGAGGAGCACCTTGTTTAAGGAGCAGCAGAGACAGTATGCAGCATTACCTGAGGAAAATGAAGGTTTTCTCTTTTACTATCACAATATTAAGGCCATTTCTTTCTTTTAGATGGTGGGGTTCGTCTTTTGGGTGCTCACTGTTACAGTAGTGGTCTTTTTTGTTATACAAATTGACTCCCTGCATTTGTATGAATTTTACTTTTTCCTTTCTGTAGAGATATCTCACATTTTGTTATTCTTTATGTAGATTAAACTTGTTAATGCTTGTTAATTTTGCTGTTCAGATACCATTGAAGAATTGAAAGAATGGAAAAGCAAGTTTGAAGAAAGAATTGCTCTTTTGGAGACCAAAATTCGAAAAATGGAGAGAGAGATGGATGACACACAAACTACAATTTCTTCGCTTCACAATGCAAAAACTAACTATATGCTGGAGATCAGCAAGCTACAAACAGAAGCTGAAGTAAATCTAAATAAACTACCACATAGTTAAATATTGTGAGTTCTCTCTCCATTTGATTTAACATTTTTCCTTTATACTTTCATAGGCTCATATGCTGCTGAAGAATGAAAGAGATTTTACCATCCAGAATATTTTTTCTCGTCACAATTTAGGAAATGTTCCTAGTACCCCCTTCAGTACAGAGGTAGTTTTGAGTCTCACAAATCGAATAAAATCAAGACTGGGTGAACTTGAGATGGACTTGCTTGATAAGAAGGTACACATTCTTTATTTTCTCCAGAAAGTCAATTGTGTATTGCATATGTTGACATCGTTAGAGATTTTGACTGTCATCTCAGAAATCAAATGAAACTGCTCTAAGTACAGCTTGGTATTGCTATATGGATGCTAATGACCGTTGGAAAAGCATCGAAGCTCAGAAACGAGCTAAAGATGAAATCAAGGTGTGGTTCACCATTTGGAACTCAACCCAAATCCTCCACAACGAGTCTAAAGTTTAACTCTTTTACTTTTGATGGTGACTTATGCAGATGGGCATATCAAAACGCATAGAAGAGAAAGAAAATGAGCGTGATACATTTAAATCTGAAATTTCCTCCGTGGATGTTAAACAAACTGATGAAAGAGAGAAACAAGTGGTACTGCTTTCTTCCCTTGATTTACTTACATGATTTTGGTCTTGATGACTTTGTATATGTGCCTTATTTTGCCATCATCTGCGTTTGCACAGCAACTTGAGTTTGAGAGAAAGACTAAACAGAATTCTGAAAGGGGGTTTGAATCCAAAATAGAACAGAAACAGCGTGATATATACAGCATAGAACGTAAAATTAAAACACTGAATCGAGAAAGGGACGTTATGGCTGGTGATGCTAAAGATAGAGTGAAATTGTCTTTATGGAAGACGGAACAGGAGAATCTTCAGAAGAAACACAAAAAGATGTGATCTCACTAACCAGTGCTTTTGTCAGCTTTTTTTTTTCTTTCTTTTTTTATCAATCCATTGTTTTCACTCTCTAAAGCTATTTACCAGAATAGATGAGTGCAAGGATCGAATTAGAGGGGTGCTGAAGGGGAGATTGCCTCCCGAGAAGGATATGAAGAAGGAAATAGTTCAAGCTCTGAGGTCGGTGTTTTTTACTTAACTTATTATTTTATGGCGATTCTGGATTGATCTTTAAAAAAAAAAAAGTGGAAAGCTTGCTACTTCAGGTGTTCGAATTTTCACATCTCAAAAAATTTAGTTGTATTTGTTTCTCTTTGGTTTAGGTCAATTGAAAGGGAATATAGTGAGCTGAGTTTGAAATCCCGGGAAGCAGAAAAGGAGGTCGACATGTTGCAGATGAAGATAAAAGAAGTAAACAATAGTCTATTCAAGCATAAGAAGGATACAGAATGTAAGTACTGGTGTCTAATTTGAAGTTAGATATCTATTGGTCAGTTCTCTGACTAGCGCCTTAAGCTGTGAATAAAATTCTCTTGACAACTTTCTCAGCGGTACCAATTATTAGACCTTGTTAGTATAGAGTGTCATCTATCACCCTGTTTTTTTATTTTCATTTCTACAATGTACCTTAATTGATATTTGTAACACAGATGAGAAATCCATTGTCAATGCGCAGTGGATCATTAGAAAATATCTATGCACTTAATCTGACTTGAGTATTTTATGCAGCAAGGAAGAGATACGTTGAGTCCAAGCTCCAGGCCTTAAAACAGGAATCAGTTACCATTGATGCTTATCCCAAATTGTTGGAGTCAGCTAAGGAGAAAAGAGATGAACATAAAAGGTTTGTGGTTAAAACTGGCGACTGTTTCCATACCACCCCCATCCCTGTCTTGCACTGAAAAGCGTATTCTGTTTCTGGTCTGTGTTTGCAGAAAGTATAACATGGCAATTGGAATGCGCGAGATGTTTGAACCTTTTGAGGAGATAGCACGTTCACGTCATTCTTGTCCTTGCTGCGAGCGCACTTTTACATCTGACGAAGAGGATAGCTTTGTTAAGAAGGTTACACAAACTTCCCCCTCCCCTGTTTTTGCCTTATGATTCAAATTATATGATGCTTCTATAATAACTGTATGTCTCTTTATTTGAGTATGTAAATTTCTTTTCAAATACAGCAAAGGGAAAATGCTTCAAGCACGGTGGGGCATCTTAAAATGTTAGCAGTGGGGTCTTCCAATGCTGACTCTGTATTTCAGCAGCTGGACAAACTACGGGAAGTTTTTGAAGAGTATTCGAAACTAACTAGTGAAGTTATTCCTCTCGCTGAGAAAACTTTGCAAGAGCATACAGAAGAGCTGGACCAAAAGTCTCAAGCTCTCGATTATGTGAGTTGGGATCATTAGTAATTTTCTTGGATAGAACTAATTTGCAGCCGCAAAGTTTATCAGATTCATTAGAAGTCTTGCTGTTTTCTGCTTGCTTTGTTTCCTCTTAATCATGTTCTTATGTTTGCGAGCTGGAAAATCTTAATTCCAGTTCATAGAATTTCAAATCATATATGTGTATGTCTTCAGGTATTAGGAATCTCAGCCCAAATAATAGCTGAAAAAGACTCAATTGAAGCACTGGTGCAGCCCCTGGAAAATGCTGATAGGATCTTTCAGGAAATCGTATCCTACCAAAAGCAAATAGAAGATCTTGAATATAATCTCGATTTCAGGGGTCTTGGGGTTAAAACTATGGAAGAAATCTTGTCAGAATTAAATAGCCTCCAAAGCAGCAAGTAAGTGCACTGAATTTATGCAGGGTGAAACATATATTTCTCTTCATTGGACGTTTCTTAGTCCGGCAGACCCATTTTCCAATATTTTCTTCCTTTTGTACCCATGAACAGGGATATATTGCACGATGAGCTGGAGAAACTTAGAGATGACCAGATTTACATGGAACGTGATATATCATGCCTCCAGGCCAGATGGCATGCAGTAAGGGAGGAGCAGGCTAAGGCAGCCAATTTGTTACGCGACGTTACAAAGGCAGAAGAAGACCTAGAGCGTTTAGCCGAGGAGAAAAGTCAACTTGACCTTGACGTGAAGGTGCGTCTTATGATAGCTTTTTTTATTGTTATCCACATGCATTTCTGTGTGTCACTATATCAAAGTCCGTTGTTCGTTGGCGACTATAAAGATCATGAATGAGAGTACTACAATGGGCGGAATGTGATAAATCAGATTAGCGAATCATTGTCTTTCTGATTAAATTTGCTTACTAGTAATGCAATGCAATGCAACACAGATATGTAGAGAATACATAATAAATGGGTCACAATAACATCCTCTCGAGTTGTATGGTATAGTGCTTGTAACTGTTTAAGTTTTTGGTATTTGAAAAGTATATTTTTTGTGCATTCGTTGAAATGTGTTCAACTAGTTCTTCTAAACATGCAAAAAGTAAACTTCAGTCTTCTGTTCCTATTCTTGTTTCAAATTTTCTCTGTTACACCAAATGTAGAATCCTTGAATTTATTGTTCATTTCATTATTTCAGTATTTGACCGAGGCACTTGGCCCGTTGTCCAAGGAAAAGGAGCAGTTGCTGAGTGACTACAATGATATGAAGGTTAGACGTAATCAAGAGTATGAAGAACTGGCTGAGAAAAAGAGAAACTACCAACAGGAAGTTGAGGCATTACTCAAGGCCAGTTCTAAGATAAATGAGTATGTTCTGCTAGCCAAAGGTTAATTCATTACTATCATGTGTACCAGATATGCTTACAACTGCTTCACTAGGTATCATGAATTGAAGAAAGGAGAGCGCTTAAATGATATTCTAGAGAAGCAGCGGCTGTCCGGAACTCAGCTTCAGAGCTGTGAAGCTAGAAAGAATGAGCTTGCAGGTGAACTGAACAGAAATAAAGACTTGTTGCGGAATCAAGATCAACTCAGAAGAAATATAGAGGATAACTTGAACTACCGGACAACAAAAGCAGAAGTTGAGAAACTTACACGTGAAATTGAATTATTGGAAGAGCAAATATTGAATATTGGTGGGATTCCTGCAGTTGAAGCTGAAATGGTAAAGATATCACGGGAAAGGGAAAGGCTTCTTTCAGAGGTAAGCAGATTCTTATATATAGATAGCAGTCATTCTGATTTGATTTTGGTGTCTATGGTTAGCTATTAATTTATTCTCTGTGATGGTAAGTGTAAAGATCTTGCATTTCTCCGATTTAAGTATTTAATATCCGAGGTAAGTTGTCTCTTTCAAATTTTGTCCTTGTTTCAAGAGCCAAAATATAAAATTTAGTAATGGTCATTTATAGATAACAGATTTTCTTCACTGAATACCATTACTCGCAGAGCAACTGATATGTGTGAACGTCGAGTAACCCTGTGTTTTTGTGGATTATCTGATGATAATTTATCCATTTAAAGGTTTCAGAGCCTATTTTATTGTGCTTAAAGAATAATTATATTTTTCCTGTAGCTGAACCGGTGTCGTGGAACAGTGTCTGTTTACGAGAGCAGTATTTCAAAAAACAGAGTAGAGCTAAAACAGGCACAATACAAGGACATAGATAAGCGGCACTTTGATCAACTGATCCAGCTAAAGGTTAGATGTTTACCTTATGGCAATGCCTGAATGATCAACAAATTCCACTCTATGTTAAATTGAACATTTCATTTTGGCCAGACAACTGAAATGGCAAATAAAGACTTGGATAGATACTACAATGCCCTTGACAAGTAAGCTTTTCTCGAGTCCTAATATAAGCTTCTGGCTAGTTGTTTTTCAATATACACTAAACCTTCAATCTGTAGTTTTTAAGATAGATTTCCATCTTATTGAATACATACAGAGCACTAATGCGATTCCACACAATGAAAATGGAGGAAATAAATAAGATTATAAGGGAATTGTGGCAGCAGACATACAGAGGTCAAGATATGGATTACATACGAATACACTCAGATTCCGAAGGTGCAGGCACCCGCTCTTACAGCTACAAGGTATGCTACAGAATTGACAACATGCTTTACCATTTGTTCACCATTACTAGCATTGTGGTAAACCTTGTTTTTTCTTAGGTTCTTATGCAGACTGGTGATACAGAACTTGAAATGAGAGGAAGATGCAGCGCAGGTCAAAAGGCGAGTTGTTCTAAAATTGCTCTTGTAGAAATGTCGTTATCTGTTCAATAATCTTTTAAGTTTCGTTGTTTAACTCAGGTGATCACTTTCTTCTTCGTCTTCTCCTGCAGGTTCTTGCTTCATTGATAATAAGGTTGGCTTTAGCCGAGACATTTTGCTTAAACTGTGGAATATTAGCCCTTGACGAGCCAACTACAAACCTGGATGGGCCCAATTCAGAATCTCTTGCAGGAGCTCTTCTTAGGTAAGAATTACGATCCATACCTTTAATGACTTATGATGATGATACATGGGTACATAGAATTCCTCTTACATAGGAATTTAACTATTTAAACACTGGAATCATTATTATGATATTTACCCTGCCTTTTCCCTATAATGTTGTTACACATTTTAAGACCATGTCTCTCAACATTGGATCACATTATGTCATTGCATTCTCCAGGATCATGGAAGACAGAAAGGGCCAAGAGAATTTCCAACTAATAGTCATTACCCATGATGAACGCTTCGCTCAAATGATTGGCCAACGGCAACATGCTGAAAAGTATTACCGGGTCGCAAAAGATGATATGTAAGCAAAACAATTATTGCTCTCATCTCTTCTTCTTTCTGTTCTTGGTTTTCCATTCACTCTGAATCTACGATCTTAAACTTCACAACTCTGTGATTTTCTCAGGCAACACAGCATAATCGAGGCTCAAGAGATCTTTGATTGATAAACTGGTTACTTTCTCTATAAACCAGCATAACAGGTTTAGCTAATATTTAACGGTAAGTTCATCTTTTCAAAAGGCTGTTTGTAGCTTTCTTGGCTCCGCTATTTACAACTCTACCTATCAATCAGATGTGTGCAAAATTTTCAATTGAACCCTTTTAAGTTATGCTTTTTGTAAAGAGATGCAACATTCCAAAGTCTGTTAATGGTTTTGATATCTCAACCAAGTCGCTTCATATCTTCAAAACATCTTGTTTTTATTTATTAACAACATAAACATCATTACAACCAACTATTAACCATTGTTAATAGCTTCATATCGTACAACTTTTGTCTTTTCATGATCATATTATGGAAATTTGTGTTATGACATAAGTCGAATATGAAATGAAGTTAGTAGATAGGACTAACAACAGGAGTGAAACCGAGCAACTGCTTAGAATGAAGCCATGGCTGAATAACCACAACTGAGTCAAACATCCTGGTGGAGCCATTGGGTTGAGTCACTTCGATCCTTAGATAGTATTTGGTCCCAGCCACGACCTGTTTCTGAGCTGACACAACTCGGCTAAACCTCAATGGATTCGACATGTCTGTGTCTGATTTTGCAATGGATTCTACCTTTCCCTCCTCGCTCTGATCCCTTTGGTTGAACTGCTCAACGCAATACCTGTGATCACATAATTACATCACATCTCTAATTCATAATACGAATATGTGTATATCAGTATATGCATATGTGAATGTATCATGTATGTATATACCTTCCAAGTTCTTGAATTTCCCTGTTGGCCTTAACGTTTGCAACATCTGACTTCCCTCCGAGAACGAGTGACTTCCTTAAAGCGTTCGCCGATGGAGTCATGACTGCGATCACCAGAAACCCTAACAATGACAATACTAGAGAGACCTTTGACATTGCAGCCATATTGCTTCTCACTTTTTTTGCCTTCTTCTTTGACTTAAATTAATTTTTTGAGTGATTTGTGTTTTCTCTCTTTAAAGCCTTTGAGACTCGACTGATTTATGTGTATTGTTGTAATTTTGTGTGTGAGAAAGAAAGAGAAAGAGAGAAGTGTTTATATAGAGAAAGAGTTGAGGGAATTGTTGGTGTTTGTGTTTGGGTGTACGTGAATGGGTCCCCATGCCATCGGCACCTTCGGGGTTCCGCATCTTTTAAGTTACTTTCTGATCCAAGTCTCCACGTGAAGTGAGCCCCCACCCTTTTTAACGTATGTGACATCTTGCTCGTATCGGTAATTTTATTGTTTTATTATTAATAAATCGGATTCGAACACACTAATTTATACATCCTAATTATCGAATGAACCAAACAAATTAGATGATTCTTTTTTGTAGATTAAGGTTTTTAATCTTTAATGTTCGTGATAGTCAACTAGTCCTTAATTTGTTGAAATCAATGAAAGAATGTGAAATCTTATTTTTAATTTTAAAATGAATATTTTACATATTAACTCATCATAATTTGGTTGATCGGTAATATGTTCAAACTCTTTTTTTGTGATTTTAATTTTCTTTAAATGTTTTCTTTGTTTGTTTGTGTTCCGTTAGCTTACAATTGCACCAATGACGCAATTCTAAATTCTGAATTGACCAAAGGAGGGATCATGGGTCTCTCTAGCCATTTTTCCTTATCGCCTCGATTTGATTTTGAACTATTATTGTCGTTTTGTTGGGTTTTTATTATAATGCAAGTGTTTAGGAGAGCGACACGTATCAATTGCATTTGACATCTGCCCTCTTCTCTCTTCGCATGGTGCATACGTAGCACCTCCTCTTTACGTATGCCAAACTAATTATTTATAAAGTGATCAGTCTGTTACGGACAAGAAGAAATATATTATATATAATTGAGATGGATACAATTCCAATTTCATGTACTCGTATATACATACAATCAAACTCTTTAACAAACAAACAAAAATGCATATTATAGCTATAAAAGTTTAACGTCGACATAAAACAGTAGTTTCATTACCTTTTTAGAAGTAATATAGTCATGATACAAGTTTTGGGTTAACCACTGATGGTAAGATATGCACAACTTGAAAATAAAACATTAGTGTTTGTCTATTTGACCATGTTTTGCCAAAATATGTAACAGTTACATAGAAAGAACAAGGGGTGTATAAGATTTGAGAGTTTACATATCGAAGCCCAAAGAATGTCTTTGAAGAGATTTTCTACCCTTGATATGTTGTTGTTCTTAAAATTTAATCCATCACCTTTACAAAGACCGTTTTTGAATGATTTTAACTTTCTTGGGCTTATGAATTTGTATTTTGCTAGACTTTTTTATTCAATTGAGAAAATTTCAGATGAAAAATTATGGGCTATATATCTTAGTTTCATTAACCCAAACAAAAAACAAACACCAAAAAAGTTACTTTGGAGACTAGTAATGTTTGAACAAGCATTGACAAACGTTAATCAAAGCTAAGATATTACGTATCGAGATTCTATGACGTCTCTTCTCTCTAATTTACCTTGTTTCTGTCCCTAACCGTAACCGTAAGACATGAAATAAGAGCCTCAAAGAGGTAACACTAAAATGGATCATTCGTGGACGTTTTCTCATGTCGAGATTAGATGTATGTGATCAATATAGATCTCAGGTTAGTAATAATCAAATCATCTTTCTTATTACAATTCATTTATTATTCATCCAAAGTGGTCATATGGTTGTGAACCACAAGAAACGGTGTTTTCTTAGTGTGTACAACTTTTTTTGTTTGATCAATTTGTTATTGACAATATGAAGAGGCAAGATTATTGCAAAGCTTTATCATTTTGGTATAGTGTTCTTTCATGTATTCTCTCTTTGATCATCTTCACAAAACTTATAACAAGGTAGAAATATAAAAAAAAAAAAGTGACCCTAATTTTAATTATAAGCAAAAAAATATAAATGCATTCTTTAACCAGAAAAAATGGGTTTTTGTTTTTTAGAATTTACCATTTCTTGGTGAACTCTCGCTTTTGCATAGAATTGTTATGTATCCGAAATAAGTAAAATTTTCTAATTTTATTTTTAATTACACTAATTTAATTTTAAATAAAAGAATAAAAACATTCTACAAGACAAATGAACAACTAAAAACAATAATAAATGTAGGAGTAGGACATATATATACATTGTTTCGTCTAATTATGAAATATGGTCCTCACTCTTGAATTTGTTTTCTCTTAATCCCTCGTATCTTCTCTACCACTCCCTTCACAGCAATATCAAAAGCATCTTCAAAAACCTCCCCGTCCGGTTTGTTCCGGTTTGGTTTACCATACACAATCTTCGGAATCAATTTTATTACGCTTTCTCTCATACCAACCACTCTCTCATTTGGTATTCCACGCAAAATCTCTTCGATTTTGTTCTTTCCTCCGGTTCTCAGCTCCTTAACCGGTATATAAACCGAATATTCACTATTATTCTTAGGTAAATGCCATACATATTGCTTGTATGCGCTTCCTTGGTTAAAGAAAACCGGAATACAACCAGCCAAAATCGAATCAAACACCGATCTTCTGGTTAACGAATCCCCTGGTGGTTGTAAGCAAAAAACCGAACTCTCGAAAAGTTTCATCAGACTGATCGGATCATCGCAGCTATTGGCTTTAACGTCACAGTCAAGAAATCTACACGTTTTAGATGAACTCTTGCATTGTTTTATAACTTCAGTGCGAACCAAACCGTTTTGGTTTCTGCTTGGTCTTTGAGCTCCAGCGAATGAGAAGAGGACCGTCCGGTTCGTTAGCTTGATCTTGTCTTGCCATTGGATGATCTCGGAGATTGACGTTGGGTGAAAGTAAGTAGGATAAGGAATCGCGAACTCGTTGTGGCTCGTTAGACTCCTTTCGATGGTGAGGAAAGTGAGGTTTTGTGACTCTGGTAAGAGCATTAAGTTGGTTCCCCAGTCGGAGTTCTTGTTGGAGTTTCGTCTAAAATCTCGTGATATCCGACCGGTTACTAGGAAATGGTCCTTACCTGACATACCTATATTTCAATTAGAGATAACTGAAATTTTATTTTCTAACTTTATCAATAAAAAACAACACATAAAATTTTAATATTACATTTTCTAATTTTCTTATTGGTCAAAGCATCAAAATAGTGGAGATATAATTGGTATTTTTACCAAAGATATGCATTGAAAATCTAAAATGGCAAGTATTGGAAAACAAAACTTTTACTCTAGAATGACAAGTAAAAAAAACCAAAGGGAGTAGTTATTAGTTATTACTTATTAGTAGTTGAGAACTTGAGGTCCGACCCTTACTAGGATCTAGGAAATGGTCTTCACCTAATGTATCAGTATTTCAAATTACTGAAATTAGTAATAATTAACTGACAAAATTATTTTTTATACTTAACTTATGTCAGCAATGTAATTGACCGACGGACTAAAAAATCACATTTATATATTCACCAAAAAAATAACACATTTATATTAAAACTTTATAGTATATTAAAATCTCACTTCATCTATAACAAATCTAGAAAATTAATTGGTACGTTATCGTATTTTAATGTGTAGTTTTCACTTATAATTAGTTTTAATTGCTAAAGAGAGTACTTCATAAAAAGTCGTCGTCGGTAGAAAAGGAGAGAAGAGAAGTCATCGCTAGCTTTGAATAATTCGATTAATTATTGGTTAAATCAAAGCTAGAAGCAATAATTGTAAACGTTTTAAAATATTAGGGGTCAAAACGAAATAATAAAAAGTTAAAAAAAAAACTCGGCGTACCTTTCCACTGAGGTTGCTTCTTCAGCCATTTAACAAGTTCCTTCCCGGCGGCGTCTCTCGCAGCTACGTTACGCCGCCGTAGTTTTCGCCGGAAATCAAGACCAGCATAGTAAGGTAAATAAACAGCCGAAGCAAGCGACGAGTCACTCGTCAGACACTCGTAACTCTTCATCTTCTCGTGAAAAATCACTTCGAGCATGAACTGATTAGTCGCGTACCAGCTCTGAGAGTAGTAGTAGTCAGAACTAATCAGAGGTCCGAATCCTGAGTTCTTGAGATACTTACACATACTGATCTTGTCCTTTGGTCTTGTAATGGACTGGCAATCTTGAAGGATTTCAAGATTGAATCGAGATGGTAGCTTGTGGATATATACGTAGCGGCCGAGACATGTGTCGTCTCTGGAGGGTTCTTGACGGCTTTGTTGATCGGAGATGGAAGTGGTTGTTGTTGTTGTGGTGGTGGTGATGAGGATGATTTTGTTTTGGGAGATATGAAGGAGAAGGAGAGAGATGGTGAGAAGAGATAGGAAAAGTAAAAGAACGGTTGGTTTTTGCTTCCATGGATGATGATGATGATGATGGCTCTCGATCGAATCTGATGTATTGTTATTGTTCTTTATCATTGTGTGGTGTTCTTGATTTGATGATCCATGCTCAATTGAAAAGAGAGAGAAAGGTCGCAAAGTCACACGCAAATAATGTATTATATTAATAGATATTGTTTGCTGGTGTTTTGTAAAAAGAATTTTTGATTGGGGGATAAAAGTCATGATGTACTCAAATTCAATTTATTAGTTTCATAATCTCTTGATTTTTATAACCATATGCATACGTACGTAGGTGAGTAGAAACTTCTTCCTGTGATTTTTGGATATCTAAAAATCAATATTTGGTCAATGTAGTATAGCTCTCGAGGCTGAGTTGGCCAAATTATGGTGTTTAATTAAACCTTTTCTGTACTAATCAATGTTTCTATATATGGTGCTTTTCTTGGTTACTTTTGCAAAATCCCTTTAATTCAAGATGTTTTTTCTTTCACTCTAACAAAAATCTATATATTAAACAAATGTACTTAGGCCATGTTCCAAGACCAAGTCATTCTTTACTAATAAGGTATTCTTTCTTATTTTATTACTACTTATAAATAAGATCTTTGAAAAAAATAAAACCAAAACCGAACTATATATCTCAAGCTATAAGTGTCTTGTTTTCTAGTTCCTGTACTTTTTTTGGGTTTATCAAAACATTCATTGCTTTGTAGACCTTGTTGCATTATTCGACTTAAAGGTATAAGTAAAATCAGAGAATGACTTTGGCGACAGAGTCAACCGGCGTGATATCGACTTCTCGAACTTCTAGTTTCATCCCTTTTCCTCCTCCGTTGGCCAGTGGATGGATCCCGAGCTCGGGCCCCGTTATATGCGCCCTTGCCTCCTTCTCCCCTTCTATTGATACCCCAAACCGCTTCTCTGCCTCTGCATCCATAATTTAAATCCAAATATGATCAACTACAAATCATCATAACTAGCTACAATGTGCGATATCAATACCATTAATAGCTAAACCAGTCTAGGATGATTCTCTATCAAAATTCTAAGCCGTTTTTTCTTCTTCGATCCATGCCTAAATCAATCCAAAATTACCAATGATCTTTGCTACATTACGCACTATCGAGACGAGTACCAGCTATATTAGTATAGGCTGATTCTCTATGGAACGCCTAAACCGCTTCTCTGTCTCCGCATCCTTACCAATATATATCCAACCATGCTACGAATGACTTCTACATTATGGTATATATCAAGATCATTGCTTGCTAGACCGTTCAAAACCACTAAATTTAACTCTACATAAGAAGAAGTTGAAAATTCTATATGTAAAGCGATTTTGAACAAAAAAAAATTGACAATTAAATTTGTCCAAAAAAAAATTGGTCAACGGCTAGATTTAAAATGACTATGATCAAACGCATAGCCATAACGTCAATGTCTAAAAGATAATAGTCATGTTTATGGGCGCTAGTACCTAACTAGATAGACCCTTTCTTCAACATTAACCTAAACACTGTCTGTTTTTTTTGTTTAAAGAAAACTGAACCGTAAAACCGCAAGAAATCTCTCGTTGAAAGTCAGAAATGACCTAACTAATCTACGAATTTTCTAACCTTGAATCATCTCGTGGAAAAGCTGGCCATCGCGGGTAACAGCCATCATGATATTAGGTAAACCAAGGGGAAGCTCATGGCCCAAATCAACTTGCCAAAAATGGAAAACTTTGCCATAAGTCTTTGCGACTTTATCAAGATCTTGACGTTGAATGGCACCAGGAACACCAGGCATGAACAAGAAACCCCCTCTCACTTCCCACTCGTGCGAGTGCCAAAGCTTCTTCTCTTCGTCAGGCAAAGTCATGAACAGCTTCTCTGTCACTATGTACTCCAATCCTATCAGACGAGCGTTTGCATCCGGACCATCGTAGATCAGACACTGACGCATCTCTTCGTTCACGTGACTGCAGAAATGGTGAGCTTCTACTTGTCGTGTCATGTCGTCAGCATAGAAATGGAACCTGCCATCACAAGGAATTAAATAGCATGCTTTCTACATAAAACATCGTGTAACTACGCTTGGACATATAAACCAAATCGAAATAGGTTTATTAAAAGAAGTCGAAAACATAAAGATTTGGTTATACATACGCGCAGAGATGTTGGTGGATTTGGTTAACCGGAGCAAAACTTTGAACGGCGGAGGCGGCGGTGTCGATTATGGATGTTCCAGTCTTCGTTGCATCCCCTGGAACAGCCGGTCCAGACGTCGTCGATGAGTGAACTGCCTTCTCCATTTTGTTTGTAATTAACTATTTGCTCTTCCTCCCCCAAAAAAGTTAAGCAACCCAACCCAACAAACAGAGTGATTGCAAAGATCATACATTCATACTTGTGGGTGTGATCTAAAAATGGAGCGATTGTATGCATGATGTGTAACACTTGGCAATCACAGCAGGCTACACTTGGGTTTTTCAGCTTCTCTTTAGGGTATATATAATAGTGTGATAGGAACTAGTCAAATGTTTTAAAGCTGATTTTGGGAAGCTTTTTTTAGATAATTTAAGTGTTTGTGACAAAATGTGAAATAATCAGTTAATCAATAGCCAAATATCTCGTATGTCATAGTTAAGCTAGAAAATTATGAAGAGTTCCTTTTAAAGCAAACAACACGTTAGATCATTGAATCTACATCTGTCTTTACTGTGTAAAGTTATAATGCAAGTATGCCAAAGACAAACAAGGATTTTAGGGTACTCTAGGGTTTTAGAAGTCTCTGAAACTCATTTTTGGGTCGACAGCTTTTGAGCCTCTTCTCCCTCCTCTGCCTCGGCCTCTTCCTCGTCCCCTTCCCCTTCCTCCTCGCCTCACAAAGGACCTCCCATGTTTCACTTCTACAAGTGAGAGAAGCAATTCATCACATAGAACACATCCTTGATGCAGAGTGGCTCCGTTCTCCAGAGGAGTAGTTTTCTTGTTGAAATCGATCTCTATGATTGCTGAATCGCACTCGGGACAGCGGTTACTAGTGGTGGCTATGCGATGAGCACCCTCCGGAAGAAAAACGATGCAACTACACAAGTTGCAGTTGAGTTTCCACTTGGGGAAGCTCACGGGGTCCAAGACGAGCGTGCCTTCGCACTCTGGACAAGCGCAGACTCCTTGGTTTCTGACAGAGTGTTGGCATGTGGGATGAGGACAGAGTGAACATGGCATGCCTGAACCGGTTTTCGATTTGGCAGGACCATTGGGCGTCTTAGATGCTCCAAAGAGTGTGTCTATGCCTTCGAATGGAGGAGAGTTGTAGCAGTATGGGCATAGTGGAAATGATTTCCCCTCGGCTCCTGGAACTGAATAGATCACGAGCTCAAAGTTGTCTAAAGGACATGTGAGTTCTTTGTATAGCTGTGAGAAAATTAGTTAAGAAAGGATTCAGTAATAATAATAATAAATGTAAAAACTAGACATTCATTGAGGTTTCAGTTTAGGTGATGAAAAGCTTCTACCTTGACTGTGCCCTTTTGAGGAAGATAATAAACTTCTTCGCATGTGCCGCAGAAGAGACGTGGTGGGACTGCTGTGATGTGTTTCATGTAACGCAAGCATTTTCCACATTTGCTTAAAGGGCGACCAGAGCCAGCCAGAGGAGAGAACTGTGCTTCAAACAGGGCATCCATGTGTTCGATCTGAATGACAATATAAGGGAGATGTTAAGTAGGACCGGATTCAAATCAAAGACTTTATCAAACTATTCAAAGACAATATAAGACATGTTTTCGCTACCTGTTGAACAAAATAACTGAATTTACGCCTAAATTGCTGGATCACATGTTGCACTACATACGAATGATCAGCTTGGCCCTTGGCAACAAGAGTGATTTGTTGCTCGATAAAGCTACGGATGTCTGGTAAGCAAAGGTCTGGATCAATACACTGATAGCCTCTTATTAGCGTGATTCCTAATGCCGTTGGAACCAATTTCCTGCCAGATTGGACCTGCAAGAAAGCGTAAAGCCAAATAAGAGTAACGAAATGTTTCAGAAAACAAAAAATGGATCCTCCTAAGAAATATTGTCATCATGACGAAAAGTATACTGCCTTTGAGCTAACCCACCTGAACATAATTACGTTCACCAATGTTGTTTATATGCACAGGTATTGATGCATCTGTGCCTATACCATGCTTCTCCATTAGAGATATCAGCTCACTCTCAGTAAGGAAGTCCGGAGGCGCAGTGTTTCCCTGTAGATTTTACAACATTCAGACACAATTAGAAAGGATATACAAAAATTGGGCATTAAAGCAATTTCTGTCCTAGTACAAGGCAAAGTGAGTAGCAACAGAAACTGGAGAAGAATGTAACCTTGTAAAACTAGAAACATTAAAGCAATTTATGTCCTAGACTCCTAGTATAAGGCAAAGAAATTAGCAACAGAATCTGGAGAAGAATGTAACCTCGTACAGCTCCACTCGTAAAACTTCAATCCTCTCTCCTTTGAGGAAAGAAGGGAGTTTTTTCTCATCCACTGCAGACCATGGCATTATAGCCGTAAACCCCTTTTCTGTCACTCGCTGCCCCGTACAATGGAAAGTTTCTCCACCAATTGACAATTCCACTTTAGTCCTGAGATATCCATCCAAGAGAAAACCACATATAAGATGTGCAAAGAATAAGCTGTAATTGGCATGGATCAAGCTACAATGAAGGCTTTATTACCTTATGTATTTGCAGTTAGGTGAGACAGTGCCAATAAAATGTTGACAGACATACTGATAGAGTCGCCAAGCATCTCCTCCAACCATGTCCTCAGTTGCTGCTCGCATCGGGGTGATAGGAGGATGGTCTCCAGCATCGGTTCCTGACTTTGGCTTTTGAAAGCCATCTGAGAGCAGTCTCTGTACATAACCACCCCACATTGAATTACTAATTTGTGCTCTGAGTGTGTCTGCGAAGTCGAATGAAGAAGGATAGGCTGTGCTTTCTGTTCGCGGATAGCTAGCACAAAACATAAGAGTTTGAGTAAAAAAAAGTGCCATCGCGATGATGACGAAAACGGTTTAAATGTTTAATGTATATAACACAGGGAAAATGTGATGTATGTATATTCTCGTCACCAAAGGTATTTCTCAATTACATAAACAATACCATTCAATAACCATTTGCGATTTACCACAATTAGCCAACTATATGCCGGTAAAGAGGAGTTAAATGACAAAAATAAAAATCTGGAGAATGGAGCAAGCTAACCTGATGAAGCCTTGAGTATACAATCGCTCGGCAAGATGCATAGCCGTCTGAGGCCCAAACCCTAGTGCACTTGAAGCAACCTGTATAACCGCTAATGTTACGTTAAATCAGGGAGAGTAATTTGAAAACTAGCTTTGATCGAACTTTAGACTCATGAACAAGATTAAGCAATGGCAAACGCTCTAAGCGCAACATTGGAAAACCAAAAACAGAAAAAAAACAAAACGAAAGAGAACTAAAATCCAAATGTTGTTGCCAACTCATCACAAAAAAACAACCATGACGCTGATAGAAGCAAAATTGCTTTGGATGAATGCAGAATATTTCAATTAGTGTTTTGCAATCATAGGTACAGGATATGATATTAGCTTAAAAGTACAATGTACAACCAGGCAAGTATATTTTAAAAGAATGGTAATCACGACTCATGACTTCTCTGACCTTTAGCAAATTCACTGTGTTAAGACCAGCTGGACGACCTTTAACTTCCTGCTTTTCTGATACGTCCATTACTTTTGCAGTTCTGCCTTCCACGACCAACTTTTGAAACACAGTAGCAGCCTACAATTTGTAAAAGCATGAATATATCAGCAACTTAAGATTGGAAAGAAACAGTCAAGAATATCAAAGAAATTCTAACACACGAATGAGACACTAACTTCCAGGTCGAACAATCTACGTCTCTCCCACTCTAGTTGAAGCTCATAACCATCCTTCATTATATAAGGTCGCAGAGCCCAAAACTTTTCTGGCTTGAAAGTATTAATATGCATGTACCGTTGCACACAAAACCCAAGAGTAGGAGTCTGGCATGGCCCATAACTGAAACAAACATTCAAAAGGATCATTAAGTATGACAGAAGTGGACAGAAAATCGCGCACACTCCTTCCAGCATTCTAAGGCAAGAACCAGAACCATCGTTGAATCATGACAGCTCCTATTATGAGAAAAGAAGAGGTGCTTCGACAAAGATAGACAACATAAAAGCTAAGTCTTACAAAGCTATGTCTACACTCCGTTTCAGCATTTACTAAAATTCCATTACTCGGGCACACTAAATGACAGGAGATAACCAAAATAGAATTCCACAGCCGTATCTCATAGGACCAATCAACCATATCAAAAACCAAAAGGGACAAAGAAAAGAATGCATCTGTGAAGAAAACAGTCGACCCATCTATTCGGAGACTCTTTAGACACTGAACAAAAAGAAAGAAAGGAAGGAGACGAGAGGAAACTGACGAGATAACTCTGCAGTCGAGATTCTGATATTTGCCTTGGAAATAACTTGTTTGAAATCGCGAGAATGCTACACCAACTTTTAGATCTATCTCTTGGCGAGCATCTACTGCCAGTGCCTCATCTCTGTTTGGTTCAACAAGGTTGTCCATGGCCTTTGATATATCTTTCTCAGTCACAGAAGAAAACCGTGCCCGATAAACCTTTCTCTTACTATCTTTCATGTCAAAGCCAGTAGACTCGATAACTACAAGAATATGATGGTCAACAAGTTATAGCAACGGCCATCAAAACCATGGGCATTCCCAAACATGACTAGCATCGAAAAAGTGCTTATGCAGGAGAAAAATGATAAGATATTGGTGGTTGCACCACATATGCAGGAGCTAGCTGTATACATAAACCCGAAATCTACTACTACAACTGAAAGAGTCTACCAGTAGATACCGGCAGAATATACAGATTTAGTAGTATGATATGATTCATTTAGTAAAGACAGAGAAAAATAATATTCATTGATTCAGCAATTACCAATAGAGTGAATGCAATGGTAAACACAACAGATTCTGCATATCTCAACCAAAATCTGGTGAGAACATATACGAAAAAGGTAACTAAAAAGACTTGCCTTCAAAACATATATTCTCCCCTTCACGATCGCAATCCAACCACAATACCATATAACTGCAACCACGAGCTTCATTACTTAAATGCCTACAAATATGAGCCTGATATTTGAAGACTGTTAGAGAAAAGTGTACATTACTGTAGAAATAAAATCATGTAAGAAAGATGCATCTCCATTGCTAACCATAAGAAGAACTCTAGTTCCAAAACGTTCATGCATATTGTTTATTTCATAAAGCAACAAAGCTCATCCCTTAAAGTATACAGATGTTGCTATATATAATATATATACGACAGCTGCCAATGCCCAAGGTAAACGCCAAAAAAAAAAAGCTCAAGCACTCCCCCATGCACAAAGAAAAGAGATAAGGTCGTGAGAACTATATACCTTTGGGTTAGACTCTTTTTTAGCAACTGGAGCGTCAAAAAGATCTTGTGGATCAACTGTTTGCCAATTCTGATATTTTTCTGGGAAATCTACACTAGAATATGAGAGTGGCATTTAGGAAGACTGAGAAATCTGCAAGCTATAATTTCCACAGTAGCTTTGTACACGAGATATATAGTCCACGAAATCAAATAAAGAAACATTAAACTCTCGATCGCAGCAAGAAAAATAGAAACTTGAGTAGCTAATAGAGACGAATGCAAACATGGATTTCAATGACATGTGAGGAAACGTGCAATTGATTTTTTTTAAAAAGTGTGATGCACAATATGGAAAACGTCATTGATGAAAGGTAATCTAAGCAGCAGCAATCACTCCAATGTCTCTTTGATATGAATAGTAAATGATAGGCAAGAGGGGAACCTGAAAACATGTCCGATAACAGATGTAACTCTAAAATGTGCTTTGAAGCCTCGAAAGATGCCATCAAATTCATGCACCTCTGTACTGCCTCTCCTTGTAGACATCTGAATCAAAAAGGAGAAGATAATCCAAACTCTCCATATCATTCTTACTAAAATGTTTTCTCACAAAAGCAAATTTAGACTTCCAAAAGGTGAAACACAGAACTGATTTGGTTATTCAAACTCACAAAGTATACACTGAACCAAATAAAGTAAAATCCAGTGTCACATTCGAATTAGGGTTTGAGGAACTAGAGAATAGAAAGAGAAACCTGGCCACGAGAGAGAACTGAAGCTATGGAGAGGGCGATGCTGGGCTTCTCCGCCACCTGATGAAAGAGAGAGATTTGTAAGAGATGAAGATGGGGTAAATTAAGAATCGAAATCAGAGAGAACTAATCCTTCCTCATCCTTACCATAAGAACTCTGGGGAGATGAGCCATCGGGTCGAAACTCTCAAGCTCAGGGGCGTCCAACCGTGAGATTTTAGCCGGAAACAGCACAATGGAGAATCGACGACGACACACGGGTTTTTGCCAATTTTATTAAACGGCCACGTTTTGGTGGTGCCGTGGAATTCGGTTTACAGTTTCGGTTTGGTTATTTTGATTTTTGCATACCGTCAAAAATATCGAACGGGTTTAATTCTTTGGTTTTTTATATTAAATCGGAATTTTAGCAAGATTTTTCTTTTATCAATTCAGTCTTTCGTTTTTGCGAATGTACGATAGAGGAGATATAGTTTTAACAACATGCATTGGTGGTTTTTTTTTTAATCCAAAAAAAAACTAAAAATGTTTTAGGCCTAGGTATATACTTTTCTGGACCATCGAATTGTACCATGTACATTTGTTACAATCTTATATAGGATGATCCTATATTAACATTCCTTCTTTTTCATAAATTTTTTAATTATTAAAATACATGAAATCTTAATAAAGATATGCATTATTTATAGGATTTAAGAAGTCCAAACGTTAAAAAGATGAGTAGATAGATTGTGTTTGTGTTATTTACTTGAAGAATCCTTAAACAATTTACACAAATAATAGGATTTGCTGATCTTTGAATTTATCAAACTAAAGGTTTCTTTGAATTTCATCTTGTCAATTAGGAGATAAATTTGCCAAACAAAATTTGCCCGACAAGTAAAGACGAGATCACAATCAAAACATTTAATACTAACTCAAAATTTTCATTTTCCCATCCCTCATATATTTTGGTCTACCAGACAAAGTAAAAAGCAAACAATAAAGGGTATTATGTCTTGTTGTAATGACATATCATCTTTCCCTTTCAATATGTTTTCTTTTTCGGCTTTTTTTTTTTTGTTTTTCTTTTTTTTTGCTATAATTATTCATTTACAGATTCTGTGAAATTTCCAAATTTTTAAACAGTAGTATCATTATTCTTTTCTTGGAGCATAATTGTTTCGGCAGAAGTTACTCTATATTAACATATAAGTTGTTTCGGCAGAAGATACTCAATATTAACATATAAGTCCATTGATATCAATTGAACGATACGTACGTTGTTCAAAAACGAAAATTGTAAGAATACGTACTTAAGATAACATTCAAACTATATAATATTGTCGATTAATTTCTCCATTCTATATATATATATATATATATATATTACATAGTTTATTCCAAAATTACGAATAACATGTTTATCCTTCGAATATATACAACATAGATAAAATTAAGTTTAATCACATACGTAAAATAAGGAACAAAGCATATGTATAAGTTAACAAACATATGCAACTGAAAGTCATGAAACTATGTTACAAAAACATCAAATGCAAAGAAACCTTTAGTTTTATCACCTCTTTTACGTTATTAATTAAAAAAGGTTAGAAAATATGTGAGCAACATCGAAGACTTTGTTGACAAGAAGTGAGTCCTCTGAAACAAACCCCAATCCTTTTGATGTTTTCAATTTAAAACGTACGTAGATCTTATAGGGTAATACAAAGAGTTCGATATATCATATATGCATTATTACGAAAACAACAATTTGTTTTGAAAAAAATGTATTGAATATGTTATGATACAGTTTTTTTTTTAGTATAATTTTCGTTTTAACAAGAAAAAACGAAAAGTCATGTCAATATATCAAAGTGTGTTATTTAACTGACAGAATAAATGACAACGTGTGTATGATAGACTGATAGTGGACTGACGGAGAAACGACTCGTGGGAAGATCGTTTATTTATGTGGCGGCAAATCATTTAGCTAGGGATTATCATGTATAAACACCAAATAAGTGTACCCTTTTTTATGTACCTTATGATACCATATTATAGTTCTTAATTAATTAAACATATACAATAGTTGAGTTCTGCTTTTTGATTGACAAAAATCATAATCTGTCTATCAAGAACGACTTGTTGATCTTGATATATACATAATACATAGATTTGCACCAAACTAAGCCCTAGGGCATAGACCATAAACTGTATACATACTATGATATGATAAAGTAATATAATATGGTTTACCAGGGAAATAAATTTAAGGTGGAAGAAAATTCAAAGCAGAAAAAGACCAACATTGTGAGGCAGAGACTTTGGGATGAGAAAGAAGAAATGATGAAGGCATGTTTGGCATCTGGCCATCTAAAGGCCAAAACCATCCTATCCAAATATTTAATTATTTTTGTCTTTTTAAAAAAGCAAAAGAATCCGTTTCGACATTATAACTTACAATGACTACCCCATGCATATATTTTTACATTACAATATATATGTATACATATTATATAATTAAACCAATTATAAATAAACATCATGTATACATGTATATTGTCATTGTCATCCAACGAAATTAAACGTGAACGTCTTTTTCAGATAAAATTACACGTTCTCAAGCCGTTGAACGGCAAATTATGTTATTTACGAGAAATTTTAAGCGGCAAAAACGACATGACTAATAGATCTATTAGTGAGAAGAACTTAATTTGCTATAGTATTTATGATACTATATACTATCATTGGTTTATCATATATAATGATTAACTTTATGCTCCTTCCTTAATATAAAATGATTTGATATCCTTAAAATTTCAACATTTTACGAGGCGGTCAAAAGCAATCCAAGATTCATCTTGTTTTACAAAAATCCTTCACAGTTCACACATATAGTATTATTATTATATAATCAATTTTGCTTTATTCTTATGTGGAATCCTACTTTTGTTGTTATTGTTGTTGTTGTTGAATGCTACATAATGCTCATATGGTTATAGGCGCAGATCATGACATTTAGCATTCTAGAAACTGAAAACTTTCAAAATGATTGTTAATTTGCGTGTGTAATTTGGTATTATGGTTAACTAGGAAACTTTCTATAATTTACACTAGATTTTAATTATAGTTGGTCTATATTTCAAGGCTTCAAGCTTAAGCTAGAGTCACACACAAGAAATTATTTTAATAAAGTTTATATAAAGTAAGTCAAGTATCATGCATGTTGGTAAGAAAACAAAAACAAAAACTCAAGTTTAATATTAATGTACTACTTTTAAGTTTTAAGTAAACAACAAATCGCAAGTAGCATGTACTGCTTTTTGTAAAGGAAAAAAGATGGCTAGCTACATGAAGTATTGGAGAATGCATGGTCACACATGCTAAGTATAATATTGTATCATCAACTACACGAAGTATATGTATTGCATGGCCACATGCATGAACTATATGACGTTATGTTGTCAACACCATAGACATACAATCTGGTACACCGGTCGAATGATTCCGGCAAAGACCGACATTGACTCCGGCGTTGACCAACATTGACAAAAAAAAATTATATTTTAATATTTTCTATTAAAAAACAAAATAATAAATTATTATATTAAATTATATATGGTTTTTCATGATTAGAAAACACATTCTATTATCTAATTATTTCTATATCTCTAATGTATTCATTCTTATAATTAGTTACTTTTATTTTTGAAGCTAAACTAATAGTTAAATAAAATTATTAATAATTATTTTCAAGAAATATATATATATATATATATATATATATAACATATGTAATTATTAATGATTTTATATATAAAAATCTCTGATCATCATATTATTTAAAATTTTAAATACTACAAGAATCAATAAAATCAAATTCAACTATTTTCATTAGAAAATAATATGCAAAAGATTTGAGTATATGACTCTTTACTTTAAAATTTGCATGGTAAAGAGTATACAAAATTTTAGATACTCTCTGGTATAAAAAAAATTTACATACTCCTAATAACATGTAAACAATAACAAAAAAATTAACACTATTTACTTTTAATAGATAAAATATAATGATACATAACTATTTTCAATATATAATATAAGGGCATTTGCAAAAATCCTCTTATTCTATATCCTTTTGCAAACATATCCTAAAATCAAGATAAAATCTATTAATATCTTGAAAATAATTATTAATTATTTTTATTTAACTATTATTTTAGCTTTAAAAATAAAAATTAATTAATTATAAGAATAAATACATTAGAGATACCTAAGATATTTAGATATTGAATAGAATGTTTTCTAATCATGAAAATTCATAAATAATTTAATATAGTAATTTATTATTTTGTTTTTTCATAGAAAAAAATTAAAATACAATTTTTTTTGGTCAATGTTGGTCAACGCCGGAGTCAACGTTGGTCTTAGCCGGAATTATTCGACCGGTGTACCGGATTGTATGTCTATGGTGTTAACCACATAATGTCATATAGTTCATGCATGTGGTCATGCAATACATATACTTCGTGTAGTTGAGGATATAATATTATACTTCGCATGTGTGACCATGCATTCTCCAATATTTCGTGTAGTTAGCCATCTTTTTTCCTTTTGTAAACAATATAAATCGTAGTTTGTTTGTATTCTGGTTTAGTGAGATAGTTGTAGACTTGTAGCAGACCAAATTTAATCATTCAAAATTCTTGTAATTAATTGATTATTTATTGAAACTGCAAAACTGTTTAACCATCGTAACATCCCCTATATAATAAAAAAAAAAGTACACAATATTGTTTTGTAGACTATATAATTTTAATAAGTTGGTTACAAATAAGTTATATAGATTAATTGGTTACAAGTTAAATAGTGAGTATAACCTTAATTTATTTTCGGAAGATTTTATTACTAGAGCACATTATTTCCAAAAATCTTAAAGAAAATATTCTAAAGAATCATTTAATATCATCTAACTTACCATATTAATTTTTTTATTAAATTATTCATCAAATAAAATCCTTTTATTTTAAAATAAAAATATACAAAATTTTGTATAAAATAAAATTTAACCATTGTTATAGCACATATACTTATCTAGAATCATTAACAATATAAAACTTACAACATAAGTGTCTTTTTCAAATCATTATATTTAGCATATGATTTTATTGCATAATATTTCCAAAAAAACTTTTTAAAACAATCACATAAATTATATTTTATATAAAAATTACAATATTCTTTAGCACAAATCTTAATCTAATTGATTATAGCATCAGTATGCGAATTGAAGTTTATTGTTACAATAAATATTGATGACAAGTACTAGAAAAAAGGTGTTAATTTAACATTGAACATAGCATTTTTTTACCATTTGGTAGTCCATTAACGTAATATACATTTAATGGCCGTCCTGATCTTGTTTACCTTATAGGTTTTCTTGGACCTATTTATGATACAATTACAAAGACACAGACATAGGACACAGACCTCTCGATTCCCCAACGTCACTCCTTTTATTAAGTAGATCATCAATAGTGATATTCACAATAAATTTATTGTATTAATTTTACAATCACATCATATATTACTATTCCTTTTGAAAATTTTCCTGAATCGGTTAAAAAATAACAGTGTGGATATATATTTTTATTACAGTTTTCCACAAGCATTAAATTGTAGCATCCAATATATTTTTACAATTATAATATATGGTATATTACAGAAATAGTGAAATGGTAGAACAGTGGAACTATAAAATAGGGGAGACATTTGGCATGAACAAAGGATGTGTATTCAACTTGACATTTTAAGTGATTTGTGTAAAATTACAAATCTTATGTTATATAATCATGGATTTAAAAAGTTTATTAAAATTCACTGCTTTTAAACATAACTAGGTTTTGAATCCACGCTACGCGTGGGTTTATTTGATATATTTTGATAAAAATTATATATGATTGTAATGAAATATTATATTACAGAAAACTTTAAATTACTATTAAGGAAAAACTAAATTTCATATACACAATTTTAAAATATAAAAACAGTTGTGTTTTAAAATCTAACTCGACGTCCAGGCGAGGCGGATCAAACTGGTGACCTCACATATCTTAAACCATTTCTTTGGCCACCAGAAAAACGAAACAATTTTATAATCATGAATTTATCTCATTTTTCATATTTAATTGATCGCTATCACCTATGTTTTTGTGTTTTTTATTTAATATTTTCTTATTCTTTATATTCTTTCTTGTCATTTTCATTGTCAAATTTTATGGTAATTGTCATCGTTACTTTTACCGTCCAGTTCTTTGTTATACTCTTCTTCTTGTTCTTCCTCGTCAACTTTTTCACATTCTTTCACTGAAAAAACCTTTTTTTTTAGACTACCACACAACTTGTTAACCCATCAAACTCCAAGACCAAAATCATTTTTTCTCATAAAATTGTGCAATTCATGAAAACCAGCATAGTCAACACATGCACCCAATTATTGATAATTTCATCCATATACTTCTCAAACCAAAATTCTTACTTGCAGAGAAAGTAATATGAACACATGTATAGTAAAAACAATATTTGTGCTTTTCGCCGATCTTTCTTCTTTAAACTCAAATAACATCAAATCAAGATCTTGCGACGTCAATCCTTCTTTCTTAGTCTTAAAAATTAAAATTTTACTGCAAAAGTATCAAATCATCTGTAAAGTCATACACAAAAACATGTTTTACAGCTCATAAGAGATATAAAGCACAAACGGAGATACGTAAGATATTTTCAAGATATTAAAAATTTTGATATATAATATTTGGTAATTATTTAACTTTTAAATTTTTAAAAGAGATTAAATATTTAAAATATTTCAAACTTTAGATGTAGTTTAATTATATGTAACATTTTTTTTAGAGTTAAATATTAATGACACTTTTACTTTTTATAGAGTTTAAATAGTTATAATATTTTAACATTTTTATGGAGGTATTTATAATATTTCTAAACATTCTATAATAAATATTTAAACCTTTAAAAATTTTAATTTGCTAAAATAAATCAAATAACTTTTAAATTTGGAAACATGATAAATAAGCATAAATCAAGCAAACCTGATAAATTTATAATTAAAAACATATTATTTTTATTTATAATGGTTCACAGCCATTGTCTAAAATTTTCTAGCCGATGTGGTACGTTGTACATATTTATAAATTTTAATTTTTTAAAAAGCTTTTAAATTTAAATAAATTTTAAAAAATTTTAAAATTATAATATTTTGAAACCTTTTTAAAGCTAAAATTTTTAGAAGTTTCAGTATTTAAAATATTTTAAACTTCTAAAAGGTTCGAATATAATATTTGAACCTTTTAAAAAGTTTCAATATTTATAATATTTTAAACTATTAAATTTTTAAAATTATAATATTTAAAAACTTTTTAAAAGCTCTTCAATATTTATAATATTTAAAATTTTTTAAAATTTAAATATTAAAATATTTTTTGAAACTTTTTAAACTTTTAGTTTGATCAAATAAAAAACAGGATCAAACCATATAAAACTTTTAAACTTGGACGCCTGATAAATCAAGCTTTCCTGCTCATTCGTTGTTGGAAACATATTAATCTTATTTATACTGGTTTGAACCATTGTCTAAAAATTTTCTAGCCAATGTGGGATATTGTACATAGTTTTTTATTTCCATAAATTTAAAATTTTCCTTTTTCTAAAAAATTCTGGAAATTTAGAAAATGTTAATGAATGACATGTCAAATCCTGATAGGTTGTTCAAAATAATTTTTAATATATAAAATTCTGCAAATTTCTAAAAATGTTAATTAGTGACATATTGAATCCCTATTGGTTGTTTTAAAACTTAGGTGGACAGCCTTAGAAGCTTATAACTCCTACTTTTATTTAGTATAATTTAAAAATTTAATTTAAAATCTACTGTTATTCAAAGCAGTTTGTAGATTTAGATTTAAATGATTTTTATGGATTTTGGAGGATTTAATAAGATTTGTTTAGTTAAAATACAGAAATCCATATTTAATGGTTTTAGGTGGGATTTGAAATTTTTTTACAATAAATCATATCAAATTCCCTAAAATCATCAAAATCATTTAAAATGTTATGATAACTCAAATTACTTGAAATATTAGATGAATTGCACTCCCTTATGTGGATTTTCAATTTACATTTACAAGAGATAGACCTAAGGTATTTCCCTTAAATATTGGATTTTCAGTGCCAATATATACAAAGGGTATATACTATTTACAAATATACAAATATTTTTAGCAAAAGTTATTTTTCTAAAGCAGGAAAATTGAAAACTTGATCAATATTATAAATGATTTTAAAAAGCAAAGAAATCACGATTTAAAACTTGAACAAATTTCATAACATTCATCAGATAATATTATATTAAGAATTGCAATATTATTTAACAAAAACGTGAGGTTTTCAAACAGTGATATATATTGTGACCAATAGAGTAAAATGTACTGATTTTTTTCTTCAAACTATCTTATGAAATGATAGATAAGACAATTAACAAACAACAAAGATAAAAAACTAAAAAAACTGAGTAAGCCTCCCCTTAATTGTCTTCAACAACAAAAAAAAAATTAACTAATTATATACTAAACTCAGCCCATAAGAATTGATTAGTCTAAGTCTTAAGGTAAGCTGTGTTTCTCTCTCTGCGCTTTATTCTGTTCAAATCCGCTGCTGCTTTTACTTTGCCGTTTCACTGAGAACGAGGCTCACTCACTCTCTCTCTTTCTCTCTCATAGAAGAAGAAGAAGAAGGAAGGACCAAAGCCAGAAAGCTTAAACCAACACTTTCACTCTCTCTCTCTCTCTCTCTCTCTCTCTTCAAATCACACTTTTTTTTTTTTGCTTTCTCTATCCAAAGATCTTCCTCATTGTCTTCCTTCAAGAATTGTTGTCTCTTCAACACCTTTTTATTACTTCTTCTTATTCTCATTTTGTCTCTGTTCGGAGAAAAAGAGAGTCTCCTCACAACAAACTAAACCCATTTTCTTTCATTCCGACAAAACCCTTTTAATCCTAAATTTCTCCTACTTAGCTTGTCTTGATTCATAGGAGAAGAAAGAAACCAATTCTTGTCAAATCTCATATTTCTAAACAGTGATTCAACTTTGTACGAGAGTTTTGATTTGATCTCTCATCTCTGTTTTTTTTGGGGTTATTTGGATGGATTGAGTCTCTACACAACTTAAGAACAAACCTGTAAATCAAGTAAAGAGCAACAATGAGAGACGACAAACCCAAGAAAAGCAAGGTTTGTTCTTTAATTCTTTTTTTCTTTTTCTTTCAAGAATGAACTATTTCATTTACTCTCTTTTTATTTCACTTAAATGAAGTTGTCTTGGTCCAAGAAAATGGTGAGGAAATGGTTCAACATCAAAAGCAAAACTGAAAAGTTTCAAGCAGACGTTTCTGTTCCTCAAGGTAAAGTATTAAAAGTCTTCTTCTTTCTTTCTTTTTTGTCAAAACTTGTTCTTGTTCTGTTCTGCACTGCATTAATTTGCAATCTTTTTTTTGTCTTTTCTGAGAAAACAAAACATCTACAAGTCTCTCAACTCACTTTTCTTTTTGGTCCATTGACAGTTTCTGTTTCTTCTGATTTCAAATTTTGATTTTTTCTTTTCTTTTTTTTTTGGGTCAAATTAATTAAAGGAGTTGAAGTTGAGCACAGAACCAGCTATTCAGAAACAAAGCCCTGTACAATCAAGAAGACTAAAACTGGTAAGTATCATTCGTTTCAATTACACAGAACCAGCTTTTTTTTTTTTTTTTTTTTTTTTCTGATGATTGATGTCTGAGTTTTACAGAGAAGCTCAATAAGAACTGGGACCAGCAAGCTAGACAAAGGAAAATGAATTATGAAAATCCTAGAATCATTGATGTCCAAAACCACAGGTAATATATATGAACACAATCATCATCATACACACATATGTGACTTATATTATGATCCATTGAAGTTGAATCTTTATGTTGAATGATATATACTTGAGAACAGCATCTTCGTAGCTACATGGAACGTTGCTGGACGCTCTCCTCCCGAAGATCTAAACCTCGACGAATGGCTTCATTCCTCAGCTCCTGCAGATATATACGTACTCGGGTGTGTGTGTTTCCGTTACATCTTCTTTTCAAGAATCTCTGTCTTTCTTCAAGAAACGTTCTTTATAATCTTGTGTTTTCTTCTTTTAGGTTCCAAGAGATTGTTCCTCTTAATGCAGGTAACGTTCTTGGAGCTGAAGACAATGGTCCTGCTAAGAAATGGCACTCCCTCATCAGAAAAACACTCAACAACCTCCCAGGGACAAGCAGTGCCTGTCATACCCCGTCCCCTATACCTGTCCCCATAGCAGAGATCGATGCTGACTTCTCCGGATCTTCGAGACAAAAGAACGAGACTATCTTCAACAGACGGTCTTTCCAAACACCGAGCGTATGGAGAATGGATGAGAATGATCCTTCCGTCTCACAACCACGGCTTGACCGTCGGTTCAGCGTCTGTGATCGCGTATTCTTCACTCATAGACCAAGTGATTTTGATCCGAGCTTTAGGTCTAGTCACAGGGCTAGTGATTACTCAAGAAGGCCTAGTGATTACTCTAGACCAAGTGATTATTACTCTAGGCCAAGTGATTATTCCCGGCCTAGTGATGTCTCCAGGTGGGGATCCTCGGATGATGATAATAATGCTCCAGGGGATTCTCCAAGCACAATCTTAAACTCACCGGGGTCATGCCCTGGTCCTGCCTCAAATGAAAACGGTTATAGAATCCCGTGGAACTCGTCACAGTACTGTTTGGTCGCAAGTAAACAGATGGTTGGTATCTTTTTAACAATTTGGGTGAAAAGCGAGTTACGAGAACATGTCAAGAACATGAAAGTTTCTTGTGTTGGTAGAGGACTAATGGGTTATCTCGGAAATAAGGTAAAATGAATTCTTATGCTTTTGTTACAGAGTCAGTCACTTAAGAGTTGTTATAGTGAAGTTTTTGTGGTTCTTCTTGTAGGGATCAATCTCAATTAGTATGTTGCTTCATCAAACAAGCTTCTGCTTTGTCTGCACCCATTTGACCTCGGGACAAAAAGAAGGCGATGAGCTAAGGAGAAACTCAGATGTCATGGAGATACTCAAGAAAACAAGGTTTCCTCGTGTGCAGAGTTCTGCGGACGAGAAGTCCCCCGAGAATATCCTTCAGCATGAGTAAGACTGAAACAGAACATCAAGAAATCAAATGATATGTTTAAAGATTTATCACTCAAATCTTGTTACATTTTTTTGTCTTTGTTTTTATTTGATTTAGTCGTGTAATATGGCTCGGGGATCTGAACTACCGGATAGCACTCTCTTACCGATCCGCAAAAGCACTTGTCGAGATGCAAAACTGGAGAGCATTACTAGAGAATGATCAGGTACATGCTTTAGATTTAATGCATATATAAAGCATTAGAGACTATATAGTTTCGTATTTCTCATTTTAATAGAATGTTCTGTTCTTAAAAACTTAAAAAAAAACATTCTTTGCTTCAGTTACGGATAGAGCAGAAACGAGGCCATGTGTTTAAAGGATGGAACGAAGGGAAGATTTACTTCCCACCAACTTACAAATACTCGACTAACTCGGATAGGTATGCAGGAGATGATTTGCATCCAAAGGAGAAACGTCGTACTCCTGCTTGGTAAGTTTCTTGCATTCAGAAAGAAAAAAAAAACTAAACAAGAACCATGTAATGATCTGACAATGGTTCTTTTTTTTGGTTTTGTTACTAAAGGTGTGATCGGATACTGTGGCATGGGGAAGGACTTCATCAGTTATCTTATGTAAGAGGGGAGTCACGGTTTTCAGATCATAGACCGGTTTACGGCATATTCAGCGCCGAGGTTGAGTCAAATCACAAGAGACTAAAGCGAACCGCGAGTCACTCTACTGCACGGGTCCAAGCTGAAGAACTCTTACCTTACGCCCGTGGATACACCGAGCTAACTTTTTTCTAAAAGACAATAAAAAAGAACTTCTTTACGGTAACATCTCTACTCATAAAAAATTCAATACATCTAACCAGAAAATTAGGAGATAACTGATGGAATGTAGTGTCAGTGACATGAAGCATTGAAAGCCAATGTAGTAAGTAGTCTATTAGTAGTAGACTAGTAGTAGTAGTAGTAGTAGTTGTGGTCCTCAAACACAAAATAGAGACTTAAGTCCATTAAGACTGGTCTGCATTTATTATATATCAGCCAAGAAAAGTATAACCAACATGTTTCTCTCATATCATTTAAGGCACAAGAGGTTGATTTGGATAAAAATGGACCCGGTAAAGCGATCTGTTTTTCGATTCGAAAATGTGATAAGATATTGTCTCTGCATCATCATTCATCAACAATAATGATATTTCTTGAAACCAAGATTTTTTTGTGTGATTCTTGAATCTTGACAAGAGGAAAAAAAAACTTTTATTTTCTGGAATTCTCATAAGGAGTTATTATTATACATAATTGTTCATCATACTATTATCACTTATGGTATATAATTTGATTCGGCTTTTGTCAGGTAAATTAAAGTTTATTTTCGAGTGTTTTGAAGCCTTGAGGAGTGATGATGATGGAGACATTTCATTTGCTCCTTTTAACACAAAGGAAACAAGGTTGGTCCAAACTTCTCTTCCTATATCTTGTTTCCGGTTCGGTTTTCAACTGATTTTAACGGCTGAATTTCCGGTTTACAGGTGTGTAAAGGATTGTAATTATGTCTTGGTTAACCAAATTTCGCATATCAAACCGGTTCTTTTATTTTTCATGGTAGGACTAGGACTTGAAGTAACTTTTACAGCGTGGTTATTAGGTAAATAATCAATGTTAATCTCAGTTTATTGTAACTTTGATTCTGTTAATAAGTTAACAACAGTTTTACGATAAGACTTTTTTTTTTTTTTGTTTGGTGCAGGATTATGAAACTGACAGATGGAAGGTTTTTTTTAATTCATCAGTCTTTTTAGTTAAGTGTTTAGGTATAGTTTTAAATATTATAAATTGAAGTGTGTTCCCGAGACAATGATAGTGTAATGCTTCTTATATAAGGTTTAGCCGTTTAAATGTAACAAAAAAAAAAGATTATACAACAAAAGCAATGATAGTGTAATTCATTATGATTGTTTCCTTACAAAGAAAAAGTGAAAAGAATAAAAAGATAACGTCTTGTGATGATCGTTGTACTGTAAAAAGTTTAGAGTTTCTTGATAACCTCGAAGCTCACTCCTTCTCTGATTCTTCTATAGAGGAGTACAAAAATTCAATGATTAATATAATTGTAATACACGAAACATGAGTCATGGAATGGCATACTCACACAAAAGTTTATTAGCCTTGCGTGCCAAAAGTCTAATAATTCTCAATCATTAGTTTGTGTTTATTTTAGTGTAATTAAATAGAGGAAATTTATACTACACTATACCAATTTTCAGAAATAGTTTTTAAAATGCAATGTAAGATATAGAGAATAGTGTATAGAATGAAATGATTGAAAAAGAGTATGAAAGTGCAGAGAGTGTGTAATGTGTACTCTCATGCTTTTCTCTTTTTCCTATTTGCCTTGTGCTTTCTCTTGTTTCAGCTTTGGTGATTACAACAACACTTGTATATTCCTTTTTTATATATTTATACTATCACAAATCAAAAACATTCTTGTAGAATGTGAAAGTCAGACAATGATCAGCTCTAGTCAGACAATGATCAGCTCACAAAACATTAACAAATACATAAAGAAGGAACTGAACGGAAAATGTGGTCCAGAGCAAGAAGTGTATATCCAAAATGATTTTCTTGAATACCTTTAACAGTGTAACATTCAGATATTTGATCTGATAAGATAAATGTTTTTGTGCATTCCTAACATCTTGATATGTGCTGTAAATATATCTTTAGTGAGTTTAGCGAGTGAATGGAGAATATATACATTTTGGTTGGTTAACAGAAACATATCCCATATATTTATAGAGTGATTTCACATACTATCATAATAAAGTTCCCAAGAATCTTTGAACAGTTTCATACTAGTCCACTAATTAAAGAACTACTAGTTTTTAAAATTGTATAGCTTATATGTACAAAATGGTCAGACATTGAATATGGAGTCTTTATTCAAAGAAAACCTAATCTAGAGGATGAATTTTTATTTATATTTTTACCAGAAGTCAAAAACAAATATATAGTGTAAAAGTAAAGTCAGAACAAGGCTGCATAAAAAACAATAGGGGTATATGAATATGATCTATATAGACTTTTTGGTGAGTGGGTAAGGAAAGCAGCTTCACACAAGAAATTGCGTACTTTACTTCTCATTAGCGTCCTTCCTCGCTCCCCATTTGTTTCAATTCAAGCATAGATAACGAAACCTCTACCACTTGGGCCTTAAGTTAGTGATGATGTTCATCTTTTTATATATACCGGTACCATATCCAGTTATCCATGATCTAAGCTTAACGATTGTGTTCTTTTATCTCTTAGCTGATCAACTACCTGTTACTGTGTAATTGGGTAATGTCTAACTGAACTTTTGAGTGTAGCCAGTGAAAAGAATAAACACAAATTATTAATAACAAACAACAATCTCACAAATGCACGATAAAGAAAAAAAACAGTATACATTATACTTTTACATATGAAAATATAGAATGTGAAATTAATCTGCTCATTGTTATGAAAGTAGAGTTTAGGGATAAAGCTCTTGTGTTTATTATTGATAATTCCCAAGGATTACATGCATATATATAGTAGAGTACAATGTCTAGGGTTAAACCGACTTAAGGATTAAGGGCCGAGTAAGCTTCGGCCAATGGGCCGAAGCTGTATGGACTGAGTAAAGCCTATGGACCGAGACTCCATAGCTTAGTACATGGGCCGGTCTAGTAAGTCCACTAAGTGTTTCACAACACTCCCCCTTGGACGAACGACCGTGCCAATGTTGGATGGGATCGCGGCAATGTGCTTAGGGGATGCTGCCTCATTAAAACCTTACCAGGAAAACCCATTGGGACAAAACCTTGGTGAAGGAAAAAGAGTACAGCACACATTGCTCCCCCTGTTCCAAACATCACTCCAAGTCCCTAAGTCTCCGCATTCCAATCTGGTGCGCGAGCTTCTTGAACGTTGTTGTCGGTAACGATTTGGTGAAGAGATCGGCTGAATTCTCACTTGACTGAACTTGCACTATAAGAACTTCTCCGGCCTTTTGTAGATCATGTGTATGGAAGAACTTTGGTAATATGTGCTTCGTCCGATCTCCCTTGATGTAACCCTCCTTGAGCTGTGCGATGCATGCTGTGTTATCTTCATAGATTATGGTTGCTTCTTTGCTGTCCTCCTATCCACTGTCTGTCCGTATATGCTGAGTCATGGACCGCAACCAAACACACTCACGGCCGGCCTCGTGCATTGCTAGTATCTCTGCGTGATTTGATGAAGTGGCTACAAGGGTTTGCTTCATAGAACGCCAAGAGATTGCTGTACCGCCGTGTGTAAATACATAGCCTGTTTGTGATTTCCCATTGTGTGGATTGGAGAGATAACCTGCATCAGCAAAACCAACTAAACCATCTTTGTTATAGTTAGTGTAATATAGACCATAGTCTGTCGTACCCTGTAGGTATCGCAGAACATGTTTTATACCATTCCAGTGCCTTATGGTCGGACAAGAACTATATCTTGCTAGGAGGTTCACGGTAAAACTTATGTCCGGCCTAGTGTGGCTAGCCAAGAACATTAATGCTCCTATAGCACTGAGGTAAGGCACGTCAGGCCCGAGAACCTTTTCATCGGCCTTCCTAGGAGCAAATGGATCCTTATCCACTTGTGTACTTCTCACAACCATGGGGCTAGTCAATGGGTGAGCTTGCTCCATATTGAACCTTTTGAGTACCTTTTCTGTATATGCCTTTTGATGCACAAGGATGCCATTGTCTCTTTACTCAAGCTGCAATCCCAAACAAAATCTTGTCTTACCTAGGTCTTTCATCTCAAATTCTCTCTTGAGGTATTCTACAGTTTGGGCGATTTCCCCAGAGGTTCCTAGGATGTTCAAATCATAGACTGCTATTATCACAAATCCTTTGTTTGCAAACTTCTTAATAAATATACATGGACTGATGGGGTCATTCCTATAGCCTTTCTTTGCCAAAAATTCGCTAAGTCTATTATACCACATTCGATCACTCTGTTTCAGTCCATAAAGCGATTTGTCTAGCCTTATGCAGTACTGTTCTCGAGAACCACTCTTTTCTTTGAGTTCTATTCCCTCTGGTAATCTCATATAGATTTCATTATCCAGTGGACCATATAAGTATGCAGTTACAACATCCATTAACCGCAAATCCAGTTTCTCTCTTACAGCCAGACTTATTAGATATCTAAAAGTCGTTGCATCAATCACAGGGGAGTATGTTTCCTCATAGTCTACTCTTGGTCTTTGAGAGAATCCTTGTGCTACAAGCCGTGCTTTGTATCTCACGATTTCATTCTTCTCATTTCTCTTTCTTACAAAGACCCACTTATGTCCAACTGGTTTAATTTCAGGTGTTATCCTCAAGATCGGACCAAACACCTCTCTCTTCCTCAAAGAGTTTAGCTCCACATCAATAGCTTCTTTCCATTTAAGCCAATCTTTGCTTTGAGTGCACTCTAATATAGATGTGGGCTCTAGATCCTCATTCAGTTCAAGTGCTACCTTGTATGCGAAAATATCATCGACGTCGATATCCTTACGGTTCCAAGTAATTCCAGACATGATGTAATTGATCGATATCTCATCGTTACCAATATTCTCAGGACCTAGAGGTTCAGCGTCCTGAACCCCATCCGGCTCCTTACCATGTGCCGCGGCCATGTCTGTTTTCTCGGTAATTCCCTGAACCTCGGTATGTTTTGCACCTTTAGTCTTTCGAGGATTTTTATCTTTGGAACCTAATGGTCTACCTCGTTTCAAACGGGTTTTAGACTCTGTAGCAACTTGAGTATTGTGTTCCTTCTGAACATCAATTCGTACTGGTGCATTGCAAGCTGGTATGTACGATTTAGTCACTCTCTTTGGGTCAGCAAAGGAATCTGGCAATTGATTAGCTAGCTGCTGTAAATGTATAATCTTTTGAACCTCTGCATCACATGCTAGAGTTCGAGGATCTTGCCAATTTAAGGATGTTTGATTCCATGTTAATTCCTTGACCAGCTTGCTATTCTCTCCACCCATTACAGGGAATTCGGACTCAACAAATTGACAGTCCGCGTATCTGGCCTTAAATAAATCTCCTGTGAGTGGCTCGAGATACTTTATGATGGTGGGAGACTCATATCCAACATATATTCCCATCCTCCTCTGAGGTCCCATCTTAGTTCTCTGTGGTGGAGCAATCGGTACATAAACGGTACAACCGAATGTCTTGAGATGGGATATGTCTGGCTCATGACCCGTTAATAGTTGGGATGGTGAATACTTATGCTCACTAGATGGCCTGATGCGTATGAGCTCTGCTGCATGCAATACTGCGTGTCCCCAAGCCGACACAGGGAGCTTCGACCTCATTAACAATGGTCGAGCTATCATTTGTATTCGTTTAATGAAGGACTCAGCCAGTCCGTTTTGTGTATGGACATGTGCCACAGGATGTTCCACACTCACCCCCATGGACATACAGTAATCATTAAATGCTTGGGATGTGAATTCACCAGCATTATCTAGACGTATAGTCTTAAGTGGAAAGTCTGGAAAGTGTGCTCTTAGCCTTATAATCTGAGCCAACATCTTTGCAAAGGCGAGATTTCTTGTGGATAACAAGCAAACATGCGACCATCTGGTCGATGCATCTATCATCACCATAAAATATCTAAACGACCCACTAGATGGGTGTATTGGTCCGCATATATCTCCCTGAATTCTTTCCAGAAAGTTTAAAGTCTCTCTTGTGACTTTCACTGGTGAAGGCCGTATAACAAGTTTCCCTTGTGCGCATGCTACACACGTGAGATGTTTAGGGATAACTTTCCTTTCATTTAGGTTGTGCCCATTCGAACTCTTAATTAGTTTACGCATCATGTTCGAACCCGGATGGCCTAGCCGGTCATGCCATAAAGTGAATTCTTCACTAAACATTCTATGCTTTGCCAAGTTAGCCTCTATCATATTTATCTTAGCATGGTACAAGCCAGTGGCTAGTGCAGGTATAGTCTCTAGGACCTTCTTTTGTCCATTCACATTTTCTGTAATGTATAGGAACTCTCTAGTTCCTTCACCCTTGGTTTCCACATGATAACCATTTAATCTTATATCTTTAAAGCTCAACAAATTTCTCTTGGAGCTGGGTGAGTATAAGGCATCACTTAATTCAATGTGTGTTCCATTAGGCAACAACACGTGAGCCTGGCCGTAGCCCTCTATAAGGTTTGCTATACCCGCAATTGTACTAACATTGGCACTTTTCATGGTGAGGTTTATAAAATATCTTTTATCTCTTAAAATAGTGTGGCTGGATCCACTGTCCACCACTAGTTCACTCATATCCTCAGCCATTTCTATAAAACAACATTTGTGTTTTAACTCAATAAGGCAAATAATTTATAAAATAAATCCTTGAATTTAAACCAAATCAATTATCCAATACATAGAAATAAATCAAGCATAAAAGCATAGTCTTAAACCAAAATAAAAACCGAAAAATTCATTCATTCTCTGTAAAGAGGTCGGAAGTCTCTAGGGAGTCATCATTCTCATGATCGAAGTCTCCTTCATCATCGAGATGCACCAAGTTAGCTTCTGAGTTTTTCTTCAAACTTTCTTGATATGCATCAATAAGATGTTTGGGAGTTCTGCAGTTTTTCATCCAGTGGTTTGACATACCACATCGGTGACAAACCGATTTTGCCTTAGCTTGTGGCTTCGAGATACCACGGCCTCTACCACCGCGTCCGCGGCCAGCTTGGCCCCCTCGACCACCACGTCCTCTACCACCACGGCCGCGGCCGTAGTGTCTCTCTCTGTGGACGTAGTTGGTCTCTTTGGGCTCTTTAGGCTCCTTAGGCTCTGTAGAACTTTTCTTTCCCGCATCCACTTTGTGTGCTTCTGGTAATGGGGCTGTACCGCACTATTCATCAGCAACAGCTCATTGTTCTGCTCAGCTAGCAGTAACACCTCATTGAGTGCCCCATACTCGGTATACTTTGTTTGCCGGTATTGTTGCTGAAGAACCATGTTATTAGGGCTAAAGGTAGACAAAGTCTTATCAATTAGCTCCTTCTCTGTAACCACCGTACCACACAGCCTAAGGACTGAGACAATCCTAAAAAGCTCAGAGTTATACTCGTCCAGGGTTTTCAAGTCCTGGATCCTTAGGTGTTTCCACTCATACTCGGCCTTTGGAAGGAGCACCGTCTTTTGGTGCCCATATCGCCGTTTAAGCGTTGTCCAAAGGTCGAAGGGGTCCTCAATAAATAGGTACTGGTTCTTGAGACTCTCAGCAATGTGGTGATGCATATGCTGGATACACTTGTTCTTATTCTTGTCCGAGGTCTTGTTACCCTCTTCGACACACTCGTACAAGTCTTTTGACTTCAAGTTGATCTTGGTGTTCATTGCCCATAGCAAGTAATTGTCACCAGAAGCATTTAAGACTGGATAGTCTAAGCTCTTAAGGCTTGCCATCTGCATACGACAGAAATAGACATCCGAATATTAGCATGCGATATTTGAGATCGAACCATGCACTCAATCATTAGGACATGCGATATTTGAGATCGAACCATGTCTTAGGCCATGCGATATTTGAGACCGACCATGCCTTGTTATATTTGGTTTTTGGTTTAAATTCATGCATGCAAGACAACAAAAGCAAATAGGCTAATGCATGCAACAATTTCAAGTAGGATTTCCTTTTTCTTAAGTTTCCTTTTTACTCTAGGATTTAGTCTCTTTAAAACTTTGGATAATTGCTAAATTAATTTAGAGACTTATCATGATCAATATTTTAATTCCGAATTCATGATCTCACAATTATGGAAATTTAACAAAATAATTCCACTTGAGCGGATTCAATCCTAGAACACAATTCTAGTTCATGCGGCCAATTCTCCAATATACTATCATGGTCCGATTTAATTATATGATGCATGAACAATCCAAGTCTATCATCCTAGAACAGTTAGATTAAATCTCTTCTATGCTTCTAACAATTTAATTCTAGGTTCTTATGCAACACAAATAATCAAGCAACTTTAAACAATTTAAATCAACCAAAATCGGATTTCAAAGCTTGATGTATAAGGTGCAATTGTCAATCAATCTAACAATCCTAATCAACCGATTTTTAAGTCTTAGGATTTATAGGATTCAAGGTTTGTTAGATTGTATACTTGGATATTTTAGGGTTCCATAGTTTTAAGTTCAAGTTCGATTATAGGGTTTTGAGAAGGTTTGAACTTTGTTTACCTTAACACCTTAGGGTTCTGACTGGATAGGATCTGGGAGCTAAAGACCTCAGATATCACGAACCTCGAACCTTGAACTGCTTCCACGGACCACGAACTTGCTTCCCACGAACCACGAACCGCGAACAGCTTCCTCGCGAGCAACTCCTTGCGCGCGAACTCACCCCCGAGCCTAGTAACTATAAACCTCGATAGGGTTTTAATAGAAACTCGATCACAAGCTAAGGATGCTTGTGTATCGGACAGAACTTTGAGATCAAGAGATTCTCGAAGAAGGAGAAAGAACAAGAGGCGGTTTTAGGGTGTTTAGGGAAGAAGGATCGGCGGCTGCCTATTAGGGTTTTTAGGGTTAGAGACTCGTGCTGATAACGTGTTATGAAAGTAGAGTTTAGGGATAAAACTCTTGTGTTTATTATTGATAATTCCCAAAGATTACATGCATATATATAGTAGAGTACAATGTCTAGGGTTAAACCGACTTAAGGATTAAGGGCCGAGTAAGGCTTTGGCCAATGGGCCGAAGCTGTATGGACTGAGTAAAGCCTATGGACCGAGACTCCATACCTTAGTACATGGGCCGGTCTAGTGAGTCCACTAAGTGTTTCACAACACTCATTCCAATCCAATCATGTATGTTTCCAGATTTTCATATCACAAGTCGGACACAACCAAAAAAGAAAGAATCAGATCAGCTTTGAATGAACTTCCGATATTGGGCCTTAATGTTTGGACTACGAGGGCTTTCTCTAAAAACAAGATTGCATTATCGACTATTTTTGAGTCTTAGACGAAATAAGGTGACAAACTTTTTAATACGACGTTATTTTTTACTTTGTTCCAACTTAGGCGAATCTAGGGTTTACCGCAGCAGAGTCTCCACCATGAAATCACGTAGTCAGAACGTCTCGGAGGATCTTCTAACCATATCTCGACCCAATACGCGATCGATAACCTTAAGTAATGGAAGAGGAAACTCATTGCCGATCTCAATCGATCTCGTTATCGATATATTCTTGAGGTTACCGGTAAAATCTATAGCAACATGTCGTTGCGTATCAAAGCTCTGGAACGCCGTACTTAGCTGTCAAGATTTCACGGAGTTGTTCTTGACAAGATCTTACAATCGCCCGCAAATCTTGTATGCGTGTGAAGACAACAAAAGATTCGTCTTCTTCTCCTCACATGAGCCTCACAATACTGTTGAGATGTCGTCTGTGTCTCCGAATCATCTTACGCATTTCCCCAGTTCTAATGAAATCTTTGGTCCTAGCAACGGCTTCGTCTTTCTTAATGGTTTGCGGACATTAAAGGGGAAGAAAAATAAAGGACTGTTGGTGTCGGTGCTATTTAACCCTAGCACGGCACAATATATAACTTTACCTAAAATGAAGAGGAATACTATGATTGGGCTGCAAGGCTATGAATGTGATGGCATACAATTCAAGCTGATGAATTATTTGGGGTATGATCCGATTGAAAAACAACTCAAGGTATTGTCCATGACCTTGCCATATGGAATACATGATGAGAACTTTTTGGAGTATCAAGTTCTAACGCTAGGAGCTAGGAAACCTTCATGGAGAATTATCAAGTGTTGCGTACCCCATTTCTCTGGTTGTAAAGGGATATGCATTGATGGTAATTTGTACTATGTAGCTAGGATCAACAGGTCTTTCGAGGTTTATATGATCGCTTGTTTTGATTTTAGGTATGAGAAGTTCAGTTTTATGAAAGTCATAGAAACTTTCAAGAGAGACCTGCCTGTTACAACAACTCTGATAAACTATAATGGTAAACTAGGTTCGCTTATCTCGGATGAGTCCAACAGCCACTATGTTAGTAGAAATAGTACATGTTTTGAGTTGTGGGTACTAGATGACGCTGGAAAACGTGAATGGACGAAGCATGTTTACGTGTTACCTCCTCTGTGGAAGAATCTAGTTGGGGAGGACAAGTTACACTTTGTTTGAATGATTGGTACGAATGAAATTGTGTTGTCACCGAATCATCAATATGTGCCTTCCTATGTTTTCTACTACAACATCGAGAGAAACACGATCATAAGAGTTAAAATCCAAGGAATGGAAGCGTTTGACGGTAACAGATTTCGCACATTTCTAAACCATGTGGAGAACGTGAAACTTATTCAACCTTTTTAGGACTTTAAAACTGACATTTTGTAACATGCTAGTTTAGTTATATATAAAAAAAGCCATCTCGTCTGGCTGATTCAACTAGGGGATGATATAAAATCTTGTTATTGTAAATTATATAAATATTACTAGGAGTTGCTCCGTGCTACTCACGGATTTGTCTTCATATTTTTCCGTAAGTTTAGTTTTTAAAACAGCTAATTATTACGATATTATTTTATACAACCCAAATATCTATATATATATATATATATTTTTTAATTACATTTTGGGTTCTACCCTTTTATTTATATATATTTATAAAGTTAATCCCTAAAATTTTTCCAAAAATAGCATTACATCAGATTTTGTTTACTAAATATTTCACATACTATTCCAACTTAAAAAAAATACAGTATTGATGGAAACATAAATTATGATATATTTAACCACACCTTCTATTTTGTATTGAAGATATTCTTTCTATGAATCTTTTGCAAAGAAAGAAAACAACAATTTGATTACTATTTTGTTTTCCAAAACCTGTGAGCTTTGATTCTTAAAATAAGAAAAACTTCGATTCACATCTATTTAAATATTATAATTAATAAATATAAACTTAATAAAATTTTAAAATATTACTGTAAAATTAAAAATTTTTAAATACTATATAATATGGTTATATAGTAGATAGTTTATAAAAATGACATGTTGAAATTAATAAAATATCATTAAATTTGTGCTAATACGGGTTAAATCCTTATTTTATTATTTGTCAACACTATTAATATCAGAATATTTGACATATAAAAATTAAGTTGATTAACTAAGATTGTTTAAAATAATTAAATCATTAGGTAAAATATGACTTAATCATAGTATATAAATGACTTACTATGTATATAGATCCACTATTTTCTGTTATATTAATTAAAATCAAAATAGAATCTTAAACACTAAACAAAAAAAATTAAATATAACAAACAGATGTTCATAAAGTATATTTCGGGTTAAAAAAATAATATAAACATTTAGCTGCACAAACAATCAGAAAATGTAGTTATTCCTCTATTTGGAAAACATCCAATATTTAATACACAAATACAATATAAAATATAAATAATAATAATAATTATATGCACGTGGTGTACCGTAGGTTAAAATCTAGTATATATTATAATCTTATATCCTTAAATTATTTAATCATCAAATTATTTGTTAAGAGAAAAAAATTATTATGTAAATTCAATTGAATTACACTAAATATTTAAAGAAACAAAATAACACTTGTGAAAGAAGAGATCATCAAATGATAATCTTTTGGAGCTTGCCAAAAGAAAACTTTACTTTAGTATTAAATTATATAATATAGTAAGGTTTCTTTCAACTCTTACTCTAAGAATCATCATTATATATTAAAATTCTTTTAAAATCAAATACACATGCAATTATTTATTTTCTTTTATAAATATTTTAAAATGATTGCATAAATCATCAAAAGATGAACAATAATAAAAATAATTTAAATTTTTGGAAAAATTATTCAAGACTTAGTAAGATAATATTTCTTCTAAAGTTAGGAACTTCACAAAAACGGATTAGCCGAACAACGATATTATTGTTACCAGTGTTTTGTTGTTTGTTGGAAACTGAATCGAGGGTAGAATAGAGAATAAATGTTTTAGTTTTCATATTAATTTGAAAGAGGATGTGTTTGTATAGTAATAGGTTATTTTTAGAAAACCAAACTTTATAGAATGTTTGAACCTTTAAAAGAAAGAAGGGATTGAGATCAAATATTAGATATCATAAATTTGCAAGTGTTTCAAAATAATAAGTTAAAAATGAGAAGTAATCTAAACAAAAATGAAAATTGAGGAAAAATAGTGGGTAGATATAAGGCAATGCATAAAATGATGGTATTATTTCAAATTAAAACATAACTGATTATGTTCATAATTTATTCTGAAATTCCTAATATGAAAACTTAGAAATTTTATGTAATTCAAAAATACCATGATGTTTGAAATAATAAGTGTGAATCTAAGAAAATAATTATAGAATTAGATTAAAACATCTCACAATCTTACGTAGTTTCCAGAAAATAAGCTCAAAATTTTAATTTTATATAAACAATTTTTTAAAAAGTTAAACTAATTTACTTAAATAATACCATCCCACCATCTTATTTAAATTTGATTCTGCTTGTGCCTATGAAAATTATATAAGATTCAAACACAGAAATTAAACCCAAAAATTCAAACCTATAAATTTAATTTAATATTGGTTTAGTTCTAAGATGAAACCAACCATACACTGATATAAGGTGACTCTAGATTCTTGAAGGCTGCATATGTTTCTTATTAAAAAATAGAGGAAAAAAATGTTGATGTTTTTTTTTTTGGTTTTATGGGCCTGTAGTTAATTAGGTCCAAAGGAAAAAAGTACAGGTGTCAGAAAAATAGTTAGCCAAGTGTGATGTGATGTTAAGAAAAACTTTCTCATATTATATAAGATTCCAAAACAGAGAAGTCTCGTCAAAATGTGATGTCCGGATGCTAAATAAAGGTTTAGATCCAAGAATTGGTCATCATGTTTCTATAAACCTCGCCACAAAAGGATGTTTGACTAGCCTTTGTAGAACAACAGTAGAAGAGGTAAATCACAAGTGGAGAAAGCATCAACCTATTTTACAAAATTAGAATAATTTTGCTGAATTACATTAAACTCATAATACAATTTTTAGAAATATTTTTAATTAATATCCTGAGCGATTTTATTTTATTTCCAGTGGAGATAAACTTTAGGAACATTACTTTTTTACTTATTCTCGTAACACAGTTGGTAACTCAGCGAAATCTAGTTTAGGGTTAGGGTTTAACGCAGTCTCCTCGCAATGAAATCACAGCAGCAACACGTCTCGGAGGATGATCCTCAAACCATCGTTGCACTCAACTCACGAGCTTCAAAGTCAGTCAATGGTGGAGAAAACTCAGATGCGATCCCAGTTGATCTCATCTTCGAAATACTCTTGAAATTGCCGACGAAATCTATAGCGAGATGTCGCTGTGTATCGAAGCTCTGGTCTTCCATACTTGTCCGTCCAGATTTCACGGAGTTGTTCTTGACTAGATCTACAACTCCCCCGCAAGTCTTGTTCTCCAGCCCAAATAACCGCGAGTTGTTCTTCTTCACGGCACCGCAGGTCCAAAATCCAGATCAGAACTCTTCTCTTGTATCCCGGCCTTATCACACGAAGCCCCCCTTTGATTGTTGTTCCCCTCGAATTTGTGTTCCTGTCGGCGGTTTGGTCTGTCTTATATATAAGCGGAACTTAGAGGGAGGGAATGAAATAGTACCAATGATATGCAAACCTAGCACTGGACGACAAGCCTTACCTTTACCCGCATTGAAGACGACAAGGGTTCAGGTGAAAAGCTTTTTTGTTTATGATCCCATTGGTAAACTATTTAAGGTATTATTGTCCATGATCTTGCCATGTCATGGAAACGAAGGGAACTGTAAGGAGTGTCAAATTCTGACATTAGGGACTCAAACACTTTCATGGAGAAAGATTGATTGTTGTATACCCCATCGTCCTATATATCGTGGGATATGCATTGATGGCTGTTTGTATTATCAAGCTTTGGTCGATGATCACCGTTCAGGGGTTTCTACGATAGTTTGCTTTGATGTTAGGTCTGAAACGTTTAGATTTGTGAAGAAAGATATAGCGATGTCTAGTGAATCAACTCTGGTTAACTATGAGGGTAGATTAGGTGCACTTCAGTCAGATAGGGGTAATAAAAGAGTTAATAGCCAAACTAGAAGTCTTGAGTTGTGGGTTCTGGTAGACGCTGAGAAAAATGAATGGTCGAATAACGTATATGACTTGCCCCCGTTGTGGAAGAATATAGTTCCAAAGGCTGAGTTATGTTTTGTTGGATTGACTAGTACAAATGATATTGTGTTGTCCGAACGCAATCCATTTGACATTTTCTGGATTTTCTACTACAATCTCGAGAGGCACACAATCATAAAAGTTGAAATCCAAGGAATGGATGTGTATTTCTCTTACTATCATAGAGTTCAAACCTATCTAAACGTGTAATGGATGTGTGAAGCTTTTGCAATTGTAACGGCTCATGAGCTCCTAGTATTCATCTTTTTTGGATACTATATTTATTCCTCTTCGCGGCGGTGATCTAGCGCCTAGCGCCTATAACACCTTAAAATTTATTTTATAGATTTTATGAAAATGTAATTAAATGATATAATAAAGTTAAAAAGAGAATATAAAAATTTAGTTTTAGATGTTAATTATATTTGAGTCTCATATATATATTTGTATAATAATTAAAATTTAACCCATGAGTATTATTATAATATTAATATTATATTATCATATCATATGAACAAAGAGTTCTTAAAATTCTTAAAATTTATTTTAAAGATTTTATGAAAATGTAATTAAATGATATAATTAAGTTAAAAAGGGAACTTAAAAATTTAATTTTGGATGTTAATTATACTTTTGGAAAACTAATGTAAATATTATTAAAAATTAAGGACAAATAAGATAAATAGTGTCTCGAGCTCTGTGAGTGCAACACATCATCATTTTGTGTGAGAATGTTTCTCTTTTAATATATAAGGGATGTTTTTACTGTAATTTTTATTTACAAAATGTATAATATTTATCAGTAATTAGAATCTAAAATTTGATTGTGTAGTATATATATATATATATATATATTGTATAATAATTAAAATTTAACCAATGAGAATTATTATAATATCAATATTATATTATCATATCATATGAACAAAGAGTTCTTAAAATTCTTAAAATTTATTTTATAGATTTTATGAAAATGTAATTAAATGATATAATAAAGTTAAAAAGAGAATATAAGAATTTAGTTTTGGATGTTAATTATATTTTTGGAAAACTGATGTAAATATTAAAAATTAAGGACAAACAAAGGAAATAGTATCTGAAACTCTCTGAGTGCAACACATCAGCATTTTGTGTGAGAATGCTTATCTTTTAATATATAAGGGATGATATAATAAAGTTAAAAAGAGAATATAAGAATTTAGTTTTGGATGTTAATTATATTTTTGGAAAACTGATGTAAATATTAAAAATTAAGGACAAACAAAGAAAATAGTGTCTGAAGCTCTGTGAGTGCAACACATCAGCATTTTGTGTGAGAATGCTTCTCTTTTAATATATAAGGGATGTTTTTACTGTAATTGTTATTTACAAAATGTATAATATTTATCGGTAATTAGAATCCAAAATTTGATTGTGTAGTATATATATATATATTTTTGTATAATACTTAAAATTTAACCCATGAGAATTATTATAATATCAATATTATATTATCATATCATATGAACAAAGAGTTCTTAAAAATCTTAAAATTTATTTTATAGGTTTTATGAAAATGTAATTAAATGATATAATTAAGTTAAAAAGAGAATATAAGAATTTAATTTTGGATGTTAATTATATTTTTGGAAAACTGATGTAAATATTATAAAAACTAAGGACAAATAAAGGAAATAGTGTCTGGAGCTCTGTGAGTGCGACACATCAGCATTTTGTGTGAGAATGTTTCTCTTTTAATATATAAGGGATGAAAATGTAATTAAATGATATAATTAAGTTAAAAAGAGAATATAAGAATTTAATTTTGGATGTTAATTATATTTTTGGAAAACTGATGTAAATATTATTAAAAATTAAAGACAAATAAAGAAATAGTATCTGGAGCTATGTGAGTGCGATACATCAGCATTTTGTGTGAGAATGCTTCTCTTTTAATATATAAGGGATATATGTTACAAAGATTAAAAAAAAATTATAAATTATAAACAAAAGTAAAAAAATACATTTATTTAATTTATATTAACAACATATAAATATTTATAATTACGTATATATATACATATATATAACTTAATAATTTAAATATATGTAGTTAAGAAAATATATATATATTTAAATAAAATTTATGTAATTTTAAGTGGTTTAGACGGTCATCTAGGCGTCTGATGAGCGTCTAGATGGCGTCTAGGCGGCCGCCTAGACCGCTTTCTTTAACACTGATATATATACATTGAAGAATGGTTGTTCTAAAGTAAGTTTTAGCCTTGTATACTCGTTTCTTCATGAATAAAGCCACTTTGTGACCTTTGTATTGATGAGTTATATGTTTAGTCATCCATAGATCTCCATCTCTCGCGCGCATGTCCCTTGATGTATACATTTAAAATCCATCTCTTGTGGCAGCTTCAGCAAGGGGATGATATATAGTACTAATCCAAAAGAGAGGATTCTAAAATTTGAAATTCTGATGCTAGATGAAAGGTGGAAGAGTTTTTAGATTCAAGAAATTATCATAACCTTGCCGAAAGGAGGTTGTGAAGCTATTTTGGTTCCATATTGATTGTATCAATTATCATAATTCTTTTAAAATACTGTTTTTTTTTTATCAAGAATTGAAAACTTCTCGAGAGATTATCGAGGTCGTCATAGAATGAAGTTCTATTTTGTGATGATTCATTTACTAAAGAAGCTTAAATGAATCAAATGTTTATATGAAAAATCCGTATCATGTATAAAAAAATGAAAATTCAAAACCATTTTTGTGGATTATATTTCAAAATTAAAAATTACTCAAACCGGGTAATTGAAAATATTTTCATTCATTATCCTAAGATTAAGTACCGATCTGTATTGTTAGAATATGAAGAAAACCAAAACATAAACTGGTACGGTTACGGATACCGGTACGGTTCTTGATTTTAATTTTGTTATATCCAATTGTTGTCTCAATCATCTGGGGAAACCAAAAAAAAAAAAAAAGGCAATAAGTGTGGTTCGTCGTCTACGACGGAAACTAGGGTTGAAGGAATCAGTGTGGTTCGTCGTCTACGACGGAAACTAGGGTTGAAGGAAGTGTCTCCGCCATGAAAACACGACGGCAACACGACTCTGAAGATGCTCTAACCATTTCCCGGCGCAGTACCTCCAACCTCAATGAACGGAAGAAGAGAACAATCAGAGCCGATCCCAGTTGATCTCATTTTCGAAATCCTCTTGAAATTGCCGACGAAATGTATAGCGAGATGTCGCTGCGTATCGAAGCTCTGGTACTCCATACTCCTCCGTCCAGATTTCACAGAGTTGTACTTGACCAGATCTTCAACTCGCCCGCAACTCTTATTCGCCTGCGAAAAAAAAAACGAGCTGTTCTTCTTCACGGCACCGCAATTCCAAAATCAAAATGAGTACTCGTCTCTTGTGTCCGCGAGTTATCAGATGAAGACTCCCTTTCAACGTTTTTTCAACTCTCAAATCTGTGGTCATGTCGGCGGTTTGGTCTGTCTTACACATCCGCGGGTCTTTAATAAAAGGAAGGAAATTATACCAATGATATGCAACCCCAGCACTAGTCAAGCCTTACCTTTACCCAAAGTGAAGACGAGGAGAGTTAAAGTGAGAACCTTTGTGGTTTATGATCCCATTGCTAAACTATTCAAACTATTGTCTATGACTTGGCCATGTTATGGAACCAGCGGGAAGAATTGTGAGGAGTATCAGGTTCTGACATTAGGGGCTCAGACACTTCTCTGGAGAATGGTTGATTGTTGTTTACCCCATCATCCTGTAGACGATGGGATATGCATTGATGGTTGTTTGTATTATCAAGCTATGGTCGATTTCGGTTCAGGGCATTATACAATAGTTTGCTTTGATGTTAGGTCTGAAACGTTTAGATTTGTTAAGAAAGCTAGGGGCATGGCGCTGTATGGTGCTTCAGTTCTGGTAAACTATGAGGGTAGATTAGGTCAACTTCAGTCAGATGGGCTTCACATAGCTGGAATAGTTACTTGCCATACTAGAAGTCTTGAGTTGTGGGTTCTAGTGGATGCTGAGAAACATGAATGGTCGAAGTTTGTATATGCATTGCCATCTATGTGGAAGAATGTTGTTGCAGAGGCTGAGTTATACATTGTTGGAAGGACCAGTACAAATGATATTGTGTTGTCGCGGCACTATTCATCGGACGTTTTCTACTACAATCCCGAGAGGAACACAGTCATAAGAGTTGAATTCCAAGGAATGGATGTGTTTAACCATCTTAGAGTCCACACCTTTCTGAACCATGTGGAGGACGTAAAGCTTATGCAACTGTAATGGAGATCATGTGCTCTTATGACCATCTCTCCCATGTCCTTTTTTTTTATTTATGTAATAAGATACTTATATGTTAGTCGTCCATAGGTTAAGACCATCTCTCGCATGTCCCTTTTTTTGTTTTATTCATGTAAGATATATGTTTTGCTAACATGAATAAGAGCAGAGTAGTTACTTTTCTTTTCTGTGTTTCTTATATTCTAGCATCTTTATCTCCTTGATATGCGATTAAAAAAGCTATCTCGTGTGGCACATTCAGCAAGGGGATGGATGATATTGATAGATAGTCTTGTTATTTGCAGAATCTTTAATAAATACTAATCTAAAACAGAGATTTCTTAAATTTGATATTCTGATGCTAGATCAAGGTAGAAGAGTTAAGAACAAGAATATTGCTTTTTAAGTTAAAGGTTTCTGCTTGACCTTGGCAAAAGGATGGTTGTGAAACCCTTGTTGCAGAGCTAGTTTTGTACCATTTCGATTGAATCAAGTAGAACCTGCGTTTTATGATACCAGAGAACAGAGTCTTAACAAATAGAATGGTTTTGGCTGGTTTTGTGTAGTGTATCTTTCTACTGGTTTTGTGTAGTGTATCTCCTTTTGGCTTGCTTATTTGGATAACTATTTTGTAATTTTCTCTCAGTTTCTATGGATATGTTTTCTATACTTATAGAATTTGTTCAGTACACTCGGGAGCAATTTGAGTTGTCCTAATTAAAGCCTAAACTTTAGGTTTTTAAACATGAATTGGGTGATCGTCTAACTTGATTTCTGACTGTAGCCTCTAAATTTAAGTGGCTTTTTTACAAATTGTATAAAACTCTGTGTGCATACAAACAGTATACTGGAAAGGCCAAGTAATCATACACATCAGCTCACAAAATAACGAGGAAAAAAAAAAGTGTTTACATCACATATTTACACATGAATCATGCACAAAGATTAGCATCTAGAAATGTGAATTAATGTTTTTGTTGATCAAATTACCTCCTTGAACCAAAATCTTGATCCTTTTATAAATGTGCAAGTTGGATAAACGGGCCCTAAAGTTTGGGCTACATGGGCTTTTCTCTTAACCAATATTACATACACGTTGTTGTTTTTGTTAACTTTGTTTTTTTTTTTAATACTCTGTCCCAAAAAACAAAAACGAGTCTAGGACGATCAGCAGTGTCTCCACCACACCAATGAAATCGCGGCGGCTAAACGTCTCAGACGATCGTCTAACCATTTCTCGACGCAACACGCGATCGATAACCTTAGTAAATGGAAGAGGAAATTCATTGCCGATCTCAATTGACCTCGTTATCGAGATATTCTCGTGGCTGCCGGCGAAATCCATAGCTAGATGTCGTTGCGTGTCGAAGCTCTGGAACGCCGTACTCCGCCGCCCAGATTTCACGGAGTTGCACTTGAGCAGATCTTCTTCCAGCCCGAAGCTCTTGTTCGTCTTGCGCAACATGAATGGGTTCGTCTTCTTCACCTCACATCTGCCTCAAAATCCTGTTGATAACTCGTCCATTGCTGTAGCCTCCAATCGTCTTAGCCATTTCCCTTGTCGCAATGGAATCGTTGGTCCAAGTAACGGCTTCGTCCTTCTTAGAGGTGTCATGGGAATGAAAAAGCATTTGTTTGTGTCGTTGCTATTTAACCCCAGCACCGGACAAGTGTTACCTTTACCAGCAGTGAACACGAGGAGCAGGAGGTTTGGGATGATTATTTGTATGGGGTGTGATTCAGTTAACAAACAGTTAAAGGTATTGTCCGTTACCTTGTCTGATGAAGGATCAGATTTTGAGAAATTTGAGTATCAAGTTCTGACGGTAGGAATTGGAAAACCATCATGGAGAATGGTCGAATGTTGCAGACCGCATTTACCCGGAACTCGAAAGATATGCATCAATGGTGTTTACTACTATACAGCTCGTGTCAACATGTTTTCTAGAGACTCTGTAATAGTTTGTTTTGATTTTATTTCTGAGAAGTTCAGCTTTCTGAACCTCAGTGGACCGATGGAAGCTCCAACAGATCTGATTAATTACAATGGCAAGCTAGGTTTGCTTGTGTCTGACTTTTGTCATGGAGGAAATACAAGATTCGAGTTATGGGTTCTTCAAGACTTGGAGAAAAAGGAATGGTCGCATCATGTTTATGTATTTTCTCCTGTTTGGCAGAATGCAGTTGAGAAGACCATCTTACACTTATCTGGAGTGGTTGGTACAACTGAATTTGTGTTTTTGCCGATGACACTGTCTGATCCTTTCTATGTTTTCTACTACAATGTCGAGAAGAACACTGTCGTTAGAGTTGGAGTCCGAGGAATGGAAGCGTTTAAACGTTATAGTGTTGACGCCTTTGCAAATCATGTAGAGAATGTGGAGCTTATTCGAGCATTTTAGGAATCTGTAACTTGAGATTGTGTAACATTAACTTGTTTGGCTCTTTAAGTTCTTATCTGACAAGGATTAATGACCATGTGTACTAGTTATCATTTTGTTTGCTTATTGGACATTAGTATGTTTTGTTTCCTGTGATAAAAGGGATATGCATCTGATAGGTTCTCTAAGGCATGTAATATGAGAAAGAAAAGCGTGAAGAAGCATGACTAATGTGCTGGCACGTGAAGAACTGAAGTGGGAAATGGAAGCGTTTTAACATAACAGTTTTTTTCCACCTTTGTAGACCACATAGAAGATGTGAAACTTATGGAAGTGTCTTTTTAGGATTTTGTAACTTAAAGAGAGATTTTGTAACGTTAGCTAGAACTAAGGCTCTTCAGTTGTCATCATGAGGATCATGGGATCTTAATTCAGTCCATAACTTGTAGTTTATCTCCTTTTGGCTTATTGGATGACTATATTCTGTTATTTTTTTGAGATTCTTTTCTGGATATATATGTTTGAACACTAGAGTCTACAGAATATGTTCAGTACACTCCTAAGCCTAAAAAGATTATGGGTGAAAAATATACCGAGAAGGCGAAGTGCTTGGTTAAGAAGAAAATGTTTGGCAAGACAGACACTCATATCATCAGTAGAAAACTAAAATTACGGTCACAAATACAGAGCGACAGAGGAAAAATAAAAACAGAGTGCTTTACATCACATCTTCGTATGAATTTATACAGAAAGTAAAGTTTGGGCATATAGACTGTGAATTAAATGTTTTTATTGATCCTTTCTTTTGTTCTTTGACATCAAAGGTATCACAAGCCGGGTGGGCATTTTAACCGAACCAAACCAAACCAAACCAACCAAACTCAAACCGACCCAAACCAAAACCCAAATATACACTCAAACCATTTGGTTAGGTTTTTCCTCAACCTGAACGGTTATCGATAACCCAATGTGTTTATGTTAATCAATATTATTAGATTTGGAAATATGTAAGAGCAAGTGCATTAGCGTTAGTTTGGTTTGTCCTTCGGTATTAAAATTTTAAATTTAGATCGAAATAAACCAATTCTCGAAGAAACGTTCCTCCAAACGGGACGTAATTTGCTGCGTCCTTCTTTACACGTGGCAGCGTCTGCGTGGTTGGTGTTGTTTGGGTAGGGCGAACCCAAAAATCGGTTCGTCCAGTTCATTTGTGTTTTCTCTCCGACTCACTACAATTTAAATTTAAAATATTATTATTTTATTCAGGAGACCAAAATATTATTATTTTATTCAGGGGATCAACTGTGAGAGACACCAATGCTCATATCAAACTTAAGAAACTCTGAAAATAATCTTATTATATTTGAGGGACCAAAATGTATCCTACACCAATGCCCATGCTCTAAGCTCACAAGTACTACACACGATTGCATATTGCCAAAAGGAGGTTGTGAACTTCTACTTAATAGGCATTTGATTATAATATGGTTGGTTTTTTTAGGTTTTTTTTTTCGTGGTTTATTTGAATTATTCAATTTATAAGTTGCTGATTATTTTAGGATATCAAAAGACAATGAATTTGGTGAAGTGACCTTAGTGTAGTGGCAGGAGGTAAGTCCATTTGTAGAAGGCACCATCACACGAGGGATCGAGTCTGCTTCCTACGAATGTAGGAATTTGGCTAATGGGCCGGCCAGTTGTGGCCCAATGGTTGACAAAAAAAAAAGGACAATGAATTTGTTTCTTACATTAATTGATTTTTCTTGAACCGAATTAAAACTGATCCGAACCAAACCAAACCGAACACAAACCAAACAAAACTAACTTTGGTTGAGTTTTATGAAAAACCGAATAAACCGAACCCAAACCAAACCCGAAGGTTAACCAAAATTCTCACCCCTGCTGGCCAGACACTAAAGGGGGTGTATTGAAACAATGGTGGAGGATTCTATGGTGTGAGAACTGAGAATGAGCTTCTCCTTCCGAAGTGATTTAAATGTGGAGGAGCTTATCGCCGTAAAAAAGTTCCGAGCTGAATTGAGAGAGAGTTTGAGAGTTTGAATTTGTATTGCTGTTGTTGGAAAAAATATTCGATCCCTTACAAGTGACACCCCCCTTACATACTTATACCCACTAATTTATGACCCAATTAATGCACAATTAATAGGACACGATTTGCGCGGACCAATTAATCCTCTTGAATGCAGGAATCTTTGACCGGGCTCGAGCTGCGAGCTGACCAGCACGAAGTATCTCCGCGCTCTCTTCCTTTCTCTGGGCCTGATGGGCCGATCAGTAATCCGCTCTTGGCCCATCAGATAGGCCCGGCCCAGGTCCTCTTGCCTATCGCCCGAGATGACAGATCGTGGGTACAACATATGGGATTTAGGAAATTTGGAATTTTGATAGATTTTAGGAAAGTTGATATGATTTATGGTAAAATTCTTTCAAATCTCACCTAAAACTATGAGATTTGGATTTCTGTATTTTTAACTATACAAATCCTCTCAAATCCTCCAGAATTCCTAAAACTTATTAAAATCGAAATCCACAAACTGTTTTGAATAACAATGGATTTTAAAGTAGATTTTTAAATCATCAGTTCAATAACAGTGGATTTCAGGAGACTTTTTAAAATCCCCAATAGAATAACATAGGATTTGTAATTTTTATACAACACTAGTAAAAATGTATCGTATAGCCACTTCACCGTCACGGTCACTCCGTGGCATTTTTCAAAATAGTGACGAAACAGTCACATAAAGTCACGAAAATGAAAAAAGATTAAAAACGTGACTATGACGTGGTATAATCGTGGCTAAAAGAGTCACGACATAGTCACGGCAGTGACTGTCACTAATATAGCCACGCAAATTCACGTTAAATTCGTGAGAACAAAGTCACAAAGTAAAAATGTGATAAATTGGTGACAATATAAGCAGGCCCGTTTCTAAGGGTGGCAAGTGGGACAAAAGCCTAAGGTCCAAAATGTTTTTTTTGTTAAAACTTTTAAACGAAAAGGCCATAAAAAACACAAAAACAAAAAATTTAGTGTTAGAAAGGCCTACAAATTTGTATTGTCTACGGGCCAAAATTTTTTAAAGACGGGCCTGAACTTAGCCACAGTATATCCACACAATTTTCGTGGCTAGGGGAGTAGTCAAATCAAATAATTGAAAAACAGAGCCTCCGTCGTAGTCGAAGTCTGATTTCCGTAGTGGAGCAGAGAATATATTCGATTTTTTTCCACGGGCAGAAGAGTGTGACTATATTCATGTCTATGAGTTAGCCACTGAAGAAATCGTTGCTCTTTCATGGATACATTAGTGTCCCTTTAAAATAAAAAGTCGATTTCTTCAGAGACAAAATTGTTTTTTTTTTGGTTTCAGACAATTGTTTCAGTTCATCTTCTCTTCTCTTATTTCTTTTTTCTTTTTATGTCTCATTTTCTCTTTCTTCCTCACTCTATCAAATGTCTCGTTATTTTCAAAGTAGAGAATGGATGGATCGACATATTGATCCAACAAGAAATCGTGTATCAGAAGAGTTTTTAGAGGGAATTGATGTTTTTCTTGCGTTTGCTTGTAGTCAAGCATCTTACAAAGAGTCAGGCACTATATTGTGTCCTTGTGCACGGTGTAAAAATCGAAAGCAGAGAGATGCAAAAACTGTATCTAGCCATCTTTTTCGAGTTGGATTTAAGGGAAACTACTATGTTTGGTCAAGCCATGGAGAATGTTACTATGATGCTGGTGAATCCTCGAGAGCAAATCATTTTTCCGGTGAAGAAGCAATGTGGGATGAACAACACACAAATTTCACGACTGGTAATGATGAGAATTATCCATATGCAAATATTAATGAGGGGCAAGACGTGTCATCAGCCCATGTACAAGAGAATCTGATGGAAACAACCAACGAAGAACCATACCATGATAGCATTTTCCAAGCTTTTGAAGCAGCCAATCAACCTCTTTACGATGGGTGTGCTGAAGGAATTTCTCAACTATATCTTGCTTCACGTATGATGAAGGCAAAAAGCGATTACAATATGGTAGAGGCATGTGTTGATGAGATATCACAGACTATCAAAGATGTTTTGCCCAAACCAAATGCAGCTCCTGCATCATATTACGAGGCAAAAAAGTTGACAAGAGCACTTGGGCTGCCTGTTAAAAAAATTGATGTTTGTGAGGATAACTGCATGCTCTTCTGGAAGGAGGATCGATCACTTCTATGCTGTCGGTTTTGTGGTAAAGATAGATACCATCCAAACAATGGAAAAGGAAAAAGTCGACCAAAACAGAGGATGTTTTATATGCCAATAACAGAGCGGTTAATGCGGCTATACCAATTAGAGACAACTGCATCTCAAATGCGCTGGCATGCTGAGCATTTGTCTCCTGAAGGAGAAATGCATCACCCATCAGATGGAGCAGCATGGAAGCATTTTAATGAGGTATATCCTCATTTCGCAGCTGAAAGTCGCAATGTATATCTTGGCTTGTCAACAGATGGATTTAACCCAATTGGTATGAATGGTGAGGCACATTCAGTTTGGCCTGTGATTATAACTCCTTATAATTTACCCCCTGGCATGTGTATGAAAAGGGAATATTTCTTCTTGTCGATACTAGTTCCTGGGCCAAAACATCCAAAGAAAAGTCTACACATCTATCTTCAGCCATTGATTGAAGAATTAAAGAGTTTGTGGAGTGACGGTGTGGAAACGTACGATATATCAAAGAAACAAAAATTTACGATGAGAGTTGCATTGATGTGGAAAATCAATGATTTTCCAGCATATGGCATGGTCTCTGGTTGGATGACGCATGGGCGTTTAGCATGTCCATACTGTTTAGACGAGACACAATCGTTTTGGTTACAAAATGGAAGGAAGCATAGTTGGTTCGATTGCCACAGAAAGTTTTTGCCTCAAGATCATCCTTATAGACGAAATGTGCAAGCATTTAGACGAGGCAAAGCAGTTACAGAAGATCCTCCACCATGGTTGAATGGAGAAGAAATTCTATACGAAAGAATAAATAACATTGTTGGGTTATCAAAAACAGTTGATTGTGGAGGAAATGGACATGAGAAGCCTGCTCGAACTGTAAATGGATATGGGGTTCATCATAATTGGGTCAAAAAGAGTATATTTTGGGAGTTGCCGTACTGGGAAATCTTCTTCTTCGACACAACCTTGATTTCATGCATGTTGAGAAAAATTTCTTTGATAATCTCATCAACACAGTATTAAATGTTCCAGGAAAGACCAAAGACAACATAAAATCAAGGTTGGATCTCTTAGCATTGTGTAGAAGATCGAGCCTTCATATACAACAAGACGGAACGATGCCTGTGCCAAACTTTAGGCTATCAAATGAAGGTAAACGAGAATTCCTTCTATGGTTAAAAAATGATATAAGATTTCCAGATGGGTATGCATCGAAGTTTGGTCGTTGTGTTGACATAAATCGTTGGAAGTTATCGGGTCTGAAAAGTCATGATTGTCACGTTATCATGCAACGACTTCTCCCATTTGCGTTTTTGGAACTTCTTCCCAAAAATGTTCACACGGCAATTTCAGGTAATATATTCGATGTTATTTATGTACTTTAACTTGATAAAAGACTAATGTTTGTTAATATATATGTGTAGATATTGCACTCTTCTTTCGAGATATATCAGCAAAGATTTTACGAAATGAAGATGTTAATCTTTTGAAAGCTAATATCGCGGTGAAGCTTTGTAACTTAGAGAAAATATTTCCTCCATCGTTCTTTGATGTTATGGAACACCTTCCCATACACCTTCCAGATGAAGCTGCTTTAGGTGGTCCAGTTCAATATAGGTGGATGTATCCATTTGAGAGATACATGTATCATCTGAAAAAGAAAGTCAAGAACAAGGCACACATTGCAGGTTCAATAGTAGCACAATGTCTGAACGAAGAGATTTCAAATGCATCAGCAAATTTCTTTGGAAATCCAGAAGTTAAAGATGAACCAATAGGTCCTGGAGATATTCGATTTACATATGATGATCCAGATGTGCCGAGCTTTTTTTATCATGAAGGTCGAGCTGGTGGGAAAGCAACAAATAAATGGTTAACAGATGATGACTACACCGTGCTCCAAACATTTATGTTGCTTAATTGTGACAAATTTGAGCCATATGAAAGGTATTGATTTCAGTTTCTATGGATAACATATTTAATTTCAGAACTAAAACTTTTTTTCTTACAAAAACAGAGTGTTTGAAGAGTATATGGCAGAGCGTAACCCACAAATGACTAGTAACGAACTGCAGATAGCGAAAGACCAACACTTTGCGCAATGGGTTAAAGACTACGTGAGTTCTATAAAAAACTCAGGTTGTTATTCTATAAAAAAATTTGCAGGTTCACTGAAAATACTAACTATGATATTCAATTTGCAGATTAACAATGCAACCGAGTCATATCAATTTCCCTTGTGGATGTTAGATTTCGTACAAGGTCCAAGACGTAGTTATTCATCATGGCCTATATATTTCTCAAGAGGATATTGTTTCCACACACATAACCATGGACAAAATAAGAAAACTCAACATTACGGCGTTTGTGTTCGCGGAACGACCGACATGGATTATTACGGGCTAATAGAGGAGATCATGATGATCGAATACCATGGTGCTGTTGGATTGAAGGCTATGATTTTCAAATGCAGGTGGTTTGATACAACGGAAGGTGAGGGAATGCGCAAACATCCAGCAGGCATTATTGATGTTTCACCACGCAGACAATACCATAAATATGATCCATTTGTATTAGCTGGTAACTGTGATCAGGTGTGTTTTATTCCTTATCCACGTGTGCATCATAACTCCGCAACTGACTGGTGGGCTTGTACGAAAGTTATGCCTCGAGAGAGATGTGAAACATCTGAAATTGCTCTAATTGCATTACAAGATGATACACATAATCATGTGGTGGCACCAAGTTCAATGATGCGAGTTGAAACACATGTCGTTGAAGATGCTTCAGACTATGATACGTTGCCGGTGTCTCCTCCTAATGATGAATACGTATCAGAAGACGAATTAGAAGATTTGTGTGATGATTCTGATTCTGATACTGATTATGATGTCGATTATGGTTCTAGTTAAGTTTAGTTCAATTCTAGTGTTTGGAATTCAGTTCTCTGTTTGGTTCTCTGTTTGGACACAATAATATTCAGTTGTATTTTCGAATTTGTTCTCTGTTTGGAATTCAATTCTCTGTTTTATTCTATCCTGCAGTTTTTCTTCGTTAAGATGGTGATATTGGTTGTGTCATGTTTTGTTCTATCCTGCAGTTTTTTTTGTCTTGTTTTGTTCTGTCCTGCAGTTTTCCATCAGATTATGGTTAAAGATAATCATCTTCTTCTACTAGGCACAAAGCATTAGGGAGGACTGGGATCAACATACGTAATATATATTGAATGAATACTTATAACTAATAGATGGTTTGGAAACAAATTTGGTCTTTAATCTAGGGAACAATACAGCAGCGTACATGGCTCCAAATAAATTATTCAGGTCTTGCTCTTTCTCTCTGTTTTGGTTTTTGGATGAATACGTCAGAAAAAAACAGAATGGCTTACAAGACATAATGATTAGAATAAAGTGATAAATGATCAAACTCTCGTTGGTCTCTTTATCATCTCTTGATGATAGTATGATCAAACTAGGATTCTTTCACGTGTAAATTTGTTTCATTATGTTTGGTAACTAATTTTCTACCAAAGAGTCAAATTATATCCTTTACAATATATGTAAATCCCACTTAATATCATATATAAAAACACATGTTTTTCTATACGTTATCGTGTTTTAATTTAATATCATGCTTTGTAAGTTTTACCAAATTATTAAAGTTGAATTGGACCAGCGAAAAAACCAAATTATTTGGTTTTCCCGGTGCAAAAAAGATTAAACACCAAAAAAAATTTGGTTTCCCGGGTTAATGGAGTAAGACTAAATTTTACACCAAAATAATTTTGGTGTCCCGGGTTAATGGTGTATAACTTTTACACCAAAATTAATTTTGGTTTCCCGGTTTAGGTTAAAACAAAGAAAACCCTCGCCCTTATATCTTTGCCTCCGTTCCTTTACATTAACACTTAGAAAAAAAACCCTCGCTCTCAACGAAAACCCTCGCTCTCAAATCTTTTCCTCAACAAAACAATTCTCAAAAACAAACGTATTCTCCAATTCGAATCGGGATGGCTTCCTCCGGTCAAGCCTTTGACCGTCGTCGCTCACGGCCTTCTTGTTGATGTATGAAATCCACAATATAAATAATAAGAGTAAAGTGGGATGAATCGGATCTGGTCCTTTTATTTAACGTAGAATTTGCAGAAGGGTTTACAGGAAAAATGGCGATTACAGAGCAAAATGCAGTTAATATGAAAATAATTGCTTTTCTCTCTCAAATTGCCCAGAATTTCGGATCCCTTTTCTGACAATGATGTCAGGTATTTATAGTGGAACCTTGACCTAGGGTTTCTTCTGTCTTCAGGCAAAATGACGATTTTGCCCCTACGGCCTGTTGGGCCTGATCCAAGACTTTTGGCCCAAAATCTCTTCAGAATCTTATGTTTGGGCTTCAGGAACGTTGGGGGCAAAGCCCATATCCAACAATGGTCCCCCCTTAGTCCGATGTGCGATGGCTTGCTTGAGCCCGTCGGTTACAGTTCTGCATTTCTAGGTCTGTTTTGCAGAAGGAACAGAAGATTTTTAAGAGCTTTTTCGCCTTCCGGAGGGTTCAGGGATGGATAGTGTGTTGGGCACGTTTTTCGAGGTATCCGGGAGATTCCGGGATGAACAGTGCATCGGGCACGTTTTTCGAGGTATCCGGGAGATTCCGGGATGAACAGTGCGTCGGGCACGTTTTTCGAGGTCAGTTGGGCTTTAAACGGGAGCTTTCTGTATTCTGCACGTTTCCCGAGGCGCGGGAAATGGAAAAAACTTAGAAACTAGGGTTTTCTTGGTCAACGTGCTGGTCCCCCCATATATATATATATGTCTTTGACCTAGTCTTTACTCATTAATCTTCTTCTCTCCACAAGGTAAATTCTTTTCTCTTTCTCCCTTATCTCTTCCTTACTTCATTTTTTGCTTTAAATTTTTGGTGTTTGTTCGACTATGGTCTCGCCGAGACTGGATCCTTGCCGCCGGCCATGATGTTTTGTCGCCGCCCGGTATCCTCCCGCCTACCGCCGAATTTCTTTTACCGCCGGTCATTGTTCTCGCCGATTCCTCCATTGCTACGCGCCGCCGACCCTTGCCGCCGTGGGAGGTTCTAACCGCTGCGGGAGACTTTGCTCCGGAGGTGTCGCGTTCATGCCGGTTCTTTGCCCGAACGGCCTGATGACTCCGCGTTTTCTGCCACCATCACGAGGCTTCGTGGTCTCGCCGTTCGAAATTGCTCATCCCGCCGTCGAATCTCGCCATATACAGCCGGGACCGTGAGGCATCCTGGTCGGGCCACCGTGATGCATCCGCCCAGATCCGCCACCGTGCCGCCGCGTCTTTGTTTGTCGCCTTCGCGCGACCTCAAGATTCGTGCGAGCATGATGTTGTGACGCCGTGGCCGCCGGACTGAGCCGAGACCGTGAGGCGTCTCGGCTCCTCGCCTCTGCTCGTTTTCGTTCCTGGCGTGCTCCGGTGTGACAGTGCGTGTAGATCCGGTTGCGAGCAGGACTTGATGCGGAGGCGTGTTGACGCACTTGTCGACGTACCTTGGAGTGGCGTGGTGGGCTCGAGATCGTGAGTTTTGCGGATGCGATGGCGAGGTCAGGGTCGGTATGCTTGTCTTCGCCCGGATGGTGAGGTTGTTTTGCGCGGAGGGCGAGTCCGTGTCGCGATGTGATGAGCTTGGTGTGTTGATGTCTGGGCAAACTTAAGATTATTAGCGCGTGAAATCCTGACGAACTCTAGTTGGCGAGCTCACATAAGAGATTCGGGATCGAGATTGGCGGCCTCGAGTGTTTCGCGAGTTGACGTGATCACGGCAAACTGGAGATTTTGACGGTGTAGTTCGTGATGCTGGGGCGTGCTTGCGGAATGGCGTGCCGGGATTGATAACCCGAACCGTTTGTGCTGGCGAGGTCGGTGTCTCGTGCACTGGAGCGGCAAGGTTTGGACTTTTGGCTGGCGAGGTCAAAAATCTTGCTGGTGAGATTGCTATATTTGTACGTGGGCGAGCTGGGTTCGTGGGCGAGCTGGGTTCGTGGGCGAGCTGGTTTCGTGGGCGTGATAGAGGCTTGGGTTACGGCGAAGTTAACTGCGAGATGGGTTCCATCCGGGGCTGGCGAGCTGGAGACCTTAACAGTGAGCGGTTCGTGGCGCTGTAGCGTGCTCTCTGGTCTTGATACGGGAACTTTGGCTTGGTGATGGTTCGTATGCTGTTCGAGATCAAGAGGTCTGCCACTGGTGAGCTCGATTTTGCGAGGTGGAAGAGGGCGAGCTCGAGTTCAGGTTGATGGTGGAGCTCGCGGGATTAGATACGGTGATGCTAATGTGCGTATTCGACAAGTTGTGCTCGCGTGACATCATGGCGAGACCGAAATTTATGATGGGGAGCTCGCGAGTGTACCTGCGGAACGTTGATGTGGTGATGCCTCCACGAGATGGTGAGCGGCGAGCTCGATGTTGCGAGAAATGCTAAAGTACGTATGAAGCTGGCGAGCTGGAGATTTGCCGGTGAAGTAGTTTGTGGCGCTAGGATGTGCTTGCGGGATGACGAGCTGAGATTGAGATCGTGGTGAGCTCACACTTTGGCGTGAGGGTTCCGTTGAATCTGACGAGCTCATCGCAATCGGAATGCGGGGAAGCGACAGTGACGGAGCGCAGCGTGCAGTACGTAGTTCATTCCGGTGTGATCGTTCTATCCGGATTTTGCGGTGCTTTCAAGATATCTTTACTCCCATACTGACCGGTTGCTTGGTTGGTTTTGCCAGGGCGCCATGGCTTCGGGAGATGACTTCTTTGGTGACATTCCGGAAGAGCTCGAAAATGACCAGTATGGCGCGTCAGATGGGGACCTCGACGAGACGGGAAGGGAATTTCCTTGGTGGGAGCCATCAGAAGGAAACGGTGTTGTGACGGATTTGGCGGATCTTTCGGTAGATGAGGTTCGGGAGCTCGAAGAAATGTTCCCGATGGGTGACCAGGCACTCAGCCTGATTCCTCTTCCTCTTGGTCGGCGTCGTGGTAAGGTTCTTCCGTACGTGGAACGAACTGTTGTGGAGGATTCTCCTAGGTCTCTGGTCGCTGGTCTAGCTGTTGGTGATAGAATTCCGAGGCGGTGCAGAGACCGTACGGGAAATGAGGAACGCATTTCCCGTGACGCAGGGAGTACATTATGCGATGAGGATTCCCTAGCCCGCGTCCTTGATCTCTTCCAAACGCCAAACAGTCTGAAGTTCGTGCTACCGAGTGCAGACGAGCGCCCGTGGGACTGCTCTGAAGGTCATCTCTGCGTTTACGAAGATTATTTTACCGATGGCGGTCTGTGGTTCCCTGTCCCAGAATTTCTGAAGAGCTTTTGTGCGCGTCGGGAGATTCCGCTCTCGCAGTTGTCGATTTCCAGCGTCCGTAATGCAGTGGGGCTTGCGATAATTAGCAACCATATGAAAGTCAAGATGAGCACAGACCTCTTTGAGTTGCTGACTCGATTCCTACGTGACAAATCGGGGCTATGCGTTGCTTGTTGTGCGATCGGACTCATGATCATAAGTGGCCAGAGGAGTCATATCCATGATTGGCATAGGCGGTTTTTCTTTGTGGAGATAAACGATGCTTCGGTTGAAGATCCCGGGACGACCTGTCCTCCTGCTTGGAACTTCAACCCCGGTAGCCGTTACTGGGTTGGGCTCCTATCGTTTAGGTGTTTCTAACTGTTTTCTGATCTTATGTTTTATCTTTGCAGGAAAACCGCCATCTTCAGCTGCGCGCGACTTGGGAACTGTTGACAGAGGTGCTGCTTTTATTAGGTGTAAGGTTTTACGGTGGCCGAGAGTTCTTTCTCATCTCAAGACTTGTGAGTTTTGCGGTTTATCCTCATTTTCGAGATTCACGTGCTTTCATGACTAAGACGTACATTTATCCTGTAGGTTCGCGGACTGGATTGCAAATGGGGGACTGTCCGATGCCATGCTACGCTGACCTGTTCGATGCTGAGGAGGTGCCAGCTGTTGCTACCGAGGTTGTTGCGCCGAACGCTGAGACCGGCTTGGAGGTCGTTGCTGTGGAGCTCGAGGATGGCGAGGTTCCTGCTCCCGCGGGTGAGACTGACCGCATATCCCGTTCTGCCGAGGTTGATGCTGCTCGTGCCGCGAAGAAGCCTTCCTTGGTGTCTCGTAGGAGTGTTTCAGCAGCTGGTGGCGATCGCTCCTGGAAGAGATCATTACGTTCGAGTCCCCGGAGTGATGCTGGAGGTAGTTCTAGGCGTCCTCATCATGCAGAAGATGGGCGCGGGGAATTCGACCCGCAGACGGAAGATGGTCGTGAAGATCACTCCTTCTCATATCGCTACGACGTGAAGGACCAGGCGCTCGTTGGGAACTCGCGAGCTTGTGCGGACCTCGCTAGCAGGATTGACGGTGACTCTGCTCTGCTTCTTACCTCTCGTGATTTGGCTTGTCAAGACTCGTACGAGCAAGCCGTTCGTCGACAGTTTCAGGTTTGTATTCTACCTCTCAGTTCGCCCCGATACGGATTTTACTCAGTCATAATCAAATTATTTCGTTTGGTGCTTTAGGCGATGAGCTGGATCAACCATCTCGCTGGCGACTGTGATGATAAGGTGCGCGCCGCTAGGAAGGAGACCTCGCTTGCTCAGGATGCATGTGTTCGGGCTGAGCGGTCAAGCAAAGAAAACGCAGCGATGGTCAAGGAGCTCACGGCTTCACTCAAGCAATCTCAGCGCAAGTTCACCTCCGAAACGGAGCGACTCAGGAAAGCGAGGGATGAGCGCGTAGAGGAGGAGCGTGCCAAGGCTGCTATCGTGATCAAGGCACATGAGGAGCGTATTGATCGTTTTAGGAAGCATGTGATCGCAACACGCAAGAAACAGCCCCATTTGCTCACTCTTAGCAAAGTGACCGGAACTAAACAATGTTTTACGAAGTTGATCAGTAGAGGTATTGCTATTCCCGAAGAGAGGATGGCGCGTCTTGCTACTGGCGAGAAGGAGTTCACGGCAAAATCGAACGGGGTTGTGGTGCCGCCGCTTCATGATGATGATCTCGAGCCATTCCCGGAAGCTGCTGGTGGAGGTGCTGATGATGTCGCAAACGAGTGATATGTCCTCGTATTATTACTTATCGTTATTGCTTTTGAGTTTCACTTGTTATTTCGTACTTGGTTGCTGAGTGCTTCTGTACTTCTCCTTCAGATGTTTGCAAACTCGTTTGCTTTTGCTTTATAAACTTGGTTATTTGCTCTCTTGCACAAGTGTTGATTATTGCCGAATTTTTGTTTTCTTCGTAATGATGAAGTTGCTTTCGTTTTATCTTTTATCGTTGCGGGGCATATTTTGCGGTGCAGGACGTCTCCTGGCTTATCCTGGATATGTTATTCCCCGTAACTGCGAGAGTAGAAAAGACGGACTTGTCGTACTAGTTAGGTGCGTTCAGTCGTGACCGGCTTACCCTGTGGGTGCTGCAGGAATCGCGAGAGTGTGCGAGTCGGGGTCTTCGGCTTATTCACTCTGCGCCCTGCTAGCTTTGCGAGTCTGGGCTCGGCTTATAAATCCTTGCCGAAGTAAGGACGTGGATTATTTCACCACGGCACTCATGCGGAGCGCTTGCGAGTATGGACTCGGCTTTTATTCTTTACCGAAATAAAGTATGGATTATTTCACCATTACATTCATGCGGAACGTAGAACTTTACACCTGGCCAAGGCGTCAGTGTAAAGACGAAGGATTTGCGCGAAAATTTTATTTTTTATTAAAGTAATAGTTGGACCTCGTGAAAGGCTGCCTACGTACCCTCGAGAGGGATCAAACCAATCGTAGTTCGTATTACATAAGAATGCTCGGTGACGAGCTGGTTTTTTTTTTTTTTTTTTTTTTTGATAAACATGCTCCAAGTTGATTGACTAATGGTAGTAGCGCTTGAGGTTGGTGGAATTCCAGGATCGCGGGACTGGTGTGCCGTCCATTTCGAGTAGCTGATAGACTCCTGGCTTGACTATCTTCGAGACTAAGTAGGGATCTTCCCAATGCGCGCCAAGCTTTCCTGCGTTCTTCTCCGTGGTGTTTTCGAAGACTTTGCGGAGGACGAGATCTCCCTCGTCAAAGTAACGAGATTTGACTTTTTTGTTGTAGAACTTTGCGGCAGCTTGCTGGTAGTTCTGGATGCGCAATAGTGCCTGGTCGCGCTCTTCTTCGATGAAAAGGAGTCTGTCACATAGCATTTTGTCATTCAGCTCCGGATTGTATATGAGCATAGATCGTCGGAGTGTCGGGATTCCCACTTCGGCAGGTGCGAGTGCCTCCATACCGTATGCGAGTGAAAACGGGGTTCGTCCGGTGGAAGTGCGCGGGGAAGTTTGGTGAGACCACAAAACGCCGTCGAGTTCGTCTGCCCAGAGTCCTTTCTTCGCGTCGAGTCGTTTCTTAATCCCGGCGAGGATTGTCTTGTTTGTTGCTGCGGCTTATCCGTTGTCCTGCGGGTATCGTGGAGTTGACTTGCTAAGACGTATCCGCCACCCAGGGCAGAAACCTTCAAACTGGAGAGAAATAAATTGTGGGCCGTTGTCACATACGATTTCGTATGGAAGTCCATGCCTGCATATAATATTTTTCCACACAAAGTTCTGGACTTCATTAGCTTCGAGCGAGGCATACGACTCTGCTTCAACCCACTTTGTAAAGTAGTCCGTCATAATGAGGAGATATTTCTTTTGATTTGACGGAGTTAGGGGGCCGACGATATCCATGGCCCATCGCATGAAAGGGTAAGGTGGGGATGTGGTCCTCAGGAGTTCTGTCGGAGAATGGATGAATGGTGCATGTCGCTGACATTTTTTACACTTGTTTGCGAATGCAGTACAATCGGCAACCATGGTCGGCCAGAAATGGCCATTGCGACGAATTCGAAGTGCCAATGCTCACCCCCCGAGTGGTTACCTCCAGCGCCTTCGTGGACTTCTCGCATGATGTCGTTGACGTCCTTTGTATTAACGCAGATAAGAAGTGCGCCATTTGCCTCCCAACGAAACAAGCTACCATCCAACATCGTGTAGTGTGCGCTCTTGACGCAAAGTCGTCTTGCTTCCCACTTGTCTTTCGGCATAATTCCGTCCGTGATGAATGCTATAATTTCAGTTTGCCAGTCGTCTCGCGAGGAGGTATCGGGTGCTGGCACGGGAATAGCTGGAGGTGCTGAGGTTGGAACGGGCGTGGTGGAAGTGCTTGCGTTTGTGGCCGTTGAGGCTGATCTCGTGACTGCCAAGACGACTGCCGAGCTAGCGCTCGGGTTTGCTGATGCTTCTGTTGAAAGTGCGGCTTCAATGAGTTCGACGTCAATACTTGGTTGATCAATGCTTTCCACCGGAATTACTCAACGGAGGTCTGGGTCCAATGTAGAGGCTAGCGTTGCAAGTGCGTCTGCGGGAGCATTGTCGCTGCGTGGAATCTTGACGAGCTCAAAGAACTCAAACTGTTGTGAGAGGTCGCGGACGACTTTCAGATAAGCATCCATGCGTGCGTGTCTTGTTGCATAATCCCCACTGAATTGGTGCGTGACCAGCTGTGAATCGCAGTATGCTTGTATCTTTTTGACTCTGATTCCGTGTGCGAGGCGTAATCCAGCGATTAGCGCTTCATACTCAGCATCGTTGTTTGTGGCAGTGAAAGCAAGGCGGAATGACTGCTCTAAGATTTCTCATGTCAGCGAGGTAAGGCGTACGCCCGCTCCCGAGCCCATCTTCGAAGAAGCACCATCAACGTGAAGTGACCATATCTCGGGTGGAGGTGAGTCAACTTCGAGTTCCGGAGAGAGTTCAACGAGAAAATCTGCGAGGACTTGTGATTTTGCGCAGGTGCGATTCTTGTATTCGATGTCATACTCGCTCAATTCAACTGCCCACTTCGCTAGACGACCTGACTGACTTGGGCTGTGAAGGATTGTTCTAAGGGGCTGGTTGGTCAGGACTTCGACTGTATGAGATTGGAAGTAAGGGCGAAGCTTGCGAGCTGATATTACCACCGCGTATGCCAGCTTCTCAAGAGTCGGGTACCGAAGTTCTGCACCATCGAGAGTTTTGCTCACATAGAAGATTGGATGTTGCTCTCCACGATCTTCTCTGACAAGCACACCACTTACAGCTGAACAGGAAATGGCGATGTAGAGATACAAAGTTTCTCCTTGCTCGGGTTTAGCCAGGACTGGCGGGGATGACAAGTAATCCTTCAACTGCGTGAATGCTAGCTCGCATTTCTCATCCCATTCAAAACGTTTGTTGCCGCGAAGAAGCTGATAAAATGGCAAACACTTGTCTGTCGAGCGAGAGATGAAATGGTTAAGTGCAGCAATGCGTCCAGTTAGACGCTGAACCTCGCGTGTATTCCTAAGAGAAGGGAGGTTGATGATTGCCGAGATCTGTTTTGGATTTGCTTCTATGCCGCGCTTCGTAACGAGGTATCCCAAAAACTCTCCGGAAGTGACCCCAAATGTGCATTTCGCTGGATTCAGCTTCATGTTGTACTTGTTGAGTATCTCGAAACATTGTTTTAGGTGTGCGACGTGGTCTGCGGCCTGAGCTGATTTGACGAGCATATCATCAATGTAGACTTCCATCGTTCTCCCTAGCTGACTTGCAAACATCCGGTTCACTAATCGCTGATACGTTGCACCCGCGTTTTTTAGTCCGAAGGGCATGACTCTGTAGCAGAAGGTACCCTGTTCAGTAATGAACGCAGTTTTCTCGCGATCATCTTTGTGCATCATTTTCTGGTTGTAGCCTGAGAACGCGTCCATGAAAGACAACAACTCGTTTCCTGCTGTGGCTTCGACGAGCTGATCAATGCGCGGAAGAGAAAAACTGTCTTTCGGACAAGCTCTGTTGAGGTCTGTAAAGTCGACGCAGACTCTCCATGTTCCGTTCTTCTTCTTAACGACGACGGGGTTACTCAGCCAATCTGGGTAACGCACTTCTGTAATTGATCCCGCATCTAGTAGCTTCCGTACCTCATCATTGACCGCGGTTGTGCGTTCTGCTCCAAGCTTTCGACGCTTTTGCTTGACGGGCTTGTAAGTCAGGTCAACGTTGAGCTCGTGGCTGGTAATGCTTGGATCGATCCCGGTCATATGATCTATCGTCCATGCAAATGTGGTTGCGTTTTTGCGCAAAAACTGGACGAGCTCGTCTCGCAGAGCCATTGGTAACTCGGAGCCTATTCCCACGCAGCGTTTGGGATCGGACAAATCGATGTTGACTTGGATTACAGACTCCTTAGAAGGAGGTGTGCGTGGGTCTCGCGGTGGAGTTGATTCAGCAATTACGAAAGCCCTTGCGTTCCGCATCTTTTTCTCAGTGATAAAACAGGTCCGTGCCATCAGAGGGTCTCCGCGCAGCGTATAGATTCCGTATGCATTCGGGAACTTAACACATTGATGATATGTAGAAGCAACAGCGTGCATCTTGTGGAGCCATGGTGTTCCCAGAATGACATTGTAGACGATGGGTTTGTCCACAATTGCGAAGTTGAAGCACTGCATTGTCACGCCGACGTAGATTGGAAGTGTTATAGTTCCGACAGTCATGATGGTGTCTCCATCGAATCCCGTCAAAGGCTGCATTTCATGGACTGTGTTGCGCAGATCAATCTCCATCTGGATCAGTACATCCTTGAATATCACGTTGACCGAGCTTCCGGTGTCAATAAGGATTCTTGTCACTGAACTTTCTCCGATTACCATTTCTACGACAAGTGGGTCATTGTTCGGACTAGCGTTGCGTGCGTCTTCTTCAGTAAACGTAATTGGTGCTGTGGATGTCTTGAACATGTTGCTGTGAGAAGGCATGTTGCGCTTTGTTTCTGTTTCGCGACAGTAGGCTTGGATTGATCTAACAGAATCGCGGCATGTTGACAAGCCGCCCATAATCATGTTGATCCTTTGGCGAGGAGCTGGTGGTTCATCGTGCTCTTCTGCTTCATGATTCCGTTTGGGGGGAGGAGGTAAGCGAGCGACTTCCTGTTCTCGGTCATTTTGTGCCCATGCTCGGTCATCCTGTGCGACAGCTTCCTCTTCGCGCCGTCTGTCGTGCTGCTGTTCGTCTCTTAGGCAATACTGGTTATCTTTGTGTGTGACAAATTTTCTCCGCTCTCGTTCTACATCGACGTCACCTTTTTGTACTTATTCAGAAGCAGCATTTGAAGTGTTTTGCACTCCTCAGTCGAATGTCCGTTGAACCTGTGGGACTCGCAGTACGGTCGCTTGCCTTTGAAGCCGGGATTATCGGATTCGCGGTTCCATTTGTTCCAAGACTTGTTCGGTTGTTCTTTTCCATCAATTGCAAACATCGTCGCTTTTCTTCCTTTCTCGGCTCGGGCGTAGTCCTTGTTGTAGTGTTGGCGTGGTTCGTGGTACTCATCTACGGCTTTTCCTTTTGAGTCTGGAGTCTTTTCAGATGCTTTTTCGGTTGTACCAGGTTGATCGGGGTTCCTCTTACCTCTGTCTTCTTCGACTAGGATATATCGGTTGGCGCGTGCGAGTACTTCCCCCAAGCTTGTGACAGGCAAGATTGTTAGATCGTCCTTGAACCTGGTTCCCCGAGCGAGCGCATTTTTTAGTGCGCCGATTGCTGATTCGTCACTTATAGATAGTCGGGACACGACATCCTTAAATCTATCCATGAAAGCCCGTAGTGATTCGTCTTGTTTCTGATACATCCTCCATAGATCGGCATTTGACGCGGGTGTGCGCATGAAGCACTGGTGATGCTGAAGGAATGCACTTGTTAATGCTTCGTATCCATCGATCGAGTTGGCCTCGAGTCTTGAAAACCAATTTAGCGCTTCGCCGGAAAGACTCTCGACAAACAGCTGACAGCTCCCTGCATCTGCTTCCTCAGGTGAAAAATACGATCGACTGATGTGTATTGTCATTGACTTCAGGAAGACGGTGGGATCGCCTTTTCCATCGTATGGAATTGGTCTGTTCTTGCTATTGTTGGGATTATGCTTGACCCTAACTCCTGAAACTCTTGTAGTGAAAGGTGAACGTCTTGCATCCGCTAGGACGGTTTCTAGCTCTGGTGCTGCACTTGTTGCTCGGTGCATCTGAGTCGTAAGTGTTTGCAGCTGAGCTTGCATCTGCTGAAGTTCTTGCCGTAGCGCGTGATTCTCAGCATTCTCGGAGCGACTTGGATCAGCACGCTGATCTGCGGAGACCTGACTGGCCTGAAAATGTACCCTTGGCTGCTCACCATTGGGTCCGACGATGATCGACGAGAGACGGGGCCTTCCATTAACGTTGTGCTCAGCTCTTGGTATGTTAGCGGTGTAATGGTTAGCTTGCGGAGCATGGTGGTCAGCTCGTGGAGCATAGAGGTCAGCTCGCGGAGCGTTGAGGTCAGCTCGCGGAGCGTGGAGGTCAGCTCGCGGAGCGTTGAGGTCAGCTCGCGGAGCGTTGAGGTCAGCTCGCGGAGCGTTGAAGTCAGCTCGCGGAGCGTTGAGGTCAGCTCGCGGAGCGTTGAAGTCAGCTCGCGGAGCGTTGAGGTCAGCTCGCGGAGCCTTGAGATCAGCTCGCGGAGCGTTGAGGTAAGCTCGTGGAGTGCGTGGTGCCAATGCGTCATCCTCCTGTCGCCGATGATACCTTGCATGGTCATTTCGTCCTTGCGATTCTATCTGCGCCGCTTGACCGCTCATCTTGTCCAAGGTTCTTCGTACAGCTTCGTCAAGCGCGGCTTGACTGATTTTCACGTGTCTGGATGATCGACGGGGGTAAATGTCGCGCGTAGTGCCCATATCTTCGCGGCCATTTGGAGCGTCTTCAACAGCTACTCGATCAGGAAGGATTGCTCCATTGGTTCCGCCATTTGTCGGAGCGACACGCATAGCGCCTACGGCTTCACGGTCGGTTGGATTGACTCCAGTGGTTTCGCGAACAGGGGACGTAACGCCTTCGGCTACGCCATTGGTGGGAGCGACACGCGTAGTGCCTACGGCTGCGCGGTCAGTGAGTGTTGCGTCCTCGCCCGTTACTGCTTCGGGCCTGTTGACGCCTTGGAGTTGGTTGGTCCTCGCACGGGTGCGCCCCCATACGGTGCGTGGAGGAGACACGTCGCAGGCTGGGGAGGAGTTCACGCCTTCGTTGCTTGAGTGATTGGTCTGAGACATGCTTCTGGTTTTCCGAAAACGCCTTGTTCTTCAAATTCTTCTCGTCAAAATGAAAGGATCTCGTTCGGCCCCACGGTGGGCGCCAAATTGTTGATGTATGAAATCGACAATATAAATAATAAGAGTAAAGTGGGATGAATCGGATATGGTCTTTTTATTTAACGTAGAATTTGCAGAAGGGTTTACAGAAAAATGGCGATTACAGAGCTAAATGCAGTTAATATGAAAATAATTGCTTTTCTCTCTCAAATTGCCCAGAATTTCGGATCCCCTTTTCTGACAATGATGTCAGGTATTTATAGTGGGACCTTGACCTAGGGTTTCTTCTGTCTTCAGGCAAAATGACGATTTTGCCCCTGCGGCCTGTTGGGCCTGATCCAAGACTTTTGGCCCAAAATCTCTTCAGAATCTTCTGTTTGGGCTTCAGGAACGTTGGGGGAAAGCCCATATCCAACACTTCTGACTTGAATCTGCCGGGTAAATCGTATTCTTCTCTTTCTCGATATGAGTTTCTTCCCTTTCAATGTATAAACGTTTAGGTTTTTGGATCTGTTTGAGAGTTCTGCTTTGTTTAGGTTTTCGGTCTGTTTCAATGTATAAACGATATGTGTTATGCTTTGTTTTCAGATATGCAACAGAGAAGGCCTACAAGGTCTTCACCTTTAGGTTCTCCCAGTCCTCCAGGTCCTTCCATGCCTCTAGAAGCTATTGGATCTACAAGCGCAGCATCTTCAGCTGCAAACAACTACGCTCGTAGAACCGAAGACGCATTACTACGTGCTGCCTCAAGAGAAGGCCAACCACACCTCCATCCAAGGAAAATCAATGGTGCTTTATGGTAAGTTAAAAGGCAAAATTCTATGAATGTCTATAGCATGAATGTATAATTTTTTTGTCTCTGATTCTCATTTTTCTTCTGCCAGGTTTGGTATAGACCCCTGTGTCCACAAATTCATCCGGACAACTTGGCAAGGCAACTACATGGGACCATGGTCAAGCTGGAAATTTGTTCCTCAGGAGAGGAAAACAAACTGGTGGCAAACTTTTGTGGTAAGTGTTTAGAATTTATACTACTATTTCTTACTTTACATTTGTAAGTTTACTTACTCATATTTACTAATGTTTCTTTTAATGTTGTAGCAAAACTTTTATTGGGAGTCTCGATTTTATAACCTGGTCTACTTCCTCTGGAAACTGCATACGCAAACTACAATCTGTCAGCGCATCAGCAAGAAGAAGAGGGAAGGTAAGAAACCTAAGTACATTGATGATGAGGATTGGACTGAACTGCTGGAGCAATGGGCAACCGAAGCAGCAATTCAGAGGAGCCAGTCAGCTGCTAATTCTCGTACATCAGATCCTGATGGCAAAGGGATGCACAAACATTGTGCAGGTCCTCAGAACTTTTTAAAGATTGAGTATGATATGGTAATGATAAACTGTTAAACCTCTCTTTTTTGTTTCTATCTTAGTATAAATCCGTAATAAATATACTTCTGTTTTTTTTTTCTCTTTTATTGTGCAGATGATTGCGTCTGGTCTTGATCAACCACCACCTTTCACGGATCTTGTGCGGAAGACTCACACTCGTAAAGATGGAACTTTCATTGATGAACGAGCTAAGTCCCTTGTACTTGATGTAGAGGAAGCTGTTACACTGATTACGAATGATGATGGATCTCCCACTTCTGTCAACCAAACTGACTCAAGTGATGCTACTCCTACCCACATTCTGGTAAACCAAGAATATCTCAAGGTACTCTTGAAATAACTTTCACTTTTGTATTACGTGGATTATGTTTTGTATGATGTATGCACGTTTCATTCACAATCCATAAGAGAATGTTAATTGTTTTGATTTAGTTTTTGTTGTGACTGGATGTTTTTGACTTATGGTCTGAATGTTTGTCTTTGATTGTTGGTTGATACTCATTTGGTTTTATATCCATTCACAGCGGGGTAAGTCAAGCAAAGGACGCATTTATGGAATAGGCAGTGTTCAATACCGGGATTTCGATCCTTCTGAGACTGTCCCAGCTTCTCTTCAACGCAATCTCGACATAGACTTGCGTATCTCTGGCTTGGAAAAGAACTCTGAAACTGTCAACACTAATGTTGAAACGCTCAAGGCTGACATGACAACACTCAAAGATGATATGGTTGCCTTGAAGAGTGAGTTCAAGGACGAGATGGCTGCAGCACGAGCTTCACTAAATGTGATTCTACAGGCTCTTGGGGTGAATTCTGCTACTGTCCAACAGGTTAATCATACTCAACCTTCTGTTCCTGCTGCAACACCTAGTAATTCCACTGCCCTGAATGCCACAATGCCTAATATTGCCTCGACCTCGACTCCACCTTTGACTCAAGCTCAACAAGCTGACTTTGCTTGATTGTTTATCTTTTAGCTTTGCAAAATATTTGCAACTTTTGTAAGACTTAATCGGCTTTTGTAAGTTTTTTGGAATCTCTTGGATCTTTTTGTAAAACTTTGGAAATATATGATATTGTATTTTAGATTTTATATTTCACGTTTTCAGTTTTTATAATTTCTATTTCATGTTTCAGATTTAGAAATTTTAGGGTAAATGTTTCAATATTTTATTGAATCTGCAATCCACGATTAGTCACATAAATATTTGTGACATAGTAATTTTGTCACAATGGCAATGTCACGATGGTTCGTGGTTAGGAAATGGCACTGTTTAGACACAAGTGGTTTGTGTCCACTATAGTCACTGAATAGACATGAACATAATCGTGGCTAGCTGACCACGAAAATATGCCTGACCATTTCGTGGCAATTACTCTCACGAAATAAGCGTGCCAAAATCGTGGCTAATAACCACGAAAATCTGCCTGGCTATTCCGTGGCAAATATTGTTACGAAACACGCGTGCCAAAATCGTGGCTATAACGTCACGAAAAGCCACGAAATATTTTAGTCCACGATCGTATAGACACGATATTTTTCCGTGTCATGCCGGGTCTGTTGGATCATATAGCCACGAAAATATGACCTTATTCACGGAATATTCCATGGCTATAGGCTCTGTTTTTACTAGTGCAAATCACCTAAAATGTCAAGTTGAATACACCCCCCAAATATTATCACAATGTGAATGCCTTCTTCTCTGAATTCTTGGTCAATGCATGTTTCCAAATTTTGTATTTTTTTTTTTTATAAATCCTAATCCAATAAACGGGCCTGAACATTTGGGCTAGATGGGCTTTCTTTTAACCAAAGATTTTTGATTAACAGAGAAAAACTCTAAACTTTATTATACTGCGTGTTTAGGGCAAAGTGAGACTACATTATTATTTTTTTGTTGTTTTTGTACATTGAAGAATCTGAGGCGGGTCTAGGGTTCTTCTTGCTGCAGTGTCTCCAGTCTCCACCATGAAATCACGGCGTCAGAACATTTCTCGGCGCAATACGCGATCGATGACCTTTGTAAATGGAAGAGGAAACACGTTGCCGATCTCAATCGAACTCGTGATGGAGATATTCTCGTGGCTGCCGGCGAAATCTATAGCGAGATGTCGTTGCGTGTCGAAGCTCTGGAACGCCGTACTACGCCGCCCAGATTTCACGGAGCTGTACTTGACCAGATCTTATTCTGACCGCCCGCAGCTCTTGTTCGCCTTCCGCGACGAAAAGGAAAATGGGTTCGTCTTCTTCTCCTTACAGCATCCTCAAAACCCTGTTGAGAACTCGTCCTTTGCTGCAGCCACCAGTCGTTTTACCCATTCCCTCAAATTATATGATATCGTTGGTATTAGTAACGGCTTCGTCCTTCTTAGAGGTATCAAGAGAAATCCTCCAGGAGTGTTGTCGTTGCTATTCAACCCCAGCACCGGACAATCGTTACTTTTACCGGAAGTGAAACCGGTAGTGAAGCCCGATTGCTATATGATTGGGCTGACTAAGTTTATGGGGTATGATCCAGTTAAGAAACAGTTCAAGGTATTGTCCGCTAACATGTCAGGTGTATGCGGAGATTATGAAAGATATGACGAGTTTCAAGTTCTGACACTAGGAATTGGGAAACCATCATGGAGAATGGTCGAATGTTGCTTACCCCATTATCCCAAATCTGGAGGGATATGCATCAATGGTGTTTTCTACTATCTAGGTGCGGCCGACAGGGGTTTTGATCAATCAATAATGGTAGTTTGTATTGATTTAACTTCTGAGAAGTTCAGCTTTCTGAACTTCAGTGGACCGATGCAAGGTGCAACTACTCTGATAAATTACAATGGGAAACTAGGTTCCCTTATGTCTAAATATTTTTATGGGAGAGATACAAGTTTTGAGTTGTGGGTTCTCGACGACTTGGAAAAAAAGGAATGGTCCAAGCATGTTTTTGTATTATATCCTCCTGTTTGGCAGCATGCAGTTGAGGGGGCCACATTACGCTTTTTCGGAGTGGTTGGTACAAATGAATTTGTGTTTGTGCCGGCATTTCTGTATAAGCCTTTCTATGTTTTCTACTACAATGTTGAGAAGAACACTGTCGTAAGAGTTGGAGTTAGAGGAATGAAAGGGTTTTATGGTGATAGTGTTGACGACTTTTCAAACCATGTGGAGAATGTGGAGCTTATTCGAGCATTTTAGGAATTTATAACTTGAAGAGGTTGTGTAACATAGCTCTTTAAAAGTTCTCATCATAAAGACCATGGGAATCTTACTTGAGTCGTCGTTATTTCTCCGCATCTCTTGGGTAAGTTATCATTTTGTTTCCTTGTTGGATATGTATGTTATGTTTCCGGTGAATCTGTGATGTTGTGAAACTTATGTGGATACTTAATGAATCTTATTATCTTATTTATCACTTTACATAATTGCTAGATCAGCTTTAACGAACCTCCGATATTTAGGCCTAAATTTTAGGCTAAATGGGGTTTCCCTTAAACAAAAAAGCATGCACAATCTTTTTTTCGAAATGGAGATTGCAAACTCGGTATCTCCACCATGAAATCACGGCGGCGGCACGTCTCGGAGGATGGTCTAACCATTTCCCGACGACGCAATACACGATCGAATACCTCACTTAATTAGTGAAAGAGAACATTCATTTCCGATCCCAACAGATCTCATTAACGAGAGATATTCTCGATGTTGCCGTCGAAATCTATAGCTATACGTCGTTGCGTATCCAAGTTCTGGGCCACCATACTTAGACTTCCAGATTTCACGGAGTTGTTCTTGACCAAAACATCAGCTCGCCCGCAGCTGTTGTTTGCTTGCGAAACAAACCAAGGGTTGGTCTTCTTCTCCTCACACCAGTCTCCTCATCAAAGCCAATCAGCTTGCACATTTCCCCAACGCATGTGGACTCATTGGTCCTAGCAACGGCGTCGTCTGTCTTACTGAAAAACGGATCTTAAAGGGAAGGAAAAATCCAGCGTTGGTGTCGGTTATATGTAACCCTAGCACCGGAGAATCTTTAACTTTACCTAGAATGAAGACGAGGAAGAGGAGTGGGCTGAGAAGCTATTTTGGGTATGATCCGGTTAAGAAACAATTCAAGGTACTGTATATGACTTGGTCATTTGATGGGATCTGTAAGGAGCATCAGATTCTGACGTTGGGAACAGGGAAATTGTCATGGAGAATGATCCAATGTTGCTCACCACATGATCCCATACATTAAAATCAAGGGATATGCATCAATGGTGTTTACTACTATATAGCTCGTGTCAACATGTTTTCTGAAGAGTATATGATAGTTTGTTTTGATTTTAGGTCTGAGAAGTTTATTATTTTAAAAGTCATGGAGACTTTAAACATGTTGCCCAAACCATGTAGTCGTCGACGTTGGAGAGAGTCATCGGCCGGAGTGATACACTTCCCGGAGGCAAAAAGCTCATGCTTGGTTGCCTTTCTTGTAAGTCCATCCCCATATAGGATAGTGATGATCGTTTGAGATATCACATCACTATGTCTAAGCGGTGACTTTTATAGACAGATCACGATCTTACAAAACAATATAGGGATCCTCCCTATAGCTTTATTGACTTTAAAAACAACACTAAAATAGTACCATTTGCTATAGTTGTTAAAGGTAAGCGGTCCAAACGTCTTCTTTGTTATTTTTTGTTAACTACGTGCCTTATAGTCAACAAAAGTTTAGAATTAAACTAAAAAATCAATCAAAATTAAAGCTTTATTTCAACATATACAAAGCTGATGTTTTTTTCACCACTTTTGCAAAGTTCAGGTTTTTATGACGTTTTTCCGATAAAAAAATAGAGATAAAGTTATAAATTAGTAAATTTATAAACTTAGTTGGAAGAAAAAATGCCAAAAAACATGATTTATTTAATATTTTCCAAAAACATGAATTTTTATCGGTAATATGATTTATTTAATATTTGCCGAATCACCAATATGTGCTAATCTTTAACATGAATGTATAATTTAACACTAACAAACATAGTCTCAAATTTTAAATATATATATATATTATTAATTATATTATATTATAATTGAAAATAATAATATACACCAACTTTTAATGGAGAACATGAATTTATAATTTAACAAGAGAAATTGAATAACGTAACCTCTTGATATTAAAAAAAAAAAACTTTAAATTTTTGTGTTTGTTTGAAAAAAAAAAACTTTTCTTTTCTTTATCCTAATAATTGTAACTCTTGATAGTAATTGTTGTTCTATTAAATATATGATAGCTTTATTTTTCTCCTATATCTAGTATTTTACAAATATTTACACAATTATTATATGTGATGATAGAAATATCAAAATTTATATTTATGTTACCTTTATTCATATTTCATTTTGATATTTTTTTTGGTTGTATTTTTTTTCATTTTGTTTTTAATTTATATTTTAGTGTAAATTATTGTTTTTAATAATAATAAAATATTACAAAATATGAGAGAATTAATTGATGTATTAAATTTAGATTTTATGTTATGAACGAAAAGACAAAAGAGAGAAAAACCAACTTTATATAATAAGATATAGATTAGTACATAAAGAAAACTTTAGAACATTGCTTTAGGGTTTAACGCAGTCTCTCCGTCATGAAATCACAGCAGCAACACGTCTCGGAGGATGGTCCTATTGCACTCAACTCACGAGCTTCAAAGTCAGTCAATATATGGTGGAGAAAACTCAGATGCGATCCCAGTTGATCTCATCTTCGAAATACTCTTGAAATTGCCGACGAAATCTATAGCGAGATGTCGTTGTGTATCGAAGCTATGGTCTTCCATACTTCTCCGTACAGATTTCATGGAGTTATTCTTGACCAGATCTACAACTCCCCCGAAACTCTTGTTCTCCAGCCCAAATAACGACGAGTTGTTCTTCTTCACGGCACCGCAGGTCCAAAATCCAGATCAGAACTCTTCTCTTGTATCCCGGCCTTATCACACGAAGCCCCCCTTTGATTGTTGTTCCCCTCGAATTTGTGTTCCTGTTGGCGGTTTGGTCTGTCTTATATATCAGCGGAACTTAGAGGGAGGGAAGGAAATAGTACCAATGATATGCAAACCTAGCACTGGACGACAAGCCTTACCTTTACCCGCATTGAAGACGACAAGGGTTCAGGTGAAAAGCTTTTTTGTTTATGATCCCATTGGTAAACTATTCAAGGTATTATTGTCCATGACCTTGCCACGTCATAGAAACGAAGGGAACTGTAAGGAGTGTCAAATTCTGACATTAGGGACTCAAACACTTTCATGGAGAAAGATTGATTGTTGTATACCCCATCGTCCTATATATCGTGGGATATGCATTGATGGCTGTTTGTATTATCAAGCTTTGGTCGATGATCACCGTTCAGGGGTTTCTACGATAGTTTGCTTTGATGTTAGGTCTGAAACGTTTAGATTTGTGAAGAAAGATATAGCAATGTCTAGTGAATCAACTCTGGTTAACTATGAGGGTAGATTAGGTGCACTTCAGTCAGATAGGGGTAATAAGTTACTAGCCAAACTAGAAGTCTTGAGTTGTGGATTCTGGTAGACGCTGAGAAAAATGAATGGTCGTATATGACTTGCCCCCGTTGTGGAAGAATATAGTTCCAAAGGCTGAGTTATGTTTTGTTGGATTGACTAGTACAAATGATATTGTGTTGTCCGAACGCTATCCATTTACCATTTTCAATATTTTCTACTACAATCTCGAGAGGCACACAATCATAAAAGTTGAAATCCAAGGAATGGATGTGTACTGCCATCTTAGAGTTCAAACCTATCTAGACCAGGTGGAGGACGTGAAGCTCTGGTGCTGCACTTGTTGCTCGGTGCATCTGAGTCGTAAGTGTTTGCAGCTGAGCTTGCATTTGCTGAAGTTCTTGCCGTAGCGCGTGATTCTCCGCATTCTCGGAGCGACTTGGATCAGCACGCTGATCTGCGGAGACCTGACTGGCCTGAAAATGTACCCTTGGCTGCTCACCATTGGGTCCGACGATGATCGACGAGAGACGGGGCCTTCCATTAACGTTGTGCTCAGCTCTTGGTATGTTAGCGGTGTAATGGTTAGCTTGCGGAGCATGGTGGTCAGCTCGTGGAGCATAGAGGTCAGCTCGCGGAGCGTTGAGGTCAGCTCGCGGAGCGTGGAGGTCAGCTCGCGGAGCGTTGAGGTCAGCTCGCGGAGCGTTGAGGTCAGCTCGCGGAGCGTTGAAGTCAGCTCGCGGAGCGTTGAGGTCAGCTCGTGGAGCGTTGAAGTCAGCTCGCGGAGCGTTGAGGTCAGCTCGCGGAGCGTTGAGATCAGCTCGCGGAGCGTTGAGGTCAGCTCGTGGAGTGCGTGGTGCCAATGCGTCATCCTCCTGTCGCCGATGATACCTTGCATGGTCATTTCGTCCTTGCGATTCTATCTGCGCCGCTTGACCGCTCATCTTGTCCAAGGTTCTTCGTACAGCTTCGTCAAGCGCGGCTTGACTGATTTTCACGTGTCTGGATGATCGACGGGGGTAAATGTCGCGCGTAGTGCCCATATCTTTGCGGCCATTTGGAGCGTCTTCAACAGCTACTCGATCAGGAAGGATTGCTCCATTGGTTCCGCCATTTGTCGGAGCGACACGCGTAGCGCCTACGGCTTCACGGTCGGTTGGATTGACTCCAGTGGTTTCGCGAACAAGGGACGTAACGCCTTCGGCTACGCCATTGGTGGGAGCGACACGCGTAGTGCCTACGGCTGCGCGGTCAGTGAGTGTTGCGTCCTCGCACGGGTGCGCCCCCATACGGTGCGTGGAGGAGACACGTCGCAGGCTGGGGAGGAGTTCACGCCTTCGTTGCTTGAGTGATTGGTCTGAGACATGCTTCTGGTTTTCCGAAAACGCCTTGTTCTTCAAATTCTTCTCGTCAAAATGAAAGGATCTCGTTCGGCCCCACGGTGGGCGCCAAATTGTTGATGTATGAAATCGACAATATAAATAATAAGAGTAAAGTGGGATGAATCGGATATGGTCCTTTTATTTAACGTAGAATTTGTAGAAGGGTTTACAGAAAAAATGGCGATTACAGAGCTAAATGCAGTTAATATGAAAATAATTGCTTTTCTCTCTCAAATTGCCCAGAATTTCGGATTCCCTTTTCTGACAATGATGTCAGGTATTTATAGTGGGACCTTGACCTAGGGTTTCTTCTGTCTTCAGGCAAAATGACGATTTTGCCCCTGCGGCCTGTTGGGCCTGATCCAAGACTTTTGGCCCAAAATCTCTTCAGAATCTTCTGTTTGGGCTTCAGGAACGTTGGGGGCAAAGCCCATATCCAACACTTCTGACTTGAATCTGCCGGGTAAATCGTATTCTTCTCTTTCTCGATATGAGTTTCTTCCCTTTCAATGTATAAACGTTTAGGTTTTTGGATCTGTTTTGAGAGTTCTGCTTTGTTTAGGTTTTCGGTCTGTTTCAATGTATAAACGATATGTGTTATGCTTTGTTTTCAGATATGCAACAGAGAAGGCCTACAAGGTCTTCACCTTTAGGTTCTCCCAGTCCTCCAGGTCCTTCCATGCCTCCAGGAGCTATTGGATCTACAAGCGCAGCATCTTCAGCTGCAAACAACTACGCTCGTAGAACCGAAGACGCATTACTACGTGCTGCCTCAAGAGAAGGCCAACCACACCTCCATCCAAGGAAAATCAATGGTGCTTTATGGTAAGTTAAAAGGCAAAATTCTATGAATGTCTATAGCATGAATGTATAATTTTTTTGTCTCTGATTCTCATTTTTCTTCTGCCAGGTTTGGTATAGACCCCTTTGTCCACAAATTCATCCGGACAACTTGGCAAGGCAACTACATGGGACCATGGTCAAGCTGGAAATTTGTTCCTCAGGAGAGGAAAACAAACTGGTGGCAAACTTTTGTGGTAAATGTTTAGAATTTATACTACTATTTCTTACTTTACATTTGTAAGTTTACTTACTCATATTTACTAATGTTTCTTTTAATGTTGTAGCAAAACTTTTATTGGGAGTCTCGATTTCATAACCTGGTCTACTTCCTCTGGAAACTGCATACGCAAACTACAATCTGTCAGCGCATCAGCAAGAAGAAGAGGGAAGGTAAGAAACCTAAGTACATTGATGATGAGGATTGGACTGAACTGCTGGAGCAATGGGCAACCGAAGCAGCAATTCAGAGGAGCCAGTCAGCTGCTAATTCTCGTACATCAGATCCTGATGGCAAAGGGATGCACAAACATTGTGCAGGTCCTCAGAACTTTTTAAAGATTGAGTATGATATGGTAATGATAAACTGTTAAACCTCTCTTTTTTGTTTCTATCTTAGTATAAATCCGTAATAAACATACTTCTGTTTGTTTTTTCTCTTTTATTGTGCAGATGATTGCGTCTGGTCTTGATCAACCACCACCTTTCACGGATCTTGTGCGGAAGACTCACACTCGTAAAGATGGAACTTTCATTGATGAACGAGCTAAGTCCCTTGTACTTGATGTAGAGGAAGCTGTTACACTGATTACGAATGATGATGGATCTCCCACTTCTGTCAACCAAACTGACTCAAGTGATGCTACTCCTACCCACATTCTGCTAAACCAAGAATATCTCAAGGTACTCTTGAAATAACTTTCACTTTTGTATTACGTGGATTATGTTTTGTATGATGTATGCACGTTTCATTCACAATCCATAAGAGAATGTTAATTGTTTTGAATTAGTTTTTGTTGTGACTGGATGTTTTTGACTTCTGGTCTGAATGTTTGTCTTTGATTGTTGGTTGATACTCATTTGGTTTTATATCCATTCACAGCGGGGTAAGTCAAGCAAAGGACGCATTTATGGAATAGGCAGTGTTCAATACCAGGATTTCGATCCTTCTGAGACTGTCCCAGCTTCTCTTCAACGCAATCTCGACATAGACTTGCGTATCTCTGGCTTGGAAAAGAACTCTGAAACTGTCAACACTAATGTTGAAACGCTCAAGGCTGACATGACAACACTCAAAGATGATATGGTTGCCTTGAAGAGTGAGTTCAAGGACGAGATGGCTGCAGCACGAGCTTCACTAAATGTGATTCTACAGGCTCTTGGGGTGAATTCTGCTACTGTCCAACAGGTTAATCATACTCAACCTTCTGTTCCTGCTGCAACACCTAGTAATCCCACTGCCCTGAATGCCACAATGCCTAATATTGCCTCGACCTCGACTCCACCTTTGACTCAAGCTCAACAAGCTGACTTTGCTTGATTGTTTATCTTTTAGCTTTGCAAAATATTTGCAACTTTTGTAAGACTTAATCGGCTTTTGTAAGTTTTTTGGAATCTCTTGGATCTTTTTGTAAAACTTTGGAAATATATGATATTGTATTTTAGATTTTATATTTCACGTTTTCAGTTTTTATAATTTCTATTTCATGTTTCAGATTTAGAAATTTTAGGGTAAATGTTTCAATATTTTATTGAATCTGCAATCCACGATTAGTCACATAAATATTTGTGACATAGTAATTTTGTCACAATGGCAATGTCACGATGGTTCGTGGTTAGGAAATGGCACTGTTTAGACACAAGTGGTTTGTGTCCACTATAGTCACTGAATAGACATGAACATAATCGTGGCTAGCTGACCACGAAAATATGCCTGACCATTTCGTGGCAATTACTCTCACGAAATAAGCGTGCCAAAATCGTGGCTAATAACCACGAAAATCTGCCTGGCTATTCCGTGGCAAATATTGTTACGAAACACGCGTGCCAAAATCGTGGCTATAACGTCACGAAAAGCCACGAAATATTTTAGTCCACGATCGTATAGACACGATATGTTTCCGTGTCATGCCGTGTCTGTTGGATCATATAGCCATGAAAATATGACCTTATTCACGGAATATTCCATGGCTATAGGCTCTGTTTTTACTAGTGCAAATCACCTAAAATGTCAAGTTGAATACACCCCCAAATATTATCACAATGTGAATGCCTTCTTCTCTGAATTCTTGGTCAATGCATGTTTCCAAATTTTTTTTTTTTTTTTATAAATCCTAATCCAATAAACGGGCCTGAACATTTGGGCTAGATGGGCTTTCTTTTAACCAAAGATTTTTGATTAACAGAGAAAAACTCTAAACTTTATTATACTGCGTGTTTAGGGCAAAGTGAGACTACATTATTATTTTTTTGTTGTTTTTGTACATTGAAGAATCTGAGGCGGGTCTAGGGTTCTTCTTGCTGCAGTGTCTCCAGTCTCCACCATGAAATCACGGCGTCAGAACATTTCTCGGCGCAATACGCGATCGATGACCTTTGTAAATGGAAGAGGAAACACGTTGCCGATCTCAATCGAACTCGTGATGGAGATATTCTCGTGGCTGCCGGCGAAATCTATAGCGAGATGTCGTTGCGTGTCGAAGCTCTGGAACGCCGTACTACGCCGCCCAGATTTCACGGAGCTGTACTTGACCAGATCTTATTCTGACCGCCCGCAGCTCTTGTTCGCCTTCCGCGACGAAAAGGAAAATGGGTTCGTCTTCTTCTCCTTACAGCATCCTCAAAACCCTGTTGAGAACTCGTCCTTTGCTGCAGCCACCAGTCGTTTTACCCATTCCCTCAAATTATATGATATCGTTGGTATTAGTAACGGCTTCGTCCTTCTTAGAGGTATCAAGAGAAATCCTCCAGGAGTGTTGTCGTTGCTATTCAACCCCAGCACCGGACAATCGTTACTTTTACCGGAAGTGAAACCGGTAGTGAAGCCCGATTGCTATATGATTGGGCTGACTAAGTTTATGGGGTATGATCCAGTTAAGAAACAGTTCAAGGTATTGTCCGCTAACATGTCAGGTGTATGCGGAGATTATGAAAGATATGACGAGTTTCAAGTTCTGACACTAGGAATTGGGAAACCATCATGGAGAATGGTCGAATGTTGCTTACCCCATTATCCCAAATCTGGAGGGATATGCATCAATGGTGTTTTCTACTATCTAGGTGCGGCCGACAGGGGTTTTGATCAATCAATAATGGTAGTTTGTATTGATTTAACTTCTGAGAAGTTCAGCTTTCTGAACTTCAGTGGACCGATGCAAGGTGCAACTACTCTGATAAATTACAATGGGAAACTAGGTTCCCTTATGTCTAAATATTTTTATGGGAGAGATACAAGTTTTGAGTTGTGGGTTCTCGACGACTTGGAAAAAAAGGAATGGTCCAAGCATGTTTTTGTATTATATCCTCCTGTTTGGCAGCATGCAGTTGAGGGGGCCACATTACGCTTTTTCGGAGTGGTTGGTACAAATGAATTTGTGTTTGTGCCGGCATTTCTGTATAAGCCTTTCTATGTTTTCTACTACAATGTTGAGAAGAACACTGTCGTAAGAGTTGGAGTTAGAGGAATGAAAGGGTTTTATGGTGATAGTGTTGACGACTTTTCAAACCATGTGGAGAATGTGGAGCTTATTCGAGCATTTTAGGAATTTATAACTTGAAGAGGTTGTGTAACATAGCTCTTTAAAAGTTCTCATCATAAAGACCATGGGAATCTTACTTGAGTCGTCGTTATTTCTCCGCATCTCTTGGGTAAGTTATCATTTTGTTTCCTTGTTGGATATGTATGTTATGTTTCCGGTGAATCTGTGATGTTGTGAAACTTATGTGGATACTTAATGAATCTTATTATCTTATTTATCACTTTACATAATTGCTAGATCAGCTTTAACGAACCTCCGATATTTAGGCCTAAATTTTAGGCTAAATGGGGTTTCCCTTAAACAAAAAAGCATGCACAATCTTTTTTTCGAAATGGAGATTGCAAACTCGGTATCTCCACCATGAAATCACGGCGGCGGCACGTCTCGGAGGATGGTCTAACCATTTCTCGACGACGCAATACACGATCGAATACCTCACTTAATTAGTGAAAGAGAACATTCATTTCCGATCCCAACAGATCTCATTAACGAGAGATATTCTCGATGTTGCCGTCGAAATCTATAGCTATACGTCGTTGCGTATCCAAGTTCTGGGCCACCATACTTAGACTTCCAGATTTCACGGAGTTGTTCTTGACCAAAACATCAGCTCGCCCGCAGCTGTTGTTTGCTTGCGAAACAAACCAAGGGTTGGTCTTCTTCTCCTCACACCAGTCTCCTCATCAAAGCCAATCAGCTTGCACATTTCCCCAACGCATGTGGACTCATTGGTCCTAGCAACGGCGTCGTCTGTCTTACTGAAAAACGGATCTTAAAGGGAAGGAAAAATCCAGCGTTGGTGTCGGTTATATGTAACCCTAGCACCGGAGAATCTTTAACTTTACCTAGAATGAAGACGAGGAAGAGGAGTGGGCTGAGAAGCTATTTTGGGTATGATCCGGTTAAGAAACAATTCAAGGTACTGTATATGACTTGGTCATTTGATGGGATCTGTAAGGAGCATCAGATTCTGACGTTGGGAACAGGGAAATTGTCATGGAGAATGATCCAATGTTGCTCACCACATGATCCCATACATTAAAATCAAGGGATATGCATCAATGGTGTTTACTACTATATAGCTCGTGTCAACATGTTTTCTGAAGAGTATATGATAGTTTGTTTTGATTTTAGGTCTGAGAAGTTTATTATTTTAAAAGTCATGGAGACTTTAAACATGTTGCCCAAACCATGTAGTCGTCGACGTTGGAGAGAGTCATCGGCCGGAGTGATACACTTCCCGGAGGCAAAAAGCTCATGCTTGGTTGCCTTTCTTGTAAGTCCATCCCCATATAGGATAGTGATGATCGTTTGAGATATCACATCACTATGTCTAAGCGGTGACTTTTATAGACAGATCACGATCTTACAAAACAATATAGGGATCCTCCCTATAGCTTTATTGACTTTAAAAACAACACTAAAATAGTACCATTTGCTATAGTTGTTAAAGGTAAGCGGTCCAAACGTCTTCTTTGTTATTTTTTGTTAACTACGTGCCTTATAGTCAACAAAAGTTTAGAATTAAACTAAAAAATCAATCAAAATTAAAGCTTTATTTCAACATATACAAAGCTGATGTTTTTTTCACCACTTTTGCAAAGTTCAGGTTTTTATGACGTTTTTCCGATAAAAAAATAGAGATAAAGTTATAAATTAGTAAATTTATAAACTTAGTTGGAAGAAAAAATGCCAAAAAACATGATTTATTTAATATTTTCCAAAAACATGAATTTTTATCGGTAATATGATTTATTTAATATTTGCCGAATCACCAATATGTGCTAATCTTTAACATGAATGTATAATTTAACACTAACAAACATAGTCTCAAATTTTAAATATATATATATATATATATATATTATTAATTATATTATATTATAATTGAAAATAATAATATACACCAACTTTTAATGGAGAACATGAATTTATAATTTAACAAGAGAAATTGAATAACGTAACCTCTTGATATTAAAAAAAAAAAACTTTAAATTTTTGTGTTTGTTTGAAAAAAAAAAACTTTTCTTTTCTTTATCCTAATAATTGTAACTCTTGATAGTAATTGTTGTTCTATTAAATATATGATAGCTTTATTTTTCTCCTATATCTAGTATTTTACAAATATTTACACAATTATTATATGTGATGATAGAAATATCAAAATTTATATTTATGTTACCTTTATTCATATTTCATTTTGATATTTTTTTTGGTTGTATTTTTTTTCATTTTGTTTTTAATTTATATTTTAGTGTAAATTATTGTTTTTAATAATAATAAAATATTACAAAATATGAGAGAATTAATTGATGTATTAAATTTAGATTTTATGTTATGAACGAAAAGACAAAAGAGAGAAAAACCAACTTTATATAATAAGATATAGATTAGTACATAAAGAAAACTTTAGAACATTGCTTTAGGGTTTAACGCAGTCTCTCCGTCATGAAATCACAGCAGCAACACGTCTCGGAGGATGGTCCTATTGCACTCAACTCACGAGCTTCAAAGTCAGTCAATATATGGTGGAGAAAACTCAGATGCGATCCCAGTTGATCTCATCTTCGAAATACTCTTGAAATTGCCGACGAAATCTATAGCGAGATGTCGTTGTGTATCGAAGCTATGGTCTTCCATACTTCTCCGTACAGATTTCATGGAGTTATTCTTGACCAGATCTACAACTCCCCCGAAACTCTTGTTCTCCAGCCCAAATAACGACGAGTTGTTCTTCTTCACGGCACCGCAGGTCCAAAATCCAGATCAGAACTCTTCTCTTGTATCCCGGCCTTATCACACGAAGCCCCCCTTTGATTGTTGTTCCCCTCGAATTTGTGTTCCTGTTGGCGGTTTGGTCTGTCTTATATATCAGCGGAACTTAGAGGGAGGGAAGGAAATAGTACCAATGATATGCAAACCTAGCACTGGACGACAAGCCTTACCTTTACCCGCATTGAAGACGACAAGGGTTCAGGTGAAAAGCTTTTTTGTTTATGATCCCATTGGTAAACTATTCAAGGTATTATTGTCCATGACCTTGCCACGTCATAGAAACGAAGGGAACTGTAAGGAGTGTCAAATTCTGACATTAGGGACTCAAACACTTTCATGGAGAAAGATTGATTGTTGTATACCCCATCGTCCTATATATCGTGGGATATGCATTGATGGCTGTTTGTATTATCAAGCTTTGGTCGATGATCACCGTTCAGGGGTTTCTACGATAGTTTGCTTTGATGTTAGGTCTGAAACGTTTAGATTTGTGAAGAAAGATATAGCAATGTCTAGTGAATCAACTCTGGTTAACTATGAGGGTAGATTAGGTGCACTTCAGTCAGATAGGGGTAATAAGTTACTAGCCAAACTAGAAGTCTTGAGTTGTGGGTTCTGGTAGACGCTGAGAAAAATGAATGGTCGTATATGACTTGCCCCCGTTGTGGAAGAATATAGTTCCAAAGGCTGAGTTATGTTTTGTTGGATTGACTAGTACAAATGATATTGTGTTGTCCGAACGCTATCCATTTACCATTTTCAATATTTTCTACTACAATCTCGAGAGGCACACAATCATAAAAGTTGAAATCCAAGGAATGGATGTGTACTGCCATCTTAGAGTTCAAACCTATCTAGACCAGGTGGAGGACGTGAAGCTCTGGTGCTGCACTTGTTGCTCGGTGCATCTGAGTCGTAAGTGTTTGCAGCTGAGCTTGCATTTGCTGAAGTTCTTGCCGTAGCGCGTGATTCTCAGCATTCTCGGAGCGACTTGGATCAGCACGCTGATCTGCGGAGACCTGACTGGCCTGAAAATGTACCCTTGGCTGCTCACCATTGGGTCCGACGATGATCGACGAGAGACGGGGCCTTCCATTAACGTTGTGCTCAGCTCTTGGTATGTTAGCGGTGTAATGGTTAGCTTGCGGAGCATGGTGGTCAGCTCGTGGAGCATAGAGGTCAGCTCGCGGAGCGTTGAGGTCAGCTCGCGGAGCGTGGAGGTCAGCTCGCGGAGCGTTGAGGTCAGCTCGCGGAGCGTTGAGGTCAGCTCGCGGAGCGTTGAAGTCAGCTCGCGGAGCGTTGAGGTCAGCTCGTGGAGCGTTGAAGTCAGCTCGCGGAGCGTTGAGGTCAGCTCGCGGAGCGTTGAGATCAGCTCGCGGAGCGTTGAGGTCAGCTCGTGGAGTGCGTGGTGCCAATGCGTCATCCTCCTGTCGCCGATGATACCTTGCATGGTCATTTCGTCCTTGCGATTCTATCTGCGCCGCTTGACCGCTCATCTTGTCCAAGGTTCTTCGTACAGCTTCGTCAAGCGCGGCTTGACTGATTTTCACGTGTCTGGATGATCGACGGGGGTAAATGTCGCGCGTAGTGCCCATATCTTTGCGGCCATTTGGAGCGTCTTCAACAGCTACTCGATCAGGAAGGATTGCTCCATTGGTTCCGCCATTTGTCGGAGCGACACGCGTAGCGCCTACGGCTTCACGGTCGGTTGGATTGACTCCAGTGGTTTCGCGAACAAGGGACGTAACGCCTTCGGCTACGCCATTGGTGGGAGCGACACGCGTAGTGCCTACGGCTGCGCGGTCAGTGAGTGTTGCGTCCTCGCACGGGTGCGCCCCCATACGGTGCGTGGAGGAGACACGTCGCAGGCTGGGGAGGAGTTCACGCCTTCGTTGCTTGAGTGATTGGTCTGAGACATGCTTCTGGTTTTCCGAAAACGCCTTGTTCTTCAAATTCTTCTCGTCAAAATGAAAGGATCTCGTTCGGCCCCACGGTGGGCGCCAAATTGTTGATGTATGAAATCGACAATATAAATAATAAGAGTAAAGTGGGATGAATCGGATATGGTCCTTTTATTTAACGTAGAATTTGTAGAAGGGTTTACAGAAAAAATGGCGATTACAGAGCTAAATGCAGTTAATATGAAAATAATTGCTTTTCTCTCTCAAATTGCCCAGAATTTCGGATTCCCTTTTCTGACAATGATGTCAGGTATTTATAGTGGGACCTTGACCTAGGGTTTCTTCTGTCTTCAGGCAAAATGACGATTTTGCCCCTGCGGCCTGTTGGGCCTGATCCAAGACTTTTGGCCCAAAATCTCTTCAGAATCTTCTGTTTGGGCTTCAGGAACGTTGGGGGCAAAGCCCATATCCAACACTTCTGACTTGAATCTGCCGGGTAAATCGTATTCTTCTCTTTCTCGATATGAGTTTCTTCCCTTTCAATGTATAAACGTTTAGGTTTTTGGATCTGTTTTGAGAGTTCTGCTTTGTTTAGGTTTTCGGTCTGTTTCAATGTATAAACGATATGTGTTATGCTTTGTTTTCAGATATGCAACAGAGAAGGCCTACAAGGTCTTCACCTTTAGGTTCTCCCAGTCCTCCAGGTCCTTCCATGCCTCCAGGAGCTATTGGATCTACAAGCGCAGCATCTTCAGCTGCAAACAACTACGCTCGTAGAACTGAAGACGCATTACTACGTGCTGCCTCAAGAGAAGGCCAACCACACCTCCATCCAAGGAAAATCAATGGTGCTTTATGGTAAGTTAAAAGGCAAAATTCTATGAATGTCTATAGCATGAATGTATAATTTTTTTGTCTCTGATTCTCATTTTTCTTCTGCCAGGTTTGGTATAGACCCCTTTGTCCACAAATTCATCCGGACAACTTGGCAAGGCAACTACATGGGACCATGGTCAAGCTGGAAATTTGTTCCTCAGGAGAGGAAAACAAACTGGTGGCAAACTTTTGTGGTAAATGTTTAGAATTTATACTACTATTTCTTACTTTACATTTGTAAGTTTACTTAGTCATATTTACTAATGTTTCTTTTAATGTTGTAGCAAAACTTTTATTGGGAGTCTCGATTTCATAACCTGGTCTACTTCCTCTGGAAACTGCATACGCAAACTACAATCTGTCAGCGCATCAGCAAGAAGAAGAGGGAAGTTAAGAAACCTAAGTACATTGATGATGAGGATTGGACTGAACTGCTGGAGCAATGGGCAACCGAAGCAGCAATTCAGAGGAGCCAGTCAGCTGCTAATTCTCGTACATCAGATCCTGATGGCAAAGGGATGCACAAACATTGTGCAGGTCCTCAGAACTTTTTAAAGATTGAGTATGATATGGTAATGATAAACTGTTAAACCTCTCTTTTTTGTTTCTATCTTAGTATAAATCCGTAATAAACATACTTCTGTTTTTTTTTTCTCTTTTATTGTGCAGATGATTGCGTCTGGTCTTGATCAACCACCACCTTTCACGGATCTTGTGCGGAAGACTCACACTCGTAAAGATGGAACTTTCATTGATGAACGAGCTAAGTCCCTTGTACTTGATGTAGAGGAAGCTGTTACACTGATTACGAATGATGATGGATCTCCCACTTCTATCAACCAAACTGACTCAAGTGATGCTACTCCTACCCACATTCTGCTAAACCAAGAATATCTCAAGGTACTCTTGAAATAACTTTCACTTTTGTATTACGTGGATTATGTTTTGTATGATGTATGCACGTTTCATTCACAATCCATAAGAGAATGTTAATTGTTTTGATTTAGTTTTTGTTGTGACTGGATGTTTTTGACTTCTGGTCTGAATGTTTGTCTTTGATTGTTGGTTGATACTCATTTGGTTTTATATCCATTCACAGCGGGGTAAGTCAAGCAAAGGACGCATTTATGGAATAGGCAGTGTTCAATACCAGGATTTCGATCCTTCTGAGACTGTCCCAGCTTCTCTTCAACGCAATCTCGACATAGACTTGCGTATCTCTGGCTTGGAAAAGAACTCTGAAACTGTCAACACTAATGTTGAAACGCTCAAGGCTGACATGACAACACTCAAAGATGATATGGTTGCCTTGAAGAGTGAGTTCAAGGACGAGATGGCTGCAGCACGAGCTTCACTAAATGTGATTCTATAGGCTCTTGGGGTGAATTCTGCTACTGTCCAACAGGTTAATCATACTCAACCTTCTGTTCCTGCTGCAACACCTAGTAATCCCACTGCCCTGAATGCCACAATGCCTAATATTGCCTCGACCTCGACTCCACCTTTGACTCAAGCTCAACAAGCTGACTTTGCTTGATTGTTTATCTTTTAGCTTTGCAAAATATTTGCAACTTTTGTAAGACTTAATCGGCTTTTGTAAGTTTTTTGGAATCTCTTGGATCTTTTTGTAAAACTTTGGAAATATATGATATTGTATTTTAGATTTTATATTTCACGTTTTCAGTTTTTATAATTTCTATTTCATGTTTCAGATTTAGAAATTTTAGGGTAAATGTTTCAATATTTTATTGAATCTGCAATCCACGATTAGTCACATAAATATTTGTGACATAGTAATTTTGTCACAATGGCAATGTCACGATGGTTCGTGGTTAGGAAATGGCACTGTTTAGACACAAGTGGTTTGTGTCCACTATAGTCACTGAATAGACATGAACATAATCGTGGCTAGCTGACCACGAAAATATGCCTGACCATTTCGTGGCAATTACTCTCACGAAATAAGCGTGCCAAAATCGTGGCTAATAACCACGAAAATCTGCCTGGCTATTCCGTGGCAAATATTGTTACGAAACACGCGTGCCAAAATCGTGGCTATAACGTCACGAAAAGCCACAAAATATTTTAGTCCACGATCGTATAGACACGATATTTTTTCGTGTCATGCCGGGTCTGTTGGATCATATAGCCACGAAAATATGACCTTATTCACGGAATATTCCATGGCTATAGGCTCTGTTTTTACTAGTGCAAATCACCTAAAATGTCAAGTTGAATACACCCCCCAAATATTATCACAATGTGAATGCCTTCTTCTCTGAATTCTTGGTCAATGCATGTTTCCAAATTTTGTATTTTTTTTTTTATAAATCCTAATCCAATAAACGGGCCTGAACATTTGGGCTAGATGGGCTTTCTTTTAACCAAAGATTTTTGATTAACAGAGAAAAACTCTAAACTTTATTATACTGCGTGTTTAGGGCAAAGTGAGACTACATTATTATTTTTTTGTTGTTTTTGTACATTGAAGAATCTGAGGCGGGTCTAGGGTTCTTCTTGCTGCAGTGTCTCCAGTCTCCACCATGAAATCACGGCGTCAGAACATTTCTCGGCGCAATACGCGATCGATGACCTTTGTAAATGGAAGAGGAAACACGTTGCCGATCTCAATCGAACTCGTGATGGAGATATTCTCGTGGCTGCCGGCGAAATCTATAGCGAGATGTCGTTGCGTGTCGAAGCTCTGGAACGCCGTACTACGCCGCCCAGATTTCACGGAGCTGTACTTGACCAGATCTTATTCTGACCGCCCGCAGCTCTTGTTCGCCTTCCGCGACGAAAAGGAAAATGGGTTCGTCTTCTTCTCCTTACAGCATCCTCAAAACCCTGTTGAGAACTCGTCCTTTGCTGCAGCCACCAGTCGTTTTACCCATTCCCTCAAATTATATGATATCGTTGGTATTAGTAACGGCTTCGTCCTTCTTAGAGGTATCAAGAGAAATCCTCCAGGAGTGTTGTCGTTGCTATTCAACCCCAGCACCGGACAATCGTTACTTTTACCGGAAGTGAAACCGGTAGTGAAGCCCGATTGCTATATGATTGGGCTGACTAAGTTTATGGGGTATGATCCAGTTAAGAAACAGTTCAAGGTATTGTCCGCTAACATGTCAGGTGTATGCGGAGATTATGAAAGATATGACGAGTTTCAAGTTCTGACACTAGGAATTGGGAAACCATCATGGAGAATGGTCGAATGTTGCTTACCCCATTATCCCAAATCTGGAGGGATATGCATCAATGGTGTTTTCTACTATCTAGGTGCGGCCGACAGGGGTTTTGATCAATCAATAATGGTAGTTTGTATTGATTTAACTTCTGAGAAGTTCAGCTTTCTGAACTTCAGTGGACCGATGCAAGGTGCAACTACTCTGATAAATTACAATGGGAAACTAGGTTCCCTTATGTCTAAATATTTTTATGGGAGAGATACAAGTTTTGAGTTGTGGGTTCTCGACGACTTGGAAAAAAAGGAATGGTCCAAGCATGTTTTTGTATTATATCCTCCTGTTTGGCAGCATGCAGTTGAGGGGGCCACATTACGCTTTTTCGGAGTGGTTGGTACAAATGAATTTGTGTTTGTGCCGGCATTTCTGTATAAGCCTTTCTATGTTTTCTACTACAATGTTGAGAAGAACACTGTCGTAAGAGTTGGAGTTAGAGGAATGAAAGGGTTTTATGGTGATAGTGTTGACGACTTTTCAAACCATGTGGAGAATGTGGAGCTTATTCGAGCATTTTAGGAATTTATAACTTGAAGAGGTTGTGTAACATAGCTCTTTAAAAGTTCTCATCATAAAGACCATGGGAATCTTACTTGAGTCGTCGTTATTTCTCCGCATCTCTTGGGTAAGTTATCATTTTGTTTCCTTGTTGGATATGTATGTTATGTTTCCGGTGAATCTGTGATGTTGTGAAACTTATGTGGATACTTAATGAATCTTATTATCTTATTTATCACTTTACATAATTGCTAGATCAGCTTTAACGAACCTCCGATATTTAGGCCTAAATTTTAGGCTAAATGGGGTTTCCCTTAAACAAAAAAGCATGCACAATCTTTTTTTCGAAATGGAGATTGCAAACTCGGTATCTCCACCATGAAATCACGGCGGCGGCACGTCTCGGAGGATGGTCTAACCATTTCCCGACGACGCAATACACGATCGAATACCTCACTTAATTAGTGAAAGAGAACATTCATTTCCGATCCCAACAGATCTCATTAACGAGAGATATTCTCGATGTTGCCGTCGAAATCTATAGCTATACGTCGTTGCGTATCCAAGTTCTGGGCCACCATACTTAGACTTCCAGATTTCACGGAGTTGTTCTTGACCAAAACATCAGCTCGCCCGCAGCTGTTGTTTGCTTGCGAAACAAACCAAGGGTTGGTCTTCTTCTCCTCACACCAGTCTCCTCATCAAAGCCAATCAGCTTGCACATTTCCCCAACGCATGTGGACTCATTGGTCCTAGCAACGGCGTCGTCTGTCTTACTGAAAAACGGATCTTAAAGGGAAGGAAAAATCCAGCGTTGGTGTCGGTTATATGTAACCCTAGCACCGGAGAATCTTTAACTTTACCTAGAATGAAGACGAGGAAGAGGAGTGGGCTGAGAAGCTATTTTGGGTATGATCCGGTTAAGAAACAATTCAAGGTACTGTATATGACTTGGTCATTTGATGGGATCTGTAAGGAGCATCAGATTCTGACGTTGGGAACAGGGAAATTGTCATGGAGAATGATCCAATGTTGCTCACCACATGATCCCATACATTAAAATCAAGGGATATGCATCAATGGTGTTTACTACTATATAGCTCGTGTCAACATGTTTTCTGAAGAGTATATGATAGTTTGTTTTGATTTTAGGTCTGAGAAGTTTATTATTTTAAAAGTCATGGAGACTTTAAACATGTTGCCCAAACCATGTAGTCGTCGACGTTGGAGAGAGTCATCGGCCGGAGTGATACACTTCCCGGAGGCAAAAAGCTCATGCTTGGTTGCCTTTCTTGTAAGTCCATCCCCATATAGGATAGTGATGATCGTTTGAGATATCACATCACTATGTCTAAGCGGTGACTTTTATAGACAGATCACGATCTTACAAAACAATATAGGGATCCTCCCTATAGCTTTATTGACTTTAAAAACAACACTAAAATAGTACCATTTGCTATAGTTGTTAAAGGTAAGCGGTCCAAACGTCTTCTTTGTTATTTTTTGTTAACTACGTGCCTTATAGTCAACAAAAGTTTAGAATTAAACTAAAAAGTCAATCAAAATTAAAGCTTTATTTCAACATATACAAAGCTGATGTTTTTTTCACCACTTTTGCAAAGTTCAGGTTTTTATGACGTTTTTCCGATAAAAAAATAGAGATAAAGTTATAAATTAGTAAATTTATAAACTTAGTTGGAAGAAAAAAGGCCAAAAAACATGATTTATTTAATATTTTCCAAAAACATGAATTTTTATCGGTAATATGATTTATTTAATATTTGCCGAATCACCAATATGTGCTAATCTTTAACATGAATGTATAATTTAACACTAACAAACATAGTCTCAAATTTTAAATATATATATATATATATATTATTAATTATATTATATTATAATTGAAAATAATAATATACACCAACTTTTAATGGAGAACATGAATTTATAATTTAACAAGAGAAATTGAATAACGTAACCTCTTGATATTAAAAAAAAAAAACTTTAAATTTTTGTGTTTGTTTGAAAAAAAAAAACTTTTCTTTTCTTTATCCTAATAATTGTAACTCTTGATAGTAATTGTTGTTCTATTAAATATATGATAGCTTTATTTTTCTCCTATATCTAGTATTTTACAAATATTTACACAATTATTATATGTGATGATAGAAATATCAAAATTTATATTTATGTTACCTTTATTCATATTTCATTTTGATATTTTTTTTGGTTGTATTTTTTTTCATTTTGTTTTTAATTTATATTTTAGTGTAAATTATTGTTTTTAATAATAATAAAATATTACAAAATATGAGAGAATTAATTGATGTATTAAATTTAGATTTTATGTTATGAACGAAAAGACAAAAGAGAGAAAAACCAACTTTATATAATAAGATATAGATTAGTACATAAAGAAAACTTTAGAACGTTGCTTTAGGGTTTAACGCAGTCTCTCCGTCATGAAATCACAGCAGCAACACGTCTCGGAGGATGGTCCTATTGCACTCAACTCACGAGCTTCAAAGTCAGTCAATATATGGTGGAGAAAACTCAGATGCGATCCCAGTTGATCTCATCTTCGAAATACTCTTGAAATTGCCGACGAAATCTATAGCGAGATGTCGTTGTGTATCGAAGCTATGGTCTTCCATACTTCTCCGTACAGATTTCATGGAGTTATTCTTGACCAGATCTACAACTCCCCCGAAACTCTTGTTCTCCAGCCCAAATAACGACGAGTTGTTCTTCTTCACGGCACCGCAGGTCCAAAATCCAGATCAGAACTCTTCTCTTGTATCCCGGCCTTATCACACGAAGCCCCCCTTTGATTGTTGTTCCCCTCGAATTTGTGTTCCTGTTGGCGGTTTGGTCTGTCTTATATATCAGCGGAACTTAGAGGGAGGGAAGGAAATAGTACCAATGATATGCAAACCTAGCACTGGACGACAAGCCTTACCTTTACCCGCATTGAAGACGACAAGGGTTCAGGTGAAAAGCTTTTTTGTTTATGATCCCATTGGTAAACTATTCAAGGTATTATTGTCCATGACCTTGCCACGTCATAGAAACGAAGGGAACTGTAAGGAGTGTCAAATTCTGACATTAGGGACTCAAACACTTTCATGGAGAAAGATTGATTGTTGTATACCCCATCGTCCTATATATCGTGGGATATGCATTGATGGCTGTTTGTATTATCAAGCTTTGGTCGATGATCACCGTTCAGGGGTTTCTACGATAGTTTGCTTTGATGTTAGGTCTGAAACGTTTAGATTTGTGAAGAAAGATATAGCAATGTCTAGTGAATCAACTCTGGTTAACTATGAGGGTAGATTAGGTGCACTTCAGTCAGATAGGGGTAATAAGTTACTAGCCAAACTAGAAGTCTTGAGTTGTGGGTTCTGGTAGACGCTGAGAAAAATGAATGGTCGTATATGACTTGCCCCCGTTGTGGAAGAATATAGTTCCAAAGGCTGAGTTATGTTTTGTTGGATTGACTAGTACAAATGATATTGTGTTGTCCGAACGCTATCCATTTACCATTTTCAATATTTTCTACTACAATCTCGAGAGGCACACAATCATAAAAGTTGAAATCCAAGGAATGGATGTGTACTGCCATCTTAGAGTTCAAACCTATCTAGACCAGGTGGAGGACGTGAAGCTCTGGTGCTGCACTTGTTGCTCGGTGCATCTGAGTCGTAAGTGTTTGCAGCTGAGCTTGCATTTGCTGAAGTTCTTGCCGTAGCGCGTGATTCTCAGCATTCTCGGAGCGACTTGGATCAGCACGCTGATCTGCGGAGACCTGACTGGCCTGAAAATGTACCCTTGGCTGCTCACCATTGGGTCCGACGATGATCGACGAGAGACGGGGCCTTCCATTAACGTTGTGCTCAGCTCTTGGTATGTTAGCGGTGTAATGGTTAGCTTGCGGAGCATGGTGGTCAGCTCGTGGAGCATAGAGGTCAGCTCGCGGAGCGTTGAGGTCAGCTCGCGGAGCGTGGAGGTCAGCTCGCGGAGCGTTGAGGTCAGCTCGCGGAGCGTTGAGGTCAGCTCGCGGAGCGTTGAAGTCAGCTCGCGGAGCGTTGAGGTCAGCTCGTGGAGCGTTGAAGTCAGCTCGCGGAGCGTTGAGGTCAGCTCGCGGAGCGTTGAGATCAGCTCGCGGAGCGTTGAGGTCAGCTCGTGGAGTGCGTGGTGCCAATGCGTCATCCTCCTGTCGCCGATGATACCTTGCATGGTCATTTCGTCCTTGCGATTCTATCTGCGCCGCTTGACCGCTCATCTTGTCCAAGGTTCTTCGTACAGCTTCGTCAAGCGCGGCTTGACTGATTTTCACGTGTCTGGATGATCGACGGGGGTAAATGTCGCGCGTAGTGCCCATATCTTTGCGGCCATTTGGAGCGTCTTCAACAGCTACTCGATCAGGAAGGATTGCTCCATTGGTTCCGCCATTTGTCGGAGCGACACGCGTAGCGCCTACGGCTTCACGGTCGGTTGGATTGACTCCAGTGGTTTCGCGAACAAGGGACGTAACGCCTTCGGCTACGCCATTGGTGGGAGCGACACGCGTAGTGCCTACGGCTGCGCGGTCAGTGAGTGTTGCGTCCTCGCACGGGTGCGCCCCCATACGGTGCGTGGAGGAGACACGTCGCAGGCTGGGGAGGAGTTCACGCCTTCGTTGCTTGAGTGATTGGTCTGAGACATGCTTCTGGTTTTCCGAAAACGCCTTGTTCTTCAAATTCTTCTCGTCAAAATGAAAGGATCTCGTTCGGCCCCACGGTGGGCGCCAAATTGTTGATGTATGAAATCGACAATATAAATAATAAGAGTAAAGTGGGATGAATCGGATATGGTCCTTTTATTTAACGTAGAATTTGTAGAAGGGTTTACAGAAAAAATGGCGATTACAGAGCTAAATGCAGTTAATATGAAAATAATTGCTTTTCTCTCTCAAATTGCCCAGAATTTCGGATTCCCTTTTCTGACAATGATGTCAGGTATTTATAGTGGGACCTTGACCTAGGGTTTCTTCTGTCTTCAGGCAAAATGACGATTTTGCCCCTGCGGCCTGTTGGGCCTGATCCAAGACTTTTGGCCCAAAATCTCTTCAGAATCTTCTGTTTGGGCTTCAGGAACGTTGGGGGCAAAGCCCATATCCAACACTTCTGACTTGAATCTGCCGGGTAAATCGTATTCTTCTCTTTCTCGATATGAGTTTCTTCCCTTTCAATGTATAAACGTTTAGGTTTTTGGATCTGTTTTGAGAGTTCTGCTTTGTTTAGGTTTTCGGTCTGTTTCAATGTATAAACGATATGTGTTATGCTTTGTTTTCAGATATGCAACAGAGAAGGCCTACAAGGTCTTCACCTTTAGGTTCTCCCAGTCCTCCAGGTCCTTCCATGCCTCCAGGAGCTATTGGATCTACAAGCGCAGCATCTTCAGCTGCAAACAACTACGCTCGTAGAACCGAAGACGCATTACTACGTGCTGCCTCAAGAGAAGGCCAACCACACCTCCATCCAAGGAAAATCAATGGTGCTTTATGGTAAGTTAAAAGGCAAAATTCTATGAATGTCTATAGCATGAATGTATAATTTTTTTGTCTCTGATTCTCATTTTTCTTCTGCCAGGTTTGGTATAGACCCCTTTGTCCACAAATTCATCCGGACAACTTGGCAAGGCAACTACATGGGACCATGGTCAAGCTGGAAATTTGTTCCTCAGGAGAGGAAAACAAACTGGTGGCAAACTTTTGTGGTAAATGTTTAGAATTTATACTACTATTTCTTACTTTACATTTGTAAGTTTACTTAGTCATATTTACTAATGTTTCTTTTAATGTTGTAGCAAAACTTTTATTGGGAGTCTCGATTTCATAACCTGGTCTACTTCCTCTGGAAACTGCATACGCAAACTACAATCTGTCAGCGCATCAGCAAGAAGAAGAGGGAAGGTAAGAAACCTAAGTACATTGATGATGAGGATTGGACTGAACTGCTGGAGCAATGGGCAACCGAAGCAGCAATTCAGAGGAGCCAGTCAGCTGCTAATTCTCGTACATCAGATCCTGATGGCAAAGGGATGCACAAACATTGTGCAGGTCCTCAGAACTTTTTAAAGATTGAGTATGATATGGTAATGATAAACTGTTAAACCTCTCTTTTTTGTTTCTATCTTAGTATAAATCCGTAATAAACATACTTCTGTTTTTTTTTTCTCTTTTATTGTGCAGATGATTGCGTCTGGTCTTGATCAACCACCACCTTTCACGGATCTTGTGCGGAAGACTCACACTCGTAAAGATGGAACTTTCATTGATGAACGAGCTAAGTCCCTTGTACTTGATGTAGAGGAAGCTGTTACACTGATTACGAATGATGATGGATCTCCCACTTCTATCAACCAAACTGACTCAAGTGATGCTACTCCTACCCACATTCTGCTAAACCAAGAATATCTCAAGGTACTCTTGAAATAACTTTCACTTTTGTATTACGTGGATTATGTTTTGTATGATGTATGCACGTTTCATTCACAATCCATAAGAGAATGTTAATTGTTTTGATTTAGTTTTTGTTGTGACTGGATGTTTTTGACTTCTGGTCTGAATGTTTGTCTTTGATTGTTGGTTGATACTCATTTGGTTTTATATCCATTCACAGCGGGGTAAGTCAAGCAAAGGACGCATTTATGGAATAGGCAGTGTTCAATACCAGGATTTCGATCCTTCTGAGACTGTCCCAGCTTCTCTTCAACGCAATCTCGACATAGACTTGCGTATCTCTGGCTTGGAAAAGAACTCTGAAACTGTCAACACTAATGTTGAAACGCTCAAGGCTGACATGACAACACTCAAAGATGATATGGTTGCCTTGAAGAGTGAGTTCAAGGACGAGATGGCTGCAGCACGAGCTTCACTAAATGTGATTCTATAGGCTCTTGGGGTGAATTCTGCTACTGTCCAACAGGTTAATCATACTCAACCTTCTGTTCCTGCTGCAACACCTAGTAATCCCACTGCCCTGAATGCCACAATGCCTAATATTGCCTCGACCTCGACTCCACCTTTGACTCAAGCTCAACAAGCTGACTTTGCTTGATTGTTTATCTTTTAGCTTTGCAAAATATTTGCAACTTTTGTAAGACTTAATCGGCTTTTGTAAGTTTTTTGGAATCTCTTGGATCTTTTTGTAAAACTTTGGAAATATATGATATTGTATTTTAGATTTTATATTTCACGTTTTCAGTTTTTATAATTTCTATTTCATGTTTCAGATTTAGAAATTTTAGGGTAAATGTTTCAATATTTTATTGAATCTGCAATCCACGATTAGTCACATAAATATTTGTGACATAGTAATTTTGTCACAATGGCAATGTCACGATGGTTCGTGGTTAGGAAATGGCACTGTTTAGACACAAGTGGTTTGTGTCCACTATAGTCACTGAATAGACATGAACATAATCGTGGCTAGCTGACCACGAAAATATGCCTGACCATTTCGTGGCAATTACTCTCACGAAATAAGCGTGCCAAAATCGTGGCTAATAACCACGAAAATCTGCCTGGCTATTCCGTGGCAAATATTGTTACGAAACACGCGTGCCAAAATCGTGGCTATAACGTCACGAAAAGCCACGAAATATTTTAGTCCACGATCGTATAGACACGATATTTTTCCGTGTCATGCCGGGTCTGTTGGATCATATAGCCACGAAAATATGACCTTATTCACGGAATATTCCATGGCTATAGGCTCTGTTTTTACTAGTGCAAATCACCTAAAATGTCAAGTTGAATACACCCCCCAAATATTATCACAATGTGAATGCCTTCTTCTCTGAATTCTTGGTCAATGCATGTTTCCAAATTTTGTATTTTTTTTTTTATAAATCCTAATCCAATAAACGGGCCTGAACATTTGGGCTAGATGGGCTTTCTTTTAACCAAAGATTTTTGATTAACAGAGAAAAACTCTAAACTTTATTATACTGCGTGTTTAGGGCAAAGTGAGACTACATTATTATTTTTTTGTTGTTTTTGTACATTGAAGAATCTGAGGCGGGTCTAGGGTTCTTCTTGCTGCAGTGTCTCCAGTCTCCACCATGAAATCACGGCGTCAGAACATTTCTCGGCGCAATACGCGATCGATGACCTTTGTAAATGGAAGAGGAAACACGTTGCCGATCTCAATCGAACTCGTGATGGAGATATTCTCGTGGCTGCCGGCGAAATCTATAGCGAGATGTCGTTGCGTGTCGAAGCTCTGGAACGCCGTACTACGCCGCCCAGATTTCACGGAGCTGTACTTGACCAGATCTTATTCTGACCGCCCGCAGCTCTTGTTCGCCTTCCGCGACGAAAAGGAAAATGGGTTCGTCTTCTTCTCCTTACAGCATCCTCAAAACCCTGTTGAGAACTCGTCCTTTGCTGCAGCCACCAGTCGTTTTACCCATTCCCTCAAATTATATGATATCGTTGGTATTAGTAACGGCTTCGTCCTTCTTAGAGGTATCAAGAGAAATCCTCCAGGAGTGTTGTCGTTGCTATTCAACCCCAGCACCGGACAATCGTTACTTTTACCGGAAGTGAAACCGGTAGTGAAGCCCGATTGCTATATGATTGGGCTGACTAAGTTTATGGGGTATGATCCAGTTAAGAAACAGTTCAAGGTATTGTCCGCTAACATGTCAGGTGTATGCGGAGATTATGAAAGATATGACGAGTTTCAAGTTCTGACACTAGGAATTGGGAAACCATCATGGAGAATGGTCGAATGTTGCTTACCCCATTATCCCAAATCTGGAGGGATATGCATCAATGGTGTTTTCTACTATCTAGGTGCGGCCGACAGGGGTTTTGATCAATCAATAATGGTAGTTTGTATTGATTTAACTTCTGAGAAGTTCAGCTTTCTGAACTTCAGTGGACCGATGCAAGGTGCAACTACTCTGATAAATTACAATGGGAAACTAGGTTCCCTTATGTCTAAATATTTTTATGGGAGAGATACAAGTTTTGAGTTGTGGGTTCTCGACGACTTGGAAAAAAAGGAATGGTCCAAGCATGTTTTTGTATTATATCCTCCTGTTTGGCAGCATGCAGTTGAGGGGGCCACATTACGCTTTTTCGGAGTGGTTGGTACAAATGAATTTGTGTTTGTGCCGGCATTTCTGTATAAGCCTTTCTATGTTTTCTACTACAATGTTGAGAAGAACACTGTCGTAAGAGTTGGAGTTAGAGGAATGAAAGGGTTTTATGGTGATAGTGTTGACGACTTTTCAAACCATGTGGAGAATGTGGAGCTTATTCGAGCATTTTAGGAATTTATAACTTGAAGAGGTTGTGTAACATAGCTCTTTAAAAGTTCTCATCATAAAGACCATGGGAATCTTACTTGAGTCGTCGTTATTTCTCCGCATCTCTTGGGTAAGTTATCATTTTGTTTCCTTGTTGGATATGTATGTTATGTTTCCGGTGAATCTGTGATGTTGTGAAACTTATGTGGATACTTAATGAATCTTATTATCTTATTTATCACTTTACATAATTGCTAGATCAGCTTTAACGAACCTCCGATATTTAGGCCTAAATTTTAGGCTAAATGGGGTTTCCCTTAAACAAAAAAGCATGCACAATCTTTTTTTCGAAATGGAGATTGCAAACTCGGTATCTCCACCATGAAATCACGGCGGCGGCACGTCTCGGAGGATGGTCTAACCATTTCCCGACGACGCAATACACGATCGAATACCTCACTTAATTAGTGAAAGAGAACATTCATTTCCGATCCCAACAGATCTCATTAACGAGAGATATTCTCGATGTTGCCGTCGAAATCTATAGCTATACGTCGTTGCGTATCCAAGTTCTGGGCCACCATACTTAGACTTCCAGATTTCACGGAGTTGTTCTTGACCAAAACATCAGCTCGCCCGCAGCTGTTGTTTGCTTGCGAAACAAACCAAGGGTTGGTCTTCTTCTCCTCACACCAGTCTCCTCATCAAAGCCAATCAGCTTGCACATTTCCCCAACGCATGTGGACTCATTGGTCCTAGCAACGGCGTCGTCTGTCTTACTGAAAAACGGATCTTAAAGGGAAGGAAAAATCCAGCGTTGGTGTCGGTTATATGTAACCCTAGCACCGGAGAATCTTTAACTTTACCTAGAATGAAGACGAGGAAGAGGAGTGGGCTGAGAAGCTATTTTGGGTATGATCCGGTTAAGAAACAATTCAAGGTACTGTATATGACTTGGTCATTTGATGGGATCTGTAAGGAGCATCAGATTCTGACGTTGGGAACAGGGAAATTGTCATGGAGAATGATCCAATGTTGCTCACCACATGATCCCATACATTAAAATCAAGGGATATGCATCAATGGTGTTTACTACTATATAGCTCGTGTCAACATGTTTTCTGAAGAGTATATGATAGTTTGTTTTGATTTTAGGTCTGAGAAGTTTATTATTTTAAAAGTCATGGAGACTTTAAACATGTTGCCCAAACCATGTAGTCGTCGACGTTGGAGAGAGTCATCGGCCGGAGTGATACACTTCCCGGAGGCAAAAAGCTCATGCTTGGTTGCCTTTCTTGTAAGTCCATCCCCATATAGGATAGTGATGATCGTTTGAGATATCACATCACTATGTCTAAGCGGTGACTTTTATAGACAGATCACGATCTTACAAAACAATATAGGGATCCTCCCTATAGCTTTATTGACTTTAAAAACAACACTAAAATAGTACCATTTGCTATAGTTGTTAAAGGTAAGCGGTCCAAACGTCTTCTTTGTTATTTTTTGTTAACTACGTGCCTTATAGTCAACAAAAGTTTAGAATTAAACTAAAAAGTCAATCAAAATTAAAGCTTTATTTCAACATATACAAAGCTGATGTTTTTTTTCACCACTTTTGCAAAGTTCAGGTTTTTATGACATTTTTCCGATAAAAAAATAGAGATAAAGTTATAAATTAGTAAATTTATAAACTTAATTGGAAGAAAAAATGCCAAAAAACATGATTTATTTAATATTTTCCAAAAACATGAATTTTTATCGGTAATATGATTTATTTAATATTTGCCGAATCACCAATATGTGCTAATCTTTAACATGAATGTATAATTTAACACTAACAAACATAGTCTCAAATTTTAAATATATATATATATTATTAATTATATTATATTATAATTGAAAATAATAATATACACCAACTTTTAATGGAGAACATGAATTTATAATTTAACAAGAGAAATTGAATAACGTAACCTCTTGATATTAAAAAAAAAAAACTTTAAATTTTTGTGTTTGTTTGAAAAAAAAAACTTTTCTTTTCTTTATCCTAATAATTGTAACTCTTGATAGTAATTGTTGTTCTATTAAATATATGATAGCTTTATTTTCTCCTATATCTAGTATTTTACAAATATTTACACAATTATTATATGTGATGATAGAAATATTTATATTTATGTTACCTTTATTCATATTTCATTTTGATATTTTTTTTGGTTGTATTTTTTTTCATTTTGTTTTTAATTTATATTTTAGTGTAAATTATTGTTTTTAATAATAATAAAATATTACAAAATATGAGAGAATTAATTGATGTATTAAATTTAGATTTTATGTTATGAACGAAAAGACAAAAGAGAGAAAAACCAACTTTATATAATAAAATATAGATTAGTACATAAAGAAAACTTTAGAACATTGCTTTAGGGTTTAACGCAGTCTCTCCGTCATGAAATCACAGCAGCAACACGTCTCGGAGGATGGTCCTATTGCACTCAACTCACGAGCTTCAAAGTCAGTCAATATATGGTGGAGAAAACTCAGATGCGATCCCAGTTGATCTCATCTTCGAAATACTCTTGAAACTGCCGACGAAATCTATAGCGAGATGTCGTTGTGTATCGAAGCTATGGTCTTCCATACTTCTCCGTACAGATTTCATGGAGTTATTCTTGACCAGATCTACAACTCCCCCGAAACTCTTGTTCTCCAGCCCAAATAACGACGAGTTGTTCTTCTTCACGGCACCGCAGGTCCAAAATCCAGATCAGAACTCTTCTCTTGTATCCCGGCCTTATCACACGAAGCCCCCCTTTGATTGTTGTTCCCCTCGAATTTGTGTTCCTGTTGGCGGTTTGTTCTGTCTTATATATCAGCGGAACTTAGAGGGAGGGAAGGAAATAGTACCAATGATATGCAAACCTAGCACTGGACGACAAGCCTTACCTTTACCCGCATTGAAGACGACAAGGGTTCAGGTGAAAAGCTTTTTTATTTATGATCCCATTGGTAAACTATTCAAGGTATTATTGTCCATGACCTTGCCACGTCATAGAAACGAAGGGAACTGTAAGGAGTGTCAAATTCTGACATTAGGGACTCAAACACTTTCATGGAGAAAGATTGATTGTTGTATACCCCATCGTCCTATATATCGTGGGATATGCATTGATGGCTGTTTGTATTATCAAGCTTTGGTCGATGATCACCGTTCAGGGGTTTCTACAATAGTTTGCTTTGATGTTAGGTCTGAAACGTTTAGATTTGTGAAGAAAGATATAGCAATGTCTAGTGAATCAACTCTGGTTAACTATGAGGGTAGATTAGGTGCACTTCAGTCAGATAGGGGTAATAAAAGAGTTACTAGCCAAACTAGAAGTCTTGAGTTGTGGGTTCTGGTAGACGCTGAGAAAAATGAATGGTCGTATATGACTTGCCCCCGTTGTGGAAGAATATAGTTCCAAAGGCTGAGTTATGTTTTGTTGGATTGACTAGTACAAATGATATTGTGTTGTCCGAACGCTATCCATTTACCATTTTCAATATTTTCTACTACAATCTCGAGAGGCACACAATCATAAAAGTTGAAATCCAAGGAATGGATGTGTACTGCCATCTTAGAGTTCAAACCTATCTAGACCAGGTGGAGGACGTGAAGCTTATGCAATTGTAACGGATCATCGGCTCTTAGTATTCAGTTTTTTTGGATACTATATTTATTCCTTTTTGCACTAATGGTTCATATATATTCATTGAGGAATGGTTGTTCTAAAGTAAGTTTTAGCCTTGTATACTCAGTTTCTTCATGAATAAAGCCACTTTGTGACCTTTGTATTGATGAGTTATATGTTAGTCATCTATAGATCTCCATCTCTCGTGCGCATGTCCCTTGATATATACATTTAAAATCCATCTCTTGTGGCAGATTCAGCAAGGGGATGATAGATAGTCTTGAAGCTGCAGACTCTTTATATACTACTAATCCAAAACAGAGGATTCTAGAATTTGATATTCTGATGCTAGATGAAAGGTGGAAGAGTTTTTAGATTCAAGATATTTCGATGCCAAAAGTAGGACCTGTGAGTTGCATACTTGCATTTTTTAAAAATACTGTTTTTTATCAAAAGTTGAAAACTTCCCGAGAGATTATCGAGATCGTCATAAAATGAAGTTCTATTTTGTGATGATTCATTTACTAATATAAGAAGCTTCGACGAATAAAAACTAGGTTTGAACCCGCGGTACACCGTGGGATGATTTTTAATTTTATTGTGTTTTTAATATATATTTTTTATTGTTAATCTTTAAGTATTAGTAGAAATAATATAATATATTTTGTGATGTATTGACATATTTTGTATTTCATATAATAAAAATACAATAAAAGAAATAATTAAGTTAAAAATTTTAGTGTTGGTTAGTTCAAACCCGTTATGCTAGACCTGTCGCGCAACTGATTTAAAGATTTTTAGCCCCCACAGAAAATTATCCTACTGTAGTATATATAAAATATATTTATTTTTTTATTGAAATATTTAGACCTGCAGTTGCATCCGTCCAATACAATTTACTTTAATTAATAAGTCTAAATGTGGATACTAATTAACATGCGATCCATCGCGGTACAAAACTTTTTGTTTAAAACATAACTTATGATTTCAATGTTATAGTATATTTTAGAAAATAAAAAATGATATATATTTTGCTATTTAATGTCATTTACGTTTTATTTATCTTGAAAACCATTACAATAGAAAAATAACTATATTTTCAAAAGTGGTAACCAATTAAATTTATTAATTATGTAAAATCCTAGTGCTTTGCAAAACAAAAACACAAATTACATGACCCGTTTTTAAAAAAGGGTCTTTTGACATGTTAAAAAAAAATTATCTAAGTACAATATTTTTGGAAACCATATTATTAACTTATTTCAACACTTACAATAATTTTGGTCTAAGAATGAATCATAATACTTGTTATTTAACAATAGTACTTATGTTGTAAAAAAAAAAAAACAATAGTACGTATAATTTAGTTTGTGTATCATAATACTTGTAAGTTTAATTTAAATGCTAATATTTAAATATAGTTTAATTTAGAATTTAAATGGTAAAACAATTAAATATGATCCATCTACAGCCACGACAATTTACGGTGACATTGGTTACATGTTTTTTTTTTTTTCACTGGATTAATATTGACTAAGGATTGAAAGGGTTCCATGGCTTGCAGAAAACCTCGGTCTTGAGAAACCACTATATGTACAATTACCAACAGACTACACCCTATTCTAACCCCCTAAGATACATGTTATAGACTTCTAGTAGTCATGATCTGTCCTTGACACAAAGGATTGAACTGGGGCATGTTATGAGATGACCCGTTTAAGAAGAAGCGGATGTTCACGCCTCGTCACACAGTGTTGTCTTCTCTTCCATTACCTGAATATTTCGTTCGTTTTGCAGAAGCCTGCAACTTCTCAATCACAAGCTGGGCTAAGAACGGAGACACGCATAGCTGCTCTAGTCCACTCTGTGCCTTCTCTTCCTCTACCTGAACCTGCAACATCTCTACCACAAGCTGAGTTAAGAGCAGAGACGCGCAAAGCTACTCTTGTTCACACAATGGTGCCTTCCCATCTTATAATTGAACATTGCATTTTGCAGAAGCCTGCAGTTTCACAGCCACAAACTGAACTGAGAGACCTGGTTGCATTTACTCACGAAACAACTCATGCTCCCGCCGTGAAACCTGAGATCTGTCCTGATTTCACCTCCGTAGACAAACCAGCGATAGTCACAACCAGAAAAGCTTCAGCTCCAAGGAGATCACTGCAAGATTGTAGAGCCATTTCACGTTCATATACTTGAGCATACTTAATTATACAGATAATTAAAAAAACGGGGACTCATATGTTCATATATGTGTCAAAGTTTTAGAGTCGAGATATGGGGGGTGTATTGAACTTGATATTTTAGGAGATTTAGTGAGATTTTAATATTTTAGAATTGTGAGAGATTTGAGTGTAATTTTAGGAGATTTGGTTATTAAATTTGGGATTTTAGGATTTGATGAGATTTGAGTTTTGAGATTTTTGAGATTTGATTATTGAATTTTAGGTGATTTTGATATGTAAAAATAAAATAAAAAGAGCAACTTGGAATGTCATTGATTAATTTACGTAAGCTTCTTTCATACTTTGATTAATTTAAGAAGAAAAATAGACATTGGTCATGTTCTTTTTCCAATCGTTGGTGAAGTAACTGCGACACAAATAAAAGGCCCAAGATGATATGCATTTCGAAAAAATAAAGAGCTGTCACTGTTAACCAAAAAGTGAGGTTCGTAAAAAAATTAATCTAATATGAAGAAACTGCAGCTCTCATGAGATATAAACCGGTTACAATGATGACACTGAACACTATAAATATTCCTCATGAGCATGATGACTACACGATCAAAGAGAAACTCATTTTGCCAATGAGTGTTTAAAGTAGTTGGAAATTAATCAACGATGGTTTGTTTAGCACATCCACAAGAAAATGAAGTTGTTGATCTGTTTTATTCTCTCGTGAAATATTGAATTGTTGACGATATGTAATGCAGCAGCAGCAGAAGAATGAATGTCTCAAGTTGTTACCAACCGTCGCCGACTCGCCGTTGTCGGAAGCTCCGCTGCGGAGGTGGCTGAGACATCTGATTTTGATACATATTGGGTCGGTCTTTTAGTGAAACAGAGCACGCCTTTTCAGGCAGATCCTTCATTGGAGACAATGTTGGTGTTGAATCTTCTTCGGTTATATTGTCGTCGTCTTAATCATCTTCAAGCCGTGACGGTGAAGACTGAGGTGTTTCAAACGGTGTGGTTTGTTTACTTGTAGCTTCGTTTGAGTAAATTGGGTTTGATATGTAGATGAAGTTATCAACAGAAGAAGCCGTGGTTTCTTGAATCAGATCAAGAGAAGCTTGTAAAGATGGTTCATGGTGAAAATGGGTTTTGTTTGGAGTTTGAAGAACGCATGTGCAAAGAGGATTGGATAAAGAATCGATGTTAGATGATGGTGACGGAGAAGGTTCGTTACTTGTGGTAGAGATGGATTGGTTGAGAGTTGTGGTGGTCGTGGCGCCGCCGGCAGTTGAGACCGTAGTAGTGATGGGGAGGCCGAGAGAGTTGTGACGACGCCGGCAGAGTAAGAGAGAGCAGTAGAGAGTTGCACTTATAAAAAAAAAAAATTGCAGTAGATGTTGAACTCCTATTAAAAAGAATATTTTCTTTCAAAATTTCACCATTTAGGGTGGGATTTTGTAAGACATATTTTTTAACTAGAAATATTAGAAAAGTATCCTAAAATCCCATTCTATAGCTTTTTATAAAAAATTGTGATTTTTTGAATAACAGTAGATTTGAGTTGAGATTTATAAATTATTGATTGAATAACAAGAGATTCTAAATGATTTTTATAAATTTCATATTCAATAACATAGGATTTCAAATGATTTTTAAAAATCATCAATTAAATAACAGGAGATTTCAGAATATTCCAAAATCTCTTAAAATATCAAGTTCAATACACCCCCATGGTGTATTTGTGATGATTTTAATCTATGTGGTGATGAGTATATTTATAGGTGGTTCACGTATTAGTGTTTAGGTTAGAGTGTTTAATGATACACTGTGTGCAAGCACAAAATCTTTGATTCTTTTAATTGAAAATCTTTATTCGAATATTAAGGATTGAGTTTAGGGAAGTTTGATTGAGCGATGATTCAGGTAATTGCTGTGGTGATTTAGTTTTGAAGATTTTCTGGATAAATTTTTGAAAATTTGATTGAGCGATGATTCAGGTAATTGTTGTGGTGATTGAGTTTTGAAGATTTTCTGATAATTTCGATTATGTTTCAAACAAATAATCGGAAGGATTTTTTTTTTTTGGATTTCGTAGAGGCCGAAGATAATGGAGTCGAAGCCCAACAACATACAAACCGGGTTATAAGTGAAAGGACGCGGATCCTTGTTTGAACGGGTCGGGTAATGTCGATTGACAATTTCTGACAAAATTACCCCTTTCAATTTCAATAAACACTCTCCTTCATAACTAATTGAGTGGCAATTTTGGAAATTTTTGGCAATTTTTGAATTTGTACTTCTCTATTATATATATAGAGATGTTATATGAGAAATCCATATCATCTATAAAAAAATGAAAATTCAAAAACATTTTTTGGATTATATTTCAAAATTAAAAATTACTCAAACCGGGTAATTGAAATATCTCATTCATATGAAGAAAAGCAAAACATAAACCGGTAGAGTTTCGGCTACCGGTACGGTTCTTGATTTAAATTTTGTTTTATCCAATTGTTGTCTCATTAATAATAGGGAATTTTGCATATACACCCACTTTTCTACAAAGTAATATCACCTACACCCACTTTCAGCTATTGCTATACTTTTTATATGTTTATTAACTATGCTATCCTCTAGCTTAAACTTTATTAACAACAATACATCTAAGATCTTTCTTTCTTCCTCTATTATCTCCATATCTCTAATATTTTCTCTCTCCTTTGCTCACTGTATCAAAACACCAATAGCCTGTAACTTCTTCTCCTTCCATGGCTTCTCTAATTGTCTCTATCTCTTTCTTTCTCTCATTATCAAAATCAACCCTTTCTTCTCCATCCTCTTGTCTCTCTTTTATCTCATACACTTTCATTTTTCAATCATCTTATCCATCCTCTCTTTATCTCTCATCTTCAAACTATAATTAGATTGATGTTTGATTTGAACAATAAGTGAATGATGCTTTCAGATGTAGAAAAGTTTAATTTTGGATTTTAGGTGTTTTTTGGATGTAATTTGGTGGGAGTTAGAGAATTTGCAATTTGGGTTGCTGATTCAGTTATGATTTGTGAAATTAATCTTTTAAAAGAGGAATACTTTCCTCAGGTTAGACTATCAAACTTTGTTTAATAGTAAAACCATATTACCGAATCCATGATACGCAATCCATGTGGTCATAGTTTGGGATTTAGAGTTTAAATGTTTAGGATTTAGGGTTTAAATGCATAGGCCAATAATTTCCTTTTAATTTGAATACATTGATCATATATATCCATGTGGTCATAGTTTGGTGTATACGCTTGGATGTTCATAAAAAAAAAAAAACAAAAATGTTTTAATGTAAACAATAGTAAAACCATATTACCAAATCCATGAAAACACGGCGGCGGCACGACTCTGAGTCTGATGATGCTCTAACCATTTCCCGGCGCCATACACAACCAGAGCCGATCCCAGTTGATCTCATTTTTGATATCCTCTTGAAACTGCCGACAAAATCTATAGCGAGATGTCGCTGCGTATCGAAGCTCTGGCCTCCATACTCCTCCGTCCAGATTTCACAGAGCTGTACTTGACCAGATCTTCAACTCGCCCACAACTTTTGTTCGCCTGCGAAAAAGAAAATGAGCTGTTCTTCTTCACGGCACCGCAATTCCAAAATCCAAATGAGTACTCCTCTCTTGTGTCCGCGAGTTATCAGATGAAGACTCCCTTTCAACGTTTTTGTAATCTCATATATAATAATTTTACTACTTGTCCAACTAATCTTATAATGTAAACCTTGGTTTCAAAGTTAGTAACTCACTAGATTGTGACACGTGTCAATTTTAAAGATTAGAGATTTTATCATGTGTTAAACAAAAACTTTTTTTAACAAATTTTAAAATTAAAAAGATAATTATAAGAAATTAAACATTTAAACAATTTTAATAAATATAAAAATATAGCTCTTATATGTATATAAAAAGATAATACTAATTCTATAACAAAAAAGAATTCAGAAAACTATAAAATTAATATTACTATAATACCATAATTAAATAAATTATACCGTCAATTATTTATCCTAAAAAAAAGGATCGTAGATACATACCTTCATATAAACAAATAAATTGTCTCATAACAAAATAGTTTCTTCAAATAGGCCATATTGAACTTCTTTTTGTGTGAATAAGAGCAGAGTAGTTACTTTTCTTTTTTGTGTTTCTTATATTCTAGCATCTTTATCTCCTTGATATGCGTTTAAAAAAGCTATCTCGTGTGGCACATTCAGCAAGGGGATGGATGATAGATAGTCTTGTTATTTGCAGAATCTTTAATAAATACTAATCCAAAACAGAGATTTCTTAAACTTGATATTCTGATGCTAGATCAAGGTGGAAGAGTTAAGAACAAGAATATTGCTTTTTCAGTTAAAGGTTGCTGCTTGACCTTGGCAAAAGGATGGTTGTGAAACCCTTGTTGCAGAGCTAGTTTTGTACTATTTCGATTGAATCAAGTAGAACCTGCGTTTTATTATCCCAGAGAACACAGAGTCTTACCAAATAGAATGGTTTTGGCTGGTTTTGTGTAGTGTATCTTTCTACTGGTTTTGTGTAGTGTATCTCCTTTTGGCTGGCTTATTTGGATAACTATTTTGTAATTTTCTCTCAGTTTCTATGGATATGTTTTCTATACTTATAGAATTTGTTCAGTACACTCGGGAGCAATTTGAGTTGTCCTAATTAAAGCCTAAACTTTAGGTTTTTAAACATGAATTGGGTGATCGTCTAACTTGATTTCTGACTGTAGCCTCTAAATTTAAGTGGCTTTTTTACAAATTGTATAAAACTCTGTGTGCATACAAACAGTATACTGGAAAGGCCAAGTAATCATACATATCAGCTCACAAAAAAAAAAAAGTGTTTACATCACATATTACACATGAATCATGCACAAAGATTAGCATCTAGAAATGTGAATTAATGTTTTTGTTGATCAAATTACCTCCTTAAACCAAAATCTTGATCCTTTTATAATCCACTACATTAGGCCCGCGTATTAACGCGGATATAAGGAAAATATGTGAAATTTTAAGTTATATTCCAAATATTAATTTTATTTCTTTTGATTTTTTTAAAACTGAATTTATAGTTCACACACTCCATCTTGCAATACAATTTCTCTATATATTACATCAGAATAAAATTAGATTATCCATTCAATCCCAATGAGTAACTTTCAATATTTTCATATCAAAAAAATATGTGCATTGTATCAAATTTACATCTTACTTAATACTAAAAACAACTAAAAATTAATAAAACATAATTCTCAAAGAAAAAACTGAAAATTAATATTATCTCATATTTGAAAAAGTAACAATATCTTAAATATATGTTTTTCATATTTTGGAATCTCATATGTAATAATTTTACTACTTGTCCAACTAATCTTATTATATAAACCTTGTTTTTCAAAGTTAGTAACTCACCAGATCATGACAAGTGTCAATTTTAAAGATTAGAGATTTTATCATGTGTTATACAAAAACTCTTTTTTTAACAAATTTTAAAATTAAAAAGATAATTATAAGAAATTAAACATTTAAACAATTTTAATAAATATAAAAATATTGCTCTTATATGTATATAAAAGATAATACTAATTCTATAACAAAAAAGAATTCAGAAAACTATAAAATTAAAATTACTATAATACCATAAATAAATTATACCGTCAATTATTTATCCTAAAAAAAAGGATCGTAGATACTTACCTTCATATGAACAAATAAATTGTCTCATAACAAAATAGTTTCTTCAAATACACCTAGCCCTGGATATTTGGGTACCCCTTCGGGTTCCGATCGGGTATTTCGGATTTTCGGGTATTTCGGTAAAAGGGTCCTAGACCCATTCGGGTATTTCTAGTATTCGGATCGGATTTCGGATAAACACCCATCGGATTCGGATCGGGTTCGGGTACCGTTCAATACCCGAAATATACTTCAGATTTGGGTACCCGTTCAATATCCGAATTCAAATCTCTCCAACTCTGATATTAAAGGTGAAGAAAATGTATGACATACATGTTTCTAGTGGAAAATATTCTATTTGTTTTGCATTTCTTCTTCTTTGTGTTTTTTTAATATGTAAAAATAATATTTTGGTATCTAGAGTTCATGAGTATGGAATAAAAAAATGCAATTAAGTCTCTACATATTAAGTAAAATTTCTCATATCAAAATTTCTTTTTAAAAAATGAAAGTTGTACATAGTAATATATAAATAGTGGAAGTTTGAGAATTAGTTAAAGATATTAAAGTGGCAAAATGGTTACAGTGCACTCACTTAATGCTTTAGGTCATCGGTTTGAATCCTACAATTGACTATTTTGCACTATGTTTATACATGTTCGGGTTAATTCGGGTACCCGTTCGGATATCGGAAAATATCCGATCGGGTTTGGGTACCCGGTTTCAATAAATCCTAAACCCATTCAGATATTTTAAAATTTTGGATGCGGGTTCGGATCGGGTTCAGGTCGGATTTTCGGGTTCGGGTATTTTGCCCAGGGCTAAATACACCATATTGAACTTCGTTATATTATTAAAACTTTTTTTTATAAAAAATAATTTCGTATAAAGTTGTCTCATTTTTATGAGGATATTTCATATTGTAAAGTAAAGCTATGTGACAATTTTATAAACTATATGATATTTTCTCTTTTTTTTTGGTCAAAATTTAACTACGAGACCAAACTTTTCTTTGAAAAATCATATATATACGCAATTTAGAGCATATATTTGTATATTATGCATATATTCTTTTTTTTCTTGCGATTAGTAAACTTAACTTTAAATTCATCTTCTATTTCTAATTTTCAGGCATAAAATTTTTGAGGAAAAATAATAACCGATTATGAACTTTCAATTAATTTATGATAATGTTAGTATAGTTGTTTAGAAAAAGATAATGTTAGTATAGTTTTATCGGTTATTATTTTTCCTCAAAAATTTTATGCCGGATAGACTTTTGTCCACGTTGGGTGTTACATCAACATGAGGGGGTAATAGCATAGGAAATATGTAAATATTTTATAAACCTAGATATTACTAGTATTCGGTTCTATCACGTTTATGAAACTTGTATGTGTATAAATACTTCTTCTACCCTGTGGAATAAAACAACTTGAACATTCTATTCTATTGTATTTCAAACTTTTTTTTTTAATACTCAGACGAGTCTAGGGTTTCCTCTCCACCAATGTTATCGCGGCGGCTAAGCGTCTCAGACGATCGTCTAACCATTTCTCGACGCAACACTCGATCGATAACTTTAGTAAATGGAAGAGGAAACTCATTGCCAATCCCAATTGACCTTGTTATGGAGATATTCTCGTGGTTGCCGGCAAAATCTATAGCTAGATGTCGTTGCGTGTCGAAGCTCTGGAACGCCGTACTACGCCGCCCAGATTTCACGGAGTTGTACTTGACAAGATCTTTTTCTCGCCCTTAGAAAACGAGGACGGGTTCATCTTCTTCTCCTCACCTCATCCTCAAAATCCTGTTGAGGAGAACTCGTCGTTGTTTGCTGTAGCCGCCAATCGTTTAACCGATTCCCTCAGATTATGTGAAATCGTTGGTATTAGTAACGGCTTCGTCTTTCTTTGAGGTAACATGATCTTAGAGGGAAGGAAAAAGCGAGTGTCGGTGTCGTTGCTATTTAACCCCAGCACCGGTCAATCGTTACCTTTACCGCGGTTGAAGACGAAGAGCAACATGATTACTTTTATGTGGTATGATCCGGTTATGAAACAGTTAAAGGTATTGTTAGATGAAGGATGTGGAGATTATGATAAGTATCAAATTCTGACACTCGAAATTGGAAAACCATTGTGGAGAATGGTCGAATGTTCTATACCTCATTTACCCGTAACTGGAGGGATATGCATCAATTGTGTTTTCTACTATCTAGGTTCGGCCGACAGGTCTTCTGATGAATCGATGCTAGTTTGTTTTGATTTTAGTTCTGAGAAGTTCAGCTTTCTGAACCTCAGTGGACCGATGGAAGATGCAACAACTCTTATGAATTACAACGGCAAATTAGGTTTGCGTATGTCTGACTATTTTTTTTTTTTTTTTTTTGACAACAATAGAATCAGCTCAAAAGAGCCAATTTGGAGGAAAAGAGTTCACAAACAAAACATGTTGCGGTGACAGTTGCGCTTGGCGTGCCAGAGAATCCGCTTTGACATTCGCATTACGGGGAACCAGAGATAGAGGGAAGGAAGAGAACTCCGCTTGATCTATCTTGATGTCGTCGAGGTAGGGTGTGAAAGCCGGCCATTCATGAGGAGAAGACACCATCTTCACCAAATCAGAACAGTCCGTATAAAAAACCACGTCCCGGTAATCATGTCCAATCATGCAACGCATAGCCCAAATGAGAGCTTCTATTTCAGCAAGGAGTGGAGACAAATGATGAGGACATCAATAGTAAACTTCCGGAAGAACCCGTTCTGCCATTTCCCGAAGAACCCGTTCTACCATTTCCTGAAGAACCCGTTCTACCATTTCCTGAAGAACCCGTTCTGCCAACAATGATACACAAACCTATGACAAGGCTGGGAGCAAGAACCTTAAGGGAAAAATTCAACAAGTCCATTGCAAGTCTGATTACTCTCATTGAACTAGAAGATTCCAAAGAAAAGACTCCACAAGCATCATTTTTGCCAGTTCTACAAGGAATTAAAGAACCCGTTCTTTTCATCATTTTCGAAGCAATCAATGAAGGGTTGGAGCGTGCATGAGAGCTATTATCAAGGTAAGTGTTTGAATTCAAATAATAAATGGTCATTCTTTTCTTGTTTGCAGGAATCGACCGTTGGGTCTTTATGAGTCTTTTATTTATTTAAGTCCTAAAATCGAGTCTGTTGTTTTTGCAAGTTTAGTCCTTTTATTTGTAATAAATTTTGACCTAGAAGGTCCCCTGCTGCTGGACCATTATATAAGGTCTCTTCTCAGCATTGTAACCTTTCAAGTTTAATGAAATAAAATGAGAGTTTTCTTAGGTTATCTTCTGAGATAGAAGCAACCACCCTTTTCTCCTTCTTCTTGTGTGTGAATCCTTGAAGACTCAGATTTGACTTATCATAGATCTTTTCACAGATCTGTGTGGCGTCCCTCAATCCACCCATCTATCCTTTCATCTTCCACTGCTACCGAATAGACAGAACAGTGTTTTCAACCATTTGTCTATTCTCCATCTCTTCACTGCGTTCCATCTATCATCCACCGAATAGGCAGAACAGTGTTATCAACTATTTGCCTATTTCCATCTATCCATGTGGGTTCCCTCATCTGGGTTCCTATATCATCTCGTATCAGAGCTAAACGCTCCAAATCAGGTTTTATCTATCCTTTTGTTTCAGTTTGCTTTCCTTTGTTTGTTTCATTTTGTGTCTGTTTCAGTTCATTTTGTTTCAGTTCGTTTTTCACTTTTAGATCTGTTATTTTCGAGTGTCTTTGTTCTATTTTGACTGGTCATCTTCTTAAAAAAAAAAAAAAATTCGTTCAGATCTATTCAGATCTGTTTATTAGATCTGTTAGTTTTTGGACCTTTCGACTTCCTGTGCACTTGATCTCTTTTTCTTACTCTTACAGAAACGATTTGAACTATGGGAGAACAAGGAGGAGAAGTGAACATGGCTGAGATGCTTGCAGCTATTCAAACCCAACTCCAAACGCTTTGTGATCGCATGACACGAATTAAACAACCCCCACCTGCACCAAGAGCACCAGTTCGTAACTTGCCAAGAGGAAACCATGAGGTTGATAATGGAGATCAGTCTGATTCAGAGAAGAATATCAAGATCTTAATCAACACCAAAGGCCAAGGAGACACTACCAACAAGGTAGAGGACGCGATGAGGGCAACATAAGAGAAGGAGGCTATGATCTTAAGCTCAATCCGCCGACATTTGCTGGAAAGGTTAATCCTGAAGCTTACATTGACTGGGAAAGACGTATGGAGCATATCTTTGGCTACTACAACTATTCTGAACAGAGAAAGGTATCCCTAGCTGCTGCTCAACTTACCGACAATGCCTTAGCTTGGTGGGATAGAGATGTATCTGAGAGGAGGAGGCACAGACATATACCAATCACTACTTGGGATGATATGAGGTTTCAGCTAAAAAAGAGATATGTCCCAGCTTATTACCACTGGGAGCTACAAAAGAAGTTCTGCAAGCTCTCACAAGGAAGCAAATCTGTTGAGGAATACTTTGAAGAGTTTGAATCTCTTAAAAACATATTGGAGGTAGAAGAGTCTGAGGAGAACTTGATGGCACAGTTTCTAGATGGTCTTCATGATCGGATTGCTAGAAAGGTGGAAAGATAAACATATCATGATCTTGAAGAGTTGTTGCATCTAGCAGTCCAAGCTGAACAACACATCAAAAGGAAGGCAGCTGCTACTAACCGCAGTAAGACTCCATGGACACCACCACCTCAAAAACCTTTAGACAAGGGAAAATCTCTTGATGTGGACCAGAGATTTAAAAGAGCTGCACCTGAGGCATCAAAAGTAACCAAACCAGAGCAAGGTAAGCCTACTAACCAAAGAGCTCGTAATATTACTTGTTTTAAATGTCAGGGAAAAGGACACTATGCAAGGGACTGCCCAAACCAGCGAGTAATGATCCTTAAAGCCAATGGAGAGTATGAATCAAAAGATGAGGAAGAAGAACGTGTTGAATCTGAGGAGGATATTGTGGACTATCCAGAGATGGGAGAGCTTCTAGTCATAAGGAGGGCTCTTAGCACTCTTTTTGATCCTGAAACAATTCAAAGAGAAAATATCTTCCACTCTCGCTGGTCAATAAACTCTAAGGTATGTAGCTTAATCATTGATGTGGTTCATGTACTAATGTAGCCAGCAAGTATTTGGTTGATAAGCTAGGTCTCCAAAAGACAAAGCATCCCCATCCATATCGACTTAAGTGGCTCAATGATGAGGCTGAACTAAGGATCTCCGAGCAAGTCACCATACCATTTACCATAGGCAAATATTCAGATCAAGTTGTGTGTGATGTGGTTCCTATGCAAGCTGGACACCTTCTTCTAGGACGGCCATGGCAATTTGATAAGGAGACTTTACACAATGGCCAAACCAACTACTACACCTTCTCACACAACAACAAGAAGCATACTCTAGCTCCACTCACCCCTCAAGAAGTGCATGAAATGCAACAAACAATGTCAAAGGGAGCTAAGGGCATCTCCAACCCATCTCTATATTTGCTTTTTAACTCTATTTTAGAGTAAAATCTACTCCAACCCATCTCTATTTCTACCTCTATAATAGAGATCTCTATTTTTTCCTCTTTTTTTTTTTTGTCAACCTCACATTAAGCTAAAATAAAACTCCTCGATTGGTTACCCAATCTGGAGGGAAATTGTTTACAAAAGATGTTTCTGATAAAAGCACTCTAGAAGATCGAGCTAAGCAATCAGCCTTCATATTGGACGTCCTGGGGATCTTGATCAGGGAAAAGGGGGGCAAGGAAGCACTAAGCATCTGGAACTCCTCAAGAAGCGTTGAGAAAATCGGCCACTCCTCCGGAGCTTGCATCATCGCTAATAACTCTGTAGAATCCGTCTCGAATCTTCGGCAATCAATTCCTCTAGAACGAATACACTCCATCGCCCATAATAAAGCTTCTAGCTCTGAATGAAGTGGGGAAACACTGCGACGTTGACACCTGGCACCCATTACCAAGGTCAGATGTTCACTATCACCACACCACCATCCTAACCCTGAATGATGTTCTGTGGCTTTCCACGAGCCATCAACCTGACAATAAATTGATAGCTCTAGCGTACTCGAGGACTCTTTTAAAACGGGTCCCGCCCTTACGGCTACCTGGGCTTCCTCCCACCATAATAGATCACGTAAAGCCTGATCGATAATATCAGTTGGCTCTGATTGTAACCCTTGAAAGACTTTATTATTCCTATCCTTCCATAAGAACCAGACCAGCCACGGAATCGAACTATGTGTAACGCCTGAAGCCAAATGGGCTAAACCTTTTCCATATATAAAATCTAAATTGGAATAGATTGAACCAAGAGGGAACTTGTCCATATTAGATCCAGCAAAAATCCTCTCCCAAACCCGACGAGAATGAAGGCATTGAAATAAGGTATGATTAATCGACTCTTCCTCCATTTCACATCTCTTGCATACCGTATCACAATTAACTCCCCGGGAGGCTAACCGCACCATCACCGGAAGAGAACCCGATGCGATCTGCCAAAAGAAATGTTTTATTTTAGGTGGAACCGGGAGGTCCCAAGCCTTAGCCTTCAGAGCATTAAAATTGGGACCATACTCAATTTCAGCTTTCATATCTTGGGCTACCTTATACCCTGATTTAACCGAATACCGACCAGAATGTGAATAATGCCACACCAAACGATCAGGTCTATAAGATTTGCTAATAGGCAAACTAAGAATAGTTTGAATATCCTCCGGATCCATATATTCTTGTAATATAGGGAGGTACCAATCTTTAGTCTGTGGGTTAATCAAATGATTTACCATTAAATTTGGATGAAGGTGCCGTCCCCTACCATTTGCAGGTCGAGGATGCTGGTCCGGGATCCACGGATCACGCCAGACCGAAATGTTAATACCCGAGCCAACCGACCATCGGGCTCCTTTCTCCACTAGGGATTTAGTTGAGAAAATGCTTCTCCACCCAAATGAGGGAGAGTATGGTTTTGTAGCCATTAACGGATGTTTGTTCCTGAAATATCGACCCCTAAAAACTTGAGCAAATAAAGAATTCGGAAACTGTATTAAACGCCAATACTGTTTAGCCAATAACGCATCATTAAAAGTTTCCAAATCTCGAAATCCCAAACCTCCCTCTGATTTATCCTTACAAATTTTATCCCAAGCCACCCAGTGGAGCCCCCGATCTTTCCCTTCAGAACTCCACCAGAAATTTGAAATTGCACTCGTCAATTTAGATGTTAAACCTTGAGGAAGTTTGAAACATGACATTACATGCGTGGGCAGGGCCAAAGCAACCGACTTTATTAAAACCTCCTTCCCACCCTTAGATAAAAATTTTGCATTCCAGCCATTTACCCGTCATTCAACCGATCGCGAACGTAACCGAAAACTTGAGCTTTCGATCCTCCAAGACTCTCAGGGATCCCCAAATAGGAGCCCAAACCCCCCTCCTTGGAAATGCCAATGACGGACTTAACCTTTTCCTTGACCTCTGAAGGCACTTTTTTACCGAACATAATAGAGGATTTATCCAGGTTTACCTCTTGGCCTGACGCTTTACCATAGTTACCAATGATATCCATCACCGTTGAACATTGTTCCTCATCTGCTTTACAAAAAAATAAACTATCATCCGCAAACAACAGATGAGAAATAGGAGGAGAATCTCGGGCAATCTTGACGCCCGATATTTTTTCCTCCCTCTCTGCCTTTTTTATATTAGCTATCAACACCTCTGTACAAAGAATAAACAGATAAGGGGATAAAGGATCCCCCTGTCGCAGTCCCCGTTTTGGCAGTATGGAGCCGCGTGGTTGACCATTAAGCAACACTTGATAGGAAACCGAACTCACACACCACATTATCCAAGAAATCCATCTGGAATCGAAGCCTAGCCTCAATAAAACCGCCTTTAAAAAGTCCCATTCAACTCGGTCATAGGCCTTGCTCATATCCGTTTTGAAAGCCAAAAATTCCGAACTACACATCCTATTGGTCTGTAAACCATGGAACATCTCTTGTGCCACCAGAATATTATCTGTAATTAACCGTCCAGAAACAAAGGCCGATTGTGTTTCAGAAATAATCGAGGGCAAAATCTTTTTTAACCGGAAGCAAAGAATCTTCGATATGATTTTATAACTCACATTACACAAACTAATAGGCCTGAACTCTGCCATTCTTTTAGGCACTTCAACCTTTGGGATCAGACAAATATTAGTTTCATTAATTCTTGGATCAAACTGTCCAGTCCGAAAGAAATCTCTGACTAGAACAATCAGATCCCCTTTAAGGCTCGCCCAAAACCTCTGAAAGAAAAGTGCGGTCATCCCATCCGGTCCCAGGGTTTTCTCCGGGTGCATCGCAAATAAAGCCTTACGAACTTCCATCTCCGATATATCCTTAGTTAGCTCCCTATTCATACGCTCAGTAACAAAAGGATTGACCGCTTGTACCATCTCTGAAATAATCTGAAATAATCTGACGCAATCCTCTCCATACCCTCAGTCGATTCAACCCAAACATCCTCTGAATCAAACAGCCCCACAATCTTATTCCTAGCTCTCCTCTGTTTAGTAGAAGCATGAAAGAAACTCGTATTCTTATCCCCAACCCGCAACCAAAATTTCCTGCTTTTCTGTTGCCAATACAATTCCTCATCGTGGTAGGCATCCTTTAGCTTCTTCTCAATAATACGGATTTCCGCTTGCGAAATAGCATCATCTTTTTTAGCATCCTCTAAAGCCGTCTTTAGGGAAGATATAAGAGTGTTACTATTCGGAACATTCTGCTTCCTCCACCATGAAATAGAATTCCTACAGTTTTTAATTTTATCTACAAACACCGGTGTTCTGAAATTTCTAGTACGATTCCACCCCGATTCCACGGCTCCGGAAAACCCCTCTTTCCCCATCCACCACTTATCAAAACGGAATTGACGAAACCGCCGAACCCCAGATTTCGCACAAGAGGCTAATATAGGACGATGATCCGAACCTATCATTTCCAGATAATCTACTCGCGAACAAGGGAACAGCGCATGCCAATCTTCATTCCCTAGAGCGCGATCCAACCTACAACGGACCACCTGGTTATTGCAACGATTACCTCGCCAAGAAAGAAAATCCCCATAACACGGGAATTCTAACATTCCACACTCTCGAATCATCGAAATAAATGGAAGGAAGGAAGAAACCGATCTTAACGCACCTCCCGATTTTTCATGATTACCAATTAATTCATTAAAATCACCTATCATAAACCAAGGATTCTGCCGAACAGCACCAATTTCTATTAATTTGTCCCAAACCACCTGTCTACACCCCGGCACAGGATCACCATAAACGAAAGAAATAAAAAAGATTTGAGACCCTAAAAAAGCTTGAACATCTATTAACCGGTCACAAGCAGAAATAACTTCAAGTTTTATATTATTGTTATAGAAAATAGCCAAACCACCGCTAGACTCACAGGGTTCGACCGTATACAAATGATGATAACGGAAATTATTCTGAAACTTTTTTAAATAAGAAAAACATCATTTTGTTTCTGATAAAAATAAAATATCCGGTTTATTCTGCTTCCATAAATCCTTCAGATAGTTCTCTGTTAGATCTGCACCAATGCCCTGACAGTTCCAACTCAAGATCTTCACGTTTGAGCCGGCGGTTTCGGGAGAGCCACCATCCCTTTCTTCTGCTTGCGGGTTCCTCCTCCCTTGCTGCCACCCTCTGACTTTTGTTGAGTTGACCGGACAGTACCTGTATTCTTACCAGCGTCACCTGCAGATTTCAATAACAGAGCTTTAGCTAATAGCCGTTTACCCGGCGAAGCAATAGCTACAACATGTCTTTTATTCCCCCTAGCACCACTATAACCAGAAAAACTACCTTTCTTAGCCTTAATGACCTCAGTATTTCCCAACTTAAAAGATTTCATAGCCTTATTAACCTGCCCCAAATCATCAACTAGATAAGAAGAGTTAGAGATAGTACCTTGTGGAGCAACGTTCTCGGGATCTGACATACCCTTCTCCTGATCCGACTGAGCACCATCGTCATCAACACCAGTATCCTCTTCATGTTCTGAAGCCTCACCCTCATGATATTCCCCATCTTCGAGTAAGTCATCGGAACTCACTGAAAACCCAGCCTCATTGTCTCCACCATTCGTTCCCTTAACTTCCTCCATTAGAGAATCCTCATCCCGATCCACCAAATCATTAACTGAAGGGATAACCGGCTCATGAACAGCAGTAGCCTGCAAATCAAGCTTCTGCTTCGCCTGATACAAAAGTTTTGGCCAGGCAGGTCCATTCCCCTTTCTAGTAGGTTGCGAACGGGACTGTTGAACCAGAAAAGTACCAGCACCCTCCCTAGACTCTGCATTTCTCCCATGACTCCTCTGAATCCAAAATCCAACTGATTCTTTGCTTGAAATCTAAGCCCATTCTTTGAGCTTTCACCATTACGCCCCAGCTGATGATCTCTGTCACGGTAAGACTCTGAATTAAAATCCAGAGAACGTTTAGCAAACTTCCTTGGCTTCTCCCAACCACCCTCAAAATGTTGAACCTTCGGTTTGAGCAAGGGTTGATTCCACGAACCTCCCCTCCTATCATCGACTTCCCCCTGACCCCGACCCCCTTCACTTTTACTTACCTCTGGACATACCTTAGCATCATGAGTTAACCTCAAGCAATGGCTACAGTAGCCAAGCAACTTCTCATACTCTAACGAGGCCACCACCTCATCACCAGTATTAAAAGGGACCAGTAGATGAAAAATGAGAGGATTAAACCCATTGATCGTGACAAGTAAACTACCAGATTCCTCATCTACCTCTCGAAGGATCCCAACCTTCTTCCTAATTGCCTGAAGGGTTGCAACCTCCCAAAAATGCATTGGTATCCCCGAGACTTTAACCCAAAAAGTAATGGCTGAAGGATAAGTATCAGAAATAATAGGCTCCCAACGAACCAACGACAACATCCAGTTATCAAAGTGATAAGGACCATTCCTTAGCACTCCTTGGAGATCATCCTCTGTCTCAAAATTGAACTGGAAAGTGTCCCGACCCAAGTCAGCACCTTCAACCCTCTCCTCGAGCTTCCAGATCTTTGGCAAATTCGCGACCAGGGATTCCATTCGCTGGACCGTTGGATTCATCAATCTCCCAATGAGAGTGAGAGAAAATTGTTGGATACGATGTGCCATAACGGAATCTGAAATCTTGACCGTTTCTGTTCGAACCAAGGCAGCTTTACCTTTGTTGAGATTCAGTTGAGCCATGTTAACCCTGCCAATAACCGAAACACGATGAAACCCTTGAGACAAAAAAGAATAACTCAAAGAGAACAACGTAAAAACAAAAGACTCTCGAGAGGAAAATGCTTCTCCGAGATTGAATGAAAAAAGCGAGATGAGGAACCATGACACCATCAGGAACCAAATAAATACCCATAACACAGAAAGAAAGAGCACAATCTCCATTAATCCACAAACCCGTAAACCAGCTGTAGAATCCCTAAACAAAAGTCTAAGGAATATTTGCTTACCCGATAGAACCTGAACCCAAATCTCCCACTTTCCTTTTTCACACCCAAATCCCCTAACACATCCATAGACAAGTCTCGAGGAATCCAAAACCGTATCCCAGCAAAACGGATTTATCGCTATCAGTATGAACAGCCAATCCTCTGACCCGAATCCCTGAGAGACAAAATCCCTCACTCCCCAAGTTCCAGCTAACTGACCCATCGACAAAATCTGAAACGAAATCTCCCTCTTTCCATTTCCACACCCGAATCCTCCATCATAACCATCAACGGAGCCCACCATAACCATAACCAAATCCAACCAAATCGGATCCGTCATCTTATGTGATAACAGCCAATGATCCGATCCATATCCCTGAAGAGCGAGATCCCTCCCTCCCCAAATCCCATGAATATCTTCCACCCAATCCCGATATATCACCATTAAAGACGCTAAAGATCGCCTCTCCCCATCAAGCCGCTCCCGAAATCCAAAAGGAAACCCCAAAAATCCATCTCGATACCCGCCGCCGTGAACCATTCAGCTCTAAAACCTAATCGCATACGCCATCGCCAAAAGTTTTTTGTCTACGGTTCCTCTATTTTTTCCTCTATATATAGAGGAACTCTATTTTTTCCTCTATAATAGAGTTGAACTTTTTTATTTATAAAATGGTCCTTGAACTTTTAACACTTTTATATTTATGATCAAAATAAATAAATTATATATTTAATGGTCCTTAAACTTTTAACACTTTTATTATTTTATATGATGCAATGTATTTCTTTTAATAAATTTGATATTTAAATAATATTTATGAATGTTAAAAATTTAAATAATATCATAATTTTATGAAAGTTTCATAAATACTAAAATAAATGGGTTAGCTTGCAACTTTTATAAGTAAAAGATATTAATAATAAAATTAAAAAGGAATCTCCATGGAATATTCTTTTTTAGAGGAAAAAATAGAGGTATCCATTGGAGCAAAAGTCACTTCTATTAGAGAGTTCCTCTATTTTAGAGGTAAAAATAGGGAAAACCATTGGAGATTGTCTAAGTCAAACAAAACCAATCTTTACATAACACCTTCTACTGTTTTGAAATCAATTAATTCACAGGACAAGGTGCTACTAATGATCTTTAAGGAAGGTTTGTTTTCAGGTCAAGAGGAGAAAGACTTACCACCATAAGTGCTTGAATTACTAGGAAGGTTTAAAGAGGTCTTTCCTGAGGAGATACCACCTGGACTACCGCCTATAAGAGGAATCGAACATCAAATTGATCTAGTTCCCGGAGCACCATTGCCTAACAGACCAGCCTACCACGTAAACCCTGAAGAAGCAAAGGAGCTGGAAAAGCAAGTTCGTGATCTAATGTCAAAGGGCTACATTCGTGAAAGCCTAAGCCCTTGTGCTGTACCGGTTCTTCTAGTGCCTAAGAAAAATGGAACTTGGAGAATGTGTGTAGACTGCAGAGCAATCAACAACATCACTGTCAAATATAGACATCCCATTCCCAGGCTTGATGACATGCTAGATGAGCTTAATGGAGCTACTGTCTTTTCTAAAATTGATCTAAGGAGTGGTTATCATCAAGTCAGAATGAAAGAAGGTGATGAATGGAAAACGGCTTTCAAGACAAAACAAGGATTATATGAGTGGTTAGTCATGCCATTTGGACTCGCCAATGCCCCAAGCACCTTCATGAGGTTAATGAACCAGGTCCTAAGGGAGTACATCTGTAAGTTTGTCGTTGTTTATTTTGATGATATCTTGATTTATAGCACAAGTCTTGCAGATCACATAAAGCATCTTGAAATGGTGATAAAAGCGCTTAAGGCTGAACATCTCTATGCTAATCTTAAGAAATGCACGTTTTGCACTGATCAAGTTGTGTTTCTAGGATTTGTTGTGAGTTCTCAGGGACTAAAGGTCGATGAGGAAAAGATCAAGGCTATACAAAACTGGCCAAATCCAACAACCATTGGACATGTTAGGAGCTTCCATGGGCTGGCTAGCTTCTATAGGAGATTTGTGAAGGATTTTAGTACCATTGCTGCACCCTTGACATCAGTGATTAAAAAGAATGTGGAATTCAAATGGGGTCAAGCAAAAGAGGATGCATTCAAACTGCTCAAAGACAGCCTAACAAATGCACCTGTTTTGGTACTTCCTAACTTTGATAAAATGTTTGAAATTGAATGTGATGCTTCTGGTACAGGAATAGGTGTTGTTCTAACTCAAGGAGAAAAACCAGTAGCATACTTCAGTGAGAAACTCAGTGGAGCTGCACTTAATTATCCAACATATGATAAAGAACTCTACGCTTTGGTAAGATCTCTAGAAACTTGGCAACATTATTTGTTATCCAAAGAGTTTGTTATTCATACAGATCATGAGACACTCAAGCACCTAAGAGGACAAACTACACTTAAGAAGAGACATGCAAGGTGGCTTGAATTTGTGGAGACATTTCCATATGCGATTAAGTACAAGAAGGGCAAAGAGAACATTGTAGCTGATGCTTTATCAAGGAGACATGCTTTGATCACTACAATGGAGGCTAAAGTCATGGGATTTGATCATATCAAAGGTTTATATGAGGAGGATCCAGATTTCAAAGAAGCCTTTAAGGAAACAAGCAAATCCGCTTATGGGTCATACTACCAACATGATGGATTTCTCTTCAAGGACAAAAGACTGTGCATTCCTCAAGGATCCATGAGAGAGCTGCTAATAGGAGAAGCACATAGAGGAGGACTTATGGAACATTTCTTTTGGCCGCATTTGAAAAGAGATGTGGAAAGGTTCTGCGCAAAGTGCATCACTTGCTTGAAAGCAAAATCCAGGTCACATACTTATGGTTTATATATGCCTTTGCCTATTCCTAACCTACCATGGGTAGATATTTCTATGGATTTTGTTTTAGGGCTACCTAAGATCAACAACCAAGATTCTATCTTTGTTGTGGTGGACCGGTTCTCTAAAATGGCGCATTTCATTCCATGTAACAAGACAAATGATGCTACTCAAACTGCTGAAATCTTTTTCAAAGAAGTTGTGCGTTTACATGGAATCCCAAGGACCATTGTTCCAGATCGAGACACCAAATTTCTCAGCCACTTTTGGAAGACTTTGTGGAAAAAGCTAGGAACTAAGCTACTCTTCTCCACCACTTGTCATCCTCAAACTGATGGCCAAACTGAGGTAGTTAATTGTACTCTCTCCACTCTTTTGAGAGCTACGGTGGGTAAAAATCTCCGAAATTGGTTATCTTGTTTACCCTATATTGAATTTGCTTATAATCAGGCTAAGCATTCTGGTACCAAAAACTCTCCATTTGAAGTTGTCTATGGTTTTAATCCTCTAACCCCATTAGACATCACACCTCTGCCCCCAAGCTGTTTATTCTAGTGCAGAAGGAGTCACCAAAGCTGATTTTGTGAAGAAACTCCACCAAAAGGTTAAAGAGAATCTTGAGAAGAAGAGCGCAAAGAACAAAGAGCATGCGGATAAGCACCGCAAGGAGCTGACGTTACCTGGAGATTGGGTCTGGGTACACATGAGAAAAGAGAGATTTCCCAAGGAGAGAAAGTCCAAGCTGTCACCAAGAGGAGATGGACCATTTTGGGTCTTAGAGAAAATCAATGACAATGCCTACAAGATTGAGCTGCCAGGTGAGTTGAACATTTCTCCTACCTTTAATGTTGCTGATTTATCTCCTTTCCATGCAGATGAAATAGTTCTGCAGACAGAACTTTCTCAAGAGGGAGGGAATCATGAGGACATCAATAGTAAACTTCCGGAAGAACCTGTTCTGCCATTTCCCGAAGAACCCGTTCTACCATTTCCTGAAGAACCCGTTCTACCATTTCCTGAAGAACCCGTTCTACCATTTCCTGAAGAACCCGTTCTGCCAACAATGATACACAAACCTATGACAAGGCTGGGAGCAAGAACCTTAAGGGAACAATTCAACAAGTCCATTGCAAGTCTGATTACTCTCACTGAACTAGAAGATTTCAAAGAGAAGACTCCACAAGCATCATTTTTGCCAATTCTACAAGGAATTAAAGAACCCGTTCTTTTCATCATTTCCGAAGCAATCAATGAAGGGCTGGAGCGTGCATGAGAGCTATTATCAAGGTAAGTGTTTGAATTCAAATAATAAATGGTCGTTCTTTTCTTGTTTGCAGGAATCGACCGTTGGGTCTTTATGAGTCTTTTATTTATTTAAGTCCTAAAATCGAGTCTGTTGTTTTTGCAAGTTTAGTCCTTTTATTTGTAATAAAATTCGACCCTAGAAGGTCCCCCGCTGCTGGACCATTATATAAGGTCCCTTCTCAGTAATGTAACCTTTTAATTTTAATGAAATAAAATGAGAGTTTTCTTAGGTTATCTTCTGAGATAGAAGCAACCACCCTTTTCTCCTTCTTCTTGTGTGTGAATCCTTGAAGACTGAGATTTGACTTATCATAGATCCTTTCACAGATCTGTGTGGCGTCCCTCAATCCACCCATATATCCTTTCATCTTCCACTGCTACCAAATAGACAGAACAGTGTTTTCAACCATTTGTCTATTCTCCATCTCTTCACTGCGTTCCATCTATCATCCACCGAATAGGCAGAACAGTGTTATCAACCATTTGCCTATTTCCATCTATCCACGTGGGTTCCCTCATCTGGGTTCCTATATCAACAAACTTCGTCGGATATTGGTAGCTCCCATATCTGTCCTCGAATCTTCAGTGGAAGAACAAAACCAACCTGCACCTGCAAGAGCATTTGTCGCTTTCCAAGAGCCATCAACAAAACACCGATATCCTGTAAAAGAAGTAGGAAGAAAAGGGGTGGGCCCCCTTTGTCTTGTAGAGGGGACAAGTGGAGTGTGGGGTTGATCCTCATCCTCCACCAGACATTCGCCTCCCCCTCCGCCAAGCGAACTACATCCAGTGGATTTTCCATCACATTCTCAAAAATACGAGCATTTCGCGCCTTCCAAATATACCACATAAGCCACGGGAACGCGGCTGTCTGAGAGCCCGGATTAGAAGAACCTAAGAAATGGTCTACATTAGCATAAATAGACTCCGTCGGGAAAGAGCCAGGACCGACAGGAACCTGAGCTAAAGCCCACGCCTGCCGAGCCGGTGAGCATCGGAAAATAGCATGATTAATTGTTTCCTCTTCAGCCCCACACCGTACACACGCGGAGTCACACGGAATACCCCGCCGCCGCAGATTTGCCGAAACCGAAATACATCCTGTCAACACCTGCCACATAAAATGTTTAATTTTTGGTGGACAGGAGACATCCTAGACAGCAGTCAACAGAGGTGTTATCTCTGGACCCACTCGAGGGACTATCGTAAGCTGTGGAGCAGGACGACGTTCCACTTCATAACCAGATTTAACAGTGTACTTTCCTGATTTCGTATAATGTCAACCCATGGAATCATCTAGGCGACGACTTCCTAAAGGAATAGCCCCTATGAGATCAACATCTTCCGGGGCAAGAAACTCCTTGAGCCTATCCATACGCCAAGTATTAGTGTGACAATCAATTAAATGAGAGATTTTAAGAGAAGGATCCTTATGGGGACCCTTGCTGAACGCTGGTCTTGGGGATTGAGCCGGTACTCAGGGATCCGTCCATATCGAAATGGAGTCCCCCGAACCAACCCGTAAAATAAGGCCTTTATTAACCAAAGATCTAGCGGAAGTAATACTTCTCCACACGTAAGATGGAGAATAAGAGCGTATCGGATCCATAGAGTTGGAATTGCGATAATACCTGCCCTTCAAAACCCGAGCAAACAATGTATCCAGGGCCTCAATCAGCCTCCACAGTTGTTTTACCAGCAATGCCGAATTAAAAGCATCGACGTTCCTGAAACCCAAGCCCCCCCAACTGCTTACTACAACAGAGTTTATCCCAAGCTAACCAGTGCAACCCCCCAGACTGTCCTGAAGTACTCCACCAAAAATTTGCCACTGCACTCGTAAGTTTTGACGTTATTGTTTTCGGTATCCAAAAACAAGACATCACAAAAGTGGGGACAGTCGTGGCAACGGACTTGATCATCACCTCTTTTTCCCTTTGGAAAGAAGTTTTGCCGACCAACCCGTCGTTTGTCCCTGAAGACGGTCCCGAACAAAAGAGAAAACTTTTGTCTTGGACCCTCCCAGACTCTCCGGTAGCCCGAGGTATGATCCCATCCCACCCAAATTCGAAATTCCCAAAACCCCCTGCATCTCTGTCCGCATAGCGTCATCCACCTTATGACCAAATTGAATCGAGGATTTGGCAAAATTTATTTGCTGACCCGATACAGCCTCATACTGTTTTAAAATATCCAAAATAACCCCACATTGAACCTTATCCGCTTTGCAGAAAAAAAGACTATCATCTACAAAAAGCAGATGCGTAATTGGCGGGCACTTGTTTGCTACTTTAATCCCTGTTATTTGTTTTTCCCGTTCTGCCCGCTTAATATTTGCAACTAAGACCTCCGTGCACAAAATAAACAGATAAGGAGACAAAGAGTCTCCCTGCCGTAAACCCCGTTTGGGGACAATCCTACCATTGGGTTGGCCATTTAAAAGAACCTTATATTCAACAGAAGTGACACAAAACATAATCCGAGAAATCCATGTCTCCCCAAAGCCCATCTTCCGTAACAAAGCCTCAATAAAACCCCATTCAACCCTATCATACGCCTTACTCATATCCGTTTTGATCGCCATAAATTTTCCTTTACACGATGGATTTGTTCATAATCCATGGAACATCTCCTGAGCGATGAGGATGTTATCCGAAATCAATCGTCCTGGGACAAAAGCAGATTGCGTATCCGAGATAAGCTAGGGTAACACACCTTTTAACCGTTGACACAAGATTTTTGAAAAAAGCTTATACCCCACATTACACAAGCTAATGGGCCGCATTTCCGCCATCCAGGTTGGCTTAGCCACCTTCGGAATCAAGCAAATATGCGTCCTATTCAGACTTTTATCAAAAACACCCTCTTCAAAGAACCGATTTACCATAGCCACAAGATCCTCTTTGACCACTCTCCAAGCCTTCTGGAAGAACAACGCTGTCATTCCATCTGGTCCCGGGGCCTTATCCGGAGACATCAGGAATAAGGCCTTACGGACCTCCGCCTCCGTTGCTGGAGCTGTTAAACGTTCGTTTACGTCCTCCGTTATTACCCTCTTCACCTCGCTTAAAGCATCCTCAAAATTTGACGGATTAATAGAAGTAAACAAATCCTCAAAATACGAGACCGCCACCGTGCAAATATCATCATCCTTAGTTGACCAAACATTATTCCTGTCATAAAGGCCAGTGATCCTATTGCGAGCCCGTCGCTGCTTTGTTTGAGCTTGAAAATACTTCGTGTTTTTATCCCCCACCCGCATCCATCGATTACGACTTTTTTGATACCAATAAATTTCCTCATCATTATAGGCGTCCCGCAGACGCATGGTTAAATCAGTGATAACCCCCAATGAAACCGCATCATCCGCTTGAGCCACTGCCAACTGGCGTTTAAGGTCCTCAATAGTGTCTCGTCCAAACGGAACCTGCTCCTTGCACCAATGAGATATAGCTCGTCGGCAATTCACAATTTTGTCCACAAAAGATGTCGGACCCTCATGATGTCCCCCGTTCCATCCCTGCGAAATAGACTCCATCAGACCCGCCTTGCCAACCCACCTACGATCGAACATAAAAGTTCGTCTCCCTCGCGATCTCTTGGCACCTATATTGACAATAAGCGGGGCATGATCCGAAGCGATCCTTGGCAAATATTCTGTAACCGTGTCCGGAAACAAATCATGCCAGTCCTCGTTACCCAAAGCCCTATCCAAATGACAACGGATTGGTTTTTTATCCCTCCAACCCCTCCACGACAAACAATCTCCGAGATATGGAAATTTCAAGAAACCACAATCCCGAATCATCCCATTAAAGGAAAGAAATGAAGAAGCAGGACGAAGTTTACCCCCTCTCTTCTCATGATTACCTGTTAATTCATTGAGATCCCCAATAATAAACCAGGGAGTCGACCGAGTTGAGCTTATTCTCAATAACCGTTCCCATACTAAATCCCCGATTTTTAGGGACAGGATCCCCATAAATAAAAGTGAGATTAATTACTCGCCCATTGTAGACAGTCTCGACATCAATTAAACGGTTTGACTCAAATAAAATTGACACATCAAAAACGTCTTTATTATAAAAGAGAGCCAACCCTCCACTACAACCAATAGGTTCCACAGTTTTTAATTTTTTATAGCCAAAATGGCCTACAAATTGTTCCAAAAAAGAAAATGATTGCTTTGTTTCCATTAGAAATAAAAAGTCTGGCCTATGCTTATTCCATAGATCCCGGAGATTCCCGATGGTGGCCTTATTTCCGAGACCTTGACAATTCCAACTCATAATATTCATTTAAAAACCATTGGTTTTGGTGGTTTTAGTCCACCGTGACCTCCCTTAGGCCCTTCCTGGGCCTTAAGAGTATGCTCGCTTTCCCCAAGAGCCGGAACAGTTAGAGGAGGTCTTCGCCTTGGTGACAATAGCAGATTAGTGTTCCACTTCTTCGTGCTGACCCCCCTAAGAACCAAATGTCCTTTCCTTTCTTCCCCTTCTCCCCTTGAGCCGCCTGAATATCCCCGCTAGTCGGTGCCATGTAGACATCCCCTACACCATCCGACTCCACCAGATCTTTGTCAGCCCCCTCTTCAGCCAACATATCATCTTCTTCCATGTCAAAAAGCTCCCCAGCAGTCTCTCCCACCACCATAGGATCCTTGTCAACAACACGAGTACCGTGTAATCCCAAGTCTCCAATATCGAGCTCCTCCACAATTGAAAACTCCTCAATTGAAATATCCTCAGCCAAAACCTCTCTCATTGGAACCTCAACACTAGGGGCACTCGAACCTGCCGCTGCGACTGTAACAGCACAAGAACCACCAAGTAAAATCCCCTCCTGCTCCTCTCCCGCTTTTTCCTTAACAACCTTAACACCAACTGTATCCATAGGAGGGATACCCGACTGTGATCCTAAACACACATTACCCACAGCTCCAGGCGAACCATCGAGAATCTGACCTTCTTCATGAGGGCTCTCCACCAAACCAATGTTGCTGTTAGACCCTTCCTCAACAATAGTATCCTGAAATAAAGCCTTCTTGACAGATTTTTGTTTTGACTGCCCCACCTCTGCCTCCCCTATCTCCTCCGAAACTGGTGGCAAGACTGGAGCAAATTGTTGCCGAGCCTGACCCCTAGGGAGACCCTGCCTTCCCCGGAATTCCTGTGTGGTACCCGAACCAGAAGCCCCCTTGGACGACCCCTTTCTGCGAGACGACGAGCCTGAATGATCCTCTGCTCTAGGTTTAGCACCCCCATGGTGAGACCCATTGTGATATCCCTTGGAAGCACCACCATAAGAAGAACCCCTTCTCACATCTGCCAGAACCGCCCCTTTGTAGCTCAGAAGCTGACCCTCATCTTGCTTCTCTTTCGAGGGAGAGAGTCTAGAAGCCAAATCCTTACCCTTCGCAAGGGGACAAACAACCTCATCATGACAAAGACTACTACACTTCTTACACCACCCATGCAACCTCTCATAGAACAACTTGACCACTGTGACTTCCCCATTGAAGAACTCGATATCCGTCTCGAAACACAAAGGTTTCAGACCATCGATGGTCACTCGCACCCTCCCTCTGTCAATATCGACAGCCTCCACCACCCCCAAGTCAGAACCAATGTCTCTAAGGAGGGGTTCCGCCCAGAACTAGATTGGAATATCAGAAATCCGGACCCAGAATTTTAGTGATGAAGGATAATTAGGATCCACCACTGGTGTCCACCTCACTAAGGACACCATCCAGGAATCAAAGTGATAAGGCTCCTTGGACAAAACCTCAACAATGTCCGCCTCCTCGTCGAAGTGGAACTGAAATTTGCCTGATCCTAGATCAGCACCAGCGACCCTCCCCTCAACCTGCCAAATGCGAGGCAACATGATCAACAACGATTTCATGTCTTGCACTTGTGGGTTAAAACACCTCCCGACCACAGTTTTTGAGTAACCCGCAATAATAGCCGAATTGTCGAAGTATGAGATCTTGATTCTGCGCCTTGGCATCACTTCCCCCTCTTTCTGACCCGCTAAACCCTTCCCCATGAGACTACCTTGCGACATATTAACCCAAACAAACACTCTCAAACACACAACTTTGTGACCCAAAAGAACCAAAAGCAAAATGAAGAGAAGATAATCAAGAAAGCAGTGCCGAAACATAATGATTCCCAACCTTCTTTTATAGTGAAACCACCACCAAACAATCCAGCAAAGCATTAAACTCCGAAGATACTGAAGGTGGAACCGTAATGAAGAAGATTGATTCCCCAAGACAACAAATGGAATTATTCCCATCAAGGTTGATACGACCCACACACCCTGCACCACAAACCTTAACTCCACCGATCGACCAAATCTGATAAACTTCCCATAAACCCTTCTCCCGCAGCTATGACAGCCCATATCAAATCCCGTATCTGTCAGAAATCGCAGACAATGAAGTTCCAATCTCTGAACTCTCCCAGCTATCAAACCACAAGAAGATCCGCTCTTAAAAATCCAATAAGTCAGAGATTCAGCCTCAAACATCAGTTTCTCAGACCTAAAATAGATCAGATGTGAAACCACAAACGGCAAGTTACCGACCTTGTAAAACCCCCATCGCTCAAGAGAAAGAATACAATCCCGAGATCTTCGTTCTTCCTTGTAAACCTCTGATACATCTGAATCCCTGGTAGCACCAAATAGAAACCAAATCTCCAGAGTGAACCGCGAAACAAGCACAAGAATCCCCCAAAGTATTGACCATATCAAGCCCCCATCACTCCAAATCGAGGAAATTGGGAAGCCGCATCCAAAGCTATTCCATCGAAAACCCACAAATCCAGAACAAAGCGCCAGAGTAACTTGGAAGATCCCAAAATCTCCAAAAACAAACCCCCAAATCTCCACCAGATCCTTTCTAGGTCAAAAACCCTAGATCGCCGTCGCCTTCAGCATCGCCCAAGAGAGAGAGAGTATTTTTTTTCTTCTTCCTTTTTGTATGTCTGACTATTTTAACGGGAAAAGTAGTGGTTTTGCGCAGGACTGGGCACGGGACGGGTACCCTTGAATTTTCTCCGACCCTTTACTCGTCCCGACCCTAACGGGTAACAGAAAAAATTTACTCATACTCGACCCTTAAATAACGGGTACCCGTTTCTCCGGGTACCCGGTAAAAAATAGTTGACCCTTTACTCGTCTCGACCCTTTATTATTACCCGGAAAACGAGTACCCGATAAAAAAATGTTAATAATCGCAATAATAATTTTATCTTTTGAAATCCAAAAAATGAAAAATTCATAAATTTATGCAATATATAGTTCCAAAAGTTATAAAATTACGAATTTTGAAAATAAAAATAATATATTAATTCACTTAGGCTAAGTTGAACTTAGGTTTTAACTCTAACTCTATAAATTAATAATAAATAATAATAATAATAATACAAAATATTAACGGGTATTTACGGGTCGGGTAGCAAAACGGGTAAAGGGCCGAGTAACGGGACGGGTATTGAAAACTAAACTAATACCCTATACTCGTCCCTTACTCACGGGTAATATAGTTATAATACCCTTTACTCGACCCTAAAGCTGCGGGTACCTTTTTTTCGGGACGGGTACGAGCCGAGTAACGGGTCGAATACGGGTAACGGGTATTAGTGCCCATGCCTAGTTTTGAGTTATGGGTTTTGGAAGACTTCGACAAAAAGGAATTGTCCAATCACGTTTATGTATTTCCTCCTGTTTGGCAAAATATAGTTAAGAAGACCATCTTATGCTTTTCTGGAGTGGTTGGTACAAATGAATTTGTGTTTGTGCCGATAAAGGTGTCTGATCCTTTCTATGTTTTCTACTACAATATCGAGAAGAACACTGTCGTTAGAGTGGGAGTCCGAGGAATGGAAGCGTTTAAACGTTATAGTGTTGAAGCCTTTTCAAATTATGTGGAGAATGTGGAGCTTATTCGAGCCTTTTAGGAATTTGTAACTTGAAGATTGTGTAACAAAGCTAGTTTTTCTCTTTTAAGTTTTCATCATAAGGATTAATGACCATGTCTTAACTCTAGCTAACGTTACAAAACCCTAAAAATAGCACTAGGTCTGGCACTGCACATCTTCTATGTGGTCTACAAAGGTGGAAAAGCCTTAATTCTAGCTAACGTTATGGAAGAGCCTTAATTAACGTTACAAAATCCTAAAAAGACACATATTTCATAAGCCTTAATTCCATAAGCTTCACATCTTCTATGTGGTCTACAAAGGTGGAAAAAACTGTTATGATGAAACGCTTTCCATTCATTGGAAAGCCGGCACTGCACATGACTAATAGTAAATGTTTAGAGGGTTTTTAGAAAATAGCACTGGGTCTAGGTAAAGTTTGAGCCGGCCCTGGTCATGTGGATCAAGGTCTTCCTTTGTGAATTGAAGAAGTAAAAAAGTATCATGTTGTATGTTCTTTAATATTTCGAAAAGCAACAATGGTCCAAGCATATACATATATGTATTGCCACCTTTGTGGAAGAATGTAGTTGAAGAGGCCAAGTTTTACTTTGTTGGAGTTTATATATCTACGAGTACAATATTGAAAAAGGAACAATCGTTCTTCTCGACATTGTAGTAGAAAACATAGAAAGGATCAGATTCCAAAAGGAGTCGTTGGTACAAATGAATTTGTGTTTGTGCCGATAACACTGTCTGATCCTTTCTATGTTTTCTACTACAATGTCGAGAAGAACACTGTCGTTAGAGTTGGAGTCCGAGGAATGGAAGCGTTTGAAGGTTATAGTGTTGACGCCTTTGCAAATCATGTAGAGAATGTGGAGGTTATTCGAGCATTTTAGGAATCTGTAACTTGAGATTGTGTAATATAGCTAGTTTGGCTCTTTTAAATTCTCATCACAAGGATTAATGACCATGTGTAGTAGTTATCATTTTGTTTGCTTATTGGACATTAGTACGTTTTGTTTCCTGTGATAAAGGGATATGCATCTGATATAGGTTCTCTAAGGCATGTAATATGAGAAAGAAAAGCGCGAAGAAGCATGAGTAATGTGCTGGCACGTGAAGAACTGAAATGGGAATGGAAGCGTTTTAACATAACAGTTTTTTTCCACCTTTGTAGACCACATAGAAGATGTGAAACTTTTGGAAGTGTCTTTTTAGGATTTTGTAACTTAAAGAGAGATTTTGTAACGTTAGCTAGAATTAAGGCTCTTCAGTTGTCATCATGAGGATCATGGGATCTTAATTCAGTCCATAACTTGTAGTTTATCTCCTTTTGGCTTATTGGATGACTATATTCTGTTATTTTTTGAGATTCTTTTCTGGATATATATGTTTGAACACTAGAGTCTACAGAATATGTTCAGTACACTCCTAAGCCTAAAAAGATTATGGGTGAAAAATATACCGAGAAGGCGAAGTGCTTGGTTAAGAAGAAATTGTTTGGCAAGACAGACACTCATATCATCAGTAGAAAACTAAAATTACGGTCACAAATACAGAGCGACAGAGGAAAAATAAAAACAGAGTGCTTTACATCACATCTTCGTATGAATTTATACAGAAAGTAAAGTTTGGGCATATAGACTGTGAATTAAATGTTTTTATTGATCCTTTCTTTTGTTCTTTGACATCAAAGGTATCACAAGCCGGGTGGGCATTTTAACCGAACCAAACCAACCAAACTCAAACCGACCCAAACCAAAATCCAAATATACACTCAAACCATTTAGTTAGGTTTTTCCTCAACCTGAACGGTTATCGATAACCCAATGTGTTTATGTTAATCAATATTATTAGATTTGGATATATGTAAGAGCAAGTACATTAGCGTTAGTTTGGTTCGTCCTTCGGTATTAAAATTTTAAATTTAGATCGAAATAAACCAATTCTCGAAGAAACGTTCCTCCAAATGGGACGTAATTTGCTGCGTCCTTCTTTACACGTGGCAGCGTCTGCGTGGTTGGTGTTGTTTGGGTAGGGCGAACCCAAAAATCGGTTCGTCCAGTTCATTTGTGTTTTCTCTCCGACTCACTACAATTTAAATTTAAAATATTATTATTTTATTCAGGGGACCAAAATATTATTATTTTATTCAGGGGACCAACTGTGAGAGATACCAATGCTCATACCAAACTTAAGAAACTCTGGAAATAATCTTATTATATTTGAGGGACCAAAATGTATCCTACACCAATGCCCATGCTCTAAGCTCACAAGTACTACACACGATTGCATATTGCCAAAAGGAGGTTGTGAACTTCTACTTAATAGGCATCTGATTATAATATGGTTGGTTTTTTTAGGTTTTGTTTTTCGTGGTTTATTTGAATTATTCAATTTATAAGTTGTTGATTATTTTAGGATATCAAAACACAATGAATTTGGTGAAGTGACCTTAGTGTAGTGGCAGGAGGTAAGTCCATTTGTAGAAGGCACCATCACACCAGGAATCGAGTCTGCTTTCTACGAATGTAGGAATTTGGCTAATGGGCCGGCCAGTTGTGGCCCAATGGTTAACAAAAAAAAAGGACAATGAATTTGTTTCTTACATTAATTGATTTTTCTTGAACCGAATTAAAACTGATCCGAACCAAACCAAACCGAACACAAACCAAACGAAACTAACTTTGGTTGAGTTTTATGAAAACCGAATAAACCGAACCCAAACCAAACCCGAAGGTTAACCAAAATTCTCACCCCTGCTGGCCAGACACTAAAGGGGGTGTATTGAAAAAATGATTTTGGAGGATTCTATGAGATTTAGGAAATTTGGAATTTTGATAGATTTTAGGAAAGTTGATATGATTTATAGTAAAATTCTTTCAAATCTCACATAAAACCATGAGATTTGGATTTCTGTATTTTTAACTAAACAAATTCTCTCAAATCCTCCAGAATCCCTAAAACTTATTAAAATCAAAATCCATAAACTGTTTTGAATAACAGTGGATTTTAAAGTTGAATTTTAAATTATCAGTTCAATAACAGAGGATTTTAGGAGACTTTTTAAAATCCCCAATTGAATAACATAGATTTGTAATTTTTATACAAATCACCTAAAATGTCAAGTTGAATACACCCCCTAAATATTATCACAATGTGAATGCCTTCTTTTCTGAATTCTTGGTCAATGCATGTTTCCAGATTTTGTATTTTTTTTTTTATAAATCCTAATCCAATAAACGGGCCTGAACATTTGGGCTAGATGGGCTTTCTTTTAACCAAAGATTTTTGATTAACAGAGAAAAACTCTAAACTTTATTATACTGCGTGTTTAGGGCAAAGTGAGACTACATTATTATTTTTTTGTTGTTTTTGTACATTGAAGAATCTGAGGCGGGTCTAGGGTTCTTCTTGCTGCAGTGTCTCCAGTCTCCACCATGAAATCACGGCGTCAGAACATTTCTCGGCGCAATACGCGATCGATGACCTTTGTAAATGGAAGAGGAAACACGTTGCCGATCTCAATCGAACTCGTGATGGAGATATTCTCGTGGCTGCCGGCGAAATCTATAGCGAGATGTCGTTGCGTGTCGAAGCTCTGGAACGCCGTACTACGCCGCCCAGATTTCACGGAGCTGTACTTGACCAGATCTTATTCTGACCGCCCGCAGCTCTTGTTCGCCTTCCGCGACGAAAAGGAAAATGGGTTCGTCTTCTTCTCCTTACAGCATCCTCAAAACCCTGTTGAGAACTCGTCCTTTGCTGCAGCCACCAGTCGTTTTACCCATTCCCTCAAATTATATGATATCGTTGGTATTAGTAACGGCTTCGTCCTTCTTAGAGGTATCAAGAGAAATCCTCCAGGAGTGTTGTCGTTGCTATTCAACCCCAGCACCGGACAATCGTTACTTTTACCGGAAGTGAAACCGGTAGTGAAGCCCGATTGCTATATGATTGGGCTGACTAAGTTTATGGGGTATGATCCAGTTAAGAAACAGTTCAAGGTATTGTCCGCTAACATGTCAGGTGTATGCGGAGATTATGAAAGATATGACGAGTTTCAAGTTCTGACACTAGGAATTGGGAAACCATCATGGAGAATGGTCGAATGTTGCTTACCCCATTATCCCAAATCTGGAGGGATATGCATCAATGGTGTTTTCTACTATCTAGGTGCGGCCGACAGGGGTTTTGATCAATCAATAATGGTAGTTTGTATTGATTTAACTTCTGAGAAGTTCAGCTTTCTGAACTTCAGTGGACCGATGCAAGGTGCAACTACTCTGATAAATTACAATGGGAAACTAGGTTCCCTTATGTCTAAATATTTTTATGGGAGAGATACAAGTTTTGAGTTGTGGGTTCTCGACGACTTGGAAAAAAAGGAATGGTCCAAGCATGTTTTTGTATTATATCCTCCTGTTTGGCAGCATGCAGTTGAGGGGGCCACATTACGCTTTTTCGGAGTGGTTGGTACAAATGAATTTGTGTTTGTGCCGGCATTTCTGTATAAGCCTTTCTATGTTTTCTACTACAATGTTGAGAAGAACACTGTCGTAAGAGTTGGAGTTAGAGGAATGAAAGGGTTTTATGGTGATAGTGTTGACGACTTTTCAAACCATGTGGAGAATGTGGAGCTTATTCGAGCATTTTAGGAATTTATAACTTGAAGAGGTTGTGTAACATAGCTCTTTAAAAGTTCTCATCATAAAGACCATGGGAATCTTACTTGAGTCGTCGTTATTTCTCCGCATCTCTTGGGTAAGTTATCATTTTGTTTCCTTGTTGGATATGTATGTTATGTTTCCGGTGAATCTGTGATGTTGTGAAACTTATGTGGATACTTAATGAATCTTATTATCTTATTTATCACTTTACATAATTGCTAGATCAGCTTTAACGAACCTCCGATATTTAGGCCTAAATTTTAGGCTAAATGGGGTTTCCCTTAAACAAAAAAGCATGCACAATCTTTTTTTCGAAATGGAGATTGCAAACTCGGTATCTCCACCATGAAATCACGGCGGCGGCACGTCTCGGAGGATGGTCTAACCATTTCCCGACGACGCAATACACGATCGAATACCTCACTTAATTAGTGAAAGAGAACATTCATTTCCGATCCCAACAGATCTCATTAACGAGAGATATTCTCGATGTTGCCGTCGAAATCTATAGCTATACGTCGTTGCGTATCCAAGTTCTGGGCCACCATACTTAGACTTCCAGATTTCACGGAGTTGTTCTTGACCAAAACATCAGCTCGCCCGCAGCTGTTGTTTGCTTGCGAAACAAACCAAGGGTTGGTCTTCTTCTCCTCACACCAGTCTCCTCATCAAAGCCAATCAGCTTGCACATTTCCCCAACGCATGTGGACTCATTGGTCCTAGCAACGGCGTCGTCTGTCTTACTGAAAAACGGATCTTAAAGGGAAGGAAAAATCCAGCGTTGGTGTCGGTTATATGTAACCCTAGCACCGGAGAATCTTTAACTTTACCTAGAATGAAGACGAGGAAGAGGAGTGGGCTGAGAAGCTATTTTGGGTATGATCCGGTTAAGAAACAATTCAAGGTACTGTATATGACTTGGTCATTTGATGGGATCTGTAAGGAGCATCAGATTCTGACGTTGGGAACAGGGAAATTGTCATGGAGAATGATCCAATGTTGCTCACCACATGATCCCATACATTAAAATCAAGGGATATGCATCAATGGTGTTTACTACTATATAGCTCGTGTCAACATGTTTTCTGAAGAGTATATGATAGTTTGTTTTGATTTTAGGTCTGAGAAGTTTATTATTTTAAAAGTCATGGAGACTTTAAACATGTTGCCCAAACCATGTAGTCGTCGACGTTGGAGAGAGTCATCGGCCGGAGTGATACACTTCCCGGAGGCAAAAAGCTCATGCTTGGTTGCCTTTCTTGTAAGTCCATCCCCATATAGGATAGTGATGATCGTTTGAGATATCACATCACTATGTCTAAGCGGTGACTTTTATAGACAGATCACGATCTTACAAAACAATATAGGGATCCTCCCTATAGCTTTATTGACTTTAAAAACAACACTAAAATAGTACCATTTGCTATAGTTGTTAAAGGTAAGCGGTCCAAACGTCTTCTTTGTTATTTTTTGTTAACTACGTGCCTTATAGTCAACAAAAGTTTAGAATTAAACTAAAAAGTCAATCAAAATTAAAGCTTTATTTCAACATATACAAAGCTGATGTTTTTTTTCACCACTTTTGCAAAGTTCAGGTTTTTATGACATTTTTCCGATAAAAAAATAGAGATAAAGTTATAAATTAGTAAATTTATAAACTTAATTGGAAGAAAAAATGCCAAAAAACATGATTTATTTAATATTTTCCAAAAACATGAATTTTTATCGGTAATATGATTTATTTAATATTTGCCGAATCACCAATATGTGCTAATCTTTAACATGAATGTATAATTTAACACTAACAAACATAGTCTCAAATTTTAAATATATATATATATATTATTAATTATATTATATTATAATTGAAAATAATAATATACACCAACTTTTAATGGAGAACATGAATTTATAATTTAACAAGAGAAATTGAATAACGTAACCTCTTGATATTAAAAAAAAAAAACTTTAAATTTTTGTGTTTGTTTGAAAAAAAAAACTTTTCTTTTCTTTATCCTAATAATTGTAACTCTTGATAGTAATTGTTGTTCTATTAAATATATGATAGCTTTATTTTCTCCTATATCTAGTATTTTACAAATATTTACACAATTATTATATGTGATGATAGAAATATTTATATTTATGTTACCTTTATTCATATTTCATTTTGATATTTTTTTTGGTTGTATTTTTTTTCATTTTGTTTTTAATTTATATTTTAGTGTAAATTATTGTTTTTAATAATAATAAAATATTACAAAATATGAGAGAATTAATTGATGTATTAAATTTAGATTTTATGTTATGAACGAAAAGACAAAAGAGAGAAAAACCAACTTTATATAATAAAATATAGATTAGTACATAAAGAAAACTTTAGAACATTGCTTTAGGGTTTAACGCAGTCTCTCCGTCATGAAATCACAGCAGCAACACGTCTCGGAGGATGGTCCTATTGCACTCAACTCACGAGCTTCAAAGTCAGTCAATATATGGTGGAGAAAACTCAGATGCGATCCCAGTTGATCTCATCTTCGAAATACTCTTGAAATTGCCGACGAAATCTATAGCGAGATGTCGTTGTGTATCGAAGCTATGGTCTTCCATACTTCTCCGTACAGATTTCATGGAGTTATTCTTGACCAGATCTACAACTCCCCCGAAACTCTTGTTCTCCAGCCCAAATAACGACGAGTTGTTCTTCTTCACGGCACCGCAGGTCCAAAATCCAGATCAGAACTCTTCTCTTGTATCCCGGCCTTATCACACGAAGCCCCCCTTTGATTGTTGTTCCCCTCGAATTTGTGTTCCTGTTGGCGGTTTGTTCTGTCTTATATATCAGCGGAACTTAGAGGGAGGGAAGGAAATAGTACCAATGATATGCAAACCTAGCACTGGACGACAAGCCTTACCTTTACCCGCATTGAAGACGACAAGGGTTCAGGTGAAAAGCTTTTTTATTTATGATCCCATTGGTAAACTATTCAAGGTATTATTGTCCATGACCTTGCCACGTCATAGAAACGAAGGGAACTGTAAGGAGTGTCAAATTCTGACATTAGGGACTCAAACACTTTCATGGAGAAAGATTGATTGTTGTATACCCCATCGTCCTATATATCGTGGGATATGCATTGATGGCTGTTTGTATTATCAAGCTTTGGTCGATGATCACCGTTCAGGGGTTTCTACAATAGTTTGCTTTGATGTTAGGTCTGAAACGTTTAGATTTGTGAAGAAAGATATAGCAATGTCTAGTGAATCAACTCTGGTTAACTATGAGGGTAGATTAGGTGCACTTCAGTCAGATAGGGGTAATAAAAGAGTTACTAGCCAAACTAGAAGTCTTGAGTTGTGGGTTCTGGTAGACGCTGAGAAAAATGAATGGTCGTATATGACTTGCCCCCGTTGTGGAAGAATATAGTTCCAAAGGCTGAGTTATGTTTTGTTGGATTGACTAGTACAAATGATATTGTGTTGTCCGAACGCTATCCATTTACCATTTTCAATATTTTCTACTACAATCTCGAGAGGCACACAATCATAAAAGTTGAAATCCAAGGAATGGATGTGTACTGCCATCTTAGAGTTCAAACCTATCTAGACCAGGTGGAGGACGTGAAGCTTATGCAATTGTAACGGATCATCGGCTCTTAGTATTCAGTTTTTTTGGATACTATATTTATTCCTTTTTGCACTAATGGTTCATATATATTCATTGAGGAATGGTTGTTCTAAAGTAAGTTTTAGCCTTGTATACTCAGTTTCTTCATGAATAAAGCCACTTTGTGACCTTTGTATTGATGAGTTATATGTTAGTCATCTATAGATCTCCATCTCTCGTGCGCATGTCCCTTGATATATACATTTAAAATCCATCTCTTGTGGCAGATTCAGCAAGGGGATGATAGATAGTCTTGAAGCTGCAGACTCTTTATATACTACTAATCCAAAACAGAGGATTCTAGAATTTGATATTCTGATGCTAGATGAAAGGTGGAAGAGTTTTTAGATTCAAGATATTTCGATGCCAAAAGTAGGACCTGTGAGTTGCATACTTGCATTTTTTAAAAATACTGTTTTTTATCAAAAGTTGAAAACTTCCCGAGAGATTATCGAGATCGTCATAAAATGAAGTTCTATTTTGTGATGATTCATTTACTAATATAAGAAGCTTCAACGAATAAAAACTAGGTTTGAACCCGCGGTACACCGTGGGATGATTTTTAATTTTATTGTGTTTTTAATATACATTTTTTATTGTTAATCTTTAAGTATTAGTAGAAATAATATAATATATTTTGTGATGTATTGACATATTTTGTATCTCATATAATAAAAATACAATAAAAGAAATAATTAAGTTAAAAATTTTAGTGTTGGTTAGTTCAAACCCGTTATGCTAGACCTGTCGCGCAACTGATTTAAAGATTTTTAGCCCCCACAGAAAATTATCCTACTGTAGTATATATAAAATATATTTATTTTTTTATTGAAATATTTAGACCTGCAGTTGCATCCGTCCAATACAATTTACTTTAATTAATAAGTCTAAATGTGGATACTAATTAACATGCGATCCATCGCGGTACAAAACTTTTTGTTTAAAACATAACTTATGATTTCAATGTTATAATATATTTTAGAAAATAAAAAATGATATATATTTTGCTATTTAATGTCATTTACGTTTTATTTATCTTGAAAACCATTACAATAGAAAAATAACTATATTTTCAAAAGTGGTAACCAATTAAATTTATTAATTATGTAAAATCCTAGTGCTTTGCAAAACAAAAACACAAATTACATGACCCGTTTTTAAAAAAGGGTCTTTTGACATGTTAAAAAAAAATTATCTAAGTACAATATTTTTGGAAACCATATTATTAACTTATTTCAACACTTACAATAATTTTGGTCTAAGAATGAATCATAATACTTGTTATTTAACAATAGTACTTATGTTGTAAAAAAAAAAAAACAATAGTACGTATAATTTAGTTTGTGTATCATAATACTTGTAAGTTTAATTTAAATGCTAATATTTAAATATAGTTTAATTTAGAATTTAAATGGTAAAACAATTAAATATGATCCATCTACAGCCACGACAATTTACGGTGACATTGGTTACATGTTTTTTTTTTTTTCACTGGATTAATATTGACTAAGGATTGAAAGGGTTCCATGGCTTGCAGAAAACCTCGGTCTTGAGAAACCACTATATGTACAATTACCAACAGACTACACCCTATTCTAACCCCCTAAGATACATGTTATAGACTTCTAGTAGTCATGATCTGTCCTTGACACAAAGGATTGAACTGGGGCATGTTATGAGATGACCCGTTTAAGAAGAAGCGGATGTTCACGCCTCGTCACACAGTGTTGTCTTCTCTTCCATTACCTGAATATTTCGTTCGTTTTGCAGAAGCCTGCAACTTCTCAATCACAAGCTGGGCTAAGAACGGAGACACGCATAGCTGCTCTAGTCCACTCTGTGCCTTCTCTTCCTCTACCTGAACCTGCAACATCTCTACCACAAGCTGAGTTAAGAGCAGAGACGCGCAAAGCTACTCTTGTTCACACAATGGTGCCTTCCCATCTTATAATTGAACATTGCATTTTGCAGAAGCCTGCAGTTTCACAGCCACAAACTGAACTGAGAGACCTGGTTGCATTTACTCACGAAACAACTCATGCTCCCGCCGTGAAACCTGAGATCTGTCCTGATTTCACCTCCGTAGACAAACCAGCGATAGTCACAACCAGAAAAGCTTCAGCTCCAAGGAGATCACTGCAAGATTGTAGAGCCATTTCACGTTCATATACTTGAGCATACTTAATTATACAGATAATTAAAAAAACGGGGACTCATATGTTCATATATGTGTCAAAGTTTTAGAGTCGAGATATGGGGGGTGTATTGAACTTGATATTTTAGGAGATTTAGTGAGATTTTAATATTTTAGAATTGTGAGAGATTTGAGTGTAATTTTAGGAGATTTGGTTATTAAATTTGGGATTTTAGGATTTGATGAGATTTGAGTTTTGAGATTTTTGAGATTTGATTATTGAATTTTAGGTGATTTTGATATGTAAAAATAAAATAAAAAGAGCAACTTGGAATGTCATTGATTAATTTACGTAAGCTTCTTTCATACTTTGATTAATTTAAGAAGAAAAATAGACATTGGTCATGTTCTTTTTCCAATCGTTGGTGAAGTAACTGCGACACAAATAAAAGGCCCAAGATGATATGCATTTCGAAAAAATAAAGAGCTGTCACTGTTAACCAAAAAGTGAGGTTCGTAAAAAAATTAATCTAATATGAAGAAACTGCAGCTCTCATGAGATATAAACCGGTTACAATGATGACACTGAACACTATAAATATTCCTCATGAGCATGATGACTACACGATCAAAGAGAAACTCATTTTGCCAATGAGTGTTTAAAGTAGTTGGAAATTAATCAACGATGGTTTGTTTAGCACATCCACAAGAAAATGAAGTTGTTGATCTGTTTTATTCTCTCGTGAAATATTGAATTGTTGACGATATGTAATGCAGCAGCAGCAGAAGAATGAATGTCTCAAGTTGTTACCAACCGTCGCCGACTCGCCGTTGTCGGAAGCTCCGCTGCGGAGGTGGCTGAGACATCTGATTTTGATACATATTGGGTCGGTCTTTTAGTGAAACAGAGCACGCCTTTTCAGGCAGATCCTTCATTGGAGACAATGTTGGTGTTGAATCTTCTTCGGTTATATTGTCGTCGTCTTAATCATCTTCAAGCCGTGACGGTGAAGACTGAGGTGTTTCAAACGGTGTGGTTTGTTTACTTGTAGCTTCGTTTGAGTAAATTGGGTTTGATATGTAGATGAAGTTATCAACAGAAGAAGCCGTGGTTTCTTGAATCAGATCAAGAGAAGCTTGTAAAGATGGTTCATGGTGAAAATGGGTTTTGTTTGGAGTTTGAAGAACGCATGTGCAAAGAGGATTGGATAAAGAATCGATGTTAGATGATGGTGACGGAGAAGGTTCGTTACTTGTGGTAGAGATGGATTGGTTGAGAGTTGTGGTGGTCGTGGCGCCGCCGGCAGTTGAGACCGTAGTAGTGATGGGGAGGCCGAGAGAGTTGTGACGACGCCGGCAGAGTAAGAGAGAGCAGTAGAAAGTTGCACTTATAAAAAAAAAAAATTGCAGTAGATGTTGAACTCCTATTAAAAAGAATATTTTCTTTCAAAATTTCACCATTTAGGGTGGGATTTTGTAAGACATATTTTTTAACTAGAAATATTAGAAAAGTATCCTAAAATCCCATTCTATAGCTTTTTATAAAAAATTGTAATTTTTTGAATAACAGTAGATTTGAGTTGAGATTTATAAATTATTGATTGAATAACAAGAGATTCTAAATGATTTTTATAAATTTCATATTCAATAACATAGGATTTCAAATGATTTTTAAAAATCATCAATTAAATAACAGGAGATTTCAGAATATTCCAAAATCTCTTAAAATATCAAGTTCAATACACCCCCCATGGTGTATTTGTGATGATTTTAATCTATGTGGTGATGAGTATATTTATAGGTGGTTCACGTATTAGTGTTTAGGTTAGAGTGTTTAATGATACACTGTGTGCAAGCACAAAATCTTTGATTCTTTTAATTGAAAATCTTTATTCGAATATTAAGGATTGAGTTTAGGGAAGTTTGATTGAGCGATGATTCAGGTAATTGCTGTGGTGATTTAGTTTTGAAGATTTTCTGGATAAATTTTTGAAAATTTGATTGAGCGATGATTCAGGTAATTGTTGTGGTGATTGAGTTTTGAAGATTTTCTGATAATTTCGATTATGTTTCAAACAAATAATCGGAAGGATTTTTTTTTTTTGGATTTCGTAGAGGCCGAAGATAATGGAGTCGAAGCCCAACAACATACAAACCGGGTTATAAGTGAAAGGACGCGGATCCTTGTTTGAACGGGTCGGGTAATGTCGATTGACAATTTCTGACAAAATTACCCCTTTCAATTTCAATAAACACTCTCCTTCATAACTAATTGAGTGGCAATTTTGGAAATTTTTGGCAATTTTTGAATTTGTACTTCTCTATTATATATATAGAGATGTTATATGAGAAATCCATATCATCTATAAAAAAATGAAAATTCAAAAACATTTTTTGGATTATATTTCAAAATTAAAAATTACTCAAACCGGGTAATTGAAATATCTCATTCATATGAAGAAAAGCAAAACATAAACCGGTAGAGTTTCGGCTACCGGTACGGTTCTTGATTTAAATTTTGTTTTATCCAATTGTTGTCTCATTAATAATAGGGAATTTTGCATATACACCCACTTTTCTACAAAGTAATATCACCTACACCCACTTTCAGCTATTGCTATACTTTTTATATGTTTATTAACTATGCTATCCTCTAGCTTAAACTTTATTAACAACAATACATCTAAGATCTTTCTTTCTTCCTCTATTATCTCCATATCTCTAATATTTTCTCTCTCCTTTGCTCACTGTATCAAAACACCAATAGCCTGTAACTTCTTCTCCTTCCATGGCTTCTCTAATTGTCTCTATCTCTTTCTTTCTCTCATTATCAAAATCAACCCTTTCTTCTCCATCCTCTTGTCTCTCTTTTATCTCATACACTTTCATTTTTCAATCATCTTATCCATCCTCTCTTTATCTCTCATCTTCAAACTATAATTAGATTGATGTTTGATTTGAACAATAAGTGAATGATGCTTTCAGATGTAGAAAAGTTTAATTTTGGATTTTAGGTGTTTTTTGGATGTAATTTGGTGGGAGTTAGAGAATTTGCAATTTGGGTTGCTGATTCAGTTATGATTTGTGAAATTAATCTTTTAAAAGAGGAATACTTTCCTCAGGTTAGACTATCAAACTTTGTTTAATAGTAAAACCATATTACCGAATCCATGATACGCAATCCATGTGGTCATAGTTTGGGATTTAGAGTTTAAATGTTTAGGATTTAGGGTTTAAATGCATAGGCCAATAATTTCCTTTTAATTTGAATACATTGATCATATATATCCATGTGGTCATAGTTTGGTGTATACGCTTGGATGTTCATAAAAAAAAAAAAACAAAAATGTTTTAATGTAAACAATAGTAAAACCATATTACCAAATCCATGAAAACACGGCGGCGGCACGACTCTGAGTCTGATGATGCTCTAACCATTTCCCGGCGCCATACACAACCAGAGCCGATCCCAGTTGATCTCATTTTTGATATCCTCTTGAAACTGCCGACAAAATCTATAGCGAGATGTCGCTGCGTATCGAAGCTCTGGCCTCCATACTCCTCCGTCCAGATTTCACAGAGCTGTACTTGACCAGATCTTCAACTCGCCCACAACTTTTGTTCGCCTGCGAAAAAGAAAATGAGCTGTTCTTCTTCACGGCACCGCAATTCCAAAATCCAAATGAGTACTCCTCTCTTGTGTCCGCGAGTTATCAGATGAAGACTCCCTTTCAACGTTTTTGTAATCTCATATATAATAATTTTACTACTTGTCCAACTAATCTTATAATGTAAACCTTGGTTTCAAAGTTAGTAACTCACTAGATTGTGACACGTGTCAATTTTAAAGATTAGAGATTTTATCATGTGTTAAACAAAAACTTTTTTTAACAAATTTTAAAATTAAAAAGATAATTATAAGAAATTAAACATTTAAACAATTTTAATAAATATAAAAATATAGCTCTTATATGTATATAAAAAGATAATACTAATTCTATAACAAAAAAGAATTCAGAAAACTATAAAATTAATATTACTATAATACCATAATTAAATAAATTATACCGTCAATTATTTATCCTAAAAAAAAGGATCGTAGATACATACCTTCATATAAACAAATAAATTGTCTCATAACAAAATAGTTTCTTCAAATAGGCCATATTGAACTTCTTTTTGTGTGAATAAGAGCAGAGTAGTTACTTTTCTTTTTTGTGTTTCTTATATTCTAGCATCTTTATCTCCTTGATATGCGTTTAAAAAAGCTATCTCGTGTGGCACATTCAGCAAGGGGATGGATGATAGATAGTCTTGTTATTTGCAGAATCTTTAATAAATACTAATCCAAAACAGAGATTTCTTAAACTTGATATTCTGATGCTAGATCAAGGTGGAAGAGTTAAGAACAAGAATATTGCTTTTTCAGTTAAAGGTTGCTGCTTGACCTTGGCAAAAGGATGGTTGTGAAACCCTTGTTGCAGAGCTAGTTTTGTACTATTTCGATTGAATCAAGTAGAACCTGCGTTTTATTATCCCAGAGAACACAGTGTCTTACCAAATAGAATGGTTTTGGCTGGTTTTGTGTAGTGTATCTTTCTACTGGTTTTGTGTAGTGTATCTCCTTTTGGCTGGCTTATTTGGATAACTATTTTGTAATTTTCTCTCAGTTTCTATGGATATGTTTTCTATACTTATAGAATTTGTTCAGTACACTCGGGAGCAATTTGAGTTGTCCTAATTAAAGCCTAAACTTTAGGTTTTTAAACATGAATTGGGTGATCGTCTAACTTGATTTCTGACTGTAGCCTCTAAATTTAAGTGGCTTTTTTACAAATTGTATAAAACTCTGTGTGCATACAAACAGTATACTGGAAAGGCCAAGTAATCATACATATCAGCTCACAAAAAAAAAAAAAGTGTTTACATCACATATTACACATGAATCATGCACAAAGATTAGCATCTAGAAATGTGAATTAATGTTTTTGTTGATCAAATTACCTCCTTAAACCAAAATCTTGATCCTTTTATAATCCACTACATTAGGCCCGCGTATTAACGCGGATATAAGGAAAATATGTGAAATTTTAAGTTATATTCCAAATATTAATTTTATTTCTTTTGATTTTTTTAAAACTGGATTTATAGTTCACACACTCCATCTTGCAATACAATTTCTCTATATATTACATCAGAATAAAATTAGATTATCCATTCAATCCCAATGAGTAACTTTCAATATTTTCATATCAAAAAAATATGTGCATTGTATCAAATTTACATCTTACTTAATACTAAAAACAACTAAAAATTAATAAAACATAATTCTCAAAGAAAAAACTGAAAATTAATATTATCTCATATTTGAAAAAGTAACAATATCTTAAATATATGTTTTTCATATTTTGGAATCTCATATGTAATAATTTTACTACTTGTCCAACTAATCTTATTATATAAACCTTGTTTTTCAAAGTTAGTAACTCACCAGATCATGACAAGTGTCAATTTTAAAGATTAGAGATTTTATCATGTGTTATACAAAAACTCTTTTTTTAACAAATTTTAAAATTAAAAAGATAATTATAAGAAATTAAACATTTAAACAATTTTAATAAATATAAAAATATTGCTCTTATATGTATATAAAAGATAATACTAATTCTATAACAAAAAAGAATTCAGAAAACTATAAAATTAAAATTACTATAATACCATAAATAAATTATACCGTCAATTATTTATCCTAAAAAAAAGGATCGTAGATACTTACCTTCATATGAACAAATAAATTGTCTCATAACAAAATAGTTTCTTCAAATACACCTAGCCCTGGATATTTGGGTACCCCTTCGGGTTCCGATCGGGTATTTCGGATTTTCGGGTATTTCGGTAAAAGGGTCCTAGACCCATTCGGGTATTTCTAGTATTCGGATCGGATTTCGGATAAACACCCATCGGATTCGGATCGGGTTCGGGTACCGTTCAATACCCGAAATATACTTCAGATTTGGGTACCCGTTCAATATCCGAATTCAAATCTCTCCAACTCTGATATTAAAGGTGAAGAAAATGTATGACATACATGTTTCTAGTGGAAAATATTCTATTTGTTTTGCATTTCTTCTTCTTTGTGTTTTTTTAATATGTAAAAATAATATTTTGGTATCTAGAGTTCATGAGTATGGAATAAAAAAATGCAATTAAGTCTCTACATATTAAGTAAAATTTCTCATATCAAAATTTCTTTTTAAAAAATGAAAGTTGTACATAGTAATATATAAATAGTGGAAGTTTGAGAATTAGTTAAAGATATTAAAGTGGCAAAATGGTTACAGTGCACTCACTTAATGCTTTAGGTCATCGGTTTGAATCCTACAATTGACTATTTTGCACTATGTTTATACATGTTCGGGTTAATTCGGGTACCCGTTCGGATATCGGAAAATATCCGATCGGGTTTGGGTACCCGGTTTCAATAAATCCTAAACCCATTCAGATATTTTAAAATTTTGGATGCGGGTTCGGATCGGGTTCAGGTCGGATTTTCGGGTTCGGGTATTTTGCCCAGGGCTAAATACACCATATTGAACTTCGTTATATTATTAAAACTTTTTTTTATAAAAAATAATTTCGTATAAAGTTGTCTCATTTTTATGAGGATATTTCATATTGTAAAGTAAAGCTATGTGACAATTTTATAAACTATATGATATTTTCTCTTTTTTTTTGGTCAAAATTTAACTACGAGACCAAACTTTTCTTTGAAAAATCATATATATACGCAATTTAGAGCATATATTTGTATATTATGCATATATTCTTTTTTTTTCTTGCGATTAGTAAACTTAACTTTAAATTCATCTTCTATTTCTAATTTTCAGGCATAAAATTTTTGAGGAAAAATAATAACCGATTATGAACTTTCAATTAATTTATGATAATGTTAGTATAGTTGTTTAGAAAAAGATAATGTTAGTATAGTTTTATCGGTTATTATTTTTCCTCAAAAATTTTATGCCGGATAGACTTTTGTCCACGTTGGGTGTTACATCAACATGAGGGGGTAATAGCATAGGAAATATGTAAATATTTTATAAACCTAGATATTACTAGTATTCGGTTCTATCACGTTTATGAAACTTGTATGTGTATAAATACTTCTTCTACCCTGTGGAATAAAACAACTTGAACATTCTATTCTATTGTATTTCAAACTTTTTTTTTTAATACTCAGACGAGTCTAGGGTTTCCTCTCCACCAATGTTATCGCGGCGGCTAAGCGTCTCAGACGATCGTCTAACCATTTCTCGACGCAACACTCGATCGATAACTTTAGTAAATGGAAGAGGAAACTCATTGCCAATCCCAATTGACCTTGTTATGGAGATATTCTCGTGGTTGCCGGCAAAATCTATAGCTAGATGTCGTTGCGTGTCGAAGCTCTGGAACGCCGTACTACGCCGCCCAGATTTCACGGAGTTGTACTTGACAAGATCTTTTTCTCGCCCTTAGAAAACGAGGACGGGTTCATCTTCTTCTCCTCACCTCATCCTCAAAATCCTGTTGAGGAGAACTCGTCGTTGTTTGCTGTAGCCGCCAATCGTTTAACCGATTCCCTCAGATTATGTGAAATCGTTGGTATTAGTAACGGCTTCGTCTTTCTTTGAGGTAACATGATCTTAGAGGGAAGGAAAAAGCGAGTGTCGGTGTCGTTGCTATTTAACCCCAGCACCGGTCAATCGTTACCTTTACCGCGGTTGAAGACGAAGAGCAACATGATTACTTTTATGTGGTATGATCCGGTTATGAAACAGTTAAAGGTATTGTTAGATGAAGGATGTGGAGATTATGATAAGTATCAAATTCTGACACTCGAAATTGGAAAACCATTGTGGAGAATGGTCGAATGTTGTATACCTCATTTACCCGTAACTGGAGGGATATGCATCAATTGTGTTTTCTACTATCTAGGTTCGGCCGACAGGTCTTCTGATGAATCGATGCTAGTTTGTTTTGATTTTAGTTCTGAGAAGTTCAGCTTTCTGAACCTCAGTGGACCGATGGAAGATGCAACAACTCTTATGAATTACAACGGCAAATTAGGTTTGCGTATGTCTGACTATTTTTTTTTTTTTTTTTTGACAACAATAGAATCAGCTCAAAAGAGCCAATTTGGAGGAAAAGAGTTCACAAACAAAACATGTTGCGGTGACAGTTGCGCTTGGCGTGCCAGAGAATCCGCTTTGACATTCGCATTACGGGGAACCAGAGATAGAGGGAAGGAAGAGAACTCCGCTTGATCTATCTTGATGTCGTCGAGGTAGGGTGTGAAAGCCGGCCATTCATGAGGAGAAGACACCATCTTCACCAAATCAGAACAGTCCGTATAAAAAACCACGTCCCGGTAATCATGTCCAATCATGCAACGCATAGCCCAAATGAGAGCTTCTACTTCAGCAAGGAGTGGAGACAAATGATGAGGACATCAATAGTAAACTTCCGGAAGAACCCGTTCTGCCATTTCCCGAAGAACCCGTTCTACCATTTCCTGAAGAACCCGTTCTACCATTTCCTGAAGAACCCGTTCTGCCAACAATGATACACAAACCTATGACAAGGCTGGGAGCAAGAACCTTAAGGGAAAAATTCAACAAGTCCATTGCAAGTCTGATTACTCTCATTGAACTAGAAGATTCCAAAGAAAAGACTCCACAAGCATCATTTTTGCCAGTTCTACAAGGAATTAAAGAACCCGTTCTTTTCATCATTTTCGAAGCAATCAATGAAGGGTTGGAGCGTGCATGAGAGCTATTATCAAGGTAAGTGTTTGAATTCAAATAATAAATGGTCATTCTTTTCTTGTTTGCAGGAATCGACCGTTGGGTCTTTATGAGTCTTTTATTTATTTAAGTCCTAAAATCGAGTCTGTTGTTTTTGCAAGTTTAGTCCTTTTATTTGTAATAAATTTTGACCTAGAAGGTCCCCTGCTGCTGGACCATTATATAAGGTCTCTTCTCAGCATTGTAACCTTTCAAGTTTAATGAAATAAAATGAGAGTTTTCTTAGGTTATCTTCTGAGATAGAAGCAACCACCCTTTTCTCCTTCTTCTTGTGTGTGAATCCTTGAAGACTCAGATTTGACTTATCATAGATCTTTTCACAGATCTGTGTGGCGTCCCTCAATCCACCCATCTATCCTTTCATCTTCCACTGCTACCGAATAGACAGAACAGTGTTTTCAACCATTTGTCTATTCTCCATCTCTTCACTGCGTTCCATCTATCATCCACCGAATAGGCAGAACAGTGTTATCAACTATTTGCCTATTTCCATCTATCCTCGTGGGTTCCCTCATCTGGGTTCCTATATCATCTCGTATCAGAGCTAAACGCTCCAAATCAGGTTTTATCTATCCTTTTGTTTCAGTTTGCTTTCCTTTGTTTGTTTCATTTTGTGTCTGTTTCAGTTCATTTTGTTTCAGTTCGTTTTTCACTTTTAGATCTGTTATTTTCGAGTGTCTTTGTTCTATTTTGACTGGTCATCTTCTTAAAAAAAAAAAAAAATTCGTTCAGATCTATTCAGATCTGTTTATTAGATCTGTTAGTTTTTGGACCTTTCGACTTCCTGTGCACTTGATCTCTTTTTCTTACTCTTACAGAAACGATTTGAACTATGGGAGAACAAGGAGGAGAAGTGAACATGGCTGAGATGCTTGCAGCTATTCAAACCCAACTCCAAACGCTTTGTGATCGCATGACACGAATTAAACAACCCCCACCTGCACCAAGAGCACCAGTTCGTAACTTGCCAAGAGGAAACCATGAGGTTGATAATGGAGATCAGTCTGATTCAGAGAAGAATATCAAGATCTTAATCAACACCAAAGGCCAAGGAGACACTACCAACAAGGTAGAGGACGCGATGAGGGCAACATAAGAGTAGGAGGCTATGATCTTAAGCTCAATCCGCCGACATTTGCTGGAAAGGTTAATCCTGAAGCTTACATTGACTGGGAAAGACGTATGGAGCATATCTTTGGCTACTACAACTATTCTGAACAGAGAAAGGTATCCCTAGCTGCTGCTCAACTTACCGACAATGCCTTAGCTTGGTGGGATAGAGATGTATCTGAGAGGAGGAGGCACAGACATATACCAATCACTACTTGGGATGATATGAGGTTTCAGCTAAAAAAGAGATATGTCCCAGCTTATTACCACTGGGAGCTACAAAAGAAGTTCTGCAAGCTCTCACAAGGAAGCAAATCTGTTGAGGAATACTTTGAAGAGTTTGAATCTCTTAAAAACATATTGGAGGTAGAAGAGTCTGAGGAGAACTTGATGGCACAGTTTCTAGATGGTCTTCATGATCGGATTGCTAGAAAGGTGGAAAGATAAACATATCATGATCTTGAAGAGTTGTTGCATCTAGCAGTCCAAGCTGAACAACACATCAAAAGGAAGGCAGCTTCTACTAACCGCAGTAAGACTCCATGGACACCACCACCTCAAAAACCTTTAGACAAGGGAAAATCTCTTGATGTGGACCAGAGATTTAAAAGAGCTGCACCTGAGGCATCAAAAGTAACCAAACCAGAGCAAGGTAAGCCTACTAACCAAAGAGCTCGTGATATTACTTGTTTTAAATGTCAGGGAAAAGGACACTATGCAAGGGACTGCCCAAACCAGCGAGTAATGATCCTTAAAGCCAATGGAGAGTATGAATCAAAAGATGAGGAAGAAGAACGTGTTGAATCTGAGGAGGATATTGTGGACTATCCAGAGATGGGAGAGCTTCTAGTCATAAGGAGGGCTCTTAGCACTCTTTTTGATCCTGAAACAATTCAAAGAGAAAATATCTTCCACTCTCGCTGGTCAATAAACTCTAAGGTATGTAGCTTAATCATTGATGTGGTTCATGTACTAATGTAGCCAGCAAGTATTTGGTTGATAAGCTAGGTCTCCAAAAGACAAAGCATCCCCATCCATATCGACTTAAGTGGCTCAATGATGAGGCTGAACTAAGGATCTCCGAGCAAGTCACCATACCATTTACCATAGGCAAATATTCAGATCAAGTTGTGTGTGATGTGGTTCCTATGCAAGCTGGACACCTTCTTCTAGGACGGCCATGGCAATTTGATAAGGAGACTTTACACAATGGCCAAACCAACTACTACACCTTCTCACACAACAACAAGAAGCATACTCTAGCTCCACTCACCCCTCAAGAAGTGCATGAAATGCAACAAACAATGTCAAAGGGAGCTAAGGGCATCTCCAACCCATCTCTATATTTGCTTTTTAACTCTATTTTAGAGTAAAATCTACTCCAACCCATCTCTATTTCTACCTCTATAATAGAGATCTCTATTTTTTCCTCTTTTTTTTTTTTTTTGTCAACCTCACATTAAGCTAAAATAAAACTCCTCGATTGGTTACCCAATCTGGAGGGAAATTGTTTACAAAAGATGTTTCTGATAAAAGCACTCTAGAAGATCGAGCTAAGCAATCAGCCTTCATATTGGACGTCCTGGGGATCTTGATCAGGGAAAAGGGGGGCAAGGAAGCACTAAGCATCTGGAACTCCTCAAGAAGCGTTGAGAAAATCGGCCACTCCTCCGGAGCTTGCACCATCGCTAATAACTCTATAGAATCCGTCTCGAATCTTCGGCAATCAATTCCTCTAGAACGAATACACTCCATCGCCCATAATAAAGCTTCTAGCTCTGAATGAAGTGGGGAAACACTGCGACGTTGACACCTGGCACCCATTACCAAGGTCAGATGTTCACTATCACCACACCACCATCCTAACCCTGAATGATGTTCTGTGGCTTTCCACGAGCCATCAACCTGACAATAAATTGATAGCTCTAGCGTACTCGAGGACTCTTTTAAAACGGGTCCCGCCCTTACGGCTACCTGGGCTTCCTCCCACCATAATAGATCACGTAAAGCCTGATCGATAATATCAGTTGGCTCTGATTGTAACCCTTGAAAGACTTTATTATTCCTATCCTTCCATAAGAACCAGACCAGCCATGGAATCGAACTATGTGTAACGCCTGAAGCCAAATGGGCTAAACCTTTTCCATATATAAAATCTAAATTGGAATAGATTGAACCAAGAGGGAACTTGTCCATATTAGATCCAGCAAAAATCCTCTCCCAAACCCGACGAGAATGAAGGCATTGAAATAAGGTATGATTAATCGACTCTTCCTCCATTTCACATCTCTTGCATACCGTATCACAATTAACTCCCCGGGAGGCTAACCGCACCATCACCGGAAGAGAACCCGATGCGATCTGCCAAAAGAAATGTTTTATTTTAGGTGGAACCGGGAGGTCCCAAGCCTTAGCCTTCAGAGCATTAAAATTGGGACCATACTCAATTTCAGCTTTCATATCTTGGGCTACCTTATACCCTGATTTAACCGAATACCGACCAGAATGTGAATAATGCCACACCAAACGATCAGGTCTATAAGATTTGCTAATAGGCAAACTAAGAATAGTTTGAATATCCTCCGGATCCATATATTCTTGTAATATAGGGAGGTACCAATCTTTAGTCTGTGGGTTAATCAAATGATTTACCATTAAATTTGGATGAAGGTGCCGTCCCCTACCATTTGCAGGTCGAGGATGCTGGTCCGGGATCCACGGATCACGCCAGACCGAAATGTTAATACCCGAGCCAACCGACCATCGGGCTCCTTTCTCCACTAGGGATTTAGTTGAGAAAATGCTTCTCCACCCAAATGAGGGAGAGTATGGTTTTGTAGCCATTAACGGATGTTTGTTCCTGAAATATCGACCCCTAAAAACTTGAGCAAATAAAGAATTCGGAAACTGTATTAAACGCCAATACTGTTTAGCCAATAACGCATCATTAAAAGTTTCCAAATCTCGAAATCCCAAACCTCCCTCTGATTTATCCTTACAAATTTTATCCCAAGCCACCCAGTGGAGCCCCCGATCTTTCCCTTCAGAACTCCACCAGAAATTTGAAATTGCACTCGTCAATTTAGATGTTAAACCTTGAGGAAGTTTGAAACATGACATTACATGCGTGGGCAGGGCCAAAGCAACCGACTTTATTAAAACCTCCTTCCCACCCTTAGATAAAAATTTTGCATTCCAGCCATTTACCCGTCATTCAACCGATCGCGAACGTAACCGAAAACTTGAGCTTTCGATCCTCCAAGACTCTCAGGGATCCCCAAATAGGAGCCCAAACCCCCCTCCTTGGAAATGCCAATGACGGACTTAACCTTTTCCTTGACCTCTGAAGGCACTTTTTTACCGAACATAATAGAGGATTTATCCAGGTTTACCTCTTGGCCTGACGCTTTACCATAGTTACCAATGATATCCATCACCGTTGAACATTGTTCCTCATCTGCTTTACAAAAAAATAAACTATCATCCGCAAACAACAGATGAGAAATAGGAGGAGAATCTCGGGCAATCTTGACGCCCGATATTTTTTCCTCCCTCTCTGCCTTTTTTATATTAGCTATCAACACCTCTGTACAAAGAATAAACAGATAAGGGGATAAAGGATCCCCCTGTCGCAGTCCCCGTTTTGGCAGTATGGAGCCGCGTGGTTGACCATTAAGCAACACTTGATAGGAAACCGAACTCACACACCACATTATCCAAGAAATCCATCTGGAATCGAAGCCTAGCTTCAATAAAACCGCCTTTAAAAAGTCCCATTCAACTCGGTCATAGGCCTTGCTCATATCCGTTTTGAAAGCCAAAAATTCCGAACTACACATCCTATTGGTCTGTAAACCATGGAACATCTCTTGTGCCACCAGAATATTATCTGTAATTAACCGTCCAGAAACAAAGGCCGATTGTGTTTCAGAAATAATCGAGGGCAAAATCTTTTTTAACCGGAAGCAAAGAATCTTCGATATGATTTTATAACTCACATTACACAAACTAATAGGCCTGAACTCTGCCATTCTTTTAGGCACTTCAACCTTTGGGATCAGACAAATATTAGTTTCATTAATTCTTGGATCAAACTGTCCAGTCCGAAAGAAATCTCTGACTAGAACAATCAGATCCCCTTTAAGGCTCGCCCAAAACCTCTGAAAGAAAAGTGCGGTCATCCCATCCGGTCACAGGGTTTTCTCCGGGTGCATCGCAAATAAAGCCTTACGAACTTCCATCTCCGATATATCCTTAGTTAGCTCCCTATTCATACGCTCAGTAACAAAAGGATTGACCGCTTGTACCATCTCTGAAATAATCTGAAATAATCTGACGCAATCCTCTCCATACCCTCAGTCGATTCAACCCAAACATCCTCTGAATCAAACAGCCCCACAATCTTATTCCTAGCTCTCCTCTGTTTAGTAGAAGCATGAAAGAAACTCGTATTCTTATCCCCAACCCGCAACCAAAATTTCCTGCTTTTCTGTTGCCAATACAATTCCTCATCGTGGTAGGCATCCTTTAGCTTCTTCTCAATAATACGGATTTCCGCTTGCGAAATAGCATCATCTTTTTTAGCATCCTCTAAAGCCGTCTTTAGGGAAGATATAAGAGTGTTACTATTCGGAACATTCTGCTTCCTCCACCATGAAATAGAATTCCTACAGTTTTTAATTTTATCTACAAACACCGGTGTTCTGAAATTTCTAGTACGATTCCACCCCGATTCCACGGCTCCGGAAAACCCCTCTTTCCCCATCCACCACTTATCAAAACAGAATTGACGAAACCGCCGAACCCCAGATTTCGCACAAGAGGCTAATATAGGACGATGATCCGAACCTATCATTTCCAGATAATCTACTCGCGAACAAGGGAACAGCGCATGCCAATCTTCATTCCCTAGAGCGCGATCCAACCTACAACGGACCACCTGGTTATTGCAACGATTACCTCGCCAAGAAAGAAAATCCCCATAACACGGGAATTCTAACATTCCACACTCTCGAATCATCGAAATAAATGGAAGGAAGGAAGAAACCGATCTTAACGCACCTCCCGATTTTTCATGATTACCAATTAATTCATTAAAATCACCTATCATAAACCAAGGATTCTGCCGAACAGCACCAATTTCTATTAATTTGTCCCAAACCACCTGTCTACACCCCGGCACAAGATCACCATAAACGAAAGAAATAAAAAAGATTTGAGACCCTAAAAAAGCTTGAACATCTATTAACCGGTCACAAGCAGAAATAACTTCAAGTTTTATATTATTGTTATAGAAAATAGCCAAACCACCGCTAGACTCACAGGGTTCGACCGTATACAAATGATGATAACGGAAATTATTCTGAAACTTTTTTAAATAAGAAAAACATCATTTTGTTTCTGATAAAAATAAAATATCCGGTTTATTCTGCTTCCATAAATCCTTCAGATAGTTCTCTGTTAGATCTGCACCAATGCCCTGACAGTTCCAACTCAAGATCTTCACGTTTGAGCCGGTGGTTTCGGGAGAGCCACCATCCCTTTCTTCTGCTTGCGGGTTCCTCCTCCCTTGCTGCCACCCTCTGACTTTTGTTGAGTTGACCGGACAGTACCTGTATTCTTACCAGCGTCACCTGCAGATTTCAATAACAGAGCTTTAGCTAATAGCCGTTTACCCGGCGAAGCAATAGCTACAACATGTCTTTTATTCCCCCTAGCACCACTATAACCAGAAAAACTACCTTTCTTAGCCTTAATGACCTCAGTATTTCCCAACTTAAAAGATTTCATAGCCTTATTAACCTGCCCCAAATCATCAACTAGATAAGAAGAGTTAGAGATAGTACCTTGTGGAGCAACGTTCTCGGGATCTGACATACCCTTCTCCTGATCCGACTGAGCACCATCGTCATCAACACCAGTATCCTCTTCATGTTCCGAAGCCTCACCCTCATGATATTCCCCATCTTCGAGTAAGTCATCGGAACTCACTGAAAACCCAGCCTCATTGTCTCCACCATTCGTTCCCTTAACTTCCTCCATTAGAGAATCCTCATCCCGATCCACCAAATCATTAACTGAAGGGATAACCGGCTCATGAACAGCAGTAGCCTGCAAATCAAGCTTCTGCTTCGCCTGATACAAAAGTTTTGGCCAGGCAGGCCCATTCCCCTTTCTAGTAGGTTGCGAACGGGACTGTTGAACCAGAAAAGTACCAGCACCCTCCCTAGACTCTGCATTTCTCCCATGACTCCTCTGAATCCAAAATCCCCCTGATTCTTTGCTTGAAATCTAAGCCCATTCTTTGAGCTTTCACCATTACGCCCCAGCTGATGATCTCTGTCACGGTAAGACTCTGAATTAAAATCCAGAGAACGTTTAGCAAACTTCCTTGGCTTCTCCCAACCACCCTCAAAATGTTGAACCTTCGGTTTGAGCAAGGGTTGATTCCACGAACCTCCCCTCCTATCATCGACTTCCCCCTGACCCCGACCCCCTTCACTTTTACTTACCTCTGGACATACCTTAGCATCATGAGTTAACCTCAAGCAATGGCTACAGTAGCCAAGCAACTTCTCATACTCTAACGAGGCCACCACCTCATCACCAGTATTAAAAGGGACCAGTAGATGAAAAATGAGAGGATTAAACCCATTGATCGTGACAAGTAAACTACCAGATTCCTCATCTACCTCTCGAAGGATCCCAACCTTCTTCCTAATTGCCTGAAGGGTTGCAACCTCCCAAAAATGCATTGGTATCCCCGAGACTTTAACCCAAAAAGTAATGGCTGAAGGATAAGTATCAGAAATAATAGGCTCCCAACGAACCAACGACAACATCCAGTTATCAAAGTGATAAGGACCATTCCTTAGCACTCCTTGGAGATCATCCTCTGTCTCAAAATTGAACTGGAAAGTGTCCCGACCCAAGTCAGCACCTTCAACCCTCTCCTCGAGCTTCCAGATCTTTGGCAAATTCGCGACCAGGGATTCCATTCGCTGGACCGTTGGATTCATCAATCTCCCAATGAGAGTGAGAGAAAATTGTTGGATACGATGTGCCATAACGGAATCTGAAATCTTGACCGTTTCTGTTCGAACCAAGGCAGCTTTACCTTTGTTGAGATTCAGTTGAGCCATGTTAACCCTGCCAATAACCGAAACACGATGAAACCCTTGAGACAGAAAAGAATAACTCAAAGAGAACAACGTAAAAACAAAAGACTCTCGAGAGGAAAATGCTTCTCCGAGATTGAATGAAAAAAGCGAGATGAGGAACCATGACACCATCAGGAACCAAATAAATACCCATAACACAGAAAGAAAGAGCACAATCTCCATTAATCCACAAACCCGTAAACCAGCTGTAGAATCCCTAAACAAAAGTCTAAGGAATATTTGCTTACCCGATAGAACCTGAACCCAAATCTCCCACTTTCCTTTTTCACACCCAAATCCCCTAACACATCCATAGACAAGTCTCGAGGAATCCAAAACCGTATCCCAGCAAAACGGATTTATCGCTATCAGTATGAACAGCCAATCCTCTGACCCGAATCCCTGAGAGACAAAATCCCTCACTCCCCAAGTTCCAGCTAACTGACCCATCGACAAAATCTGAAACGAAATCTCCCTCTTTCCATTTCCACACCCGAATCCTCCATCATAACCATCAACGGAGCCCACCATAACCATAACCAAATCCAACCAAATCGGATCCGTCATCTTATGTGATAACAGCCAATGATCCGATCCATATCCCTGAAGAGCGAGATCCCTCCCTCCCCAAATCCCATGAATATCTTCCACCCAATCCCGATATATCACCATTAAAGACGCTAAAGATCGCCTCTCCCCATCAAGCCGCTCCCGAAATCCAAAAGGAAACCCCAAAAATCCATCTCGATACCCGCCGCCGTGAACCATTCAGCTCTAAAACCTAATCGCATACGCCATCGCCAAAAGTTTTTTGTCTACGGTTCCTCTATTTTTTCCTCTATATATAGAGGAACTCTATTTTTTCCTCTATAATAGAGTTGAACTTTTTTATTTATAAAATGGTCCTTGAACTTTTAACACTTTTATATTTATGATCAAAATAAATAAATTATATATTTAATGGTCCTTAAACTTTTAACACTTTTATTATTTTATATGATGCAATGTATTTCTTTTAATAAATTTGATATTTAAATAATATTTATGAATGTTAAAAATTTAAATAATATCATAATTTTATGAAAGTTTCATAAATACTAAAATAAATGGGTTAGCTTGCAACTTTTATACGTAAAAGATATTAATAATAAAATTAAAAAGGAATCTCCATGGAATATTCTTTTTTAGAGGAAAAAATAGAGGTATCCATTGGAGCAAAAGTCACTTCTATTAGAGAGTTCCTCTATTTTAGAGGTAAAAATAGGGAAAACCATTGGAGATTGTCTAAGTCAAACAAAACCAATCTTTACATAACACCTTCTACTGTTTTGAAATCAATTAATTCACAGGACAAGGTGCTACTAATGATCTTTAAGGAAGGTTTGTTTTCAGGTCAAGAGGAGAAAGACTTACCACCATAAGTGCTTGAATTACTAGGAAGGTTTAAAGAGGTCTTTCCTGAGGAGATACCACCTGGACTACCGCCTATAAGAGGAATCGAACATCAAATTGATCTAGTTCCCGGAGCACCATTGCCTAACAGACCAGCCTACCACGTAAACCCTGAAGAAGCAAAGGAGCTGGAAAAGCAAGTTCGTGATCTAATGTCAAAGGGCTACATTCGTGAAAGCCTAAGCCCTTGTGCTGTACCGGTTCTTCTAGTGCCTAAGAAAAATGGAACTTGGAGAATGTGTGTAGACTGCAGAGCAATCAACAACATCACTGTCAAATATAGACATCCCATTCCCAGGCTTGATGACATGCTAGATGAGCTTAATGGAGCTACTGTCTTTTCTAAAATTGATCTAAGGAGTGGTTATCATCAAGTCAGAATGAAAGAAGGTGATGAATGGAAAACGGCTTTCAAGACAAAACAAGGATTATATGAGTGGTTAGTCATGCCATTTGGACTCGCCAATGCCCCAAGCACCTTCATGAGGTTAATGAACCAGGTCCTAAGGGAGTACATCTGTAAGTTTGTCGTTGTTTATTTTGATGATATCTTGATTTATAGCACAAGTCTTGCAGATCACATAAAGCATCTTGAAATGGTGATAAAAGCGCTTAAGGCTGAACATCTCTATGCTAATCTTAAGAAATGCACGTTTTGCACTGATCAAGTTGTGTTTCTAGGATTTGTTGTGAGTTCTCAGGGACTAAAGGTCGATGAGGAAAAGATCAAGGCTATACAAAACTGGCCAAATCCAACAACCATTGGACATGTTAGGAGCTTCCATGGGCTGGCTAGCTTCTATAGGAGATTTGTGAAGGATTTTAGTACCATTGCTGCACCCTTGACATCAGTGATTAAAAAGAATGTGGAATTCAAATGGGGTCAAGCAAAAGAGGATGCATTCAAACTGCTCAAAGACAGCCTAACAAATGCACCTGTTTTGGTACTTCCTAACTTTGATAAAATGTTTGAAATTGAATGTGATGCTTCTGGTACAGGAATAGGTGTTGTTCTAACTCAAGGAGAAAAACCAGTAGCATACTTCAGTGAGAAACTCAGTGGAGCTGCACTTAATTATCCAACATATGATAAAGAACTCTACGCTTTGGTAAGATCTCTAGAAACTTGGCAACATTATTTGTTATCCAAAGAGTTTGTTATTCATACAGATCATGAGACACTCAAGCACCTAAGAGGACAAACTACACTTAAGAAGAGACATGCAAGGTGGCTTGAATTTGTGGAGACATTTCCATATGCGATTAAGTACAAGAAGGGCAAAGAGAACATTGTAGCTGATGCTTTATCAAGGAGACATGCTTTGATCACTACAATGGAGGCTAAAGTCATGGGATTTGATCATATCAAAGGTTTATATGAGGAGGATCCAGATTTCAAAGAAGCCTTTAAGGAAACAAGCAAATCCGCTTATGGGTCATACTACCAACATGATGGATTTCTCTTCAAGGACAAAAGACTGTGCATTCCTCAAGGATCCATGAGAGAGCTGCTAATAGGAGAAGCACATAGAGGAGGACTTATGGAACATTTCTTTTGGCCGCATTTGAAAAGAGATGTGGAAAGGTTCTGCGCAAAGTGCATCACTTGCTTGAAAGCAAAATCCAGGTCACATACTTATGGTTTATATATGCCTTTGCCTATTCCTAACCTACCATGGGTAGATATTTCTATGGATTTTGTTTTAGGGCTACCTAAGATCAACAACCAAGATTCTATCTTTGTTGTGGTGGACCGGTTCTCTAAAATGGCGCATTTCATTCCATGTAACAAGACAAATGATGCTACTCAAACTGCTGAAATCTTTTTCAAAGAAGTTGTGTGTTTACATGGAATCCCAAGGACCATTGTTCCAGATCGAGACACCAAATTTCTCAGCCACTTTTGGAAGACTTTGTGGAAAAAGCTAGGAACTAAGCTACTCTTCTCCACCACTTGTCATCCTCAAACTGATGGCCAAACTGAGGTAGTTAATTGTACTCTCTCCACTCTTTTGAGAGCTACGGTGGGTAAAAATCTCCGAAATTGGTTATCTTGTTTACCCTATATTGAATTTGCTTATAATCATGCTAAGCATTCTGGTACCAAAAACTCTCCATTTGAAGTTGTCTATGGTTTTAATCCTCTAACCCCATTAGACATCACACCTCTGCCCCCAAGCTGTTTATTCTAGTGCAGAAGGAGTCACCAAAGCTGATTTTGTGAAGAAACTCCACCAAAAGGTTAAAGAGAATCTTGAGAAGAAGAGCGCAAAGAACAAAGAGCATGCGGATAAGCACCGCAAGGAGCTGACGTTACCTGGAGATTGGGTCTGGGTACACATGAGAAAAGAGAGATTTCCCAAGGAGAGAAAGTCCAAGCTGTCACCAAGAGGAGATGGACCATTTTGGGTCTTAGAGAAAATCAATGACAATGCCTACAAGATTGAGCTGCCAGGTGAGTTGAACATTTCTCCTACCTTTAATGTTGCTGATTTATCTCCTTTCCATGCAGATGAAATAGTTCTGCAGACAGAACTTTCTCAAGAGGGAGGGAATCATGAGGACATCAATAGTAAACTTCCGGAAGAACCTGTTCTGCCATTTCCCGAAGAACCCGTTCTACCATTTCCTGAAGAACCCGTTCTACCATTTCCTGAAGAACCCGTTCTACCATTTCCTGAAGAACCCGTTCTGCCAACAATGATACACAAACCTATGACAAGGCTGGGAGCAAGAACCTTAAGGGAACAATTCAACAAGTCCATTGCAAGTCTGATTACTCTCACTGAACTAGAAGATTTCAAAGAGAAGACTCCACAAGCATCATTTTTGCCAATTCTACAAGGAATTAAAGAACCCGTTCTTTTCATCATTTCCGAAGCAATCAATGAAGGGCTGGAGCGTGCATGAGAGCTATTATCAAGGTAAGTGTTTGAATTCAAATAATAAATGGTCGTTCTTTTCTTGTTTGCAGGAATCGACCGTTGGGTCTTTATGAGTCTTTTATTTATTTAAGTCCTAAAATCGAGTCTGTTGTTTTTGCAAGTTTAGTCCTTTTATTTGTAATAAAATTCGACCCTAGAAGGTCCCCCGCTGCTGGACCATTATATAAGGTCCCTTCTCAGTAATGTAACCTTTTAATTTTAATGAAATAAATTGAGAGTTTTCTTAGGTTATCTTCTGAGATAGAAGCAACCACCCTTTTCTCCTTCTTCTTGTGTGTGAATCCTTGAAGACTGAGATTTGACTTATCATAGATCCTTTCACAGATCTGTGTGGCGTCCCTCAATCCACCCATATATCCTTTCATCTTCCACTGCTACCAAATAGACAGAACAGTGTTTTCAACCATTTGTCTATTCTCCATCTCTTCACTGCGTTCCATCTATCATCCACCGAATAGGCAGAACAGTGTTATCAACCATTTGCCTATTTCCATCTATCCACGTGGGTTCCCTCATCTGGGTTCCTATATCAACAAACTTCGTCGGATATTGGTAGCTCCCATATCTGTCCTCGAATCTTCAGTGGAAGAACAAAACCAACCTGCACCTGCAAGAGCATTTGTCGCTTTCCAAGAGCCATCAACAAAACACCGATATCCTGTAAAAGAAGTAGGAAGAAAAGGGGTGGGCCCCCTTTGTCTTGTAGAGGGGACAAGTGGAGTGTGGGGTTGATCCTCATCCTCCACCAGACATTCGCCTCCCCCTCCGCCAAGCGAACTACATCCAGTGGATTTTCCATCACATTCTCAAAAATACGAGCATTTCGCGCCTTCCAAATATACCACATAAGCCACGGGAACGCGGCTGTCTGAGAGCCCGGATTAGAAGAACCTAAGAAATGGTCTACATTAGCATAAATAGACTCCGTCGGGAAAGAGCCAGGACCGACAGGAACCTGAGCTAAAGCCCACGCCTGCCGAGCCGGTGAGCATCGGAAAATAGCATGATTAATTGTTTCCTCTTCAGCCCCACACCGTACACACGCGGAGTCACACGGAATACCCCGCCGCCGCAGATTTGCCGAAACCGAAATACATCCTGTCAACACCTGCCACATAAAATGTTTAATTTTTGGTGGACAGGAGACATCCTAGACAGCAGCCAACAGAGGTGTTATCTCTGGACCCACTCGAGGGACTATCGTAAGCTGTGGAGCAGGACGACGTTCCACTTCATAACCAGATTTAACAGTGTACTTTCCTGATTTCGTATAATGTCAACCCATGGAATCATCTAGGCGACGACTTCCTAAAGGAATAGCCCCTATGAGATCAACATCTTCCGGGGCAAGAAACTCCTTGAGCCTATCCATACGCCAAGTATTAGTGTGACAATCAATTAAATGAGAGATTTTAAGAGAAGGATCCTTATGGGGACCCTTGCTGAACGCTGGTCTTGGGGATTGAGCCGGTACTCAGGGATCCGTCCATATCGAAATGGAGTCCCCCGAACCAACCCGTAAAATAAGGCCTTTATTAACCAAAGATCTAGCGGAAGTAATACTTCTCCACACGTAAGATGGAGAATAAGAGCGTATCGGATCCATAGAGTTGGAATTGCGATAATCCTGCCCTTCAAAACCCGAGCAAACAATGTATCCAGGGCCTCAATCAGCCTCCACAGTTGTTTTACCAGCAATGCCGAATTAAAAGCATCGACGTTCCTGAAACCCAAGCCCCCCCAACTGCTTACTACAACAGAGTTTATCCCAAGCTAACCAGTGCAACCCCCCAGACTGTCCTGAAGTACTCCACCAAAAATTTGCCACTGCACTCGTAAGTTTTGACGTTATTGTTTTCGGTATCCAAAAACAAGACATCACAAAAGTGGGGACAGTCGTGGCAACGGACTTGATCATCACCTCTTTTTCCCTTTGGAAAGAAGTTTTGCCGACCAACCCGTCGTTTGTCCCTGAAGACGGTCCCGAACAAAAGAGAAAACTTTTGTCTTGGACCCTCCCAGACTCTCCGGTAGCCCGAGGTATGATCCCATCCCACCCAAATTCGAAATTCCCAAAACCCCCTGCATCTCTGTCCGCATAGCGTCATCCACCTTATGACCAAATTGAATCGAGGATTTGGCAAAATTTATTTGCTGACCCGATACAGCCTCATACTGTTTTAAAATATCCAAAATAACCCCACATTGAACCTTATCCGCTTTGCAGAAAAAAAGACTATCATCTACAAAAAGCAGATGCGTAATTGGCGGGCACTTGTTTGCTACTTTAATCCCTGTTATTTGTTTTTCCCGTTCTGCCCGCTTAATATTTGCAACTAAGACCTCCGTGCACAAAATAAACAGATAAGGAGACAAAGAGTCTCCCTGCCGTAAACCCCGTTTGGGGACAATCCTACCATTGGGTTGGCCATTTAAAAGAACCTTATATTCAACAGAAGTGACACAAAACATAATCCGAGAAATCCATGTCTCCCCAAAGCCCATCTTCCGTAACAAAGCCTCAATAAAACCCCATTCAACCCTATCATACGCCTTACTCATATCCGTTTTGATCGCCATAAATTTTCCTTTACACGATGGATTTGTTCATAATCCATGGAACATCTCCTGAGCGATGAGGATGTTATCCGAAATCAATCGTCCTGGGACAAAAGCAGATTGCGTATCCGAGATAAGCTAGGGTAACACACCTTTTAACCGTTGACACAAGATTTTTGAAAAAAGCTTATACCCCACATTACACAAGCTAATGGGCCGCATTTCCGCCATCCAGGTTGGCTTAGCCACCTTCGGAATCAAGCAAATATGCGTCCTATTCAGACTTTTATCAAAAACACCCTCTTCAAAGAACCGATTTACCATAGCCACAAGATCCTCTTTGACCACTCTCCAAGCCTTCTGGAAGAACAACGCTGTCATTCCATCTGGTCCCGGGGCCTTATCCGGAGACATCAGGAATAAGGCCTTACGGACCTCCGCCTCCGTTGCTGGAGCTGTTAAACGTTCGTTTACGTCCTCCGTTATTACCCTCTTCACCTCGCTTAAAGCATCCTCAAAATTTGACGGATTAATAGAAGTAAACAAATCCTCAAAATACGAGACCGCCACCGTGCAAATATCATCATCCTTAGTTGACCAAACATTATTCCTGTCATAAAGGCCAGTGATCCTATTGCGAGCCCGTCGCTGCTTTGTTTGAGCTTGAAAATACTTCGTGTTTTTATCCCCCACCCGCATCCATCGATTACGACTTTTTTGATACCAATAAATTTCCTCATCATTATAGGCGTCCCGCAGACGCATGGTTAAATCAGTGATAACCCCCAATGAAACCGCATCATCCGCTTGAGCCACTGCCAACTGGCGTTTAAGGTCCTCAATAGTGTCACGTCCAAACGGAACCTGCTCCTTGCACCAATGAGATATAGCTCGTCGGCAATTCACAATTTTGTCCACAAAAGATGTCGGACCCTCATGATGTCCCCCGTTCCATCCCTGCGAAATAGACTCCATCAGACCCGCCTTCCCAACCCACCTACGATCGAACATAAAAGTTCGTCTCCCTCGCGATCTCTTGGCACCTATATTGACAATAAGCGGGGCATGATCCGAAGCGATCCTTGGCAAATATTCTGTAACCGTGTCCGGAAACAAATCATGCCAGTCCTCGTTACCCAAAGCCCTATCCAAATGACAACGGATTGGTTTTTTATCCCTCCAACCCCTCCACGACAAACAATCTCCGAGATATGGAAATTTCAAGAAACCACAATCCCGAATCATCCCATTAAAGGAAAGAAATGAAGAAGCAGGACGAAGTTTACCCCCTCTCTTCTCATGATTACCTGTTAATTCATTGAGATCCCCAATAATAAACCAGGGAGTCGACCGAGTTGAGCTTATTCTCAATAACCGTTCCCATACTAAATCCCCGATTTTTAGGGACAGGATCCCCATAAATAAAAGTGAGATTAATTACTCGCCCATTGTAGACAGTCTCGACATCAATTAAACGGTTTGACTCAAATAAAATTGACACATCAAAAACGTCTTTATTATAAAAGAGAGCCAACCCTCCACTACAACCAATAGGTTCCACAGTTTTTAAATTTTTATAGCCAAAATGGCCTACAAATTGTTCCAAAAAAGAAAATGATTGCTTTGTTTCCATTAGAAATAAAAAGTCTGGCCTATGCTTATTCCATAGATCCCGGAGATTCCCGATGGTGGCCTTATTTCCGAGACCTTGACAATTCCAACTCATAATATTCATTTAAAAACCATTGGTTTTGGTGGTTTTAGTCCACCGTGACCTCCCTTAGGCCCTTCCTGGGCCTTAAGAGTATGCTCGCTTTCCCCAAGAGCCGGAACAGTTAGAGGAGGTCTTCGCCTTGGTGACAATAGCAGATTAGTGTTCCACTTCTTCGTGCTGACCCCCCTAAGAACCAAATGTCCTTTCCTTTCTTCCCCTTCTCCCCTTGAGCCGCCTGAATATCCCCGCTAGTCGGTGCCATGTAGACATCCCCTACACCATCTGACTCCACCAGATCTTTGTCAGCCCCCTCTTCAGCCAACATATCATCTTCTTCCATGTCAAAAAGCTCCCCAGCAGTCTCTCCCACCACCATAGGATCCTTGTCAACAACACGAGTACCGTGTAATCCCAAGTCTCCAATATCGAGCTCCTCCACAATTGAAAACTCCTCAATTGAAATATCCTCAGCCAAAACCTCTCTCATTGGAACCTCAACACTAGGGGCACTCGAACCTGCCGCTGCGACTGTAACAGCACAAGAACCACCAAGTAAAATCCCCTCCTGCTCCTCTCCCGCTTTTTCCTTAACAACCTTAACACCAACTGTATCCATAGGAGGGATACCCGACTGTGATCCTAAACACACATTACCCACAGCTCCAGGCGAACCATCGAGAATCTGACCTTCTTCATGAGGGCTCTCCACCAAACCAATGTTGCTGTTAGACCCTTCCTCAACAATAGTATCCTGAAATAAAGCCTTCTTGACAGATTTTTGTTTTGACTGCCCCACCTCTGCCTCCCCTATCTCCTCCGAAACTGGTGGCAAGACTGGAGCAAATTGTTGCCGAGCCTGACCCCTAGGGAGACCCTGCCTTCCCCGGAATTCCTGTGTGGTACCCGAACCAGAAGCCCCCTTGGACGACCCCTTTCTGCGAGACGACGAGCCTGAATGATCCTCTGCTCTAGGTTTAGCACCCCCATGGTGAGACCCATTGTGATATCCCTTGGAAGCACCACCATAAGAAGAACCCCTTCTCACATCTGCCAGAACCGCCCCTTTGTAGCTCAGAAGCTGACCCTCATCTTGCTTCTCTTTCGAGGGAGAGAGTCTAGAAGCCAAATCCTTACCCTTCGCAAGGGGACAAACAACCTCATCATGACAAAGACTACTACACTTCTTACACCACCCATGCAACCTCTCATAGAACAACTTGACCACTGTGACTTCCCCATTGAAGAACTCGATATCCGTCTCGAAACACAAAGGTTTCAGACCATCGATGGTCACTCGCACCCTCCCTCTGTCAATATCGACAGCCTCCACCACCCCCAAGTCAGAACCAATGTCTCTAAGGAGGGGTTCCGCCCAGAACTAGATTGGAATATCAGAAATCCGGACCCAGAATTTTAGTGATGAAGGATAATTAGGATCCACCACTGGTGTCCACCTCACTAAGGACACCATCCAGGAATCAAAGTGATAAGGCTCCTTGGACAAAACCTCAACAATGTCCGCCTCCTCGTCGAAGTGGAACTGAAATTTGCCTGATCCTAGATCAGCACCAGCGACCCTCCCCTCAACCTGCCAAATGCGAGGCAACATGATCAACAACGATTTCATGTCTTGCACTTGTGGGTTAAAACACCTCCCGACCACAGTTTTTGAGTAACCCGCAATAATAGCCGAATTGTCGAAGTATGAGATCTTGATTCTGCGCCTTGGCATCACTTCCCCCTCTTTCTGACCCGCTAAACCCTTCCCCATGAGACTACCTTGCGACATATTAACCCAAACAAACACTCTCAAACACACAACTTTGTGACCCAAAAGAACCAAAAGCAAAATGAAGAGAAGATAATCAAGAAAGCAGTGCCGAAACATAATGATTCCCAACCTTCTTTTATAGTGAAACCACCACCAAACAATCCAGCAAAGCATTAAACTCCGAAGATACTGAAGGTGGAACCGTAATGAAGAAGATTGATTCCCCAAGACAACAAATGGAATTATTCCCATCAAGGTTGATACGACCCACACACCCTGCACCACAAACCTTAACTCCACCGATCGACCAAATCTGATAAACTTCCCATAAACCCTTCTCCCGCAGCTATGACAGCCCATATCAAATCCCGTATCTGTCAGAAATCGCAGACAATGAAGTTCCAATCTCTGAACTCTCCCAGCTATCAAACCACAAGAAGATCCGCTCTTAAAAATCCAATAAGTCAGAGATTCAGCCTCAAACATCAGTTTCTCAGACCTAAAATAGATCAGATGTGAAACCACAAACGGCAAGTTACCGACCTTGTAAAACCCCCATCGCTCAAGAGAAAGAATACAATCCCGAGATCTTCGTTCTTCCTTGTAAACCTCTGATACATCTGAATCCCTGGTAGCACCAAATAGAAACCTAATCTCCAGAGTGAACCGCGAAACACGCACAAGAATCCCCCAAAGTATTGACCATATCAAGCCCCCATCACTCCAAATCGAGGAAATCGGGAAGCCGCATCCAAAGCTATTCCATCGAAAATCCACAAATCCAGAACAAAGCGCCAGAGTAACTTGGAAGATCCCAAAATCTCCAAAAACAAACCCCCAAATCTCCACCAGATCCTTTCTAGGTCAAAAACCCTAGATCGCCGTCGCCTTCAGCATCGCCCAAGAGAGAGAGAGTATTTTTTTTCTTCTTCCTTTTTGTATGTCTGACTATTTTAACGGGAAAAGTAGTGGTTTTGCGCAGGACTGGGCACGGGACGGGTACCCTTGAATTTTCTCCGACCCTTTACTCGTCCCGACCCTAACGGGTAACAGAAAAAATTTACTCATACTCGACCCTTAAATAACGGGTACCCGTTTCTCCGGGTACCCGGTAAAAAATAGTTGACCCTTTACTCGTCTCGACCCTTTATTATTACCCGGAAAACGAGTACCCGATAAAAAAATGTTAATAATCGCAATAATAATTTTATCTTTTGAAATCCAAAAAATGAAAAATTCATAAATTTATGCAATATATAGTTCCAAAAGTTATAAAATTACGAATTTTGAAAATAAAAATAATATATTAATTCACTTAGGCTAAGTTGAACTTAGGTTTTAACTCTAACTCTATAAATTAATAATAAATAATAATAATAATAATACAAAATATTAACGGGTATTTACGGGTCGGGTAGCAAAACGGGTAAAGGGCCGAGTAACGGGACGGGTATTGAAAACTAAACTAATACCCTATACTCGTCCCTTACTCACGGGTAATATAGTTATAATACCCTTTACTCGACCCTAAAGCTGCGGGTACCTTTTTTTCGGGACGGGTACGAGCCGAGTAACGGGTCGAATACGGGTAACGGGTATTAGTGCCCAGGCCTAGTTTTGAGTTATGGGTTTTGGAAGACTTCGACAAAAAGGAATTGTCCAATCACGTTTATGTATTTCCTCCTGTTTGGCAAAATATAGTTAAGAAGACCATCTTATGCTTTTCTGGAGTGGTTGGTACAAATGAATTTGTGTTTGTGCCGATAAAGGTGTCTGATCCTTTCTATGTTTTCTACTACAATATTGAGAAGAACACTGTCGTTAGAGTGGGAGTCCGAGGAATGGAAGCGTTTAAACGTTATAGTGTTGAAGCCTTTTCAAATTATGTGGAGAATGTGGAGCTTATTCGAGCCTTTTAGGAATTTGTAACTTGAAGATTGTGTAACAAAGCTAGTTTTTCTCTTTTAAGTTTTCATCATAAGGATTAATGACCATGTCTTAACTCTAGCTAACGTTACAAAACCCTAAAAATAGCACTAGGTCTGGCACTGCACATCTTCTATGTGGTCTACAAAGGTGGAAAAGCCTTAATTCTAGCTAACGTTATGGAAGAGCCTTAATTAACGTTACAAAATCCTAAAAAGACACATATTTCATAAGCCTTAATTCCATAAGCTTCACATCTTCTATGTGGTCTACAAAGGTGGAAAAAACTGTTATGATGAAACGCTTTCCATTCATTGGAAAGCCGGCACTGCACATGACTAATAGTAAATGTTTAGAGGGTTTTTAGAAAATAGCACTGGGTCTAGGTAAAGTTTGAGCCGGCCCTGGTCATGTGGATCAAGGTCTTCCTTTGTGAATTGAAGAAGTAAAAAAGTATCATGTTGTATGTTCTTTAATATTTCGAAAAGCAACAATGGTCCAAGCATATACATATATGTATTGCCACCTTTGTGGAAGAATGTAGTTGAAGAGGCCAAGTTTTACTTTGTTGGAGTTTATATATCTACGAGTACAATATTGAAAAAGGAACAATCGTTCTTCTCGACATTGTAGTAGAAAACATAGAAAGGATCAGATTCCAAAAGGAGTCGTTGGTACAAATGAATTTGTGTTTGTGCCGATAACACTGTCTGATCCTTTCTATGTTTTCTACTACAATGTCGAGAAGAACACTGTCGTTAGAGTTGGAGTCCGAGGAATGGAAGCGTTTGAAGGTTATAGTGTTGACGCCTTTGCAAATCATGTAGAGAATGTGGAGGTTATTCGAGCATTTTAGGAATCTGTAACTTGAGATTGTGTAATATAGCTAGTTTGGCTCTTTTAAATTCTCATCACAAGGATTAATGACCATGTGTAGTAGTTATCATTTTGTTTGCTTATTGGACATTAGTACGTTTTGTTTCCTGTGATAAAGGGATATGCATCTGATATAGGTTCTCTAAGGCATGTAATATGAGAAAGAAAAGCGCGAAGAAGCATGAGTAATGTGCTGGCACGTGAAGAACTGAAATGGGAATGGAAGCGTTTTAACATAACAGTTTTTTTCCACCTTTGTAGACCACATAGAAGATGTGAAACTTTTGGAAGTGTCTTTTTAGGATTTTGTAACTTAAAGAGAGATTTTGTAACGTTAGCTAGAATTAAGGCTCTTCAGTTGTCATCATGAGGATCATGGGATCTTAATTCAGTCCATAACTTGTAGTTTATCTCCTTTTGGCTTATTGGATGACTATATTCTGTTATTTTTTGAGATTCTTTTCTGGATATATATGTTTGAACACTAGAGTCTACAGAATATGTTCAGTACACTCCTAAGCCTAAAAAGATTATGGGTGAAAAATATACCGAGAAGGCGAAGTGCTTGGTTAAGAAGAAATTGTTTGGCAAGACAGACACTCATATCATCAGTAGAAAACTAAAATTACGGTCACAAATACAGAGCGACAGAGGAAAAATAAAAACAGAGTGCTTTACATCACATCTTCGTATGAATTTATACAGAAAGTAAAGTTTGGGCATATAGACTGTGAATTAAATGTTTTTATTGATCCTTTCTTTTGTTCTTTGACATCAAAGGTATCACAAGCCGGGTGGGCATTTTAACCGAACCAAACCAACCAAACTCAAACCGACCCAAACCAAAATCCAAATATACACTCAAACCATTTAGTTAGGTTTTTCCTCAACCTGAACGGTTATCGATAACCCAATGTGTTTATGTTAATCAATATTATTAGATTTGGATATATGTAAGAGCAAGTACATTAGCGTTAGTTTGGTTCGTCCTTCGGTATTAAAATTTTAAATTTAGATCGAAATAAACCAATTCTCGAAGAAACGTTCCTCCAAATGGGACGTAATTTGCTGCGTCCTTCTTTACACGTGGCAGCGTCTGCGTGGTTGGTGTTGTTTGGGTAGGGCGAACCCAAAAATCGGTTCGTCCAGTTCATTTGTGTTTTCTCTCCGACTCACTACAATTTAAATTTAAAATATTATTATTTTATTCAGGGGACCAAAATATTATTATTTTATTCAGGGGACCAACTGTGAGAGATACCAATGCTCATACCAAACTTAAGATACTCTGGAAATAATCTTATTATATTTGAGGGACCAAAATGTATCCTACACCAATGTCCATGCTCTAAGCTCACAAGTACTACACACGATTGCATATTGCCAAAAGGAGGTTGTGAACTTCTACTTAATAGGCATCTGATTATAATATGGTTGGTTTTTTTAGGTTTTGTTTTTCGTGGTTTATTTGAATTATTCAATTTATAAGTTGTTGATTATTTTAGGATATCAAAACACAATGAATTTGGTGAAGTGTAGTGGCAGGAGGTAAGTCCATTTGTAGAAGGCACCATCACACCAGGAATCGAGTCTGCTTTCTACGAATGTAGGAATTTGGCTAATGGGCCGGCCAGTTGTGGCCCAATGGTTAACAAAAAAAAAGGACAATGAATTTGTTTCTTACATTAATTGATTTTTCTTGAACCGAATTAAAACTGATCCGAACCAAACCAAACCGAACACAAACCAAACGAAACTAACTTTGGTTGAGTTTTATGAAAACCGAATAAACCGAACCCAAACCAAACCCGAAGGTTAACCAAAATTCTCACCCCTGCTGGCCAGACACTAAAGGGGGTGTATTGAAAAAATGATTTTGGAGGATTCTATGAGATTTAGGAAATTTGGAATTTTGATAGATTTTAGGAAAGTTGATATGATTTATAGTAAAATTCTTTCAAATCTCACATAAAACCATGAGATTTGGATTTCTGTATTTTTAACTAAACAAATTCTCTCAAATCCTCCAGAATCCCTAAAACTTATTAAAATCAAAATCCATAAACTGTTTTGAATAACAGTGGATTTTAAAGTTGAATTTTAAATTATCAGTTCAATAACAGAGGATTTTAGGAGACTTTTTAAAATCCCCAATTGAATAACATAGATTTGTAATTTTTATACAAATCACCTAAAATGTCAAGTTGAATACACCCCCTAAATATTATCACAATGTGAATGCCTTCTTTTCTGAATTCTTGGTCAATGCATGTTTCCAGATTTTGTATTTTTTTTTTTATAAATCCTAATCCAATAAACGCGCCTGAACATTTGGGCTAGATGGGCTTTCTTTTAACCAAAGATTTTTGATTAACAGAGAAAAACTCTAAACTTTATTATACTGCGTGTTTAGGGCAAAGTGAGACTACATTATTATTTTTTTGTTGTTTTTGTACATTGAAGAATCTGAGGCGGGTCTAGGGTTCTTCTTGCTGCAGTGTCTCCAGTCTCCACCATGAAATCACGGCGTCAGAACATTTCTCGGCGCAATACGCGATCGATGACCTTTGTAAATGGAAGAGGAAACACGTTGCCGATCTCAATCGAACTCGTGATGGAGATATTCTCGTGGCTGCCGGCGAAATCTATAGCGAGATGTCGTTGCGTGTCGAAGCTCTGGAACGCCGTACTACGCCGCCCAGATTTCACGGAGCTGTACTTGACCAGATCTTATTCTGACCGCCCGCAGCTCTTGTTCGCCTTCCGCGACGAAAAGGAAAATGGGTTCGTCTTCTTCTCCTTACAGCATCCTCAAAACCCTGTTGAGAACTCGTCCTTTGCTGCAGCCACCAGTCGTTTTACCCATTCCCTCAAATTATATGATATCGTTGGTATTAGTAACGGCTTCGTCCTTCTTAGAGGTATCAAGAGAAATCCTCCAGGAGTGTTGTCGTTGCTATTCAACCCCAGCACCGGACAATCGTTACTTTTACCGGAAGTGAAACCGGTAGTGAAGCCCGATTGCTATATGATTGGGCTGACTAAGTTTATGGGGTATGATCCAGTTAAGAAACAGTTCAAGGTATTGTCCGCTAACATGTCAGGTGTATGCGGAGATTATGAAAGATATGACGAGTTTCAAGTTCTGACACTAGGAATTGGGAAACCATCATGGAGAATGGTCGAATGTTGCTTACCCCATTATCCCAAATCTGGAGGGATATGCATCAATGGTGTTTTCTACTATCTAGGTGCGGCCGACAGGGGTTTTTATCAATCAATAATGGTAGTTTGTATTGATTTAACTTCTGAGAAGTTCAGCTTTCTGAACTTCAGTGGACCGATGCAAGGTGCAACTACTCTGATAAATTACAATGGGAAACTAGGTTCCCTTATGTCTAAATATTTTTATGGGAGAGATACAAGTTTTGAGTTGTGGGTTCTCGACGACTTGGAAAAAAAGGAATGGTCCAAGCATGTTTTTGTATTATATCCTCCTGTTTGGCAGCATGCAGTTGAGGGGGCCACATTACGCTTTTTCGGAGTGGTTGGTACAAATGAATTTGTGTTTGTGCCGGCATTTCTGTATAAGCCTTTCTATGTTTTCTACTACAATGTTGAGAAGAACACTGTCGTAAGAGTTGGAGTTAGAGGAATGAAAGGGTTTTATGGTGATAGTGTTGACGACTTTTCAAACCATGTGGAGAATGTGGAGCTTATTCGAGCATTTTAGGAATTTATAACTTGAAGAGGTTGTGTAACATAGCTCTTTAAAAGTTCTCATCATAAAGACCATGGGAATCTTACTTGAGTCGTCGTTATTTCTCCGCATCTCTTGGGTAAGTTATCATTTTGTTTCCTTGTTGGATATGTATGTTATGTTTCCGGTGAATCTGTGATGTTGTGAAACTTATGTGGATACTTAATGAATCTTATTATCTTATTTATCACTTTACATAATTGCTAGATCAGCTTTAACGAACCTCCGATATTTAGGCCTAAATTTTAGGCTAAATGGGGTTTCCCTTAAACAAAAAAGCATGCACAATCTTTTTTTCGAAATGGAGATTGCAAACTCGGTATCTCCACCATGAAATCACGGCGGCGGCACGTCTCGGAGGATGGTCTAACCATTTCCCGACGACGCAATACACGATCGAATACCTCACTTAATTAGTGAAAGAGAACATTCATTTCCGATCCCAACAGATCTCATTAACGAGAGATATTCTCGATGTTGCCGTCGAAATCTATAGCTATACGTCGTTGCGTATCCAAGTTCTGGGCCACCATACTTAGACTTCCAGATTTCACGGAGTTGTTCTTGACCAAAACATCAGCTCGCCCGCAGCTGTTGTTTGCTTGCGAAACAAACCAAGGGTTGGTCTTCTTCTCCTCACACCAGTCTCCTCATCAAAGCCAATCAGCTTGCACATTTCCCCAACGCATGTGGACTCATTGGTCCTAGCAACGGCGTCGTCTGTCTTACTGAAAAACGGATCTTAAAGGGAAGGAAAAATCCAGCGTTGGTGTCGGTTATATGTAACCCTAGCACCGGAGAATCTTTAACTTTACCTAGAATGAAGACGAGGAAGAGGAGTGGGCTGAGAAGCTATTTTGGGTATGATCCGGTTAAGAAACAATTCAAGGTACTGTATATGACTTGGTCATTTGATGGGATCTGTAAGGAGCATCAGATTCTGACGTTGGGAACAGGGAAATTGTCATGGAGAATGATCCAATGTTGCTCACCACATGATCCCATACATTAAAATCAAGGGATATGCATCAATGGTGTTTACTACTATATAGCTCGTGTCAACATGTTTTCTGAAGAGTATATGATAGTTTGTTTTGATTTTAGGTCTGAGAAGTTTATTATTTTAAAAGTCATGGAGACTTTAAACATGTTGCCCAAACCATGTAGTCGTCGACGTTGGAGAGAGTCATCGGCCGGAGTGATACACTTCCCGGAGGCAAAAAGCTCATGCTTGGTTGCCTTTCTTGTAAGTCCATCCCCATATAGGATAGTGATGATCGTTTGAGATATCACATCACTATGTCTAAGCGGTGACTTTTATAGACAGATCACGATCTTACAAAACAATATAGGGATCCTCCCTATAGCTTTATTGACTTTAAAAACAACACTAAAATAGTACCATTTGCTATAGTTGTTAAAGGTAAGCGGTCCAAACGTCTTCTTTGTTATTTTTTGTTAACTACGTGCCTTATAGTCAACAAAAGTTTAGAATTAAACTAAAAAGTCAATCAAAATTAAAGCTTTATTTCAACATATACAAAGCTGATGTTTTTTTCACCACTTTTGCAAAGTTCAGGTTTTTATGACGTTTTTCCGATAAAAAAATAGAGATAAAGTTATAAATTAGTAAATTTATAAACTTAGTTGGAAGAAAAAAGGCCAAAAAACATGATTTATTTAATATTTTCCAAAAACATGAATTTTTATCGGTAATATGATTTATTTAATATTTGCCGAATCACCAATATGTGCTAATCTTTAACATGAATGTATAATTTAACACTAACAAACATAGTCTCAAATTTTAAATATATATATATATATATATATTATTAATTATATTATATTATAATTGAAAATAATAATATACACCAACTTTTAATGGAGAACATGAATTTATAATTTAACAAGAGAAATTGAATAACGTAACCTCTTGATATTAAAAAAAAAAAACTTTAAATTTTTGTGTTTGTTTGAAAAAAAAAAACTTTTCTTTTCTTTATCCTAATAATTGTAACTCTTGATAGTAATTGTTGTTCTATTAAATATATGATAGCTTTATTTTTCTCCTATATCTAGTATTTTACAAATATTTACACAATTATTATATGTGATGATAGAAATATCAAAATTTATATTTATGTTACCTTTATTCATATTTCATTTTGATATTTTTTTTGGTTGTATTTTTTTTCATTTTGTTTTTAATTTATATTTTAGTGTAAATTATTGTTTTTAATAATAATAAAATATTACAAAATATGAGAGAATTAATTGATGTATTAAATTTAGATTTTATGTTATGAACGAAAAGACAAAAGAGAGAAAAACCAACTTTATATAATAAGATATAGATTAGTACATAAAGAAAACTTTAGAACATTGCTTTAGGGTTTAACGCAGTCTCTCCGTCATGAAATCACAGCAGCAACACGTCTCGGAGGATGGTCCTATTGCACTCAACTCACGAGCTTCAAAGTCAGTCAATATATGGTGGAGAAAACTCAGATGCGATCCCAGTTGATCTCATCTTCGAAATACTCTTGAAATTGCCGACGAAATCTATAGCGAGATGTCGTTGTGTATCGAAGCTATGGTCTTCCATACTTCTCCGTACAGATTTCATGGAGTTATTCTTGACCAGATCTACAACTCCCCCGAAACTCTTGTTCTCCAGCCCAAATAACGACGAGTTGTTCTTCTTCACGGCACCGCAGGTCCAAAATCCAGATCAGAACTCTTCTCTTGTATCCCGGCCTTATCACACGAAGCCCCCCTTTGATTGTTGTTCCCCTCGAATTTGTGTTCCTGTTGGCGGTTTGGTCTGTCTTATATATCAGCGGAACTTAGAGGGAGGGAAGGAAATAGTACCAATGATATGCAAACCTAGCACTGGACGACAAGCCTTACCTTTACCCGCATTGAAGACGACAAGGGTTCAGGTGAAAAGCTTTTTTGTTTATGATCCCATTGGTAAACTATTCAAGGTATTATTGTCCATGACCTTGCCACGTCATAGAAACGAAGGGAACTGTAAGGAGTGTCAAATTCTGACATTAGGGACTCAAACACTTTCATGGAGAAAGATTGATTGTTGTATACCCCATCGTCCTATATATCGTGGGATATGCATTGATGGCTGTTTGTATTATCAAGCTTTGGTCGATGATCACCGTTCAGGGGTTTCTACGATAGTTTGCTTTGATGTTAGGTCTGAAACGTTTAGATTTGTGAAGAAAGATATAGCAATGTCTAGTGAATCAACTCTGGTTAACTATGAGGGTAGATTAGGTGCACTTCAGTCAGATAGGGGTAATAAGTTACTAGCCAAACTAGAAGTCTTGAGTTGTGGGTTCTGGTAGACGCTGAGAAAAATGAATGGTCGTATATGACTTGCCCCCGTTGTGGAAGAATATAGTTCCAAAGGCTGAGTTATGTTTTGTTGGATTGACTAGTACAAATGATATTGTGTTGTCCGAACGCTATCCATTTACCATTTTCAATATTTTCTACTACAATCTCGAGAGGCACACAATCATAAAAGTTGAAATCCAAGGAATGGATGTGTACTGCCATCTTAGAGTTCAAACCTATCTAGACCAGGTGGAGGACGTGAAGCTCTGGTGCTGCACTTGTTGCTCGGTGCATCTGAGTCGTAAGTGTTTGCAGCTGAGCTTGCATTTGCTGAAGTTCTTGCCGTAGCGCGTGATTCTCAGCATTCTCGGAGCGACTTGGATCAGCACGCTGATCTGCGGAGACCTGACTGGCCTGAAAATGTACCCTTGGCTGCTCACCATTGGGTCCGACGATGATCGACGAGAGACGGGGCCTTCCATTAACGTTGTGCTCAGCTCTTGGTATGTTAGCGGTGTAATGGTTAGCTTGCGGAGCATGGTGGTCAGCTCGTGGAGCATAGAGGTCAGCTCGCGGAGCGTTGAGGTCAGCTCGCGGAGCGTGGAGGTCAGCTCGCGGAGCGTTGAGGTCAGCTCGCGGAGCGTTGAGGTCAGCTCGCGGAGCGTTGAAGTCAGCTCGCGGAGCGTTGAGGTCAGCTCGTGGAGCGTTGAAGTCAGCTCGCGGAGCGTTGAGGTCAGCTCGCGGAGCGTTGAGATCAGCTCGCGGAGCGTTGAGGTCAGCTCGTGGAGTGCGTGGTGCCAATGCGTCATCCTCCTGTCGCCGATGATACCTTGCATGGTCATTTCGTCCTTGCGATTCTATCTGCGCCGCTTGACCGCTCATCTTGTCCAAGGTTCTTCGTACAGCTTCGTCAAGCGCGGCTTGACTGATTTTCACGTGTCTGGATGATCGACGGGGGTAAATGTCGCGCGTAGTGCCCATATCTTTGCGGCCATTTGGAGCGTCTTCAACAGCTACTCGATCAGGAAGGATTGCTCCATTGGTTCCGCCATTTGTCGGAGCGACACGCGTAGCGCCTACGGCTTCACGGTCGGTTGGATTGACTCCAGTGGTTTCGCGAACAAGGGACGTAACGCCTTCGGCTACGCCATTGGTGGGAGCGACACGCGTAGTGCCTACGGCTGCGCGGTCAGTGAGTGTTGCGTCCTCGCACGGGTGCGCCCCCATACGGTGCGTGGAGGAGACACGTCGCAGGCTGGGGAGGAGTTCACGCCTTCGTTGCTTGAGTGATTGGTCTGAGACATGCTTCTGGTTTTCCGAAAACGCCTTGTTCTTCAAATTCTTCTCGTCAAAATGAAAGGATCTCGTTCGGCCCCACGGTGGGCGCCAAATTGTTGATGTATGAAATCGACAATATAAATAATAAGAGTAAAGTGGGATGAATCGGATATGGTCCTTTTATTTAACGTAGAATTTGTAGAAGGGTTTACAGAAAAAATGGCGATTACAGAGCTAAATGCAGTTAATATGAAAATAATTGCTTTTCTCTCTCAAATTGCCCAGAATTTCGGATTCCCTTTTCTGACAATGATGTCAGGTATTTATAGTGGGACCTTGACCTAGGGTTTCTTCTGTCTTCAGGCAAAATGACGATTTTGCCCCTGCGGCCTGTTGGGCCTGATCCAAGACTTTTGGCCCAAAATCTCTTCAGAATCTTCTGTTTGGGCTTCAGGAACGTTGGGGGCAAAGCCCATATCCAACACTTCTGACTTGAATCTGCCGGGTAAATCGTATTCTTCTCTTTCTCGATATGAGTTTCTTCCCTTTCAATGTATAAACGTTTAGGTTTTTGGATCTGTTTTGAGAGTTCTGCTTTGTTTAGGTTTTCGGTCTGTTTCAATGTATAAACGATATGTGTTATGCTTTGTTTTCAGATATGCAACAGAGAAGGCCTACAAGGTCTTCACCTTTAGGTTCTCCCAGTCCTCCAGGTCCTTCCATGCCTCCAGGAGCTATTGGATCTACAAGCGCAGCATCTTCAGCTGCAAACAACTACGCTCGTAGAACCGAAGACGCATTACTACGTGCTGCCTCAAGAGAAGGCCAACCACACCTCCATCCAAGGAAAATCAATGGTGCTTTATGGTAAGTTAAAAGGCAAAATTCTATGAATGTCTATAGCATGAATGTATAATTTTTTTGTCTCTGATTCTCATTTTTCTTCTGCCAGGTTTGGTATAGACCCCTTTGTCCACAAATTCATCCGGACAACTTGGCAAGGCAACTACATGGGACCATGGTCAAGCTGGAAATTTGTTCCTCAGGAGAGGAAAACAAACTGGTGGCAAACTTTTGTGGTAAATGTTTAGAATTTATACTACTATTTCTTACTTTACATTTGTAAGTTTACTTAGTCATATTTACTAATGTTTCTTTTAATGTTGTAGCAAAACTTTTATTGGGAGTCTCGATTTCATAACCTGGTCTACTTCCTCTGGAAACTGCATACGCAAACTACAATCTGTCAGCGCATCAGCAAGAAGAAGAGGGAAGGTAAGAAACCTAAGTACATTGATGATGAGGATTGGACTGAACTGCTGGAGCAATGGGCAACCGAAGCAGCAATTCAGAGGAGCCAGTCAGCTGCTAATTCTCGTACATCAGATCCTGATGGCAAAGGGATGCACAAACATTGTGCAGGTCCTCAGAACTTTTTAAAGATTGAGTATGATATGGTAATGATAAACTGTTAAACCTCTCTTTTTTGTTTCTATCTTAGTATAAATCCGTAATAAACATACTTCTGTTTTTTTTTTCTCTTTTATTGTGCAGATGATTGCGTCTGGTCTTGATCAACCACCACCTTTCACGGATCTTGTGCGGAAGACTCACACTCGTAAAGATGGAACTTTCATTGATGAACGAGCTAAGTCCCTTGTACTTGATGTAGAGGAAGCTGTTACACTGATTACGAATGATGATGGATCTCCCACTTCTATCAACCAAACTGACTCAAGTGATGCTACTCCTACCCACATTCTGCTAAACCAAGAATATCTCAAGGTACTCTTGAAATAACTTTCACTTTTGTATTACGTGGATTATGTTTTGTATGATGTATGCACGTTTCATTCACAATCCATAAGAGAATGTTAATTGTTTTGATTTAGTTTTTGTTGTGACTGGATGTTTTTGACTTCTGGTCTGAATGTTTGTCTTTGATTGTTGGTTGATACTCATTTGGTTTTATATCCATTCACAGCGGGGTAAGTCAAGCAAAGGACGCATTTATGGAATAGGCAGTGTTCAATACCAGGATTTCGATCCTTCTGAGACTGTCCCAGCTTCTCTTCAACGCAATCTCGACATAGACTTGCGTATCTCTGGCTTGGAAAAGAACTCTGAAACTGTCAACACTAATGTTGAAACGCTCAAGGCTGACATGACAACACTCAAAGATGATATGGTTGCCTTGAAGAGTGAGTTCAAGGACGAGATGGCTGCAGCACGAGCTTCACTAAATGTGATTCTATAGGCTCTTGGGGTGAATTCTGCTACTGTCCAACAGGTTAATCATACTCAACCTTCTGTTCCTGCTGCAACACCTAGTAATCCCACTGCCCTGAATGCCACAATGCCTAATATTGCCTCGACCTCGACTCCACCTTTGACTCAAGCTCAACAAGCTGACTTTGCTTGATTGTTTATCTTTTAGCTTTGCAAAATATTTGCAACTTTTGTAAGACTTAATCGGCTTTTGTAAGTTTTTTGGAATCTCTTGGATCTTTTTGTAAAACTTTGGAAATATATGATATTGTATTTTAGATTTTATATTTCACGTTTTCAGTTTTTATAATTTCTATTTCATGTTTCAGATTTAGAAATTTTAGGGTAAATGTTTCAATATTTTATTGAATCTGCAATCCACGATTAGTCACATAAATATTTGTGACATAGTAATTTTGTCACAATGGCAATGTCACGATGGTTCGTGGTTAGGAAATGGCACTGTTTAGACACAAGTGGTTTGTGTCCACTATAGTCACTGAATAGACATGAACATAATCGTGGCTAGCTGACCACGAAAATATGCCTGACCATTTCGTGGCAATTACTCTCACGAAATAAGCGTGCCAAAATCGTGGCTAATAACCACGAAAATCTGCCTGGCTATTCCGTGGCAAATATTGTTACGAAACACGCGTGCCAAAATCGTGGCTATAACGTCACGAAAAGCCACAAAATATTTTAGTCCACGATCGTATAGACACGATATTTTTCCGTGTCATGCCGGGTCTGTTGGATCATATAGCCACGAAAATATGACCTTATTCACGGAATATTCCATGGCTATAGGCTCTGTTTTTACTAGTGCAAATCACCTAAAATGTCAAGTTGAATACACCCCCCAAATATTATCACAATGTGAATGCCTTCTTCTCTGAATTCTTGGTCAATGCATGTTTCCAAATTTTGTATTTTTTTTTTTATAAATCCTAATCCAATAAACGGGCCTGAACATTTGGGCTAGATGGGCTTTCTTTTAACCAAAGATTTTTGATTAACAGAGAAAAACTCTAAACTTTATTATACTGCGTGTTTAGGGCAAAGTGAGACTACATTATTATTTTTTTGTTGTTTTTGTACATTGAAGAATCTGAGGCGGGTCTAGGGTTCTTCTTGCTGCAGTGTCTCCAGTCTCCACCATGAAATCACGGCGTCAGAACATTTCTCGGCGCAATACGCGATCGATGACCTTTGTAAATGGAAGAGGAAACACGTTGCCGATCTCAATCGAACTCGTGATGGAGATATTCTCGTGGCTGCCGGCGAAATCTATAGCGAGATGTCGTTGCGTGTCGAAGCTCTGGAACGCCGTACTACGCCGCCCAGATTTCACGGAGCTGTACTTGACCAGATCTTATTCTGACCGCCCGCAGCTCTTGTTCGCCTTCCGCGACGAAAAGGAAAATGGGTTCGTCTTCTTCTCCTTACAGCATCCTCAAAACCCTGTTGAGAACTCGTCCTTTGCTGCAGCCACCAGTCGTTTTACCCATTCCCTCAAATTATATGATATCGTTGGTATTAGTAACGGCTTCGTCCTTCTTAGAGGTATCAAGAGAAATCCTCCAGGAGTGTTGTCGTTGCTATTCAACCCCAGCACCGGACAATCGTTACTTTTACCGGAAGTGAAACCGGTAGTGAAGCCCGATTGCTATATGATTGGGCTGACTAAGTTTATGGGGTATGATCCAGTTAAGAAACAGTTCAAGGTATTGTCCGCTAACATGTCAGGTGTATGCGGAGATTATGAAAGATATGACGAGTTTCAAGTTCTGACACTAGGAATTGGGAAACCATCATGGAGAATGGTCGAATGTTGCTTACCCCATTATCCCAAATCTGGAGGGATATGCATCAATGGTGTTTTCTACTATCTAGGTGCGGCCGACAGGGGTTTTGATCAATCAATAATGGTAGTTTGTATTGATTTAACTTCTGAGAAGTTCAGCTTTCTGAACTTCAGTGGACCGATGCAAGGTGCAACTACTCTGATAAATTACAATGGGAAACTAGGTTCCCTTATGTCTAAATATTTTTATGGGAGAGATACAAGTTTTGAGTTGTGGGTTCTCGACGACTTGGAAAAAAAGGAATGGTCCAAGCATGTTTTTGTATTATATCCTCCTGTTTGGCAGCATGCAGTTGAGGGGGCCACATTACGCTTTTTCGGAGTGGTTGGTACAAATGAATTTGTGTTTGTGCCGGCATTTCTGTATAAGCCTTTCTATGTTTTCTACTACAATGTTGAGAAGAACACTGTCGTAAGAGTTGGAGTTAGAGGAATGAAAGGGTTTTATGGTGATAGTGTTGACGACTTTTCAAACCATGTGGAGAATGTGGAGCTTATTCGAGCATTTTAGGAATTTATAACTTGAAGAGGTTGTGTAACATAGCTCTTTAAAAGTTCTCATCATAAAGACCATGGGAATCTTACTTGAGTCGTCGTTATTTCTCCGCATCTCTTGGGTAAGTTATCATTTTGTTTCCTTGTTGGATATGTATGTTATGTTTCCGGTGAATCTGTGATGTTGTGAAACTTATGTGGATACTTAATGAATCTTATTATCTTATTTATCACTTTACATAATTGCTAGATCAGCTTTAACGAACCTCCGATATTTAGGCCTAAATTTTAGGCTAAATGGGGTTTCCCTTAAACAAAAAAGCATGCACAATCTTTTTTTCGAAATGGAGATTGCAAACTCGGTATCTCCACCATGAAATCACGGCGGCGGCACGTCTCGGAGGATGGTCTAACCATTTCCCGACGACGCAATACACGATCGAATACCTCACTTAATTAGTGAAAGAGAACATTCATTTCCGATCCCAACAGATCTCATTAACGAGAGATATTCTCGATGTTGCCGTCGAAATCTATAGCTATACGTCGTTGCGTATCCAAGTTCTGGGCCACCATACTTAGACTTCCAGATTTCACGGAGTTGTTCTTGACCAAAACATCAGCTCGCCCGCAGCTGTTGTTTGCTTGCGAAACAAACCAAGGGTTGGTCTTCTTCTCCTCACACCAGTCTCCTCATCAAAGCCAATCAGCTTGCACATTTCCCCAACGCATGTGGACTCATTGGTCCTAGCAACGGCGTCGTCTGTCTTACTGAAAAACGGATCTTAAAGGGAAGGAAAAATCCAGCGTTGGTGTCGGTTATATGTAACCCTAGCACCGGAGAATCTTTAACTTTACCTAGAATGAAGACGAGGAAGAGGAGTGGGCTGAGAAGCTATTTTGGGTATGATCCGGTTAAGAAACAATTCAAGGTACTGTATATGACTTGGTCATTTGATGGGATCTGTAAGGAGCATCAGATTCTGACGTTGGGAACAGGGAAATTGTCATGGAGAATGATCCAATGTTGCTCACCACATGATCCCATACATTAAAATCAAGGGATATGCATCAATGGTGTTTACTACTATATAGCTCGTGTCAACATGTTTTCTGAAGAGTATATGATAGTTTGTTTTGATTTTAGGTCTGAGAAGTTTATTATTTTAAAAGTCATGGAGACTTTAAACATGTTGCCCAAACCATGTAGTCGTCGACGTTGGAGAGAGTCATCGGCCGGAGTGATACACTTCCCGGAGGCAAAAAGCTCATGCTTGGTTGCCTTTCTTGTAAGTCCATCCCCATATAGGATAGTGATGATCGTTTGAGATATCACATCACTATGTCTAAGCGGTGACTTTTATAGACAGATCACGATCTTACAAAACAATATAGGGATCCTCCCTATAGCTTTATTGACTTTAAAAACAACACTAAAATAGTACCATTTGCTATAGTTGTTAAAGGTAAGCGGTCCAAACGTCTTCTTTGTTATTTTTTGTTAACTACGTGCCTTATAGTCAACAAAAGTTTAGAATTAAACTAAAAAGTCAATCAAAATTAAAGCTTTATTTCAACATATACAAAGCTGATGTTTTTTTTCACCACTTTTGCAAAGTTCAGGTTTTTATGACATTTTTCCGATAAAAAAATAGAGATAAAGTTATAAATTAGTAAATTTATAAACTTAATTGGAAGAAAAAATGCCAAAAAACATGATTTATTTAATATTTTCCAAAAACATGAATTTTTATCGGTAATATGATTTATTTAATATTTGCCGAATCACCAATATGTGCTAATCTTTAACATGAATGTATAATTTAACACTAACAAACATAGTCTCAAATTTTAAATATATATATATATTATTAATTATATTATATTATAATTGAAAATAATAATATACACCAACTTTTAATGGAGAACATGAATTTATAATTTAACAAGAGAAATTGAATAACGTAACCTCTTGATATTAAAAAAAAAAAACTTTAAATTTTTGTGTTTGTTTGAAAAAAAAAACTTTTCTTTTCTTTATCCTAATAATTGTAACTCTTGATAGTAATTGTTGTTCTATTAAATATATGATAGCTTTATTTTCTCCTATATCTAGTATTTTACAAATATTTACACAATTATTATATGTGATGATAGAAATATTTATATTTATGTTACCTTTATTCATATTTCATTTTGATATTTTTTTTGGTTGTATTTTTTTTCATTTTGTTTTTAATTTATATTTTAGTGTAAATTATTGTTTTTAATAATAATAAAATATTACAAAATATGAGAGAATTAATTGATGTATTAAATTTAGATTTTATGTTATGAACGAAAAGACAAAAGAGAGAAAAACCAACTTTATATAATAAAATATAGATTAGTACATAAAGAAAACTTTAGAACATTGCTTTAGGGTTTAACGCAGTCTCTCCGTCATGAAATCACAGCAGCAACACGTCTCGGAGGATGGTCCTATTGCACTCAACTCACGAGCTTCAAAGTCAGTCAATATATGGTGGAGAAAACTCAGATGCGATCCCAGTTGATCTCATCTTCGAAATACTCTTGAAATTGCCGACGAAATCTATAGCGAGATGTCGTTGTGTATCGAAGCTATGGTCTTCCATACTTCTCCGTACAGATTTCATGGAGTTATTCTTGACCAGATCTACAACTCCCCCGAAACTCTTGTTCTCCAGCCCAAATAACGACGAGTTGTTCTTCTTCACGGCACCGCAGGTCCAAAATCCAGATCAGAACTCTTCTCTTGTATCCCGGCCTTATCACACGAAGCCCCCCTTTGATTGTTGTTCCCCTCGAATTTGTGTTCCTGTTGGCGGTTTGTTCTGTCTTATATATCAGCGGAACTTAGAGGGAGGGAAGGAAATAGTACCAATGATATGCAAACCTAGCACTGGACGACAAGCCTTACCTTTACCCGCATTGAAGACGACAAGGGTTCAGGTGAAAAGCTTTTTTATTTATGATCCCATTGGTAAACTATTCAAGGTATTATTGTCCATGACCTTGCCACGTCATAGAAACGAAGGGAACTGTAAGGAGTGTCAAATTCTGACATTAGGGACTCAAACACTTTCATGGAGAAAGATTGATTGTTGTATACCCCATCGTCCTATATATCGTGGGATATGCATTGATGGCTGTTTGTATTATCAAGCTTTGGTCGATGATCACCGTTCAGGGGTTTCTACAATAGTTTGCTTTGATGTTAGGTCTGAAACGTTTAGATTTGTGAAGAAAGATATAGCAATGTCTAGTGAATCAACTCTGGTTAACTATGAGGGTAGATTAGGTGCACTTCAGTCAGATAGGGGTAATAAAAGAGTTACTAGCCAAACTAGAAGTCTTGAGTTGTGGGTTCTGGTAGACGCTGAGAAAAATGAATGGTCGTATATGACTTGCCCCCGTTGTGGAAGAATATAGTTCCAAAGGCTGAGTTATGTTTTGTTGGATTGACTAGTACAAATGATATTGTGTTGTCCGAACGCTATCCATTTACCATTTTCAATATTTTCTACTACAATCTCGAGAGGCACACAATCATAAAAGTTGAAATCCAAGGAATGGATGTGTACTGCCATCTTAGAGTTCAAACCTATCTAGACCAGGTGGAGGACGTGAAGCTTATGCAATTGTAACGGATCATCGGCTCTTAGTATTCAGTTTTTTTGGATACTATATTTATTCCTTTTTGCACTAATGGTTCATATATATTCATTGAGGAATGGTTGTTCTAAAGTAAGTTTTAGCCTTGTATACTCAGTTTCTTCATGAATAAAGCCACTTTGTGACCTTTGTATTGATGAGTTATATGTTAGTCATCTATAGATCTCCATCTCTCGTGCGCATGTCCCTTGATATATACATTTAAAATCCATCTCTTGTGGCAGATTCAGCAAGGGGATGATAGATAGTCTTGAAGCTGCAGACTCTTTATATACTACTAATCCAAAACAGAGGATTCTAGAATTTGATATTCTGATGCTAGATGAAAGGTGGAAGAGTTTTTAGATTCAAGATATTTCGATGCCAAAAGTAGGACCTGTGAGTTGCATACTTGCATTTTTTAAAAATACTGTTTTTTATCAAAAGTTGAAAACTTCCCGAGAGATTATCGAGATCGTCATAAAATGAAGTTCTATTTTGTGATGATTCATTTACTAATATAAGAAGCTTCAACGAATAAAAACTAGGTTTGAACCCGCGGTACACCGTGGGATGATTTTTAATTTTATTGTGTTTTTAATATATATTTTTTATTGTTAATCTTTAAGTATTAGTAGAAATAATATAATATATTTTGTGATGTATTGACATATTTTGTATTTCATATAATAAAAATACAATAAAAGAAATAATTAAGTTAAAAATTTTAGTGTTGGTTAGTTCAAACCCGTTATGCTAGACCTGTCGCGCAACTGATTTAAAGATTTTTAGCCCCCACAGAAAATTATCCTACTGTAGTATATATAAAATATATTTATTTTTTTATTGAAATATTTAGACCTGCAGTTGCATCCGTCCAATACAATTTACTTTAATTAATAAGTCTAAATGTGGATACTAATTAACATGCGATCCATCGCGGTACAAAACTTTTTGTTTAAAACATAACTTATGATTTCAATGTTATAGTATATTTTAGAAAATAAAAAATGATATATATTTTGCTATTTAATGTCATTTACGTTTTATTTATCTTGAAAACCATTACAATAGAAAAATAACTATATTTTCAAAAGTGGTAACCAATTAAATTTATTAATTATGTAAAATCCTAGTGCTTTGCAAAACAAAAACACAAATTACATGACCCGTTTTTAAAAAAGGGTCTTTTGACATGTTAAAAAAAAATTATCTAAGTACAATATTTTTGGAAACCATATTATTAACTTATTTCAACACTTACAATAATTTTGGTCTAAGAATGAATCATAATACTTGTTATTTAACAATAGTACTTATGTTGTAAAAAAAAAAAAACAATAGTACGTATAATTTAGTTTGTGTATCATAATACTTGTAAGTTTAATTTAAATGCTAATATTTAAATATAGTTTAATTTAGAATTTAAATGGTAAAACAATTAAATATGATCCATCTACAGCCACGACAATTTACGGTGACATTGGTTACATGTTTTTTTTTTTTTCACTGGATTAATATTGACTAAGGATTGAAAGGGTTCCATGGCTTGCAGAAAACCTCGGTCTTGAGAAACCACTATATGTACAATTACCAACAGACTACACCCTATTCTAACCCCCTAAGATACATGTTATAGACTTCTAGTAGTCATGATCTGTCCTTGACACAAAGGATTGAACTGGGGCATGTTATGAGATGACCCGTTTAAGAAGAAGCGGATGTTCACGCCTCGTCACACAGTGTTGTCTTCTCTTCCATTACCTGAATATTTCGTTCGTTTTGCAGAAGCCTGCAACTTCTCAATCACAAGCTGGGCTAAGAACGGAGACACGCATAGCTGCTCTAGTCCACTCTGTGCCTTCTCTTCCTCTACCTGAACCTGCAACATCTCTACCACAAGCTGAGTTAAGAGCAGAGACGCGCAAAGCTACTCTTGTTCACACAATGGTGCCTTCCCATCTTATAATTGAACATTGCATTTTGCAGAAGCCTGCAGTTTCACAGCCACAAACTGAACTGAGAGACCTGGTTGCATTTACTCACGAAACAACTCATGCTCCCGCCGTGAAACCTGAGATCTGTCCTGATTTCACCTCCGTAGACAAACCAGCGATAGTCACAACCAGAAAAGCTTCAGCTCCAAGGAGATCACTGCAAGATTGTAGAGCCATTTCACGTTCATATACTTGAGCATACTTAATTATACAGATAATTAAAAAAACGGGGACTCATATGTTCATATATGTGTCAAAGTTTTAGAGTCGAGATATGGGGGGGTGTATTGAACTTGATATTTTAGGAGATTTAGTGAGATTTTAATATTTTAGAATTGTGAGAGATTTGAGTGTAATTTTAGGAGATTTGGTTATTAAATTTGGGATTTTAGGATTTGATGAGATTTGAGTTTTGAGATTTTTGAGATTTGATTATTGAATTTTAGGTGATTTTGATATGTAAAAATAAAATAAAAAGAGCAACTTGGAATGTCATTGATTAATTTACGTAAGCTTCTTTCATACTTTGATTAATTTAAGAAGAAAAATAGACATTGGTCATGTTCTTTTTCCAATCGTTGGTGAAGTAACTGCGACACAAATAAAAGGCCCAAGATGATATGCATTTCGAAAAAATAAAGAGCTGTCACTGTTAACCAAAAAGTGAGGTTCGTAAAAAAATTAATCTAATATGAAGAAACTGCAGCTCTCATGAGATATAAACCGGTTACAATGATGACACTGAACACTATAAATATTCCTCATGAGCATGATGACTACACGATCAAAGAGAAACTCATTTTGCCAATGAGTGTTTAAAGTAGTTGGAAATTAATCAACGATGGTTTGTTTAGCACATCCACAAGAAAATGAAGTTGTTGATCTGTTTTATTCTCTCGTGAAATATTGAATTGTTGACGATATGTAATGCAGCAGCAGCAGAAGAATGAATGTCTCAAGTTGTTACCAACCGTCGCCGACTCGCCGTTGTCGGAAGCTCCGCTGCGGAGGTGGCTGAGACATCTGATTTTGATACATATTGGGTCGGTCTTTTAGTGAAACAGAGCACGCCTTTTCAGGCAGATCCTTCATTGGAGACAATGTTGGTGTTGAATCTTCTTCGGTTATATTGTCGTCGTCTTAATCATCTTCAAGCCGTGACGGTGAAGACTGAGGTGTTTCAAACGGTGTGGTTTGTTTACTTGTAGCTTCGTTTGAGTAAATTGGGTTTGATATGTAGATGAAGTTATCAACAGAAGAAGCCGTGGTTTCTTGAATCAGATCAAGAGAAGCTTGTAAAGATGGTTCATGGTGAAAATGGGTTTTGTTTGGAGTTTGAAGAACGCATGTGCAAAGAGGATTGGATAAAGAATCGATGTTAGATGATGGTGACGGAGAAGGTTCGTTACTTGTGGTAGAGATGGATTGGTTGAGAGTTGTGGTGGTCGTGGCGCCGCCGGCAGTTGAGACCGTAGTAGTGATGGGGAGGCCGAGAGAGTTGTGACGACGCCGGCAGAGTAAGAGAGAGCAGTAGAGAGTTGCACTTATAAAAAAAAAAAATTGCAGTAGATGTTGAACTCCTATTAAAAAGAATATTTTCTTTCAAAATTTCACCATTTAGGGTGGGATTTTGTAAGACATATTTTTTAACTAGAAATATTAGAAAAGTATCCTAAAATCCCATTCTATAGCTTTTTATAAAAAATTGTGATTTTTTGAATAACAGTAGATTTGAGTTGAGATTTATAAATTATTGATTGAATAACAAGAGATTCTAAATGATTTTTATAAATTTCATATTCAATAACATAGGATTTCAAATGATTTTTAAAAATCATCAATTAAATAACAGGAGATTTCAGAATATTCCAAAATCTCTTAAAATATCAAGTTCAATACACCCCCATGGTGTATTTGTGATGATTTTAATCTATGTGGTGATGAGTATATTTATAGGTGGTTCACGTATTAGTGTTTAGGTTAGAGTGTTTAATGATACACTGTGTGCAAGCACAAAATCTTTGATTCTTTTAATTGAAAATCTTTATTCGAATATTAAGGATTGAGTTTAGGGAAGTTTGATTGAGCGATGATTCAGGTAATTGCTGTGGTGATTTAGTTTTGAAGATTTTCTGGATAAATTTTTGAAAATTTGATTGAGCGATGATTCAGGTAATTGTTGTGGTGATTGAGTTTTGAAGATTTTCTGATAATTTCGATTATGTTTCAAACAAATAATCGGAAGGATTTTTTTTTTTTGGATTTCGTAGAGGCCGAAGATAATGGAGTCGAAGCCCAACAACATACAAACCGGGTTATAAGTGAAAGGACGCGGATCCTTGTTTGAACGGGTCGGGTAATGTCGATTGACAATTTCTGACAAAATTACCCCTTTCAATTTCAATAAACACTCTCCTTCATAACTAATTGAGTGGCAATTTTGGAAATTTTTGGCAATTTTTGAATTTGTACTTCTCTATTATATATATAGAGATGTTATATGAGAAATCCATATCATCTATAAAAAAATGAAAATTCAAAAACATTTTTTGGATTATATTTCAAAATTAAAAATTACTCAAACCGGGTAATTGAAATATCTCATTCATATGAAGAAAAGCAAAACATAAACCGGTAGAGTTTCGGCTACCGGTACGGTTCTTGATTTAAATTTTGTTTTATCCAATTGTTGTCTCATTAATAATAGGGAATTTTGCATATACACCCACTTTTCTACAAAGTAATATCACCTACACCCACTTTCAGCTATTGCTATACTTTTTATATGTTTATTAACTATGCTATCCTCTAGCTTAAACTTTATTAACAACAATACATCTAAGATCTTTCTTTCTTCCTCTATTATCTCCATATCTCTAATATTTTCTCTCTCCTTTGCTCACTGTATCAAAACACCAATAGCCTGTAACTTCTTCTCCTTCCATGGCTTCTCTAATTGTCTCTATCTCTTTCTTTCTCTCATTATCAAAATCAACCCTTTCTTCTCCATCCTCTTGTCTCTCTTTTATCTCATACACTTTCATTTTTCAATCATCTTATCCATCCTCTCTTTATCTCTCATCTTCAAACTATAATTAGATTGATGTTTGATTTGAACAATAAGTGAATGATGCTTTCAGATGTAGAAAAGTTTAATTTTGGATTTTAGGTGTTTTTTGGATGTAATTTGGTGGGAGTTAGAGAATTTGCAATTTGGGTTGCTGATTCAGTTATGATTTGTGAAATTAATCTTTTAAAAGAGGAATACTTTCCTCAGGTTAGACTATCAAACTTTGTTTAATAGTAAAACCATATTACCGAATCCATGATACGCAATCCATGTGGTCATAGTTTGGGATTTAGAGTTTAAATGTTTAGGATTTAGGGTTTAAATGCATAGGCCAATAATTTCCTTTTAATTTGAATACATTGATCATATATATCCATGTGGTCATAGTTTGGTGTATACGCTTGGATGTTCATAAAAAAAAAAAAACAAAAATGTTTTAATGTAAACAATAGTAAAACCATATTACCAAATCCATGAAAACACGGCGGCGGCACGACTCTGAGTCTGATGATGCTCTAACCATTTCCCGGCGCCATACACAACCAGAGCCGATCCCAGTTGATCTCATTTTTGATATCCTCTTGAAACTGCCGACAAAATCTATAGCGAGATGTCGCTGCGTATCGAAGCTCTGGCCTCCATACTCCTCCGTCCAGATTTCACAGAGCTGTACTTGACCAGATCTTCAACTCGCCCACAACTTTTGTTCGCCTGCGAAAAAGAAAATGAGCTGTTCTTCTTCACGGCACCGCAATTCCAAAATCCAAATGAGTACTCCTCTCTTGTGTCCGCGAGTTATCAGATGAAGACTCCCTTTCAACGTTTTTGTAATCTCATATATAATAATTTTACTACTTGTCCAACTAATCTTATAATGTAAACCTTGGTTTCAAAGTTAGTAACTCACTAGATTGTGACACGTGTCAATTTTAAAGATTAGAGATTTTATCATGTGTTAAACAAAAACTTTTTTTAACAAATTTTAAAATTAAAAAGATAATTATAAGAAATTAAACATTTAAACAATTTTAATAAATATAAAAATATAGCTCTTATATGTATATAAAAAGATAATACTAATTCTATAACAAAAAAGAATTCAGAAAACTATAAAATTAATATTACTATAATACCATAATTAAATAAATTATACCGTCAATTATTTATCCTAAAAAAAAGGATCGTAGATACATACCTTCATATAAACAAATAAATTGTCTCATAACAAAATAGTTTCTTCAAATAGGCCATATTGAACTTCTTTTTGTGTGAATAAGAGCAGAGTAGTTACTTTTCTTTTTTGTGTTTCTTATATTCTAGCATCTTTATCTCCTTGATATGCGTTTAAAAAAGCTATCTCGTGTGGCACATTCAGCAAGGGGATGGATGATAGATAGTCTTGTTATTTGCAGAATCTTTAATAAATACTAATCCAAAACAGAGATTTCTTAAACTTGATATTCTGATGCTAGATCAAGGTGGAAGAGTTAAGAACAAGAATATTGCTTTTTCAGTTAAAGGTTGCTGCTTGACCTTGGCAAAAGGATGGTTGTGAAACCCTTGTTGCAGAGCTAGTTTTGTACTATTTCGATTGAATCAAGTAGAACCTGCGTTTTATTATCCCAGAGAACACAGAGTCTTACCAAATAGAATGGTTTTGGCTGGTTTTGTGTAGTGTATCTTTCTACTGGTTTTGTGTAGTGTATCTCCTTTTGGCTGGCTTATTTGGATAACTATTTTGTAATTTTCTCTCAGTTTCTATGGATATGTTTTCTATACTTATAGAATTTGTTCAGTACACTCGGGAGCAATTTGAGTTGTCCTAATTAAAGCCTAAACTTTAGGTTTTTAAACATGAATTGGGTGATCGTCTAACTTGATTTCTGACTGTAGCCTCTAAATTTAAGTGGCTTTTTTACAAATTGTATAAAACTCTGTGTGCATACAAACAGTATACTGGAAAGGCCAAGTAATCATACATATCAGCTCACAAAAAAAAAAAAGTGTTTACATCACATATTACACATGAATCATGCACAAAGATTAGCATCTAGAAATGTGAATTAATGTTTTTGTTGATCAAATTACCTCCTTAAACCAAAATCTTGATCCTTTTATAATCCACTACATTAGGCCCGCGTATTAACGCGGATATAAGGAAAATATGTGAAATTTTAAGTTATATTCCAAATATTAATTTTATTTCTTTTGATTTTTTTAAAACTGAATTTATAGTTCACACACTCCATCTTGCAATACAATTTCTCTATATATTACATCAGAATAAAATTAGATTATCCATTCAATCCCAATGAGTAACTTTCAATATTTTCATATCAAAAAAATATGTGCATTGTATCAAATTTACATCTTACTTAATACTAAAAACAACTAAAAATTAATAAAACATAATTCTCAAAGAAAAAACTGAAAATTAATATTATCTCATATTTGAAAAAGTAACAATATCTTAAATATATGTTTTTCATATTTTGGAATCTCATATGTAATAATTTTACTACTTGTCCAACTAATCTTATTATATAAACCTTGTTTTTCAAAGTTAGTAACTCACCAGATCATGACAAGTGTCAATTTTAAAGATTAGAGATTTTATCATGTGTTATACAAAAACTCTTTTTTTAACAAATTTTAAAATTAAAAAGATAATTATAAGAAATTAAACATTTAAACAATTTTAATAAATATAAAAATATTGCTCTTATATGTATATAAAAGATAATACTAATTCTATAACAAAAAAGAATTCAGAAAACTATAAAATTAAAATTACTATAATACCATAAATAAATTATACCGTCAATTATTTATCCTAAAAAAAAGGATCGTAGATACTTACCTTCATATGAACAAATAAATTGTCTCATAACAAAATAGTTTCTTCAAATACACCTAGCCCTGGATATTTGGGTACCCCTTCGGGTTCCGATCGGGTATTTCGGATTTTCGGGTATTTCGGTAAAAGGGTCCTAGACCCATTCGGGTATTTCTAGTATTCGGATCGGATTTCGGATAAACACCCATCGGATTCGGATCGGGTTCGGGTACCGTTCAATACCCGAAATATACTTCAGATTTGGGTACCCGTTCAATATCCGAATTCAAATCTCTCCAACTCTGATATTAAAGGTGAAGAAAATGTATGACATACATGTTTCTAGTGGAAAATATTCTATTTGTTTTGCATTTCTTCTTCTTTGTGTTTTTTTAATATGTAAAAATAATATTTTGGTATCTAGAGTTCATGAGTATGGAATAAAAAAATGCAATTAAGTCTCTACATATTAAGTAAAATTTCTCATATCAAAATTTCTTTTTAAAAAATGAAAGTTGTACATAGTAATATATAAATAGTGGAAGTTTGAGAATTAGTTAAAGATATTAAAGTGGCAAAATGGTTACAGTGCACTCACTTAATGCTTTAGGTCATCGGTTTGAATCCTACAATTGACTATTTTGCACTATGTTTATACATGTTCGGGTTAATTCGGGTACCCGTTCGGATATCGGAAAATATCCGATCGGGTTTGGGTACCCGGTTTCAATAAATCCTAAACCCATTCAGATATTTTAAAATTTTGGATGCGGGTTCGGATCGGGTTCAGGTCGGATTTTCGGGTTCGGGTATTTTGCCCAGGGCTAAATACACCATATTGAACTTCGTTATATTATTAAAACTTTTTTTTATAAAAAATAATTTCGTATAAAGTTGTCTCATTTTTATGAGGATATTTCATATTGTAAAGTAAAGCTATGTGACAATTTTATAAACTATATGATATTTTCTCTTTTTTTTTGGTCAAAATTTAACTACGAGACCAAACTTTTCTTTGAAAAATCATATATATACGCAATTTAGAGCATATATTTGTATATTATGCATATATTCTTTTTTTTCTTGCGATTAGTAAACTTAACTTTAAATTCATCTTCTATTTCTAATTTTCAGGCATAAAATTTTTGAGGAAAAATAATAACCGATTATGAACTTTCAATTAATTTATGATAATGTTAGTATAGTTGTTTAGAAAAAGATAATGTTAGTATAGTTTTATCGGTTATTATTTTTCCTCAAAAATTTTATGCCGGATAGACTTTTGTCCACGTTGGGTGTTACATCAACATGAGGGGGTAATAGCATAGGAAATATGTAAATATTTTATAAACCTAGATATTACTAGTATTCGGTTCTATCACGTTTATGAAACTTGTATGTGTATAAATACTTCTTCTACCCTGTGGAATAAAACAACTTGAACATTCTATTCTATTGTATTTCAAACTTTTTTTTTTAATACTCAGACGAGTCTAGGGTTTCCTCTCCACCAATGTTATCGCGGCGGCTAAGCGTCTCAGACGATCGTCTAACCATTTCTCGACGCAACACTCGATCGATAACTTTAGTAAATGGAAGAGGAAACTCATTGCCAATCCCAATTGACCTTGTTATGGAGATATTCTCGTGGTTGCCGGCAAAATCTATAGCTAGATGTCGTTGCGTGTCGAAGCTCTGGAACGCCGTACTACGCCGCCCAGATTTCACGGAGTTGTACTTGACAAGATCTTTTTCTCGCCCTTAGAAAACGAGGACGGGTTCATCTTCTTCTCCTCACCTCATCCTCAAAATCCTGTTGAGGAGAACTCGTCGTTGTTTGCTGTAGCCGCCAATCGTTTAACCGATTCCCTCAGATTATGTGAAATCGTTGGTATTAGTAACGGCTTCGTCTTTCTTTGAGGTAACATGATCTTAGAGGGAAGGAAAAAGCGAGTGTCGGTGTCGTTGCTATTTAACCCCAGCACCGGTCAATCGTTACCTTTACCGCGGTTGAAGACGAAGAGCAACATGATTACTTTTATGTGGTATGATCCGGTTATGAAACAGTTAAAGGTATTGTTAGATGAAGGATGTGGAGATTATGATAAGTATCAAATTCTGACACTCGAAATTGGAAAACCATTGTGGAGAATGGTCGAATGTTGTATACCTCATTTACCCGTAACTGGAGGGATATGCATCAATTGTGTTTTCTACTATCTAGGTTCGGCCGACAGGTCTTCTGATGAATCGATGCTAGTTTGTTTTGATTTTAGTTCTGAGAAGTTCAGCTTTCTGAACCTCAGTGGACCGATGGAAGATGCAACAACTCTTATGAATTACAACGGCAAATTAGGTTTGCGTATGTCTGACTATTTTTTTTTTTTTTTTTGACAACAATAGAATCAGCTCAAAAGAGCCAATTTGGAGGAAAAGAGTTCACAAACAAAACATGTTGCGGTGACAGTTGCGCTTGGCGTGCCAGAGAATCCGCTTTGACATTCGCATTACGGGGAACCAGAGATAGAGGGAAGGAAGAGAACTCCGCTTGATCTATCTTGATGTCGTCGAGGTAGGGTGTGAAAGCCGGCCATTCATGAGGAGAAGACACCATCTTCACCAAATCAGAACAGTCCGTATAAAAAACCACGTCCCGGTAATCATGTCCAATCATGCAACGCATAGCCCAAATGAGAGCTTCTACTTCAGCAAGGAGTGGAGACAAATGATGAGGACATCAATAGTAAACTTCCGGAAGAACCCGTTCTGCCATTTCCCGAAGAACCCGTTCTACCATTTCCTGAAGAACCCGTTCTACCATTTCCTGAAGAACCCGTTCTGCCAACAATGATACACAAACCTATGACAAGGCTGGGAGCAAGAACCTTAAGGGAAAAATTCAACAAGTCCATTGCAAGTCTGATTACTCTCATTGAACTAGAAGATTCCAAAGAAAAGACTCCACAAGCATCATTTTTGCCAGTTCTACAAGGAATTAAAGAACCCGTTCTTTTCATCATTTTCGAAGCAATCAATGAAGGGTTGGAGCGTGCATGAGAGCTATTATCAAGGTAAGTGTTTGAATTCAAATAATAAATGGTCATTCTTTTCTTGTTTGCAGGAATCGACCGTTGGGTCTTTATGAGTCTTTTATTTATTTAAGTCCTAAAATCGAGTCTGTTGTTTTTGCAAGTTTAGTCCTTTTATTTGTAATAAATTTTGACCTAGAAGGTCCCCTGCTGCTGGACCATTATATAAGGTCTCTTCTCAGCATTGTAACCTTTCAAGTTTAATGAAATAAAATGAGAGTTTTCTTAGGTTATCTTCTGAGATAGAAGCAACCACCCTTTTCTCCTTCTTCTTGTGTGTGAATCCTTGAAGACTCAGATTTGACTTATCATAGATCTTTTCACAGATCTGTGTGGCGTCCCTCAATCCACCCATCTATCCTTTCATCTTCCACTGCTACCGAATAGACAGAACAGTGTTTTCAACCATTTGTCTATTCTCCATCTCTTCACTGCGTTCCATCTATCATCCACCGAATAGGCAGAACAGTGTTATCAACTATTTGCCTATTTCCATCTATCCACGTGGGTTCCCTCATCTGGGTTCCTATATCATCTCGTATCAGAGCTAAACGCTCCAAATCAGGTTTTATCTATCCTTTTGTTTCAGTTTGCTTTCCTTTGTTTGTTTCATTTTGTGTCTGTTTCAGTTCATTTTGTTTCAGTTCGTTTTTCACTTTTAGATCTGTTATTTTCGAGTGTCTTTGTTCTATTTTGACTGGTCATCTTCTTAAAAAAAAAAAAAAATTCGTTCAGATCTATTCAGATCTGTTTATTAGATCTGTTAGTTTTTGGACCTTTCGACTTCCTGTGCACTTGATCTCTTTTTCTTACTCTTACAGAAACGATTTGAACTATGGGAGAACAAGGAGGAGAAGTGAACATGGCTGAGATGCTTGCAGCTATTCAAACCCAACTCCAAACGCTTTGTGATCGCATGACACGAATTAAACAACCCCCACCTGCACCAAGAGCACCAGTTCGTAACTTGCCAAGAGGAAACCATGAGGTTGATAATGGAGATCAGTCTGATTCAGAGAAGAATATCAAGATCTTAATCAACACCAAAGGCCAAGGAGACACTACCAACAAGGTAGAGGACGCGATGAGGGCAACATAAGAGAAGGAGGCTATGATCTTAAGCTCAATCCGCCGACATTTGCTGGAAAGGTTAATCCTGAAGCTTACATTGACTGGGAAAGACGTATGGAGCATATCTTTGGCTACTACAACTATTCTGAACAGAGAAAGGTATCCCTAGCTGCTGCTCAACTTACCGACAATGCCTTAGCTTGGTGGGATAGAGATGTATCTGAGAGGAGGAGGCACAGACATATACCAATCACTACTTGGGATGATATGAGGTTTCAGCTAAAAAAGAGATATGTCCCAGCTTATTACCACTGGGAGCTACAAAAGAAGTTCTGCAAGCTCTCACAAGGAAGCAAATCTGTTGAGGAATACTTTGAAGAGTTTGAATCTCTTAAAAACATATTGGAGGTAGAAGAGTCTGAGGAGAACTTGATGGCACAGTTTCTAGATGGTCTTCATGATCGGATTGCTAGAAAGGTGGAAAGATAAACATATCATGATCTTGAAGAGTTGTTGCATCTAGCAGTCCAAGCTGAACAACACATCAAAAGGAAGGCAGCTGCTACTAACCGCAGTAAGACTCCATGGACACCACCACCTCAAAAACCTTTAGACAAGGGAAAATCTCTTGATGTGGACCAGAGATTTAAAAGAGCTGCACCTGAGGCATCAAAAGTAACCAAACCAGAGCAAGGTAAGCCTACTAACCAAAGAGCTCGTAATATTACTTGTTTTAAATGTCAGGGAAAAGGACACTATGCAAGGGACTGCCCAAACCAGCGAGTAATGATCCTTAAAGCCAATGGAGAGTATGAATCAAAAGATGAGGAAGAAGAACGTGTTGAATCTGAGGAGGATATTGTGGACTATCCAGAGATGGGAGAGCTTCTAGTCATAAGGAGGGCTCTTAGCACTCTTTTTGATCCTGAAACAATTCAAAGAGAAAATATCTTCCACTCTCGCTGGTCAATAAACTCTAAGGTATGTAGCTTAATCATTGATGTGGTTCATGTACTAATGTAGCCAGCAAGTATTTGGTTGATAAGCTAGGTCTCCAAAAGACAAAGCATCCCCATCCATATCGACTTAAGTGGCTCAATGATGAGGCTGAACTAAGGATCTCCGAGCAAGTCACCATACCATTTACCATAGGCAAATATTCAGATCAAGTTGTGTGTGATGTGGTTCCTATGCAAGCTGGACACCTTCTTCTAGGACGGCCATGGCAATTTGATAAGGAGACTTTACACAATGGCCAAACCAACTACTACACCTTCTCACACAACAACAAGAAGCATACTCTAGCTCCACTCACCCCTCAAGAAGTGCATGAAATGCAACAAACAATGTCAAAGGGAGCTAAGGGCATCTCCAACCCATCTCTATATTTGCTTTTTAACTCTATTTTAGAGTAAAATCTACTCCAACCCATCTCTATTTCTACCTCTATAATAGAGATCTCTATTTTTTCCTCTTTTTTTTTTTTGTCAACCTCACATTAAGCTAAAATAAAACTCCTCGATTGGTTACCCAATCTGGAGGGAAATTGTTTACAAAAGATGTTTCTGATAAAAGCACTCTAGAAGATCGAGCTAAGCAATCAGCCTTCATATTGGACGTCCTGGGGATCTTGATCAGGGAAAAGGGGGGCAAGGAAGCACTAAGCATCTGGAACTCCTCAAGAAGCGTTGAGAAAATCGGCCACTCCTCCGGAGCTTGCATCATCGCTAATAACTCTGTAGAATCCGTCTCGAATCTTCGGCAATCAATTCCTCTAGAACGAATACACTCCATCGCCCATAATAAAGCTTCTAGCTCTGAATGAAGTGGGGAAACACTGCGACGTTGACACCTGGCACCCATTACCAAGGTCAGATGTTCACTATCACCACACCACCATCCTAACCCTGAATGATGTTCTGTGGCTTTCCACGAGCCATCAACCTGACAATAAATTGATAGCTCTAGCGTACTCGAGGACTCTTTTAAAACGGGTCCCGCCCTTACGGCTACCTGGGCTTCCTCCCACCATAATAGATCACGTAAAGCCTGATCGATAATATCAGTTGGCTCTGATTGTAACCCTTGAAAGACTTTATTATTCCTATCCTTCCATAAGAACCAGACCAGCCACGGAATCGAACTATGTGTAACGCCTGAAGCCAAATGGGCTAAACCTTTTCCATATATAAAATCTAAATTGGAATAGATTGAACCAAGAGGGAACTTGTCCATATTAGATCCAGCAAAAATCCTCTCCCAAACCCGACGAGAATGAAGGCATTGAAATAAGGTATGATTAATCGACTCTTCCTCCATTTCACATCTCTTGCATACCGTATCACAATTAACTCCCCGGGAGGCTAACCGCACCATCACCGGAAGAGAACCCGATGCGATCTGCCAAAAGAAATGTTTTATTTTAGGTGGAACCGGGAGGTCCCAAGCCTTAGCCTTCAGAGCATTAAAATTGGGACCATACTCAATTTCAGCTTTCATATCTTGGGCTACCTTATACCCTGATTTAACCGAATACCGACCAGAATGTGAATAATGCCACACCAAACGATCAGGTCTATAAGATTTGCTAATAGGCAAACTAAGAATAGTTTGAATATCCTCCGGATCCATATATTCTTGTAATATAGGGAGGTACCAATCTTTAGTCTGTGGGTTAATCAAATGATTTACCATTAAATTTGGATGAAGGTGCCGTCCCCTACCATTTGCAGGTCGAGGATGCTGGTCCGGGATCCACGGATCACGCCAGACCGAAATGTTAATACCCGAGCCAACCGGCCATCGGGCTCCTTTCTCCACTAGGGATTTAGTTGAGAAAATGCTTCTCCACCCAAATGAGGGAGAGTATGGTTTTGTAGCCATTAACGGATGTTTGTTCCTGAAATATCGACCCCTAAAAACTTGAGCAAATAAAGAATTCGGAAACTGTATTAAACGCCAATACTGTTTAGCCAATAACGCATCATTAAAAGTTTCCAAATCTCGAAATCCCAAACCTCCCTCTGATTTATCCTTACAAATTTTATCCCAAGCCACCCAGTGGAGCCCCCGATCTTTCCCTTCAGAACTCCACCAGAAATTTGAAATTGCACTCGTCAATTTAGATGTTAAACCTTGAGGAAGTTTGAAACATGACATTACATGCGTGGGCAGGGCCAAAGCAACCGACTTTATTAAAACCTCCTTCCCACCCTTAGATAAAAATTTTGCATTCCAGCCATTTACCCGTCATTCAACCGATCGCGAACGTAACCGAAAACTTGAGCTTTCGATCCTCCAAGACTCTCAGGGATCCCCAAATAGGAGCCCAAACCCCCCTCCTTGGAAATGCCAATGACGGACTTAACCTTTTCCTTGACCTCTGAAGGCACTTTTTTACCGAACATAATAGAGGATTTATCCAGGTTTACCTCTTGGCCTGACGCTTTACCATAGTTACCAATGATATCCATCACCGTTGAACATTGTTCCTCATCTGCTTTACAAAAAAATAAACTATCATCCGCAAACAACAGATGAGAAATAGGAGGAGAATCTCGGGCAATCTTGACGCCCGATATTTTTTCCTCCCTCTCTGCCTTTTTTATATTAGCTATCAACACCTCTGTACAAAGAATAAACAGATAAGGGGATAAAGGATCCCCCTGTCGCAGTCCCCGTTTTGGCAGTATGGAGCCGCGTGGTTGACCATTAAGCAACACTTGATAGGAAACCGAACTCACACACCACATTATCCAAGAAATCCATCTGGAATCGAAGCCTAGCCTCAATAAAACCGCCTTTAAAAAGTCCCATTCAACTCGGTCATAGGCCTTGCTCATATCCGTTTTGAAAGCCAAAAATTCCGAACTACACATCCTATTGGTCTGTAAACCATGGAACATCTCTTGTGCCACCAGAATATTATCTGTAATTAACCGTCCAGAAACAAAGGCCGATTGTGTTTCAGAAATAATCGAGGGCAAAATCTTTTTTAACCGGAAGCAAAGAATCTTCGATATGATTTTATAACTCACATTACACAAACTAATAGGCCTGAACTCTGCCATTCTTTTAGGCACTTCAACCTTTGGGATCAGACAAATATTAGTTTCATTAATTCTTGGATCAAACTGTCCAGTCCGAAAGAAATCTCTGACTAGAACAATCAGATCCCCTTTAAGGCTCGCCCAAAACCTCTGAAAGAAAAGTGCGGTCATCCCATCCGGTCCCAGGGTTTTCTCCGGGTGCATCGCAAATAAAGCCTTACGAACTTCCATCTCCGATATATCCTTAGTTAGCTCCCTATTCATACGCTCAGTAACAAAAGGATTGACCGCTTGTACCATCTCTGAAATAATCTGAAATAACCTGACGCAATCCTCTCCATACCCTCAGTCGATTCAACCCAAACATCCTCTGAATCAAACAGCCCCACAATCTTATTCCTAGCTCTCCTCTGTTTAGTAGAAGCATGAAAGAAACTCGTATTCTTATCCCCAACCCGCAACCAAAATTTCCTGCTTTTCTGTTGCCAATACAATTCCTCATCGTGGTAGGCATCCTTTAGCTTCTTCTCAATAATACGGATTTCCGCTTGCGAAATAGCATCATCTTTTTTAGCATCCTCTAAAGCCGTCTTTAGGGAAGATATAAGAGTGTTACTATTCGGAACATTCTGCTTCCTCCACCATGAAATAGAATTCCTACAGTTTTTAATTTTATCTACAAACACCGGTGTTCTGAAATTTCTAGTACGATTCCACCCCGATTCCACGGCTCCGGAAAACCCCTCTTTCCCCATCCACCACTTATCAAAACGGAATTGACGAAACCGCCGAACCCCAGATTTCGCACAAGAGGCTAATATAGGACGATGATCCGAACCTATCATTTCCAGATAATCTACTCGCGAACAAGGGAACAGCGCATGCCAATCTTCATTCCCTAGAGCGCGATCCAACCTACAACGGACCACCTGGTTATTGCAACGATTACCTCGCCAAGAAAGAAAATCCCCATAACACGGGAATTCTAACATTCCACACTCTCGAATCATCGAAATAAATGGAAGGAAGGAAGAAACCGATCTTAACGCACCTCCCGATTTTTCATGATTACCAATTAATTCATTAAAATCACCTATCATAAACCAAGGATTCTGCCGAACAGCACCAATTTCTATTAATTTGTCCCAAACCACCTGTCTACACCCCGGCACAGGATCACCATAAACGAAAGAAATAAAAAAGATTTGAGACCCTAAAAAAGCTTGAACATCTATTAACCGGTCACAAGCAGAAATAACTTCAAGTTTTATATTATTGTTATAGAAAATAGCCAAACCACCGCTAGACTCACAGGGTTCGACCGTATACAAATGATGATAACGGAAATTATTCTGAAACTTTTTTAAATAAGAAAAACATCATTTTGTTTCTGATAAAAATAAAATATCCGGTTTATTCTGCTTCCATAAATCCTTCAGATAGTTCTCTGTTAGATCTGCACCAATGCCCTGACAGTTCCAACTCAAGATCTTCACGTTTGAGCCGGCGGTTTCGGGAGAGCCACCATCCCTTTCTTCTGCTTGCGGGTTCCTCCTCCCTTGCTGCCACCCTCTGACTTTTGTTGAGTTGACCGGACAGTACCTGTATTCTTACCAGCGTCACCTGCAGATTTCAATAACAGAGCTTTAGCTAATAGCCGTTTACCCGGCGAAGCAATAGCTACAACATGTCTTTTATTCCCCCTAGCACCACTATAACCAGAAAAACTACCTTTCTTAGCCTTAATGACCTCAGTATTTCCCAACTTAAAAGATTTCATAGCCTTATTAACCTGCCCCAAATCATCAACTAGATAAGAAGAGTTAGAGATAGTACCTTGTGGAGCAACGTTCTCGGGATCTGACATACCCTTCTCCTGATCCGACTGAGCACCATTGTCATCAACACCAGTATCCTCTTCATGTTCCGAAGCCTCACCCTCATGATATTCCCCATCTTCGAGTAAGTCATCGGAACTCACTGAAAACCCAGCCTCATTGTCTCCACCATTCGTTCCCTTAACTTCCTCCATTAGAGAATCCTCATCCCGATCCACCAAATCATTAACTGAAGGGATAACCGGCTCATGAACAGCAGTAGCCTGCAAATCAAGCTTCTGCTTCGCCTGATACAAAAGTTTTGGCCAGGCAGGTCCATTCCCCTTTCTAGTAGGTTGCGAACGGGACTGTTGAACCAGAAAAGTACCAGCACCCTCCCTAGACTCTGCATTTCTCCCATGACTCCTCTGAATCCAAAATCCCCCTGATTCTTTGCTTGAAATCTAAGCCCATTCTTTGAGCTTTCACCATTACGCCCCAGCTGATGATCTCTGTCACGGTAAGACTCTGAATTAAAATCCAGAGAACGTTTAGCAAACTTCCTTGGCTTCTCCCAACCACCCTCAAAATGTTGAACCTTCGGTTTGAGCAAGGGTTGATTCCACGAACCTCCCCTCCTATCATCGACTTCCCCCTGACCCCGACCCCCTTCACTTTTACTTACCTCTGGACATACCTTAGCATCATGAGTTAACCTCAAGCAATGGCTACAGTAGCCAAGCAACTTCTCATACTCTAACGAGGCCACCACCTCATCACCAGTATTAAAAGGGACCAGTAGATGAAAAATGAGAGGATTAAACCCATTGATCGTGACAAGTAAACTACCAGATTCCTCATCTACCTCTCGAAGGATCCCAACCTTCTTCCTAATTGCCTGAAGGGTTGCAACCTCCCAAAAATGCATTGGTATCCCCGAGACTTTAACCCAAAAAGTAATGGCTGAAGGATAAGTATCAGAAATAATAGGCTCCCAACGAACCAACGACAACATCCAGTTATCAAAGTGATAAGGACCATTCCTTAGCACTCCTTGGAGATCATCCTCTGTCTCAAAATTGAACTGGAAAGTGTCCCGACCCAAGTCAGCACCTTCAACCCTCTCCTCGAGCTTCCAGATCTTTGGCAAATTCGCGACCAGGGATTCCATTCGCTGGACCGTTGGATTCATCAATCTCCCAATGAGAGTGAGAGAAAATTGTTGGATACGATGTGCCATAACGGAATCTGAAATCTTGACCGTTTCTGTTCGAACCAAGGCAGCTTTACCTTTGTTGAGATTCAGTTGAGCCATGTTAACCCTGCCAATAACCGAAACACGATGAAACCCTTGAGACAAAAAAGAATAACTCAAAGAGAACAACGTAAAAACAAAAGACTCTCGAGAGGAAAATGCTTCTCCGAGATTGAATGAAAAAAGCGAGATGAGGAACCATGACACCATCAGGAACCAAATAAATACCCATAACACAGAAAGAAAGAGCACAATCTCCATTAATCCACAAACCCGTAAACCAGCTGTAGAATCCCTAAACAAAAGTCTAAGGAATATTTGCTTACCCGATAGAACCTGAACCCAAATCTCCCACTTTCCTTTTTCACACCCAAATCCCCTAACACATCCATAGACAAGTCTCGAGGAATCCAAAACCGTATCCCAGCAAAACGGATTTATCGCTATCAGTATGAACAGCCAATCCTCTGACCCGAATCCCTGAGAGACAAAATCCCTCACTCCCCAAGTTCCAGCTAACTGACCCATCGACAAAATCTGAAACGAAATCTCCCTCTTTCCATTTCCACACCCGAATCCTCCATCATAACCATCAACGGAGCCCACCATAACCATAACCAAATCCAACCAAATCGGATCCGTCATCTTATGTGATAACAGCCAATGATCCGATCCATATCCCTGAAGAGCGAGATCCCTCCCTCCCCAAATCCCATGAATATCTTCCACCCAATCCCGATATATCACCATTAAAGACGCTAAAGATCGCCTCTCCCCATCAAGCCGCTCCCGAAATCCAAAAGGAAACCCCAAAAATCCATCTCGATACCCGCCGCCGTGAACCATTCAGCTCTAAAACCTAATCGCATACGCCATCGCCAAAAGTTTTTTGTCTACGGTTCCTCTATTTTTTCCTCTATATATAGAGGAACTCTATTTTTTCCTCTATAATAGAGTTGAACTTTTTTATTTATAAAATGGTCCTTGAACTTTTAACACTTTTATATTTATGATCAAAATAAATAAATTATATATTTAATGGTCCTTAAACTTTTAACACTTTTATTATTTTATATGATGCAATGTATTTCTTTTAATAAATTTGATATTTAAATAATATTTATGAATGTTAAAAATTTAAATAATATCATAATTTTATGAAAGTTTCATAAATACTAAAATAAATGGGTTAGCTTGCAACTTTTATAAGTAAAAGATATTAATAATAAAATTAAAAAGGAATCTCCATGGAATATTCTTTTTTAGAGGAAAAAATAGAGGTATCCATTGGAGCAAAAGTCACTTCTATTAGAGAGTTCCTCTATTTTAGAGGTAAAAATAGGGAAAACCATTGGAGATTGTCTAAGTCAAACAAAACCAATCTTTACATAACACCTTCTACTGTTTTGAAATCAATTAATTCACAGGACAAGGTGCTACTAATGATCTTTAAGGAAGGTTTGTTTTCAGGTCAAGAGGAGAAAGACTTACCACCATAAGTGCTTGAATTACTAGGAAGGTTTAAAGAGGTCTTTCCTGAGGAGATACCACCTGGACTACCGCCTATAAGAGGAATCGAACATCAAATTGATCTAGTTCCCGGAGCACCATTGCCTAACAGACCAGCCTACCACGTAAACCCTGAAGAAGCAAAGGAGCTGGAAAAGCAAGTTCGTGATCTAATGTCAAAGGGCTACATTCGTGAAAGCCTAAGCCCTTGTGCTGTACCGGTTCTTCTAGTGCCTAAGAAAAATGGAACTTGGAGAATGTGTGTAGACTGCAGAGCAATCAACAACATCACTGTCAAATATAGACATCCCATTCCCAGGCTTGATGACATGCTAGATGAGCTTAATGGAGCTACTGTCTTTTCTAAAATTGATCTAAGGAGTGGTTATCATCAAGTCAGAATGAAAGAAGGTGATGAATGGAAAACGGCTTTCAAGACAAAACAAGGATTATATGAGTGGTTAGTCATGCCATTTGGACTCGCCAATGCCCCAAGCACCTTCATGAGGTTAATGAACCAGGTCCTAAGGGAGTACATCTGTAAGTTTGTCGTTGTTTATTTTGATGATATCTTGATTTATAGCACAAGTCTTGCAGATCACATAAAGCATCTTGAAATGGTGATAAAAGCGCTTAAGGCTGAACATCTCTATGCTAATCTTAAGAAATGCACGTTTTGCACTGATCAAGTTGTGTTTCTAGGATTTGTTGTGAGTTCTCAGGGACTAAAGGTCGATGAGGAAAAGATCAAGGCTATACAAAACTGGCCAAATCCAACAACCATTGGACATGTTAGGAGCTTCCATGGGCTGGCTAGCTTCTATAGGAGATTTGTGAAGGATTTTAGTACCATTGCTGCACCCTTGACATCAGTGATTAAAAAGAATGTGGAATTCAAATGGGGTCAAGCCAAAGAGGATGCATTCAAACTGCTCAAAGACAGCCTAACAAATGCACCTGTTTTGGTACTTCCTAACTTTGATAAAATGTTTGAAATTGAATGTGATGCTTCTGGTACAGGAATAGGTGTTGTTCTAACTCAAGGAGAAAAACCAGTAGCATACTTCAGTGAGAAACTCAGTGGAGCTGCACTTAATTATCCAACATATGATAAAGAACTCTACGCTTTAGTAAGATCTCTAGAAACTTGGCAACATTATTTGTTATCCAAAGAGTTTGTTATTCATACAGATCATGAGACACTCAAGCACCTAAGAGGACAAACTACACTTAAGAAGAGACATGCAAGGTGGCTTGAATTTGTGGAGACATTTCCATATGCGATTAAGTACAAGAAGGGCAAAGAGAACATTGTAGCTGATGCTTTATCAAGGAGACATGCTTTGATCACTACAATGGAGGCTAAAGTCATGGGATTTGATCATATCAAAGGTTTATATGAGGAGGATCCAGATTTCAAAGAAGCCTTTAAGGAAACAAGCAAATCCGCTTATGGGTCATACTACCAACATGATGGATTTCTCTTCAAGGACAAAAGACTGTGCATTCCTCAAGGATCCATGAGAGAGCTGCTAATAGGAGAAGCACATAGAGGAGGACTTATGGAACATTTCTTTTGGCCGCATTTGAAAAGAGATGTGGAAAGGTTCTGCGCAAAGTGCATCACTTGCTTGAAAGCAAAATCCAGGTCACATACTTATGGTTTATATATGCCTTTGCCTATTCCTAACCTACCATGGGTAGATATTTCTATGGATTTTGTTTTAGGGCTACCTAAGATCAACAACCAAGATTCTATCTTTGTTGTGGTGGACCGGTTCTCTAAAATGGCGCATTTCATTCCATGTAACAAGACAAATGATGCTACTCAAACTGCTGAACTCTTTTTCAAAGAAGTTGTGCGTTTACATGGAATCCCAAGGACCATTGTTCCAGATCGAGACACCAAATTTCTCAGCCACTTTTGGAAGACTTTGTGGAAAAAGCTAGGAACTAAGCTACTCTTCTCCACCACTTGTCATCCTCAAACTGATGGCCAAACTGAGGTAGTTAATTGTACTCTCTCCACTCTTTTGAGAGCTACGGTGGGTAAAAATCTCCGAAATTGGTTATCTTGTTTACCCTATATTGAATTTGCTTATAATCAGGCTAAGCATTCTGGTACCAAAAACTCTCCATTTGAAGTTGTCTATGGTTTTAATCCTCTAACCCCATTAGACATCACACCTCTGCCCCCAAGCTGTTTATTCTAGTGCAGAAGGAGTCACCAAAGCTGATTTTGTGAAGAAACTCCACCAAAAGGTTAAAGAGAATCTTGAGAAGAAGAGCGCAAAGAACAAAGAGCATGCGGATAAGCACCGCAAGGAGCTGACGTTACCTGGAGATTGGGTCTGGGTACACATGAGAAAAGAGAGATTTCCCAAGGAGAGAAAGTCCAAGCTGTCACCAAGAGGAGATGGACCATTTTGGGTCTTAGAGAAAATCAATGACAATGCCTACAAGATTGAGCTGCCAGGTGAGTTGAACATTTCTCCTACCTTTAATGTTGCTGATTTATCTCCTTTCCATGCAGATGAAATAGTTCTGCAGACAGAACTTTCTCAAGAGGGAGGGAATCATGAGGACATCAATAGTAAACTTCCGGAAGAACCTGTTCTGCCATTTCCCGAAGAACCCGTTCTACCATTTCCTGAAGAACCCGTTCTACCATTTCCTGAAGAACCCGTTCTACCATTTCCTGAAGAACCCGTTCTGCCAACAATGATACACAAACCTATGACAAGGCTGGGAGCAAGAACCTTAAGGGAACAATTCAACAAGTCCATTGCAAGTCTGATTACTCTCACTGAACTAGAAGATTTCAAAGAGAAGACTCCACAAGCATCATTTTTGCCAATTCTACAAGGAATTAAAGAACCCGTTCTTTTCATCATTTCCGAAGCAATCAATGAAGGGCTGGAGCGTGCATGAGAGCTATTATCAAGGTAAGTGTTTGAATTCAAATAATAAATGGTCGTTCTTTTCTTGTTTGCAGGAATCGACCGTTGGGTCTTTATGAGTCTTTTATTTATTTAAGTCCTAAAATCGAGTCTGTTGTTTTTGCAAGTTTAGTCCTTTTATTTGTAATAAAATTCGACCCTAGAAGGTCCCCCGCTGCTGGACCATTATATAAGGTCCCTTCTCAGTAATGTAACCTTTTAATTTTAATGAAATAAAATGAGAGTTTTCTTAGGTTATCTTCTGAGATAGAAGCAACCACCCTTTTCTCCTTCTTCTTGTGTGTGAATCCTTGAAGACTGAGATTTGACTTATCATAGATCCTTTCACAGATCTGTGTGGCGTCCCTCAATCCACCCATATATCCTTTCATCTTCCACTGCTACCAAATAGACAGAACAGTGTTTTCAACCATTTGTCTATTCTCCATCTCTTCACTGCGTTCCATCTATCATCCACCGAATAGGCAGAACAGTGTTATCAACCATTTGCCTATTTCCATCTATCCACGTGGGTTCCCTCATCTGGGTTCCTATATCAACAAACTTCGTCGGATATTGGTAGCTCCCATATCTGTCCTCGAATCTTCAGTGGAAGAACAAAACCAACCTGCACCTGCAAGAGCATTTGTCGCTTTCCAAGAGCCATCAACAAAACACCGATATCCTGTAAAAGAAGTAGGAAGAAAAGGGGTGGGCCCCCTTTGTCTTGTAGAGGGGACAAGTGGAGTGTGGGGTTGATCCTCATCCTCCACCAGACATTCGCCTCCCCCTCCGCCAAGCGAACTACATCCAGTGGATTTTCCATCACATTCTCAAAAATACGAGCATTTCGCGCCTTCCAAATATACCACATAAGCCACGGGAACGCGGCTGTCTGAGAGCCCGGATTAGAAGAACCTAAGAAATGGTCTACATTAGCATAAATAGACTCCGTCGGGAAAGAGCCAGGACCGACAGGAACCTGAGCTAAAGCCCACGCCTGCCGAGCCGGTGAGCATCGGAAAATAGCATGATTAATTGTTTCCTCTTCAGCCCCACACCGTACACACGCGGAGTCACACGGAATACCCCGCCGCCGCAGATTTGCCGAAACCGAAATACATCCTGTCAACACCTGCCACATAAAATGTTTAATTTTTGGTGGACAGGAGACATCCTAGACAGCAGTCAACAGAGGTGTTATCTCTGGACCCACTCGAGGGACTATCGTAAGCTGTGGAGCAGGACGACGTTCCACTTCATAACCAGATTTAACAGTGTACTTTCCTGATTTCGTATAATGTCAACCCATGGAATCATCTAGGCGACGACTTCCTAAAGGAATAGCCCCTATGAGATCAACATCTTCCGGGGCAAGAAACTCCTTGAGCCTATCCATACGCCAAGTATTAGTGTGACAATCAATTAAATGAGAGATTTTAAGAGAAGGATCCTTATGGGGACCCTTGCTGAACGCTGGTCTTGGGGATTGAGCCGGTACTCAGGGATCCGTCCATATCGAAATGGAGTCCCCCGAACCAACCCGTAAAATAAGGCCTTTATTAACCAAAGATCTAGCGGAAGTAATACTTCTCCACACGTAAGATGGAGAATAAGAGCGTATCGGATCCATAGAGTTGGAATTGCGATAATACCTGCCCTTCAAAACCCGAGCAAACAATGTATCCAGGGCCTCAATCAGCCTCCACAGTTGTTTTACCAGCAATGCCGAATTAAAAGCATCGACGTTCCTGAAACCCAAGCCCCCCCAACTGCTTACTACAACAGAGTTTATCCCAAGCTAACCAGTGCAACCCCCCAGACTGTCCTGAAGTACTCCACCAAAAATTTGCCACTGCACTCGTAAGTTTTGACGTTATTGTTTTCGGTATCCAAAAACAAGACATCACAAAAGTGGGGACAGTCGTGGCAACGGACTTGATCATCACCTCTTTTTCCCTTTGGAAAGAAGTTTTGCCGACCAACCCGTCGTTTGTCCCTGAAGACGGTCCCGAACAAAAGAGAAAACTTTTGTCTTGGACCCTCCCAGACTCTCCGGTAGCCCGAGGTATGATCCCATCCCACCCAAATTCGAAATTCCCAAAACCCCCTGCATCTCTGTCCGCATAGCGTCATCCACCTTATGACCAAATTGAATCGAGGATTTGGCAAAATTTATTTGCTGACCCGATACAGCCTCATACTGTTTTAAAATATCCAAAATAACCCCACATTGAACCTTATCCGCTTTGCAGAAAAAAAGACTATCATCTACAAAAAGCAGATGCGTAATTGGCGGGCACTTGTTTGCTACTTTAATCCCTGTTATTTGTTTTTCCCGTTCTGCCCGCTTAATATTTGCAACTAAGACCTCCGTGCACAAAATAAACAGATAAGGAGACAAAGAGTCTCCCTGCCGTAAACCCCGTTTGGGGACAATCCTACCATTGGGTTGGCCATTTAAAAGAACCTTATATTCAACAGAAGTGACACAAAACATAATCCGAGAAATCCATGTCTCCCCAAAGCCCATCTTCCGTAACAAAGCCTCAATAAAACCCCATTCAACCCTATCATACGCCTTACTCATATCCGTTTTGATCGCCATAAATTTTCCTTTACACGATGGATTTGTTCATAATCCATGGAACATCTCCTGAGCGATGAGGATGTTATCCGAAATCAATCGTCCTGGGACAAAAGCAGATTGCGTATCCGAGATAAGCTAGGGTAACACACCTTTTAACCGTTGACACAAGATTTTTGAAAAAAGCTTATACCCCACATTACACAAGCTAATGGGCCGCATTTCCGCCATCCAGGTTGGCTTAGCCACCTTCGGAATCAAGCAAATATGCGTCCTATTCAGACTTTTATCAAAAACACCCTCTTCAAAGAACCGATTTACCATAGCCACAAGATCCTCTTTGACCACTCTCCAAGCCTTCTGGAAGAACAACGCTGTCATTCCATCTGGTCCCGGGGCCTTATCCGGAGACATCAGGAATAAGGCCTTACGGACCTCCGCCTCCGTTGCTGGAGCTGTTAAACGTTCGTTTACGTCCTCCGTTATTACCCTCTTCACCTCGCTTAAAGCATCCTCAAAATTTGACGGATTAATAGAAGTAAACAAATCCTCAAAATACGAGACCGCCACCGTGCAAATATCATCATCCTTAGTTGACCAAACATTATTCCTGTCATAAAGGCCAGTGATCCTATTGCGAGCCCGTCGCTGCTTTGTTTGAGCTTGAAAATACTTCGTGTTTTTATCCCCCACCCGCATCCATCGATTACGACTTTTTTGATACCAATAAATTTCCTCATCATTATAGGCGTCCCGCAGACGCATGGTTAAATCAGTGATAACCCCCAATGAAACCGCATCATCCGCTTGAGCCACTGCCAACTGGCGTTTAAGGTCCTCAATAGTGTCTCGTCCAAACGGAACCTGCTCCTTGCACCAATGAGATATAGCTCGTCGGCAATTCACAATTTTGTCCACAAAAGATGTCGGACCCTCATGATGTCCCCCGTTCCATCCCTGCGAAATAGACTCCATCAGACCCGCCTTGCCAACCCACCTACGATCGAACATAAAAGTTCGTCTCCCTCGCGATCTCTTGGCACCTATATTGACAATAAGCGGGGCATGATCCGAAGCGATCCTTGGCAAATATTCTGTAACCGTGTCCGGAAACAAATCATGCCAGTCCTCGTTACCCAAAGCCCTATCCAAATGACAACGGATTGGTTTTTTATCCCTCCAACCCCTCCACGACAAACAATCTCCGAGATATGGAAATTTCAAGAAACCACAATCCCGAATCATCCCATTAAAGGAAAGAAATGAAGAAGCAGGACGAAGTTTACCCCCTCTCTTCTCATGATTACCTGTTAATTCATTGAGATCCCCAATAATAAACCAGGGAGTCGACCGAGTTGAGCTTATTCTCAATAACCGTTCCCATACTAAATCCCCGATTTTTAGGGACAGGATCCCCATAAATAAAAGTGAGATTAATTACTCGCCCATTGTAGACAGTCTCGACATCAATTAAACGGTTTGACTCAAATAAAATTGACACATCAAAAACGTCTTTATTATAAAAGAGAGCCAACCCTCCACTACAACCAATAGGTTCCACAGTTTTTAATTTTTTATAGCCAAAATGGCCTACAAATTGTTCCAAAAAAGAAAATGATTGCTTTGTTTCCATTAGAAATAAAAAGTCTGGCCTATGCTTATTCCATAGATCCCGGAGATTCCCGATGGTGGCCTTATTTCCGAGACCTTGACAATTCCAACTCATAATATTCATTTAAAAACCATTGGTTTTGGTGGTTTTAGTCCACCGTGACCTCCCTTAGGCCCTTCCTGGGCCTTAAGAGTATGCTCGCTTTCCCCAAGAGCCGGAACAGTTAGAGGAGGTCTTCGCCTTGGTGACAATAGCAGATTAGTGTTCCACTTCTTCGTGCTGACCCCCCTAAGAACCAAATGTCCTTTCCTTTCTTCCCCTTCTCCCCTTGAGCCGCCTGAATATCCCCGCTAGTCGGTGCCATGTAGACATCCCCTACACCATCCGACTCCACCAGATCTTTGTCAGCCCCCTCTTCAGCCAACATATCATCTTCTTCCATGTCAAAAAGCTCCCCAGCAGTCTCTCCCACCACCATAGGATCCTTGTCAACAACACGAGTACCGTGTAATCCCAAGTCTCCAATATCGAGCTCCTCCACAATTGAAAACTCCTCAATTGAAATATCCTCAGCCAAAACCTCTCTCATTGGAACCTCAACACTAGGGGCACTCGAACCTGCCGCTGCGACTGTAACAGCACAAGAACCACCAAGTAAAATCCCCTCCTGCTCCTCTCCCGCTTTTTCCTTAACAACCTTAACACCAACTGTATCCATAGGAGGGATACCCGACTGTGATCCTAAACACACATTACCCACAGCTCCAGGCGAACCATCGAGAATCTGACCTTCTTCATGAGGGCTCTCCACCAAACCAATGTTGCTGTTAGACCCTTCCTCAACAATAGTATCCTGAAATAAAGCCTTCTTGACAGATTTTTGTTTTGACTGCCCCACCTCTGCCTCCCCTATCTCCTCCGAAACTGGTGGCAAGACTGGAGCAAATTGTTGCCGAGCCTGACCCCTAGGGAGACCCTGCCTTCCCCGGAATTCCTGTGTGGTACCCGAACCAGAAGCCCCCTTGGACGACCCCTTTCTGCGAGACGACGAGCCTGAATGATCCTCTGCTCTAGGTTTAGCACCCCCATGGTGAGACCCATTGTGATATCCCTTGGAAGCACCACCATAAGAAGAACCCCTTCTCACATCTGCCAGAACCGCCCCTTTGTAGCTCAGAAGCTGACCCTCATCTTGCTTCTCTTTCGAGGGAGAGAGTCTAGAAGCCAAATCCTTACCCTTCGCAAGGGGACAAACAACCTCATCATGACAAAGACTACTACACTTCTTACACCACCCATGCAACCTCTCATAGAACAACTTGACCACTGTGACTTCCCCATTGAAGAACTCGATATCCGTCTCGAAACACAAAGGTTTCAGACCATCGATGGTCACTCGCACCCTCCCTCTGTCAATATCGACAGCCTCCACCACCCCCAAGTCAGAACCAATGTCTCTAAGGAGGGGTTCCGCCCAGAACTAGATTGGAATATCAGAAATCCGGACCCAGAATTTTAGTGATGAAGGATAATTAGGATCCACCACTGGTGTCCACCTCACTAAGGACACCATCCAGGAATCAAAGTGATAAGGCTCCTTGGACAAAACCTCAACAATGTCCGCCTCCTCGTCGAAGTGGAACTGAAATTTGCCTGATCCTAGATCAGCACCAGCGACCCTCCCCTCAACCTGCCAAATGCGAGGCAACATGATCAACAACGATTTCATGTCTTGCACTTGTGGGTTAAAACACCTCCCGACCACAGTTTTTGAGTAACCCGCAATAATAGCCGAATTGTCGAAGTATGAGATCTTGATTCTGCGCCTTGGCATCACTTCCCCCTCTTTCTGACCCGCTAAACCCTTCCCCATGAGACTACCTTGCGACATATTAACCCAAACAAACACTCTCAAACACACAACTTTGTGACCCAAAAGAACCAAAAGCAAAATGAAGAGAAGATAATCAAGAAAGCAGTGCCGAAACATAATGATTCCCAACCTTCTTTTATAGTGAAACCACCACCAAACAATCCAGCAAAGCATTAAACTCCGAAGATACTGAAGGTGGAACCGTAATGAAGAAGATTGATTCCCCAAGACAACAAATGGAATTATTCCCATCAAGGTTGATACGACCCACACACCCTGCACCACAAACCTTAACTCCACCGATCGACCAAATCTGATAAACTTCCCATAAACCCTTCTCCCGCAGCTATGACAGCCCATATCAAATCCCGTATCTGTCAGAAATCGCAGACAATGAAGTTCCAATCTCTGAACTCTCCCAGCTATCAAACCACAAGAAGATCCGCTCTTAAAAATCCAATAAGTCAGAGATTCAGCCTCAAACATCAGTTTCTCAGACCTAAAATAGATCAGATGTGAAACCACAAACGGCAAGTTACCGACCTTGTAAAACCCCCATCGCTCAAGAGAAAGAATACAATCCCGAGATCTTCGTTCTTCCTTGTAAACCTCTGATACATCTGAATCCCTGGTAGCACCAAATAGAAACCAAATCTCCAGAGTGAACCGCGAAACACGCACAAGAATCCCCCAAAGTATTGACCATATCAAGCCCCCATCACTCCAAATCGAGGAAATTGGGAAGCCGCATCCAAAGCTATTCCATCGAAAACCCACAAATCCAGAACAAAGCGCCAGAGTAACTTGGAAGATCCCAAAATCTCCAAAAACAAACCCCCAAATCTCCACCAGATCCTTTCTAGGTCAAAAACCCTAGATCGCCGTCGCCTTCAGCATCGCCCAAGAGAGAGAGAGTATTTTTTTTCTTCTTCCTTTTTGTATGTCTGACTATTTTAACGGGAAAAGTAGTGGTTTTGCGCAGGACTGGGCACGGGACGGGTACCCTTGAATTTTCTCCGACCCTTTACTCGTCCCGACCCTAACGGGTAACAGAAAAAATTTACTCATACTCGACCCTTAAATAACGGGTACCCGTTTCTCCGGGTACCCGGTAAAAAATAGTTGACCCTTTACTCGTCTCGACCCTTTATTATTACCCGGAAAACGAGTACCCGATAAAAAAATGTTAATAATCGCAATAATAATTTTATCTTTTGAAATCCAAAAAATGAAAAATTCATAAATTTATGCAATATATAGTTCCAAAAGTTATAAAATTACGAATTTTGAAAATAAAAATAATATATTAATTCACTTAGGCTAAGTTGAACTTAGGTTTTAACTCTAACTCTATAAATTAATAATAAATAATAATAATAATAATACAAAATATTAACGGGTATTTACGGGTCGGGTAGCAAAACGGGTAAAGGGCCGAGTAACGGGACGGGTATTGAAAACTAAACTAATACCCTATACTCGTCCCTTACTCACGGGTAATATAGTTATAATACCCTTTACTCGACCCTAAAGCTGCGGGTACCTTTTTTTCGGGACGGGTACGAGCCGAGTAACGGGTCGAATACGGGTAACGGGTATTAGTGCCCATGCCTAGTTTTGAGTTATGGGTTTTGGAAGACTTCGACAAAAAGGAATTGTCCAATCACGTTTATGTATTTCCTCCTGTTTGGCAAAATATAGTTAAGAAGACCATCTTATGCTTTTCTGGAGTGGTTGGTACAAATGAATTTGTGTTTGTGCCGATAAAGGTGTCTGATCCTTTCTATGTTTTCTACTACAATATCGAGAAGAACACTGTCGTTAGAGTGGGAGTCCGAGGAATGGAAGCGTTTAAACGTTATAGTGTTGAAGCCTTTTCAAATTATGTGGAGAATGTGGAGCTTATTCGAGCCTTTTAGGAATTTGTAACTTGAAGATTGTGTAACAAAGCTAGTTTTTCTCTTTTAAGTTTTCATCATAAGGATTAATGACCATGTCTTAACTCTAGCTAACGTTACAAAACCCTAAAAATAGCACTAGGTCTGGCACTGCACATCTTCTATGTGGTCTACAAAGGTGGAAAAGCCTTAATTCTAGCTAACGTTATGGAAGAGCCTTAATTAACGTTACAAAATCCTAAAAAGACACATATTTCATAAGCCTTAATTCCATAAGCTTCACATCTTCTATGTGGTCTACAAAGGTGGAAAAAACTGTTATGATGAAACGCTTTCCATTCATTGGAAAGCCGGCACTGCACATGACTAATAGTAAATGTTTAGAGGGTTTTTAGAAAATAGCACTGGGTCTAGGTAAAGTTTGAGCCGGCCCTGGTCATGTGGATCAAGGTCTTCCTTTGTGAATTGAAGAAGTAAAAAAGTATCATGTTGTATGTTCTTTAATATTTCGAAAAGCAACAATGGTCCAAGCATATACATATATGTATTGCCACCTTTGTGGAAGAATGTAGTTGAAGAGGCCAAGTTTTACTTTGTTGGAGTTTATATATCTACGAGTACAATATTGAAAAAGGAACAATCGTTCTTCTCGACATTGTAGTAGAAAACATAGAAAGGATCAGATTCCAAAAGGAGTCGTTGGTACAAATGAATTTGTGTTTGTGCCGATAACACTGTCTGATCCTTTCTATGTTTTCTACTACAATGTCGAGAAGAACACTGTCGTTAGAGTTGGAGTCCGAGGAATGGAAGCGTTTGAAGGTTATAGTGTTGACGCCTTTGCAAATCATGTAGAGAATGTGGAGGTTATTCGAGCATTTTAGGAATCTGTAACTTGAGATTGTGTAATATAGCTAGTTTGGCTCTTTTAAATTCTCATCACAAGGATTAATGACCATGTGTAGTAGTTATCATTTTGTTTGCTTATTGGACATTAGTACGTTTTGTTTCCTGTGATAAAGGGATATGCATCTGATATAGGTTCTCTAAGGCATGTAATATGAGAAAGAAAAGCGCGAAGAAGCATGAGTAATGTGCTGGCACGTGAAGAACTGAAATGGGAATGGAAGCGTTTTAACATAACAGTTTTTTTCCACCTTTGTAGACCACATAGAAGATGTGAAACTTTTGGAAGTGTCTTTTTAGGATTTTGTAACTTAAAGAGAGATTTTGTAACGTTAGCTAGAATTAAGGCTCTTCAGTTGTCATCATGAGGATCATGGGATCTTAATTCAGTCCATAACTTGTAGTTTATCTCCTTTTGGCTTATTGGATGACTATATTCTGTTATTTTTTGAGATTCTTTTCTGGATATATATGTTTGAACACTAGAGTCTACAGAATATGTTCAGTACACTCCTAAGCCTAAAAAGATTATGGGTGAAAAATATACCGAGAAGGCGAAGTGCTTGGTTAAGAAGAAATTGTTTGGCAAGACAGACACTCATATCATCAGTAGAAAACTAAAATTACGGTCACAAATACAGAGCGACAGAGGAAAAATAAAAACAGAGTGCTTTACATCACATCTTCGTATGAATTTATACAGAAAGTAAAGTTTGGGCATATAGACTGTGAATTAAATGTTTTTATTGATCCTTTCTTTTGTTCTTTGACATCAAAGGTATCACAAGCCGGGTGGGCATTTTAACCGAACCAAACCAACCAAACTCAAACCGACCCAAACCAAAATCCAAATATACACTCAAACCATTTAGTTAGGTTTTTCCTCAACCTGAACGGTTATCGATAACCCAATGTGTTTATGTTAATCAATATTATTAGATTTGGATATATGTAAGAGCAAGTACATTAGCGTTAGTTTGGTTCGTCCTTCGGTATTAAAATTTTAAATTTAGATCGAAATAAACCAATTCTCGAAGAAACGTTCCTCCAAATGGGACGTAATTTGCTGCGTCCTTCTTTACACGTGGCAGCGTCTGCGTGGTTGGTGTTGTTTGGGTAGGGCGAACCCAAAAATCGGTTCGTCCAGTTCATTTGTGTTTTCTCTCCGACTCACTACAATTTAAATTTAAAATATTATTATTTTATTCAGGAGACCAAAATATTATTATTTTATTCAGGGGACCAACTGTGAGAGATACCAATGCTCATACCAAACTTAAGAAACTCTGGAAATAATCTTATTATATTTGAGGGACCAAAATGTATCCTACACCAATGCCCATGCTCTAAGCTCACAAGTACTACACACGATTGCATATTGCCAAAAGGAGGTTGTGAACTTCTACTTAATAGGCATCTGATTATAATATGGTTGGTTTTTTTAGGTTTTGTTTTTCGTGGTTTATTTGAATTATTCAATTTATAAGTTGTTGATTATTTTAGGATATCAAAACACAATGAATTTGGTGAAGTGACCTTAGTGTAGTGGCAGGAGGTAAGTCCATTTGTAGAAGGCACCATCACACCAGGAATCGAGTCTGCTTTCTACGAATGTAGGAATTTGGCTAATGGGCCGGCCAGTTGTGGCCCAATGGTTAACAAAAAAAAAGGACAATGAATTTGTTTCTTACATTAATTGATTTTTCTTGAACCGAATTAAAACTGATCCGAACCAAACCAAACCGAACACAAACCAAACGAAACTAACTTTGGTTGAGTTTTATGAAAACCGAATAAACCGAACCCAAACCAAACCCGAAGGTTAACCAAAATTCTCACCCCTGCTGGCCAGACACTAAAGGGGGTGTATTGAAAAAATGATTTTGGAGGATTCTATGAGATTTAGGAAATTTGGAATTTTGATAGATTTTAGGAAAGTTGATATGATTTATAGTAAAATTCTTTCAAATCTCACATAAAACCATGAGATTTGGATTTCTGTATTTTTAACTAAACAAATTCTCTCAAATCCTCCAGAATCCCTAAAACTTATTAAAATCAAAATCCATAAACTGTTTTGAATAACAGTGGATTTTAAAGTTGAATTTTAAATTATCAGTTCAATAACAGAGGATTTTAGGAGACTTTTTAAAATCCCCAATTGAATAACATAGATTTGTAATTTTTATACAAATCACCTAAAATGTCAAGTTGAATACACCCCCTAAATATTATCACAATGTGAATGCCTTCTTTTCTGAATTCTTGGTCAATGCATGTTTCCAGATTTTGTATTTTTTTTTTTATAAATCCTAATCCAATAAACGCGCCTGAACATTTGGGCTAGATGGGCTTTCTTTTAACCAAAGATTTTTGATTAACAGAGAAAAACTCTAAACTTTATTATACTGCGTGTTTAGGGCAAAGTGAGACTACATTATTATTTTTTTGTTGTTTTTGTACATTGAAGAATCTGAGGCGGGTCTAGGGTTCTTCTTGCTGCAGTGTCTCCAGTCTCCACCATGAAATCACGGCGTCAGAACATTTCTCGGCGCAATACGCGATCGATGACCTTTGTAAATGGAAGAGGAAACACGTTGCCGATCTCAATCGAACTCGTGATGGAGATATTCTCGTGGCTGCCGGCGAAATCTATAGCGAGATGTCGTTGCGTGTCGAAGCTCTGGAACGCCGTACTACGCCGCCCAGATTTCACGGAGCTGTACTTGACCAGATCTTATTCTGACCGCCCGCAGCTCTTGTTCGCCTTCCGCGACGAAAAGGAAAATGGGTTCGTCTTCTTCTCCTTACAGCATCCTCAAAACCCTGTTGAGAACTCGTCCTTTGCTGCAGCCACCAGTCGTTTTACCCATTCCCTCAAATTATATGATATCGTTGGTATTAGTAACGGCTTCGTCCTTCTTAGAGGTATCAAGAGAAATCCTCCAGGAGTGTTGTCGTTGCTATTCAACCCCAGCACCGGACAATCGTTACTTTTACCGGAAGTGAAACCGGTAGTGAAGCCCGATTGCTATATGATTGGGCTGACTAAGTTTATGGGGTATGATCCAGTTAAGAAACAGTTCAAGGTATTGTCCGCTAACATGTCAGGTGTATGCGGAGATTATGAAAGATATGACGAGTTTCAAGTTCTGACACTAGGAATTGGGAAACCATCATGGAGAATGGTCGAATGTTGCTTACCCCATTATCCCAAATCTGGAGGGATATGCATCAATGGTGTTTTCTACTATCTAGGTGCGGCCGACAGGGGTTTTGATCAATCAATAATGGTAGTTTGTATTGATTTAACTTCTGAGAAGTTCAGCTTTCTGAACTTCAGTGGACCGATGCAAGGTGCAACTACTCTGATAAATTACAATGGGAAACTAGGTTCCCTTATGTCTAAATATTTTTATGGGAGAGATACAAGTTTTGAGTTGTGGGTTCTCGACGACTTGGAAAAAAAGGAATGGTCCAAGCATGTTTTTGTATTATATCCTCCTGTTTGGCAGCATGCAGTTGAGGGGGCCACATTACGCTTTTTCGGAGTGGTTGGTACAAATGAATTTGTGTTTGTGCCGGCATTTCTGTATAAGCCTTTCTATGTTTTCTACTACAATGTTGAGAAGAACACTGTCGTAAGAGTTGGAGTTAGAGGAATGAAAGGGTTTTATGGTGATAGTGTTGACGACTTTTCAAACCATGTGGAGAATGTGGAGCTTATTCGAGCATTTTAGGAATTTATAACTTGAAGAGGTTGTGTAACATAGCTCTTTAAAAGTTCTCATCATAAAGACCATGGGAATCTTACTTGAGTCGTCGTTATTTCTCCGCATCTCTTGGGTAAGTTATCATTTTGTTTCCTTGTTGGATATGTATGTTATGTTTCCGGTGAATCTGTGATGTTGTGAAACTTATGTGGATACTTAATGAATCTTATTATCTTATTTATCACTTTACATAATTGCTAGATCAGCTTTAACGAACCTCCGATATTTAGGCCTAAATTTTAGGCTAAATGGGGTTTCCCTTAAACAAAAAAGCATGCACAATCTTTTTTTCGAAATGGAGATTGCAAACTCGGTATCTCCACCATGAAATCACGGCGGCGGCACGTCTCGGAGGATGGTCTAACCATTTCCCGACGACGCAATACACGATCGAATACCTCACTTAATTAGTGAAAGAGAACATTCATTTCCGATCCCAACAGATCTCATTAACGAGAGATATTCTCGATGTTGCCGTCGAAATCTATAGCTATACGTCGTTGCGTATCCAAGTTCTGGGCCACCATACTTAGACTTCCAGATTTCACGGAGTTGTTCTTGACCAAAACATCAGCTCGCCCGCAGCTGTTGTTTGCTTGCGAAACAAACCAAGGGTTGGTCTTCTTCTCCTCACACCAGTCTCCTCATCAAAGCCAATCAGCTTGCACATTTCCCCAACGCATGTGGACTCATTGGTCCTAGCAACGGCGTCGTCTGTCTTACTGAAAAACGGATCTTAAAGGGAAGGAAAAATCCAGCGTTGGTGTCGGTTATATGTAACCCTAGCACCGGAGAATCTTTAACTTTACCTAGAATGAAGACGAGGAAGAGGAGTGGGCTGAGAAGCTATTTTGGGTATGATCCGGTTAAGAAACAATTCAAGGTACTGTATATGACTTGGTCATTTGATGGGATCTGTAAGGAGCATCAGATTCTGACGTTGGGAACAGGGAAATTGTCATGGAGAATGATCCAATGTTGCTCACCACATGATCCCATACATTAAAATCAAGGGATATGCATCAATGGTGTTTACTACTATATAGCTCGTGTCAACATGTTTTCTGAAGAGTATATGATAGTTTGTTTTGATTTTAGGTCTGAGAAGTTTATTATTTTAAAAGTCATGGAGACTTTAAACATGTTGCCCAAACCATGTAGTCGTCGACGTTGGAGAGAGTCATCGGCCGGAGTGATACACTTCCCGGAGGCAAAAAGCTCATGCTTGGTTGCCTTTCTTGTAAGTCCATCCCCATATAGGATAGTGATGATCGTTTGAGATATCACATCACTATGTCTAAGCGGTGACTTTTATAGACAGATCACGATCTTACAAAACAATATAGGGATCCTCCCTATAGCTTTATTGACTTTAAAAACAACACTAAAATAGTACCATTTGCTATAGTTGTTAAAGGTAAGCGGTCCAAACGTCTTCTTTGTTATTTTTTGTTAACTACGTGCCTTATAGTCAACAAAAGTTTAGAATTAAACTAAAAAGTCAATCAAAATTAAAGCTTTATTTCAACATATACAAAGCTGATGTTTTTTTTCACCACTTTTGCAAAGTTCAGGTTTTTATGACATTTTTCCGATAAAAAAATAGAGATAAAGTTATAAATTAGTAAATTTATAAACTTAATTGGAAGAAAAAATGCCAAAAAACATGATTTATTTAATATTTTCCAAAAACATGAATTTTTATCGGTAATATGATTTATTTAATATTTGCCGAATCACCAATATGTGCTAATCTTTAACATGAATGTATAATTTAACACTAACAAACATAGTCTCAAATTTTAAATATATATATATATTATTAATTATATTATATTATAATTGAAAATAATAATATACACCAACTTTTAATGGAGAACATGAATTTATAATTTAACAAGAGAAATTGAATAACTTAACCTCTTGATATTAAAAAAAAAAAACTTTAAATTTTTGTGTTTGTTTGAAAAAAAAAACTTTTCTTTTCTTTATCCTAATAATTGTAACTCTTGATAGTAATTGTTGTTCTATTAAATATATGATAGCTTTATTTTCTCCTATATCTAGTATTTTACAAATATTTACACAATTATTATATGTGATGATAGAAATATTTATATTTATGTTATCTTTATTCATATTTCATTTTGATATTTTTTTTGGTTGTATTTTTTTTCATTTTGTTTTTAATTTATATTTTAGTGTAAATTATTGTTTTTAATAATAATAAAATATTACAAAATATGAGAGAATTAATTGATGTATTAAATTTAGATTTTATGTTATGAACGAAAAGACAAAAGAGAGAAAAACCAACTTTATATAATAAAATATAGATTAGTACATAAAGAAAACTTTAGAACATTGCTTTAGGGTTTAACGCAGTCTCTCCGTCATGAAATCACAGCAGCAACACGTCTCGGAGGATGGTCCTATTGCACTCAACTCACGAGCTTCAAAGTCAGTCAATATATGGTGGAGAAAACTCAGATGCGATCCCAGTTGATCTCATCTTCGAAATACTCTTGAAATTGCCGACGAAATCTATAGCGAGATGTCGTTGTGTATCGAAGCTATGGTCTTCCATACTTCTCCGTACAGATTTCATGGAGTTATTCTTGACCAGATCTACAACTCCCCCGAAACTCTTGTTCTCCAGCCCAAATAACGACGAGTTGTTCTTCTTCACGGCACCGCAGGTCCAAAATCCAGATCAGAACTCTTCTCTTGTATCCCGGCCTTATCACACGAAGCCCCCCTTTGATTGTTGTTCCCCTCGAATTTGTGTTCCTGTTGGCGGTTTGTTCTGTCTTATATATCAGCGGAACTTAGAGGGAGGGAAGGAAATAGTACCAATGATATGCAAACCTAGCACTGGACGACAAGCCTTACCTTTACCCGCATTGAAGACGACAAGGGTTCAGGTGAAAAGCTTTTTTATTTATGATCCCATTGGTAAACTATTCAAGGTATTATTGTCCATGACCTTGCCACGTCATAGAAACGAAGGGAACTGTAAGGAGTGTCAAATTCTGACATTAGGGACTCAAACACTTTCATGGAGAAAGATTGATTGTTGTATACCCCATCGTCCTATATATCGTGGGATATGCATTGATGGCTGTTTGTATTATCAAGCTTTGGTCGATGATCACCGTTCAGGGGTTTCTACAATAGTTTGCTTTGATGTTAGGTCTGAAACGTTTAGATTTGTGAAGAAAGATATAGCAATGTCTAGTGAATCAACTCTGGTTAACTATGAGGGTAGATTAGGTGCACTTCAGTCAGATAGGGGTAATAAAAGAGTTACTAGCCAAACTAGAAGTCTTGAGTTGTGGGTTCTGGTAGACGCTGAGAAAAATGAATGGTCGTATATGACTTGCCCCCGTTGTGGAAGAATATAGTTCCAAAGGCTGAGTTATGTTTTGTTGGATTGACTAGTACAAATGATATTGTGTTGTCCGAACGCTATCCATTTACCATTTTCAATATTTTCTACTACAATCTCGAGAGGCACACAATCATAAAAGTTGAAATCCAAGGAATGGATGTGTACTGCCATCTTAGAGTTCAAACCTATCTAGACCAGGTGGAGGACGTGAAGCTTATGCAATTGTAACGGATCATCGGCTCTTAGTATTCAGTTTTTTTGGATACTATATTTATTCCTTTTTGCACTAATGGTTCATATATATTCATTGAGGAATGGTTGTTCTAAAGTAAGTTTTAGCCTTGTATACTCAGTTTCTTCATGAATAAAGCCACTTTGTGACCTTTGTATTGATGAGTTATATGTTAGTCATCTATAGATCTCCATCTCTCGTGCGCATGTCCCTTGATATATACATTTAAAATCCATCTCTTGTGGCAGATTCAGCAAGGGGATGATAGATAGTCTTGAAGCTGCAGACTCTTTATATACTACTAATCCAAAACAGAGGATTCTAGAATTTGATATTCTGATGCTAGATGAAAGGTGGAAGAGTTTTTAGATTCAAGATATTTCGATGCCAAAAGTAGGACCTGTGAGTTGCATACTTGCATTTTTTAAAAATACTGTTTTTTATCAAAAGTTGAAAACTTCCCGAGAGATTATCGAGATCGTCATAAAATGAAGTTCTATTTTGTGATGATTCATTTACTAATATAAGAAGCTTCAACGAATAAAAACTAGGTTTGAACCCGCGGTACACCGTGGGATGATTTTTAATTTTATTGTGTTTTTAATATACATTTTTTATTGTTAATCTTTAAGTATTAGTAGAAATAATATAATATATTTTGTGATGTATTGACATATTTTGTATCTCATATAATAAAAATACAATAAAAGAAATAATTAAGTTAAAAATTTTAGTGTTGGTTAGTTCAAACCCGTTATGCTAGACCTGTCGCGCAACTGATTTAAAGATTTTTAGCCCCCACAGAAAATTATCCTACTGTAGTATATATAAAATATATTTATTTTTTTATTGAAATATTTAGACCTGCAGTTGCATCCGTCCAATACAATTTACTTTAATTAATAAGTCTAAATGTGGATACTAATTAACATGCGATCCATCGCGGTACAAAACTTTTTGTTTAAAACATAACTTATGATTTCAATGTTATAATATATTTTAGAAAATAAAAAATGATATATATTTTGCTATTTAATGTCATTTACGTTTTATTTATCTTGAAAACCATTACAATAGAAAAATAACTATATTTTCAAAAGTGGTAACCAATTAAATTTATTAATTATGTAAAATCCTAGTGCTTTGCAAAACAAAAACACAAATTACATGACCCGTTTTTAAAAAAGGGTCTTTTGACATGTTAAAAAAAAATTATCTAAGTACAATATTTTTGGAAACCATATTATTAACTTATTTCAACACTTACAATAATTTTGGTCTAAGAATGAATCATAATACTTGTTATTTAACAATAGTACTTATGTTGTAAAAAAAAAAAAACAATAGTACGTATAATTTAGTTTGTGTATCATAATACTTGTAAGTTTAATTTAAATGCTAATATTTAAATATAGTTTAATTTAGAATTTAAATGGTAAAACAATTAAATATGATCCATCTACAGCCACGACAATTTACGGTGACATTGGTTACATGTTTTTTTTTTTTTCACTGGATTAATATTGACTAAGGATTGAAAGGGTTCCATGGCTTGCAGAAAACCTCGGTCTTGAGAAACCACTATATGTACAATTACCAACAGACTACACCCTATTCTAACCCCCTAAGATACATGTTATAGACTTCTAGTAGTCATGATCTGTCCTTGACACAAAGGATTGAACTGGGGCATGTTATGAGATGACCCGTTTAAGAAGAAGCGGATGTTCACGCCTCGTCACACAGTGTTGTCTTCTCTTCCATTACCTGAATATTTCGTTCGTTTTGCAGAAGCCTGCAACTTCTCAATCACAAGCTGGGCTAAGAACGGAGACACGCATAGCTGCTCTAGTCCACTCTGTGCCTTCTCTTCCTCTACCTGAACCTGCAACATCTCTACCACAAGCTGAGTTAAGAGCAGAGACGCGCAAAGCTACTCTTGTTCACACAATGGTGCCTTCCCATCTTATAATTGAACATTGCATTTTGCAGAAGCCTGCAGTTTCACAGCCACAAACTGAACTGAGAGACCTGGTTGCATTTACTCACGAAACAACTCATGCTCCCGCCGTGAAACCTGAGATCTGTCCTGATTTCACCTCCGTAGACAAACCAGCGATAGTCACAACCAGAAAAGCTTCAGCTCCAAGGAGATCACTGCAAGATTGTAGAGCCATTTCACGTTCATATACTTGAGCATACTTAATTATACAGATAATTAAAAAAACGGGGACTCATATGTTCATATATGTGTCAAAGTTTTAGAGTCGAGATATGGGGGGGTGTATTGAACTTGATATTTTAGGAGATTTAGTGAGATTTTAATATTTTAGAATTGTGAGAGATTTGAGTGTAATTTTAGGAGATTTGGTTATTAAATTTGGGATTTTAGGATTTGATGAGATTTGAGTTTTGAGATTTTTGAGATTTGATTATTGAATTTTAGGTGATTTTGATATGTAAAAATAAAATAAAAAGAGCAACTTGGAATGTCATTGATTAATTTACGTAAGCTTCTTTCATACTTTGATTAATTTAAGAAGAAAAATAGACATTGGTCATGTTCTTTTTCCAATCGTTGGTGAAGTAACTGCGACACAAATAAAAGGCCCAAGATGATATGCATTTCGAAAAAATAAAGAGCTGTCACTGTTAACCAAAAAGTGAGGTTCGTAAAAAAATTAATCTAATATGAAGAAACTGCAGCTCTCATGAGATATAAACCGGTTACAATGATGACACTGAACACTATAAATATTCCTCATGAGCATGATGACTACACGATCAAAGAGAAACTCATTTTGCCAATGAGTGTTTAAAGTAGTTGGAAATTAATCAACGATGGTTTGTTTAGCACATCCACAAGAAAATGAAGTTGTTGATCTGTTTTATTCTCTCGTGAAATATTGAATTGTTGACGATATGTAATGCAGCAGCAGCAGAAGAATGAATGTCTCAAGTTGTTACCAACCGTCGCCGACTCGCCGTTGTCGGAAGCTCCGCTGCGGAGGTGGCTGAGACATCTGATTTTGATACATATTGGGTCGGTCTTTTAGTGAAACAGAGCACGCCTTTTCAGGCAGATCCTTCATTGGAGACAATGTTGGTGTTGAATCTTCTTCGGTTATATTGTCGTCGTCTTAATCATCTTCAAGCCGTGACGGTGAAGACTGAGGTGTTTCAAACGGTGTGGTTTGTTTACTTGTAGCTTCGTTTGAGTAAATTGGGTTTGATATGTAGATGAAGTTATCAACAGAAGAAGCCGTGGTTTCTTGAATCAGATCAAGAGAAGCTTGTAAAGATGGTTCATGGTGAAAATGGGTTTTGTTTGGAGTTTGAAGAACGCATGTGCAAAGAGGATTGGATAAAGAATCGATGTTAGATGATGGTGACGGAGAAGGTTCGTTACTTGTGGTAGAGATGGATTGGTTGAGAGTTGTGGTGGTCGTGGCGCCGCCGGCAGTTGAGACCGTAGTAGTGATGGGGAGGCCGAGAGAGTTGTGACGACGCCGGCAGAGTAAGAGAGAGCAGTAGAGAGTTGCACTTATAAAAAAAAAAAATTGCAGTAGATGTTGAACTCCTATTAAAAAGAATATTTTCTTTCAAAATTTCACCATTTAGGGTGGGATTTTGTAAGACATATTTTTTAACTAGAAATATTAGAAAAGTATCCTAAAATCCCATTCTATAGCTTTTTATAAAAAATTGTGATTTTTTGAATAACAGTAGATTTGAGTTGAGATTTATAAATTATTGATTGAATAACAAGAGATTCTAAATGATTTTTATAAATTTCATATTCAATAACATAGGATTTCAAATGATTTTTAAAAATCATCAATTAAATAACAGGAGATTTCAGAATATTCCAAAATCTCTTAAAATATCAAGTTCAATACACCCCCCATGGTGTATTTGTGATGATTTTAATCTATGTGGTGATGAGTATATTTATAGGTGGTTCACGTATTAGTGTTTAGGTTAGAGTGTTTAATGATACACTGTGTGCAAGCACAAAATCTTTGATTCTTTTAATTGAAAATCTTTATTCGAATATTAAGGATTGAGTTTAGGGAAGTTTGATTGAGCGATGATTCAGGTAATTGCTGTGGTGATTTAGTTTTGAAGATTTTCTGGATAAATTTTTGAAAATTTGATTGAGCGATGATTCAGGTAATTGTTGTGGTGATTGAGTTTTGAAGATTTTCTGATAATTTCGATTATGTTTCAAACAAATAATCGGAAGGATTTTTTTTTTTTGGATTTCGTAGAGGCCGAAGATAATGGAGTCGAAGCCCAACAACATACAAACCGGGTTATAAGTGAAAGGACGCGGATCCTTGTTTGAACGGGTCGGGTAATGTCGATTGACAATTTCTGACAAAATTACCCCTTTCAATTTCAATAAACACTCTCCTTCATAACTAATTGAGTGGCAATTTTGGAAATTTTTGGCAATTTTTGAATTTGTACTTCTCTATTATATATATAGAGATGTTATATGAGAAATCCATATCATCTATAAAAAAATGAAAATTCAAAAACATTTTTTGGATTATATTTCAAAATTAAAAATTACTCAAACCGGGTAATTGAAATATCTCATTCATATGAAGAAAAGCAAAACATAAACCGGTAGAGTTTCGGCTACCGGTACGGTTCTTGATTTAAATTTTGTTTTATCCAATTGTTGTCTCATTAATAATAGGGAATTTTGCATATACACCCACTTTTCTACAAAGTAATATCACCTACACCCACTTTCAGCTATTGCTATACTTTTTATATGTTTATTAACTATGCTATCCTCTAGCTTAAACTTTATTAACAACAATACATCTAAGATCTTTCTTTCTTCCTCTATTATCTCCATATCTCTAATATTTTCTCTCTCCTTTGCTCACTGTATCAAAACACCAATAGCCTGTAACTTCTTCTCCTTCCATGGCTTCTCTAATTGTCTCTATCTCTTTCTTTCTCTCATTATCAAAATCAACCCTTTCTTCTCCATCCTCTTGTCTCTCTTTTATCTCATACACTTTCATTTTTCAATCATCTTATCCATCCTCTCTTTATCTCTCATCTTCAAACTATAATTAGATTGATGTTTGATTTGAACAATAAGTGAATGATGCTTTCAGATGTAGAAAAGTTTAATTTTGGATTTTAGGTGTTTTTTGGATGTAATTTGGTGGGAGTTAGAGAATTTGCAATTTGGGTTGCTGATTCAGTTATGATTTGTGAAATTAATCTTTTAAAAGAGGAATACTTTCCTCAGGTTAGACTATCAAACTTTGTTTAATAGTAAAACCATATTACCGAATCCATGATACGCAATCCATGTGGTCATAGTTTGGGATTTAGAGTTTAAATGTTTAGGATTTAGGGTTTAAATGCATAGGCCAATAATTTCCTTTTAATTTGAATACATTGATCATATATATCCATGTGGTCATAGTTTGGTGTATACGCTTGGATGTTCATAAAAAAAAAAAAACAAAAATGTTTTAATGTAAACAATAGTAAAACCATATTACCAAATCCATGAAAACACGGCGGCGGCACGACTCTGAGTCTGATGATGCTCTAACCATTTCCCGGCGCCATACACAACCAGAGCCGATCCCAGTTGATCTCATTTTTGATATCCTCTTGAAACTGCCGACAAAATCTATAGCGAGATGTCGCTGCGTATCGAAGCTCTGGCCTCCATACTCCTCCGTCCAGATTTCACAGAGCTGTACTTGACCAGATCTTCAACTCGCCCACAACTTTTGTTCGCCTGCGAAAAAGAAAATGAGCTGTTCTTCTTCACGGCACCGCAATTCCAAAATCCAAATGAGTACTCCTCTCTTGTGTCCGCGAGTTATCAGATGAAGACTCCCTTTCAACGTTTTTGTAATCTCATATATAATAATTTTACTACTTGTCCAACTAATCTTATAATGTAAACCTTGGTTTCAAAGTTAGTAACTCACTAGATTGTGACACGTGTCAATTTTAAAGATTAGAGATTTTATCATGTGTTAAACAAAAACTTTTTTTAACAAATTTTAAAATTAAAAAGATAATTATAAGAAATTAAACATTTAAACAATTTTAATAAATATAAAAATATAGCTCTTATATGTATATAAAAAGATAATACTAATTCTATAACAAAAAAGAATTCAGAAAACTATAAAATTAATATTACTATAATACCATAATTAAATAAATTATACCGTCAATTATTTATCCTAAAAAAAAGGATCGTAGATACATACCTTCATATAAACAAATAAATTGTCTCATAACAAAATAGTTTCTTCAAATAGGCCATATTGAACTTCTTTTTGTGTGAATAAGAGCAGAGTAGTTACTTTTCTTTTTTGTGTTTCTTATATTCTAGCATCTTTATCTCCTTGATATGCGTTTAAAAAAGCTATCTCGTGTGGCACATTCAGCAAGGGGATGGATGATAGATAGTCTTGTTATTTGCAGAATCTTTAATAAATACTAATCCAAAACAGAGATTTCTTAAACTTGATATTCTGATGCTAGATCAAGGTGGAAGAGTTAAGAACAAGAATATTGCTTTTTCAGTTAAAGGTTGCTGCTTGACCTTGGCAAAAGGATGGTTGTGAAACCCTTGTTGCAGAGCTAGTTTTGTACTATTTCGATTGAATCAAGTAGAACCTGCGTTTTATTATCCCAGAGAACACAGTGTCTTACCAAATAGAATGGTTTTGGCTGGTTTTGTGTAGTGTATCTTTCTACTGGTTTTGTGTAGTGTATCTCCTTTTGGCTGGCTTATTTGGATAACTATTTTGTAATTTTCTCTCAGTTTCTATGGATATGTTTTCTATACTTATAGAATTTGTTCAGTACACTCGGGAGCAATTTGAGTTGTCCTAATTAAAGCCTAAACTTTAGGTTTTTAAACATGAATTGGGTGATCGTCTAACTTGATTTCTGACTGTAGCCTCTAAATTTAAGTGGCTTTTTTACAAATTGTATAAAACTCTGTGTGCATACAAACAGTATACTGGAAAGGCCAAGTAATCATACATATCAGCTCACAAAAAAAAAAAAAGTGTTTACATCACATATTACACATGAATCATGCACAAAGATTAGCATCTAGAAATGTGAATTAATGTTTTTGTTGATCAAATTACCTCCTTAAACCAAAATCTTGATCCTTTTATAATCCACTACATTAGGCCCGCGTATTAACGCGGATATAAGGAAAATATGTGAAATTTTAAGTTATATTCCAAATATTAATTTTATTTCTTTTGATTTTTTTAAAACTGGATTTATAGTTCACACACTCCATCTTGCAATACAATTTCTCTATATATTACATCAGAATAAAATTAGATTATCCATTCAATCCCAATGAGTAACTTTCAATATTTTCATATCAAAAAAATATGTGCATTGTATCAAATTTACATCTTACTTAATACTAAAAACAACTAAAAATTAATAAAACATAATTCTCAAAGAAAAAACTGAAAATTAATATTATCTCATATTTGAAAAAGTAACAATATCTTAAATATATGTTTTTCATATTTTGGAATCTCATATGTAATAATTTTACTACTTGTCCAACTAATCTTATTATATAAACCTTGTTTTTCAAAGTTAGTAACTCACCAGATCATGACAAGTGTCAATTTTAAAGATTAGAGATTTTATCATGTGTTATACAAAAACTCTTTTTTTAACAAATTTTAAAATTAAAAAGATAATTATAAGAAATTAAACATTTAAACAATTTTAATAAATATAAAAATATTGCTCTTATATGTATATAAAAGATAATACTAATTCTATAACAAAAAAGAATTCAGAAAACTATAAAATTAAAATTACTATAATACCATAAATAAATTATACCGTCAATTATTTATCCTAAAAAAAAGGATCGTAGATACTTACCTTCATATGAACAAATAAATTGTCTCATAACAAAATAGTTTCTTCAAATACACCTAGCCCTGGATATTTGGGTACCCCTTCGGGTTCCGATCGGGTATTTCGGATTTTCGGGTATTTCGGTAAAAGGGTCCTAGACCCATTCGGGTATTTCTAGTATTCGGATCGGATTTCGGATAAACACCCATCGGATTCGGATCGGGTTCGGGTACCGTTCAATACCCGAAATATACTTCAGATTTGGGTACCCGTTCAATATCCGAATTCAAATCTCTCCAACTCTGATATTAAAGGTGAAGAAAATGTATGACATACATGTTTCTAGTGGAAAATATTCTATTTGTTTTGCATTTCTTCTTCTTTGTGTTTTTTTAATATGTAAAAATAATATTTTGGTATCTAGAGTTCATGAGTATGGAATAAAAAAATGCAATTAAGTCTCTACATATTAAGTAAAATTTCTCATATCAAAATTTCTTTTTAAAAAATGAAAGTTGTACATAGTAATATATAAATAGTGGAAGTTTGAGAATTAGTTAAAGATATTAAAGTGGCAAAATGGTTACAGTGCACTCACTTAATGCTTTAGGTCATCGGTTTGAATCCTACAATTGACTATTTTGCACTATGTTTATACATGTTCGGGTTAATTCGGGTACCCGTTCGGATATCGGAAAATATCCGATCGGGTTTGGGTACCCGGTTTCAATAAATCCTAAACCCATTCAGATATTTTAAAATTTTGGATGCGGGTTCGGATCGGGTTCAGGTCGGATTTTCGGGTTCGGGTATTTTGCCCAGGGCTAAATACACCATATTGAACTTCGTTATATTATTAAAACTTTTTTTTATAAAAAATAATTTCGTATAAAGTTGTCTCATTTTTATGAGGATATTTCATATTGTAAAGTAAAGCTATGTGACAATTTTATAAACTATATGATATTTTCTCTTTTTTTTTGGTCAAAATTTAACTACGAGACCAAACTTTTCTTTGAAAAATCATATATATACGCAATTTAGAGCATATATTTGTATATTATGCATATATTCTTTTTTTTTCTTGCGATTAGTAAACTTAACTTTAAATTCATCTTCTATTTCTAATTTTCAGGCATAAAATTTTTGAGGAAAAATAATAACCGATTATGAACTTTCAATTAATTTATGATAATGTTAGTATAGTTGTTTAGAAAAAGATAATGTTAGTATAGTTTTATCGGTTATTATTTTTCCTCAAAAATTTTATGCCGGATAGACTTTTGTCCACGTTGGGTGTTACATCAACATGAGGGGGTAATAGCATAGGAAATATGTAAATATTTTATAAACCTAGATATTACTAGTATTCGGTTCTATCACGTTTATGAAACTTGTATGTGTATAAATACTTCTTCTACCCTGTGGAATAAAACAACTTGAACATTCTATTCTATTGTATTTCAAACTTTTTTTTTTAATACTCAGACGAGTCTAGGGTTTCCTCTCCACCAATGTTATCGCGGCGGCTAAGCGTCTCAGACGATCGTCTAACCATTTCTCGACGCAACACTCGATCGATAACTTTAGTAAATGGAAGAGGAAACTCATTGCCAATCCCAATTGACCTTGTTATGGAGATATTCTCGTGGTTGCCGGCAAAATCTATAGCTAGATGTCGTTGCGTGTCGAAGCTCTGGAACGCCGTACTACGCCGCCCAGATTTCACGGAGTTGTACTTGACAAGATCTTTTTCTCGCCCTTAGAAAACGAGGACGGGTTCATCTTCTTCTCCTCACCTCATCCTCAAAATCCTGTTGAGGAGAACTCGTCGTTGTTTGCTGTAGCCGCCAATCGTTTAACCGATTCCCTCAGATTATGTGAAATCGTTGGTATTAGTAACGGCTTCGTCTTTCTTTGAGGTAACATGATCTTAGAGGGAAGGAAAAAGCGAGTGTCGGTGTCGTTGCTATTTAACCCCAGCACCGGTCAATCGTTACCTTTACCGCGGTTGAAGACGAAGAGCAACATGATTACTTTTATGTGGTATGATCCGGTTATGAAACAGTTAAAGGTATTGTTAGATGAAGGATGTGGAGATTATGATAAGTATCAAATTCTGACACTCGAAATTGGAAAACCATTGTGGAGAATGGTCGAATGTTGTATACCTCATTTACCCGTAACTGGAGGGATATGCATCAATTGTGTTTTCTACTATCTAGGTTCGGCCGACAGGTCTTCTGATGAATCGATGCTAGTTTGTTTTGATTTTAGTTCTGAGAAGTTCAGCTTTCTGAACCTCAGTGGACCGATGGAAGATGCAACAACTCTTATGAATTACAACGGCAAATTAGGTTTGCGTATGTCTGACTATTTTTTTTTTTTTTTTTTGACAACAATAGAATCAGCTCAAAAGAGCCAATTTGGAGGAAAAGAGTTCACAAACAAAACATGTTGCGGTGACAGTTGCGCTTGGCGTGCCAGAGAATCCGCTTTGACATTCGCATTACGGGGAACCAGAGATAGAGGGAAGGAAGAGAACTCCGCTTGATCTATCTTGATGTCGTCGAGGTAGGGTGTGAAAGCCGGCCATTCATGAGGAGAAGACACCATCTTCACCAAATCAGAACAGTCCGTATAAAAAACCACGTCCCGGTAATCATGTCCAATCATGCAACGCATAGCCCAAATGAGAGCTTCTACTTCAGCAAGGAGTGGAGACAAATGATGAGGACATCAATAGTAAACTTCCGGAAGAACCCGTTCTGCCATTTCCCGAAGAACCCGTTCTACCATTTCCTGAAGAACCCGTTCTACCATTTCCTGAAGAACCCGTTCTGCCAACAATGATACACAAACCTATGACAAGGCTGGGAGCAAGAACCTTAAGGGAAAAATTCAACAAGTCCATTGCAAGTCTGATTACTCTCATTGAACTAGAAGATTCCAAAGAAAAGACTCCACAAGCATCATTTTTGCCAGTTCTACAAGGAATTAAAGAACCCGTTCTTTTCATCATTTTCGAAGCAATCAATGAAGGGTTGGAGCGTGCATGAGAGCTATTATCAAGGTAAGTGTTTGAATTCAAATAATAAATGGTCATTCTTTTCTTGTTTGCAGGAATCGACCGTTGGGTCTTTATGAGTCTTTTATTTATTTAAGTCCTAAAATCGAGTCTGTTGTTTTTGCAAGTTTAGTCCTTTTATTTGTAATAAATTTTGACCTAGAAGGTCCCCTGCTGCTGGACCATTATATAAGGTCTCTTCTCAGCATTGTAACCTTTCAAGTTTAATGAAATAAAATGAGAGTTTTCTTAGGTTATCTTCTGAGATAGAAGCAACCACCCTTTTCTCCTTCTTCTTGTGTGTGAATCCTTGAAGACTCAGATTTGACTTATCATAGATCTTTTCACAGATCTGTGTGGCGTCCCTCAATCCACCCATCTATCCTTTCATCTTCCACTGCTACCGAATAGACAGAACAGTGTTTTCAACCATTTGTCTATTCTCCATCTCTTCACTGCGTTCCATCTATCATCCACCGAATAGGCAGAACAGTGTTATCAACTATTTGCCTATTTCCATCTATCCTCGTGGGTTCCCTCATCTGGGTTCCTATATCATCTCGTATCAGAGCTAAACGCTCCAAATCAGGTTTTATCTATCCTTTTGTTTCAGTTTGCTTTCCTTTGTTTGTTTCATTTTGTGTCTGTTTCAGTTCATTTTGTTTCAGTTCGTTTTTCACTTTTAGATCTGTTATTTTCGAGTGTCTTTGTTCTATTTTGACTGGTCATCTTCTTAAAAAAAAAAAAAAATTCGTTCAGATCTATTCAGATCTGTTTATTAGATCTGTTAGTTTTTGGACCTTTCGACTTCCTGTGCACTTGATCTCTTTTTCTTACTCTTACAGAAACGATTTGAACTATGGGAGAACAAGGAGGAGAAGTGAACATGGCTGAGATGCTTGCAGCTATTCAAACCCAACTCCAAACGCTTTGTGATCGCATGACACGAATTAAACAACCCCCACCTGCACCAAGAGCACCAGTTCGTAACTTGCCAAGAGGAAACCATGAGGTTGATAATGGAGATCAGTCTGATTCAGAGAAGAATATCAAGATCTTAATCAACACCAAAGGCCAAGGAGACACTACCAACAAGGTAGAGGACGCGATGAGGGCAACATAAGAGTAGGAGGCTATGATCTTAAGCTCAATCCGCCGACATTTGCTGGAAAGGTTAATCCTGAAGCTTACATTGACTGGGAAAGACGTATGGAGCATATCTTTGGCTACTACAACTATTCTGAACAGAGAAAGGTATCCCTAGCTGCTGCTCAACTTACCGACAATGCCTTAGCTTGGTGGGATAGAGATGTATCTGAGAGGAGGAGGCACAGACATATACCAATCACTACTTGGGATGATATGAGGTTTCAGCTAAAAAAGAGATATGTCCCAGCTTATTACCACTGGGAGCTACAAAAGAAGTTCTGCAAGCTCTCACAAGGAAGCAAATCTGTTGAGGAATACTTTGAAGAGTTTGAATCTCTTAAAAACATATTGGAGGTAGAAGAGTCTGAGGAGAACTTGATGGCACAGTTTCTAGATGGTCTTCATGATCGGATTGCTAGAAAGGTGGAAAGATAAACATATCATGATCTTGAAGAGTTGTTGCATCTAGCAGTCCAAGCTGAACAACACATCAAAAGGAAGGCAGCTTCTACTAACCGCAGTAAGACTCCATGGACACCACCACCTCAAAAACCTTTAGACAAGGGAAAATCTCTTGATGTGGACCAGAGATTTAAAAGAGCTGCACCTGAGGCATCAAAAGTAACCAAACCAGAGCAAGGTAAGCCTACTAACCAAAGAGCTCGTGATATTACTTGTTTTAAATGTCAGGGAAAAGGACACTACGCAAGGGACTGCCCAAACCAGCGAGTAATGATCCTTAAAGCCAATGGAGAGTATGAATCAAAAGATGAGGAAGAAGAACGTGTTGAATCTGAGGAGGATATTGTGGACTATCCAGAGATGGGAGAGCTTCTAGTCATAAGGAGGGCTCTTAGCACTCTTTTTGATCCTGAAACAATTCAAAGAGAAAATATCTTCCACTCTCGCTGGTCAATAAACTCTAAGGTATGTAGCTTAATCATTGATGTGGTTCATGTACTAATGTAGCCAGCAAGTATTTGGTTGATAAGCTAGGTCTCCAAAAGACAAAGCATCCCCATCCATATCGACTTAAGTGGCTCAATGATGAGGCTGAACTAAGGATCTCCGAGCAAGTCACCATACCATTTACCATAGGCAAATATTCAGATCAAGTTGTGTGTGATGTGGTTCCTATGCAAGCTGGACACCTTCTTCTAGGACGGCCATGGCAATTTGATAAGGAGACTTTACACAATGGCCAAACCAACTACTACACCTTCTCACACAACAACAAGAAGCATACTCTAGCTCCACTCACCCCTCAAGAAGTGCATGAAATGCAACAAACAATGTCAAAGGGAGCTAAGGGCATCTCCAACCCATCTCTATATTTGCTTTTTAACTCTATTTTAGAGTAAAATCTACTCCAACCCATCTCTATTTCTACCTCTATAATAGAGATCTCTATTTTTTCCTCTTTTTTTTTTTTTTGTCAACCTCACATTAAGCTAAAATAAAACTCCTCGATTGGTTACCCAATCTGGAGGGAAATTGTTTACAAAAGATGTTTCTGATAAAAGCACTCTAGAAGATCGAGCTAAGCAATCAGCCTTCATATTGGACGTCCTGGGGATCTTGATCAGGGAAAAGGGGGGCAAGGAAGCACTAAGCATCTGGAACTCCTCAAGAAGCGTTGAGAAAATCGGCCACTCCTCCGGAGCTTGCACCATCGCTAATAACTCTATAGAATCCGTCTCGAATCTTCGGCAATCAATTCCTCTAGAACGAATACACTCCATCGCCCATAATAAAGCTTCTAGCTCTGAATGAAGTGGGGAAACACTGCGACGTTGACACCTGGCACCCATTACCAAGGTCAGATGTTCACTATCACCACACCACCATCCTAACCCTGAATGATGTTCTGTGGCTTTCCACGAGCCATCAACCTGACAATAAATTGATAGCTCTAGCGTACTCGAGGACTCTTTTAAAACGGGTCCCGCCCTTACGGCTACCTGGGCTTCCTCCCACCATAATAGATCACGTAAAGCCTGATCGATAATATCAGTTGGCTCTGATTGTAACCCTTGAAAGACTTTATTATTCCTATCCTTCCATAAGAACCAGACCAGCCATGGAATCGAACTATGTGTAACGCCTGAAGCCAAATGGGCTAAACCTTTTCCATATATAAAATCTAAATTGGAATAGATTGAACCAAGAGGGAACTTGTCCATATTAGATCCAGCAAAAATCCTCTCCCAAACCCGACGAGAATGAAGGCATTGAAATAAGGTATGATTAATCGACTCTTCCTCCATTTCACATCTCTTGCATACCGTATCACAATTAACTCCCCGGGAGGCTAACCGCACCATCACCGGAAGAGAACCCGATGCGATCTGCCAAAAGAAATGTTTTATTTTAGGTGGAACCGGGAGGTCCCAAGCCTTAGCCTTCAGAGCATTAAAATTGGGACCATACTCAATTTCAGCTTTCATATCTTGGGCTACCTTATACCCTGATTTAACCGAATACCGACCAGAATGTGAATAATGCCACACCAAACGATCAGGTCTATAAGATTTGCTAATAGGCAAACTAAGAATAGTTTGAATATCCTCCGGATCCATATATTCTTGTAATATAGGGAGGTACCAATCTTTAGTCTGTGGGTTAATCAAATGATTTACCATTAAATTTGGATGAAGGTGCCGTCCCCTACCATTTGCAGGTCGAGGATGCTGGTCCGGGATCCACGGATCACGCCAGACCGAAATGTTAATACCCGAGCCAACCGACCATCGGGCTCCTTTCTCCACTAGGGATTTAGTTGAGAAAATGCTTCTCCACCCAAATGAGGGAGAGTATGGTTTTGTAGCCATTAACGGATGTTTGTTCCTGAAATATCGACCCCTAAAAACTTGAGCAAATAAAGAATTCGGAAACTGTATTAAACGCCAATACTGTTTAGCCAATAACGCATCATTAAAAGTTTCCAAATCTCGAAATCCCAAACCTCCCTCTGATTTATCCTTACAAATTTTATCCCAAGCCACCCAGTGGAGCCCCCGATCTTTCCCTTCAGAACTCCACCAGAAATTTGAAATTGCACTCGTCAATTTAGATGTTAAACCTTGAGGAAGTTTGAAACATGACATTACATGCGTGGGCAGGGCCAAAGCAACCGACTTTATTAAAACCTCCTTCCCACCCTTAGATAAAAATTTTGCATTCCAGCCATTTACCCGTCATTCAACCGATCGCGAACGTAACCGAAAACTTGAGCTTTCGATCCTCCAAGACTCTCAGGGATCCCCAAATAGGAGCCCAAACCCCCCTCCTTGGAAATGCCAATGACGGACTTAACCTTTTCCTTGACCTCTGAAGGCACTTTTTTACCGAACATAATAGAGGATTTATCCAGGTTTACCTCTTGGCCTGACGCTTTACCATAGTTACCAATGATATCCATCACCGTTGAACATTGTTCCTCATCTGCTTTACAAAAAAATAAACTATCATCCGCAAACAACAGATGAGAAATAGGAGGAGAATCTCGGGCAATCTTGACGCCCGATATTTTTTCCTCCCTCTCTGCCTTTTTTATATTAGCTATCAACACCTCTGTACAAAGAATAAACAGATAAGGGGATAAAGGATCCCCCTGTCGCAGTCCCCGTTTTGGCAGTATGGAGCCGCGTGGTTGACCATTAAGCAACACTTGATAGGAAACCGAACTCACACACCACATTATCCAAGAAATCCATCTGGAATCGAAGCCTAGCCTCAATAAAACCGCCTTTAAAAAGTCCCATTCAACTCGGTCATAGGCCTTGCTCATATCCGTTTTGAAAGCCAAAAATTCCGAACTACACATCCTATTGGTCTGTAAACCATGGAACATCTCTTGTGCCACCAGAATATTATCTGTAATTAACCGTCCAGAAACAAAGGCCGATTGTGTTTCAGAAATAATCGAGGGCAAAATCTTTTTTAACCGGAAGCAAAGAATCTTCGATATGATTTTATAACTCACATTACACAAACTAATAGGCCTGAACTCTGCCATTCTTTTAGGCACTTCAACCTTTGGGATCAGACAAATATTAGTTTCATTAATTCTTGGATCAAACTGTCCAGTCCGAAAGAAATCTCTGACTAGAACAATCAGATCCCCTTTAAGGCTCGCCCAAAACCTCTGAAAGAAAAGTGCGGTCATCCCATCCGGTCACAGGGTTTTCTCCGGGTGCATCGCAAATAAAGCCTTACGAACTTCCATCTCCGATATATCCTTAGTTAGCTCCCTATTCATACGCTCAGTAACAAAAGGATTGACCGCTTGTACCATCTCTGAAATAATCTGAAATAATCTGACGCAATCCTCTCCATACCCTCAGTCGATTCAACCCAAACATCCTCTGAATCAAACAGCCCCACAATCTTATTCCTAGCTCTCCTCTGTTTAGTAGAAGCATGAAAGAAACTCGTATTCTTATCCCCAACCCGCAACCAAAATTTCCTGCTTTTCTGTTGCCAATACAATTCCTCATCGTGGTAGGCATCCTTTAGCTTCTTCTCAATAATACGGATTTCCGCTTGCGAAATAGCATCATCTTTTTTAGCATCCTCTAAAGCCGTCTTTAGGGAAGATATAAGAGTGTTACTATTCGGAACATTCTGCTTCCTCCACCATGAAATAGAATTCCTACAGTTTTTAATTTTATCTACAAACACCGGTGTTCTGAAATTTCTAGTACGATTCCACCCCGATTCCACGGCTCCGGAAAACCCCTCTTTCCCCATCCACCACTTATCAAAACGGAATTGACGAAACCGCCGAACCCCAGATTTCGCACAAGAGGCTAATATAGGACGATGATCCGAACCTATCATTTCCAGATAATCTACTCGCGAACAAGGGAACAGCGCATGCCAATCTTCATTCCCTAGAGCGCGATCCAACCTACAACGGACCACCTGGTTATTGCAACGATTACCTCGCCAAGAAAGAAAATCCCCATAACACGGGAATTCTAACATTCCACACTCTCGAATCATCGAAATAAATGGAAGGAAGGAAGAAACCGATCTTAACGCACCTCCCAATTTTTCATGATTACCAATTAATTCATTAAAATCACCTATCATAAACCAAGGATTCTGCCGAACAGCACCAATTTCTATTAATTTGTCCCAAACCACCTGTCTACACCCCGGCACAAGATCACCATAAACGAAAGAAATAAAAAAGATTTGAGACCCTAAAAAAGCTTGAACATCTATTAACCGGTCACAAGCAGAAATAACTTCAAGTTTTATATTATTGTTATAGAAAATAGCCAAACCACCGCTAGACTCACAGGGTTCGACCGTATACAAATGATGATAACGGAAATTATTCTGAAACTTTTTTAAATAAGAAAAACATCATTTTGTTTCTGATAAAAATAAAATATCCGGTTTATTCTGCTTCCATAAATCCTTCAGATAGTTCTCTGTTAGATCTGCACCAATGCCCTGACAGTTCCAACTCAAGATCTTCACGTTTGAGCCGGTGGTTTCGGGAGAGCCACCATCCCTTTCTTCTGCTTGCGGGTTCCTCCTCCCTTGCTGCCACCCTCTGACTTTTGTTGAGTTGACCGGACAGTACCTGTATTCTTACCAGCGTCACCTGCAGATTTCAATAACAGAGCTTTAGCTAATAGCCGTTTACCCGGCGAAGCAATAGCTACAACATGTCTTTTATTCCCCCTAGCACCACTATAACCAGAAAAACTACCTTTCTTAGCCTTAATGACCTCAGTATTTCCCAACTTAAAAGATTTCATAGCCTTATTAACCTGCCCCAAATCATCAACTAGATAAGAAGAGTTAGAGATAGTACCTTGTGGAGCAACGTTCTCGGGATCTGACATACCCTTCTCCTGATCCGACTGAGCACCATCGTCATCAACACCAGTATCCTCTTCATGTTCCGAAGCCTCACCCTCATGATATTCCCCATCTTCGAGTAAGTCATCGGAACTCACTGAAAACCCAGCCTCATTGTCTCCACCATTCGTTCCCTTAACTTCCTCCATTAGAGAATCCTCATCCCGATCCACCAAATCATTAACTGAAGGGATAACCGGCTCATGAACAGCAGTAGCCTGCAAATCAAGCTTCTGCTTCGCCTGATACAAAAGTTTTGGCCAGGCAGGCCCATTCCCCTTTCTAGTAGGTTGCGAACGGGACTGTTGAACCAGAAAAGTACCAGCACCCTCCCTAGACTCTGCATTTCTCCCATGACTCCTCTGAATCCAAAATCCCCCTGATTCTTTGCTTGAAATCTAAGCCCATTCTTTGAGCTTTCACCATTACGCCCCAGCTGATGATCTCTGTCACGGTAAGACTCTGAATTAAAATCCAGAGAACGTTTAGCAAACTTCCTTGGCTTCTCCCAACCACCCTCAAAATGTTGAACCTTCGGTTTGAGCAAGGGTTGATTCCACGAACCTCCCCTCCTATCATCGACTTCCCCCTGACCCCGACCCCCTTCACTTTTACTTACCTCTGGACATACCTTAGCATCATGAGTTAACCTCAAGCAATGGCTACAGTAGCCAAGCAACTTCTCATACTCTAACGAGGCCACCACCTCATCACCAGTATTAAAAGGGACCAGTAGATGAAAAATGAGAGGATTAAACCCATTGATCGTGACAAGTAAACTACCAGATTCCTCATCTACCTCTCGAAGGATCCCAACCTTCTTCCTAATTGCCTGAAGGGTTGCAACCTCCCAAAAATGCATTGGTATCCCCGAGACTTTAACCCAAAAAGTAATGGCTGAAGGATAAGTATCAGAAATAATAGGCTCCCAACGAACCAACGACAACATCCAGTTATCAAAGTGATAAGGACCATTCCTTAGCACTCCTTGGAGATCATCCTCTGTCTCAAAATTGAACTGGAAAGTGTCCCGACCCAAGTCAGCACCTTCAACCCTCTCCTCGAGCTTCCAGATCTTTGGCAAATTCGCGACCAGGGATTCCATTCGCTGGACCGTTGGATTCATCAATCTCCCAATGAGAGTGAGAGAAAATTGTTGGATACGATGTGCCATAACGGAATCTGAAATCTTGACCGTTTCTGTTCGAACCAAGGCAGCTTTACCTTTGTTGAGATTCAGTTGAGCCATGTTAACCCTGCCAATAACCGAAACACGATGAAACCCTTGAGACAGAAAAGAATAACTCAAAGAGAACAACGTAAAAACAAAAGACTCTCGAGAGGAAAATGCTTCTCCGAGATTGAATGAAAAAAGCGAGATGAGGAACCATGACACCATCAGGAACCAAATAAATACCCATAACACAGAAAGAAAGAGCACAATCTCCATTAATCCACAAACCCGTAAACCAGCTGTAGAATCCCTAAACAAAAGTCTAAGGAATATTTGCTTACCCGATAGAACCTGAACCCAAATCTCCCACTTTCCTTTTTCACACCCAAATCCCCTAACACATCCATAGACAAGTCTCGAGGAATCCAAAACCGTATCCCAGCAAAACGGATTTATCGCTATCAGTATGAACAGCCAATCCTCTGACCCGAATCCCTGAGAGACAAAATCCCTCACTCCCCAAGTTCCAGCTAACTGACCCATCGACAAAATCTGAAACGAAATCTCCCTCTTTCCATTTCCACACCCGAATCCTCCATCATAACCATCAACGGAGCCCACCATAACCATAACCAAATCCAACCAAATCGGATCCGTCATCTTATGTGATAACAGCCAATGATCCGATCCATATCCCTGAAGAGCGAGATCCCTCCCTCCCCAAATCCCATGAATATCTTCCACCCAATCCCGATATATCACCATTAAAGACGCTAAAGATCGCCTCTCCCCATCAAGCCGCTCCCGAAATCCAAAAGGAAACCCCAAAAATCCATCTCGATACCCGCCGCCGTGAACCATTCAGCTCTAAAACCTAATCGCATACGCCATCGCCAAAAGTTTTTTGTCTACGGTTCCTCTATTTTTTCCTCTATATATAGAGGAACTCTATTTTTTCCTCTATAATAGAGTTGAACTTTTTTATTTATAAAATGGTCCTTGAACTTTTAACACTTTTATATTTATGATCAAAATAAATAAATTATATATTTAATGGTCCTTAAACTTTTAACACTTTTATTATTTTATATGATGCAATGTATTTCTTTTAATAAATTTGATATTTAAATAATATTTATGAATGTTAAAAATTTAAATAATATCATAATTTTATGAAAGTTTCATAAATACTAAAATAAATGGGTTAGCTTGCAACTTTTATACGTAAAAGATATTAATAATAAAATTAAAAAGGAATCTCCATGGAATATTCTTTTTTAGAGGAAAAAATAGAGGTATCCATTGGAGCAAAAGTCACTTCTATTAGAGAGTTCCTCTATTTTAGAGGTAAAAATAGGGAAAACCATTGGAGATTGTCTAAGTCAAACAAAACCAATCTTTACATAACACCTTCTACTGTTTTGAAATCAATTAATTCACAGGACAAGGTGCTACTAATGATCTTTAAGGAAGGTTTGTTTTCAGGTCAAGAGGAGAAAGACTTACCACCATAAGTGCTTGAATTACTAGGAAGGTTTAAAGAGGTCTTTCCTGAGGAGATACCACCTGGACTACCGCCTATAAGAGGAATCGAACATCAAATTGATCTAGTTCCCGGAGCACCATTGCCTAACAGACCAGCCTACCACGTAAACCCTGAAGAAGCAAAGGAGCTGGAAAAGCAAGTTCGTGATCTAATGTCAAAGGGCTACATTCGTGAAAGCCTAAGCCCTTGTGCTGTACCGGTTCTTCTAGTGCCTAAGAAAAATGGAACTTGGAGAATGTGTGTAGACTGCAGAGCAATCAACAACATCACTGTCAAATATAGACATCCCATTCCCAGGCTTGATGACATGCTAGATGAGCTTAATGGAGCTACTGTCTTTTCTAAAATTGATCTAAGGAGTGGTTATCATCAAGTCAGAATGAAAGAAGGTGATGAATGGAAAACGGCTTTCAAGACAAAACAAGGATTATATGAGTGGTTAGTCATGCCATTTGGACTCGCCAATGCCCCAAGCACCTTCATGAGGTTAATGAACCAGGTCCTAAGGGAGTACATCTGTAAGTTTGTCGTTGTTTATTTTGATGATATCTTGATTTATAGCACAAGTCTTGCAGATCACATAAAGCATCTTGAAATGGTGATAAAAGCGCTTAAGGCTGAACATCTCTATGCTAATCTTAAGAAATGCACGTTTTGCACTGATCAAGTTGTGTTTCTAGGATTTGTTGTGAGTTCTCAGGGACTAAAGGTCGATGAGGAAAAGATCAAGGCTATACAAAACTGGCCAAATCCAACAACCATTGGACATGTTAGGAGCTTCCATGGGCTGGCTAGCTTCTATAGGAGATTTGTGAAGGATTTTAGTACCATTGCTGCACCCTTGACATCAGTGATTAAAAAGAATGTGGAATTCAAATGGGGTCAAGCAAAAGAGGATGCATTCAAACTGCTCAAAGACAGCCTAACAAATGCACCTGTTTTGGTACTTCCTAACTTTGATAAAATGTTTGAAATTGAATGTGATGCTTCTGGTACAGGAATAGGTGTTGTTCTAACTCAAGGAGAAAAACCAGTAGCATACTTCAGTGAGAAACTCAGTGGAGCTGCACTTAATTATCCAACATATGATAAAGAACTCTACGCTTTGGTAAGATCTCTAGAAACTTGGCAACATTATTTGTTATCCAAAGAGTTTGTTATTCATACAGATCATGAGACACTCAAGCACCTAAGAGGACAAACTACACTTAAGAAGAGACATGCAAGGTGGCTTGAATTTGTGGAGACATTTCCATATGCGATTAAGTACAAGAAGGGCAAAGAGAACATTGTAGCTGATGCTTTATCAAGGAGACATGCTTTGATCACTACAATGGAGGCTAAAGTCATGGGATTTGATCATATCAAAGGTTTATATGAGGAGGATCCAGATTTCAAAGAAGCCTTTAAGGAAACAAGCAAATCCGCTTATGGGTCATACTACCAACATGATGGATTTCTCTTCAAGGACAAAAGACTGTGCATTCCTCAAGGATCCATGAGAGAGCTGCTAATAGGAGAAGCACATAGAGGAGGACTTATGGAACATTTCTTTTGGCCGCATTTGAAAAGAGATGTGGAAAGGTTCTGCGCAAAGTGCATCACTTGCTTGAAAGCAAAATCCAGGTCACATACTTATGGTTTATATATGCCTTTGCCTATTCCTAACCTACCATGGGTAGATATTTCTATGGATTTTGTTTTAGGGCTACCTAAGATCAACAACCAAGATTCTATCTTTGTTGTGGTGGACCGGTTCTCTAAAATGGCGCATTTCATTCCATGTAACAAGACAAATGATGCTACTCAAACTGCTGAAATCTTTTTCAAAGAAGTTGTGCGTTTACATGGAATCCCAAGGACCATTGTTCCAGATCGAGACACCAAATTTCTCAGCCACTTTTGGAAGACTTTGTGGAAAAAGCTAGGAACTAAGCTACTCTTCTCCACCACTTGTCATCCTCAAACTGATGGCCAAACTGAGGTAGTTAATTGTACTCTCTCCACTCTTTTGAGAGCTACGGTGGGTAAAAATCTCCGAAATTGGTTATCTTGTTTACCCTATATTGAATTTGCTTATAATCATGCTAAGCATTCTGGTACCAAAAACTCTCCATTTGAAGTTGTCTATGGTTTTAATCCTCTAACCCCATTAGACATCACACCTCTGCCCCCAAGCTGTTTATTCTAGTGCAGAAGGAGTCACCAAAGCTGATTTTGTGAAGAAACTCCACCAAAAGGTTAAAGAGAATCTTGAGAAGAAGAGCGCAAAGAACAAAGAGCATGCGGATAAGCACCGCAAGGAGCTGACGTTACCTGGAGATTGGGTCTGGGTACACATGAGAAAAGAGAGATTTCCCAAGGAGAGAAAGTCCAAGCTGTCACCAAGAGGAGATGGACCATTTTGGGTCTTAGAGAAAATCAATGACAATGCCTACAAGATTGAGCTGCCAGGTGAGTTGAACATTTCTCCTACCTTTAATGTTGCTGATTTATCTCCTTTCCATGCAGATGAAATAGTTCTGCAGACAGAACTTTCTCAAGAGGGAGGGAATCATGAGGACATCAATAGTAAACTTCCGGAAGAACCTGTTCTGCCATTTCCCGAAGAACCCGTTCTACCATTTCCTGAAGAACCCGTTCTACCATTTCCTGAAGAACCCGTTCTACCATTTCCTGAAGAACCCGTTCTGCCAACAATGATACACAAACCTATGACAAGGCTGGGAGCAAGAACCTTAAGGGAACAATTCAACAAGTCCATTGCAAGTCTGATTACTCTCACTGAACTAGAAGATTTCAAAGAGAAGACTCCACAAGCATCATTTTTGCCAATTCTACAAGGAATTAAAGAACCCGTTCTTTTCATCATTTCCGAAGCAATCAATGAAGGGCTGGAGCGTGCATGAGAGCTATTATCAAGGTAAGTGTTTGAATTCAAATAATAAATGGTCGTTCTTTTCTTGTTTGCAGGAATCGACCGTTGGGTCTTTATGAGTCTTTTATTTATTTAAGTCCTAAAATCGAGTCTGTTGTTTTTGCAAGTTTAGTCCTTTTATTTGTAATAAAATTCGACCCTAGAAGGTCCCCCGCTGCTGGACCATTATATAAGGTCCCTTCTCAGTAATGTAACCTTTTAATTTTAATGAAATAAAATGAGAGTTTTCTTAGGTTATCTTCTGAGATAGAAGCAACCACCCTTTTCTCCTTCTTCTTGTGTGTGAATCCTTGAAGACTGAGATTTGACTTATCATAGATCCTTTCACAGATCTGTGTGGCGTCCCTCAATCCACCCATATATCCTTTCATCTTCCACTGCTACCAAATAGACAGAACAGTGTTTTCAACCATTTGTCTATTCTCCATCTCTTCACTGCGTTCCATCTATCATCCACCGAATAGGCAGAACAGTGTTATCAACCATTTGCCTATTTCCATCTATCCACGTGGGTTCCCTCATCTGGGTTCCTATATCAACAAACTTCGTCGGATATTGGTAGCTCCCATATCTGTCCTCGAATCTTCAGTGGAAGAACAAAACCAACCTGCACCTGCAAGAGCATTTGTCGCTTTCCAAGAGCCATCAACAAAACACCGATATCCTGTAAAAGAAGTAGGAAGAAAAGGGGTGGGCCCCCTTTGTCTTGTAGAGGGGACAAGTGGAGTGTGGGGTTGATCCTCATCCTCCACCAGACATTCGCCTCCCCCTCCGCCAAGCGAACTACATCCAGTGGATTTTCCATCACATTCTCAAAAATACGAGCATTTCGCGCCTTCCAAATATACCACATAAGCCACGGGAACGCGGCTGTCTGAGAGCCCGGATTAGAAGAACCTAAGAAATGGTCTACATTAGCATAAATAGACTCCGTCGGGAAAGAGCCAGGACCGACAGGAACCTGAGCTAAAGCCCACGCCTGCCGAGCCGGTGAGCATCGGAAAATAGCATGATTAATTGTTTCCTCTTCAGCCCCACACCGTACACACGCGGAGTCACACGGAATACCCCGCCGCCGCAGATTTGCCGAAACCGAAATACATCCTGTCAACACCTGCCACATAAAATGTTTAATTTTTGGTGGACAGGAGACATCCTAGACAGCAGCCAACAGAGGTGTTATCTCTGGACCCACTCGAGGGACTATCGTAAGCTGTGGAGCAGGACGACGTTCCACTTCATAACCAGATTTAACAGTGTACTTTCCTGATTTCGTATAATGTCAACCCATGGAATCATCTAGGCGACGACTTCCTAAAGGAATAGCCCCTATGAGATCAACATCTTCCGGGGCAAGAAACTCCTTGAGCCTATCCATACGCCAAGTATTAGTGTGACAATCAATTAAATGAGAGATTTTAAGAGAAGGATCCTTATGGGGACCCTTGCTGAACGCTGGTCTTGGGGATTGAGCCGGTACTCAGGGATCCGTCCATATCGAAATGGAGTCCCCCGAACCAACCCGTAAAATAAGGCCTTTATTAACCAAAGATCTAGCGGAAGTAATACTTCTCCACACGTAAGATGGAGAATAAGAGCGTATCGGATCCATAGAGTTGGAATTGCGATAATACCTGCCCTTCAAAACCCGAGCAAACAATGTATCCAGGGCCTCAATCAGCCTCCACAGTTGTTTTACCAGCAATGCCGAATTAAAAGCATCGACGTTCCTGAAACCCAAGCCCCCCCAACTGCTTACTACAACAGAGTTTATCCCAAGCTAACCAGTGCAACCCCCCAGACTGTCCTGAAGTACTCCACCAAAAATTTGCCACTGCACTCGTAAGTTTTGACGTTATTGTTTTCGGTATCCAAAAACAAGACATCACAAAAGTGGGGACAGTCGTGGCAACGGACTTGATCATCACCTCTTTTTCCCTTTGGAAAGAAGTTTTGCCGACCAACCCGTCGTTTGTCCCTGAAGACGGTCCCGAACAAAAGAGAAAACTTTTGTCTTGGACCCTCCCAGACTCTCCGGTAGCCCGAGGTATGATCCCATCCCACCCAAATTCGAAATTCCCAAAACCCCCTGCATCTCTGTCCGCATAGCGTCATCCACCTTATGACCAAATTGAATCGAGGATTTGGCAAAATTTATTTGCTGACCCGATACAGCCTCATACTGTTTTAAAATATCCAAAATAACCCCACATTGAACCTTATCCGCTTTGCAGAAAAAAAGACTATCATCTACAAAAAGCAGATGCGTAATTGGCGGGCACTTGTTTGCTACTTTAATCCCTGTTATTTGTTTTTCCCGTTCTGCCCGCTTAATATTTGCAACTAAGACCTCCGTGCACAAAATAAACAGATAAGGAGACAAAGAGTCTCCCTGCCGTAAACCCCGTTTGGGGACAATCCTACCATTGGGTTGGCCATTTAAAAGAACCTTATATTCAACAGAAGTGACACAAAACATAATCCGAGAAATCCATGTCTCCCCAAAGCCCATCTTCCGTAACAAAGCCTCAATAAAACCCCATTCAACCCTATCATACGCCTTACTCATATCCGTTTTGATCGCCATAAATTTTCCTTTACACGATGGATTTGTTCATAATCCATGGAACATCTCCTGAGCGATGAGGATGTTATCCGAAATCAATCGTCCTGGGACAAAAGCAGATTGCGTATCCGAGATAAGCTAGGGTAACACACCTTTTAACCGTTGACACAAGATTTTTGAAAAAAGCTTATACCCCACATTACACAAGCTAATGGGCCGCATTTCCGCCATCCAGGTTGGCTTAGCCACCTTCGGAATCAAGCAAATATGCGTCCTATTCAGACTTTTATCAAAAACACCCTCTTCAAAGAACCGATTTACCATAGCCACAAGATCCTCTTTGACCACTCTCCAAGCCTTCTGGAAGAACAACGCTGTCATTCCATCTGGTCCCGGGGCCTTATCCGGAGACATCAGGAATAAGGCCTTACGGACCTCCGCCTCCGTTGCTGGAGCTGTTAAACGTTCGTTTACGTCCTCCGTTATTACCCTCTTCACCTCGCTTAAAGCATCCTCAAAATTTGACGGATTAATAGAAGTAAACAAATCCTCAAAATACGAGACCGCCACCGTGCAAATATCATCATCCTTAGTTGACCAAACATTATTCCTGTCATAAAGGCCAGTGATCCTATTGCGAGCCCGTCGCTGCTTTGTTTGAGCTTGAAAATACTTCGTGTTTTTATCCCCCACCCGCATCCATCGATTACGACTTTTTTGATACCAATAAATTTCCTCATCATTATAGGCGTCCCGCAGACGCATGGTTAAATCAGTGATAACCCCCAATGAAACCGCATCATCCGCTTGAGCCACTGCCAACTGGCGTTTAAGGTCCTCAATAGTGTCACGTCCAAACGGAACCTGCTCCTTGCACCAATGAGATATAGCTCGTCGGCAATTCACAATTTTGTCCACAAAAGATGTCGGACCCTCATGATGTCCCCCGTTCCATCCCTGCGAAATAGACTCCATCAGACCCGCCTTCCCAACCCACCTACGATCGAACATAAAAGTTCGTCTCCCTCGCGATCTCTTGGCACCTATATTGACAATAAGCGGGGCATGATCCGAAGCGATCCTTGGCAAATATTCTGTAACCGTGTCCGGAAACAAATCATGCCAGTCCTCGTTACCCAAAGCCCTATCCAAATGACAACGGATTGGTTTTTTATCCCTCCAACCCCTCCACGACAAACAATCTCCGAGATATGGAAATTTCAAGAAACCACAATCCCGAATCATCCCATTAAAGGAAAGAAATGAAGAAGCAGGACGAAGTTTACCCCCTCTCTTCTCATGATTACCTGTTAATTCATTGAGATCCCCAATAATAAACCAGGGAGTCGACCGAGTTGAGCTTATTCTCAATAACCGTTCCCATACTAAATCCCCGATTTTTAGGGACAGGATCCCCATAAATAAAAGTGAGATTAATTACTCGCCCATTGTAGACAGTCTCGACATCAATTAAACGGTTTGACTCAAATAAAATTGACACATCAAAAACGTCTTTATTATAAAAGAGAGCCAACCCTCCACTACAACCAATAGGTTCCACAGTTTTTAAATTTTTATAGCCAAAATGGCCTACAAATTGTTCCAAAAAAGAAAATGATTGCTTTGTTTCCATTAGAAATAAAAAGTCTGGCCTATGCTTATTCCATAGATCCCGGAGATTCCCGATGGTGGCCTTATTTCCGAGACCTTGACAATTCCAACTCATAATATTCATTTAAAAACCATTGGTTTTGGTGGTTTTAGTCCACCGTGACCTCCCTTAGGCCCTTCCTGGGCCTTAAGAGTATGCTCGCTTTCCCCAAGAGCCGGAACAGTTAGAGGAGGTCTTCGCCTTGGTGACAATAGCAGATTAGTGTTCCACTTCTTCGTGCTGACCCCCCTAAGAACCAAATGTCCTTTCCTTTCTTCCCCTTCTCCCCTTGAGCCGCCTGAATATCCCCGCTAGTCGGTGCCATGTAGACATCCCCTACACCATCTGACTCCACCAGATCTTTGTCAGCCCCCTCTTCAGCCAACATATCATCTTCTTCCATGTCAAAAAGCTCCCCAGCAGTCTCTCCCACCACCATAGGATCCTTGTCAACAACACGAGTACCGTGTAATCCCAAGTCTCCAATATCGAGCTCCTCCACAATTGAAAACTCCTCAATTGAAATATCCTCAGCCAAAACCTCTCTCATTGGAACCTCAACACTAGGGGCACTCGAACCTGCCGCTGCGACTGTAACAGCACAAGAACCACCAAGTAAAATCCCCTCCTGCTCCTCTCCCGCTTTTTCCTTAACAACCTTAACACCAACTGTATCCATAGGAGGGATACCCGACTGTGATCCTAAACACACATTACCCACAGCTCCAGGCGAACCATCGAGAATCTGACCTTCTTCATGAGGGCTCTCCACCAAACCAATGTTGCTGTTAGACCCTTCCTCAACAATAGTATCCTGAAATAAAGCCTTCTTGACAGATTTTTGTTTTGACTGCCCCACCTCTGCCTCCCCTATCTCCTCCGAAACTGGTGGCAAGACTGGAGCAAATTGTTGCCGAGCCTGACCCCTAGGGAGACCCTGCCTTCCCCGGAATTCCTGTGTGGTACCCGAACCAGAAGCCCCCTTGGACGACCCCTTTCTGCGAGACGACGAGCCTGAATGATCCTCTGCTCTAGGTTTAGCACCCCCATGGTGAGACCCATTGTGATATCCCTTGGAAGCACCACCATAAGAAGAACCCCTTCTCACATCTGCCAGAACCGCCCCTTTGTAGCTCAGAAGCTGACCCTCATCTTGCTTCTCTTTCGAGGGAGAGAGTCTAGAAGCCAAATCCTTACCCTTCGCAAGGGGACAAACAACCTCATCATGACAAAGACTACTACACTTCTTACACCACCCATGCAACCTCTCATAGAACAACTTGACCACTGTGACTTCCCCATTGAAGAACTCGATATCCGTCTCGAAACACAAAGGTTTCAGACCATCGATGGTCACTCGCACCCTCCCTCTGTCAATATCGACAGCCTCCACCACCCCCAAGTCAGAACCAATGTCTCTAAGGAGGGGTTCCGCCCAGAACTAGATTGGAATATCAGAAATCCGGACCCAGAATTTTAGTGATGAAGGATAATTAGGATCCACCACTGGTGTCCACCTCACTAAGGACACCATCCAGGAATCAAAGTGATAAGGCTCCTTGGACAAAACCTCAACAATGTCCGCCTCCTCGTCGAAGTGGAACTGAAATTTGCCTGATCCTAGATCAGCACCAGCGACCCTCCCCTCAACCTGCCAAATGCGAGGCAACATGATCAACAACGATTTCATGTCTTGCACTTGTGGGTTAAAACACCTCCCGACCACAGTTTTTGAGTAACCCGCAATAATAGCCGAATTGTCGAAGTATGAGATCTTGATTCTGCGCCTTGGCATCACTTCCCCCTCTTTCTGACCCGCTAAACCCTTCCCCATGAGACTACCTTGCGACATATTAACCCAAACAAACACTCTCAAACACACAACTTTGTGACCCAAAAGAACCAAAAGCAAAATGAAGAGAAGATAATCAAGAAAGCAGTGCCGAAACATAATGATTCCCAACCTTCTTTTATAGTGAAACCACCACCAAACAATCCAGCAAAGCATTAAACTCCGAAGATACTGAAGGTGGAACCGTAATGAAGAAGATTGATTCCCCAAGACAACAAATGGAATTATTCCCATCAAGGTTGATACGACCCACACACCCTGCACCACAAACCTTAACTCCACCGATCGACCAAATCTGATAAACTTCCCATAAACCCTTCTCCCGCAGCTATGACAGCCCATATCAAATCCCGTATCTGTCAGAAATCGCAGACAATGAAGTTCCAATCTCTGAACTCTCCCAGCTATCAAACCACAAGAAGATCCGCTCTTAAAAATCCAATAAGTCAGAGATTCAGCCTCAAACATCAGTTTCTCAGACCTAAAATAGATCAGATGTGAAACCACAAACGGCAAGTTACCGACCTTGTAAAACCCCCATCGCTCAAGAGAAAGAATACAATCCCGAGATCTTCGTTCTTCCTTGTAAACCTCTGATACATCTGAATCCCTGGTAGCACCAAATAGAAACCTAATCTCCAGAGTGAACCGCGAAACACGCACAAGAATCCCCCAAAGTATTGACCATATCAAGCCCCCATCACTCCAAATCGAGGAAATCGGGAAGCCGCATCCAAAGCTATTCCATCGAAAATCCACAAATCCAGAACAAAGCGCCAGAGTAACTTGGAAGATCCCAAAATCTCCAAAAACAAACCCCCAAATCTCCACCAGATCCTTTCTAGGTCAAAAACCCTAGATCGCCGTCGCCTTCAGCATCGCCCAAGAGAGAGAGAGTATTTTTTTTCTTCTTCCTTTTTGTATGTCTGACTATTTTAACGGGAAAAGTAGTGGTTTTGCGCAGGACTGGGCACGGGACGGGTACCCTTGAATTTTCTCCGACCCTTTACTCGTCCCGACCCTAACGGGTAACAGAAAAAATTTACTCATACTCGACCCTTAAATAACGGGTACCCGTTTCTCCGGGTACCCGGTAAAAAATAGTTGACCCTTTACTCGTCTCGACCCTTTATTATTACCCGGAAAACGAGTACCCGATAAAAAAATGTTAATAATCGCAATAATAATTTTATCTTTTGAAATCCAAAAAATGAAAAATTCATAAATTTATGCAATATATAGTTCCAAAAGTTATAAAATTACGAATTTTGAAAATAAAAATAATATATTAATTCACTTAGGCTAAGTTGAACTTAGGTTTTAACTCTAACTCTATAAATTAATAATAAATAATAATAATAATAATACAAAATATTAACGGGTATTTACGGGTCGGGTAGCAAAACGGGTAAAGGGCCGAGTAACGGGACGGGTATTGAAAACTAAACTAATACCCTATACTCGTCCCTTACTCACGGGTAATATAGTTATAATACCCTTTACTCGACCCTAAAGCTGCGGGTACCTTTTTTTCGGGACGGGTACGAGCCGAGTAACGGGTCGAATACGGGTAACGGGTATTAGTGCCCAGGCCTAGTTTTGAGTTATGGGTTTTGGAAGACTTCGACAAAAAGGAATTGTCCAATCACGTTTATGTATTTCCTCCTGTTTGGCAAAATATAGTTAAGAAGACCATCTTATGCTTTTCTGGAGTGGTTGGTACAAATGAATTTGTGTTTGTGCCGATAAAGGTGTCTGATCCTTTCTATGTTTTCTACTACAATATTGAGAAGAACACTGTCGTTAGAGTGGGAGTCCGAGGAATGGAAGCGTTTAAACGTTATAGTGTTGAAGCCTTTTCAAATTATGTGGAGAATGTGGAGCTTATTCGAGCCTTTTAGGAATTTGTAACTTGAAGATTGTGTAACAAAGCTAGTTTTTCTCTTTTAAGTTTTCATCATAAGGATTAATGACCATGTCTTAACTCTAGCTAACGTTACAAAACCCTAAAAATAGCACTAGGTCTGGCACTGCACATCTTCTATGTGGTCTACAAAGGTGGAAAAGCCTTAATTCTAGCTAACGTTATGGAAGAGCCTTAATTAACGTTACAAAATCCTAAAAAGACACATATTTCATAAGCCTTAATTCCATAAGCTTCACATCTTCTATGTGGTCTACAAAGGTGGAAAAAACTGTTATGATGAAACGCTTTCCATTCATTGGAAAGCCGGCACTGCACATGACTAATAGTAAATGTTTAGAGGGTTTTTAGAAAATAGCACTGGGTCTAGGTAAAGTTTGAGCCGGCCCTGGTCATGTGGATCAAGGTCTTCCTTTGTGAATTGAAGAAGTAAAAAAGTATCATGTTGTATGTTCTTTAATATTTCGAAAAGCAACAATGGTCCAAGCATATACATATATGTATTGCCACCTTTGTGGAAGAATGTAGTTGAAGAGGCCAAGTTTTACTTTGTTGGAGTTTATATATCTACGAGTACAATATTGAAAAAGGAACAATCGTTCTTCTCGACATTGTAGTAGAAAACATAGAAAGGATCAGATTCCAAAAGGAGTCGTTGGTACAAATGAATTTGTGTTTGTGCCGATAACACTGTCTGATCCTTTCTATGTTTTCTACTACAATGTCGAGAAGAACACTGTCGTTAGAGTTGGAGTCCGAGGAATGGAAGCGTTTGAAGGTTATAGTGTTGACGCCTTTGCAAATCATGTAGAGAATGTGGAGGTTATTCGAGCATTTTAGGAATCTGTAACTTGAGATTGTGTAATATAGCTAGTTTGGCTCTTTTAAATTCTCATCACAAGGATTAATGACCATGTGTAGTAGTTATCATTTTGTTTGCTTATTGGACATTAGTACGTTTTGTTTCCTGTGATAAAGGGATATGCATCTGATATAGGTTCTCTAAGGCATGTAATATGAGAAAGAAAAGCGCGAAGAAGCATGAGTAATGTGCTGGCACGTGAAGAACTGAAATGGGAATGGAAGCGTTTTAACATAACAGTTTTTTTCCACCTTTGTAGACCACATAGAAGATGTGAAACTTTTGGAAGTGTCTTTTTAGGATTTTGTAACTTAAAGAGAGATTTTGTAACGTTAGCTAGAATTAAGGCTCTTCAGTTGTCATCATGAGGATCATGGGATCTTAATTCAGTCCATAACTTGTAGTTTATCTCCTTTTGGCTTATTGGATGACTATATTCTGTTATTTTTTGAGATTCTTTTCTGGATATATATGTTTGAACACTAGAGTCTACAGAATATGTTCAGTACACTCCTAAGCCTAAAAAGATTATGGGTGAAAAATATACCGAGAAGGCGAAGTGCTTGGTTAAGAAGAAATTGTTTGGCAAGACAGACACTCATATCATCAGTAGAAAACTAAAATTACGGTCACAAATACAGAGCGACAGAGGAAAAATAAAAACAGAGTGCTTTACATCACATCTTCGTATGAATTTATACAGAAAGTAAAGTTTGGGCATATAGACTGTGAATTAAATGTTTTTATTGATCCTTTCTTTTGTTCTTTGACATCAAAGGTATCACAAGCCGGGTGGGCATTTTAACCGAACCAAACCAACCAAACTCAAACCGACCCAAACCAAAATCCAAATATACACTCAAACCATTTAGTTAGGTTTTTCCTCAACCTGAACGGTTATCGATAACCCAATGTGTTTATGTTAATCAATATTATTAGATTTGGATATATGTAAGAGCAAGTACATTAGCGTTAGTTTGGTTCGTCCTTCGGTATTAAAATTTTAAATTTAGATCGAAATAAACCAATTCTCGAAGAAACGTTCCTCCAAATGGGACGTAATTTGCTGCGTCCTTCTTTACACGTGGCAGCGTCTGCGTGGTTGGTGTTGTTTGGGTAGGGCGAACCCAAAAATCGGTTCGTCCAGTTCATTTGTGTTTTCTCTCCGACTCACTACAATTTAAATTTAAAATATTATTATTTTATTCAGGGGACCAAAATATTATTATTTTATTCAGGGGACCAACTGTGAGAGATACCAATGCTCATACCAAACTTAAGAAACTCTGGAAATAATCTTATTATATTTGAGGGACCAAAATGTATCCTACACCAATGCCCATGCTCTAAGCTCACAAGTACTACACACGATTGCATATTGCCAAAAGGAGGTTGTGAACTTCTACTTAATAGGCATCTGATTATAATATGGTTGGTTTTTTTAGGTTTTGTTTTTCGTGGTTTATTTGAATTATTCAATTTATAAGTTGTTGATTATTTTAGGATATCAAAACACAATGAATTTGGTGAAGTGACCTTAGTGTAGTGGCAGGAGGTAAGTCCATTTGTAGAAGGCACCATCACACCAGGAATCGAGTCTGCTTTCTACGAATGTAGGAATTTGGCTAATGGGCCGGCCAGTTGTGGCCCAATGGTTAACAAAAAAAAAGGACAATGAATTTGTTTCTTACATTAATTGATTTTTCTTGAACCGAATTAAAACTGATCCGAACCAAACCAAACCGAACACAAACCAAACGAAACTAACTTTGGTTGAGTTTTATGAAAACCGAATAAACCGAACCCAAACCAAACCCGAAGGTTAACCAAAATTCTCACCCCTGCTGGCCAGACACTAAAGGGGGTGTATTGAAAAAATGATTTTGGAGGATTCTATGAGATTTAGGAAATTTGGAATTTTGATAGATTTTAGGAAAGTTGATATGATTTATAGTAAAATTCTTTCAAATCTCACATAAAACCATGAGATTTGGATTTCTGTATTTTTAACTAAACAAATTCTCTCAAATCCTCCAGAATCCCTAAAACTTATTAAAATCAAAATCCATAAACTGTTTTGAATAACAGTGGATTTTAAAGTTGAATTTTAAATTATCAGTTCAATAACAGAGGATTTTAGGAGACTTTTTAAAATCCCCAATTGAATAACATAGATTTGTAATTTTTATACAAATCACCTAAAATGTCAAGTTGAATACACCCCCTAAATATTATCACAATGTGAATGCCTTCTTTTCTGAATTCTTGGTCAATGCATGTTTCCAGATTTTGTATTTTTTTTTTTATAAATCCTAATCCAATAAACGCGCCTGAACATTTGGGCTAGATGGGCTTTCTTTTAACCAAAGATTTTTGATTAACAGAGAAAAACTCTAAACTTTATTATACTGCGTGTTTAGGGCAAAGTGAGACTACATTATTATTTTTTTGTTGTTTTTGTACATTGAAGAATCTGAGGCGGGTCTAGGGTTCTTCTTGCTGCAGTGTCTCCAGTCTCCACCATGAAATCACGGCGTCAGAACATTTCTCGGCGCAATACGCGATCGATGACCTTTGTAAATGGAAGAGGAAACACGTTGCCGATCTCAATCGAACTCGTGATGGAGATATTCTCGTGGCTGCCGGCGAAATCTATAGCGAGATGTCGTTGCGTGTCGAAGCTCTGGAACGCCGTACTACGCCGCCCAGATTTCACGGAGCTGTACTTGACCAGATCTTATTCTGACCGCCCGCAGCTCTTGTTCGCCTTCCGCGACGAAAAGGAAAATGGGTTCGTCTTCTTCTCCTTACAGCATCCTCAAAACCCTGTTGAGAACTCGTCCTTTGCTGCAGCCACCAGTCGTTTTACCCATTCCCTCAAATTATATGATATCGTTGGTATTAGTAACGGCTTCGTCCTTCTTAGAGGTATCAAGAGAAATCCTCCAGGAGTGTTGTCGTTGCTATTCAACCCCAGCACCGGACAATCGTTACTTTTACCGGAAGTGAAACCGGTAGTGAAGCCCGATTGCTATATGATTGGGCTGACTAAGTTTATGGGGTATGATCCAGTTAAGAAACAGTTCAAGGTATTGTCCGCTAACATGTCAGGTGTATGCGGAGATTATGAAAGATATGACGAGTTTCAAGTTCTGACACTAGGAATTGGGAAACCATCATGGAGAATGGTCGAATGTTGCTTACCCCATTATCCCAAATCTGGAGGGATATGCATCAATGGTGTTTTCTACTATCTAGGTGCGGCCGACAGGGGTTTTGATCAATCAATAATGGTAGTTTGTATTGATTTAACTTCTGAGAAGTTCAGCTTTCTGAACTTCAGTGGACCGATGCAAGGTGCAACTACTCTGATAAATTACAATGGGAAACTAGGTTCCCTTATGTCTAAATATTTTTATGGGAGAGATACAAGTTTTGAGTTGTGGGTTCTCGACGACTTGGAAAAAAAGGAATGGTCCAAGCATGTTTTTGTATTATATCCTCCTGTTTGGCAGCATGCAGTTGAGGGGGCCACATTACGCTTTTTCGGAGTGGTTGGTACAAATGAATTTGTGTTTGTGCCGGCATTTCTGTATAAGCCTTTCTATGTTTTCTACTACAATGTTGAGAAGAACACTGTCGTAAGAGTTGGAGTTAGAGGAATGAAAGGGTTTTATGGTGATAGTGTTGACGACTTTTCAAACCATGTGGAGAATGTGGAGCTTATTCGAGCATTTTAGGAATTTATAACTTGAAGAGGTTGTGTAACATAGCTCTTTAAAAGTTCTCATCATAAAGACCATGGGAATCTTACTTGAGTCGTCGTTATTTCTCCGCATCTCTTGGGTAAGTTATCATTTTGTTTCCTTGTTGGATATGTATGTTATGTTTCCGGTGAATCTGTGATGTTGTGAAACTTATGTGGATACTTAATGAATCTTATTATCTTATTTATCACTTTACATAATTGCTAGATCAGCTTTAACGAACCTCCGATATTTAGGCCTAAATTTTAGGCTAAATGGGGTTTCCCTTAAACAAAAAAGCATGCACAATCTTTTTTTCGAAATGGAGATTGCAAACTCGGTATCTCCACCATGAAATCACGGCGGCGGCACGTCTCGGAGGATGGTCTAACCATTTCCCGACGACGCAATACACGATCGAATACCTCACTTAATTAGTGAAAGAGAACATTCATTTCCGATCCCAACAGATCTCATTAACGAGAGATATTCTCGATGTTGCCGTCGAAATCTATAGCTATACGTCGTTGCGTATCCAAGTTCTGGGCCACCATACTTAGACTTCCAGATTTCACGGAGTTGTTCTTGACCAAAACATCAGCTCGCCCGCAGCTGTTGTTTGCTTGCGAAACAAACCAAGGGTTGGTCTTCTTCTCCTCACACCAGTCTCCTCATCAAAGCCAATCAGCTTGCACATTTCCCCAACGCATGTGGACTCATTGGTCCTAGCAACGGCGTCGTCTGTCTTACTGAAAAACGGATCTTAAAGGGAAGGAAAAATCCAGCGTTGGTGTCGGTTATATGTAACCCTAGCACCGGAGAATCTTTAACTTTACCTAGAATGAAGACGAGGAAGAGGAGTGGGCTGAGAAGCTATTTTGGGTATGATCCGGTTAAGAAACAATTCAAGGTACTGTATATGACTTGGTCATTTGATGGGATCTGTAAGGAGCATCAGATTCTGACGTTGGGAACAGGGAAATTGTCATGGAGAATGATCCAATGTTGCTCACCACATGATCCCATACATTAAAATCAAGGGATATGCATCAATGGTGTTTACTACTATATAGCTCGTGTCAACATGTTTTCTGAAGAGTATATGATAGTTTGTTTTGATTTTAGGTCTGAGAAGTTTATTATTTTAAAAGTCATGGAGACTTTTAATAGGTTACTTCCTCCTTCATCAACTCTGATAAACTACAATGTCAAGTTAGGTTTGCTTATGACGCAAGGTTTTGACTATGTTAGTGGAAGAAGTAGAAGTATTGAGCTTTGGGTTTTGGAAGACGCTGGGGAACATGAATGGTTGAAGCATGTAAACGTATTGCCTCCTTTGTGGGCGAGTGTTGTTGGGAAGGGCTACTTGTATTTTGTTGGAATGATTGGTATAGATGTCATAGTGTTGTCGACGCTCTGCCTCTACCACTACGTGCCTTCGTACGTTTTCTACTATAATGTCGAGAAGAACACGATCATAAGAGTTGGAATCAAAGGAACGGAAGCGTTTCAAGGTAATAAAATTTACACATTTATTAACCATGTTGAGAACATGAAGCTTATTCAAGCGTTTTAGAACTTTATAGAACTAGATGTTGTAATCCCGCTAGTTTGGCTTTTTGGCTTATTGGATGAGTGTTCTGTTTTCTGCAATGTTGTCAATCTTATAACTCTTTGGCTTATTGGATGAGTGTTCTGTGTATGAGTCATACACTAACTCCAATATATAAATAGAATGTGAATCACTTCTATGTTTATTAGTGTTTTTGTTGATCCAATTACATCAAAGTATCAGTAGGCAAGAAACTAAACATAACAGTGTCTCTTACACTTCCCTTGATACATAGAAACTTCCTCATCACACCTTCTCTAGTAAACCCAACTTTTTCAAGAACTCTTTGAGAGCCAACATTGTCCACATCGACAAGTGCCTCAAGCCTCTCAATCTCCGGAAACTCTTTAAATATCTCCGCCGTCACTAGCCTCACCGCCTCCGTCGCAAACCCTTTTCCCCAATACTTTCTCGCTAAGACATAACCGATCTCTTTTCTGATTTCATCCACCGCCATGATCAAGATGTAGCCGATAGGACGGTCGTCTTCTAAGCAGATGGCTCGGAGCCAAGGGTGTGTCAAGACACGATCGGTTATGTATTTGATGGCTTCGTCTCTGCTCGTGCAAGGCTCCCAAGTGCAGAAGCGTGCCACTTCAGGGTCTGTGGCCCAAACCATGTAGTCGTCGACGTCGGAAAGAGTCATCGGCCGGAGTGATACTCTTCCCGGAGGCAAAACGCTCATGCTTGGTTGCGTTTCTTGTAAGTCCATCTCATATAGGATAGTGATGATTGTTTGAGATATCACATCCACTACGTCTAAGCGGTGTCTTTTATAGACAGATCGCGATCTAGAAAACAATTAAGATCCTCGCTATAGCTTTATTGACTTTAAAATAACACTAAAATAGTACCATTTGCTATACAGATTAAAGTTTAAATGTTTTGTTTTGTGATTATTCGTTTTAAATGGTGCTTGAAGATGATGTGACATTGTGTGAGTGGAAAGTTGTCTACATTTGACATTTGACTTTCAACAATTACTTGGTTGCCAAACAAAGTATTGGTCGGAACATACCGTGTTGCTTCCAGCTAGATGCCAATATTGCCAACAAATCGTGTCTGGTCACATTTTCCAAAGAGGATTGAACTGTTAATAATTGTAGTACAATTGTACAGATGGTCGTTGGTACACTGTCCAAGTCAACGCAAGAATCAAGTTACGTACTTCAGTTAAACTTAATTTAGTTGGTTAATCAAGTAAATCATGTTTCATTTAGTTTATTTGTACTTTTAAATATTTGAACATAGACTGGTAAAATAAAGAGAAATACCCTAGACTAGCACCATTTTGAGTTTTTATTTCAAAATTAGCACACACAGCTAGAATGTTCCAAAACTAGCATTTCTTAATATTGAGTAATTAATAGAGAGAAATATTATTATATTAAAAAACTCAAAAAAAATCAAAACCCGATCTCTCTTTCATTTCTCTCCGGCGAAGCTTGATGAATTTTTCGATTTGAGATCTTCATTACTGATCTCAGATTTTCCCGTGAAGCTTAAATCAGGTACTAAATCGATGGCTATCATCAATTTTTCTTTCTTCTTTTTCGATTTCAGAGTTTGAAATTGTTGGGTTCTCTTTCTTTTTCTTTGATCGATAGCTTCAATCACGAAAACGGACTCAGCGACGGTGAGCTTCAGTGAGAGAATCCTGTTCGTTGTTCTCGAATCTGTTAATCAAGGTAAGGATTGAGTTTTTGGAATTTTTATTGTCAGATGTTGAAATTGTTCTTTGTAAATTCTGACTTATTGTTGTGTATAGGGATGTTAAAGGTGCAAATGAGGAACATGAGAGAGAGTTACCAATGATGAATGGGATCAAATAAGATATCAAATCAATTAGAGTTTTGGACTCTGGGATTTGTTCATAAGCTCTCTTTAGTCTTGCTTCTCGTTTCAAATCATTCCAAATCAGTTAACTAACAAAAAAATCAATCTTTAAAAAAAAATTTATATGTTATTGTAATGTTTGAGTAAGCTTTTTGTTTGTCAAAAATAGATGATGTGTAGAGCACATTTTTCAGAAATGGGGAAAGAGAAGTATAAGAAATTGATGAATCAAGGCTTTGAAGCTTCTATAAGTATGTTATATTGAAGCTTGTAAGGAGATGGAGATTAGAAGGACTGATTTGAATTGGTATGTATCTAGCCTGTTATGAGTTTTTGAATTGTTTTGCTAATGGCATAGACAACTTGGTAGTGTTTCTTGGAGTTTTAAGGTTAATCAATCTGGTAGTGTTGCAGAACTAGTTTAAATGTGGGATAATATATAAGATATCTCTCGAAGTAATGTTAAAACAAAAATTGAATTCATGGAGTGATCATGTTGTTGAATAAGGTTTTCAGGTCTAACTCAAGTGATTGATGATATATATGATGACAAATATTTCAAGAACAAATCAGAGAGTTGATGATGAAGATGGGAAAATGGGCACTTGAGTGGAAGTTTGAGTTCGTCATTATGGAAGGTCTTCCTAAAATTCAAGAACACCTTCCTAAAAGCTATGGAATCCTTCCTAATTTTTCTTAAAATGTGTTTTTAAATCTCTTTATATGTGTTTTGCTTTATTGTATCACATATTACTTTATTAGTGATTTATAATGATTTGATTATGTGCACATATTGGTGTTTTACATTAAAGGTAGCAAATAGAAATATCCAACATGATGTTTTAGGAAGATCTTCCTAAACGTCAATGAATTCTTCCTAAATTTTAAGGAGTTCTTCCTAAACGTCAATGACTCCTTCCTAATGCTCTTTTTTTCTTTTCATGACGGTCTTCCTGAAATTCAAGAAATCATTCATAAATATATGAGAATCCTTCCTGAATGTTACATTCAAATCCTTCTTATATGTTTACCGGTGAAAACGCAGCTATCTACCAAAATATCGAGAAAATTAATACAAAACCTTCTTGAATATGTTTTCAAACAAGTTTTGTGGTGAAAACCATTCAAACTATCTTTCATAACCAAAATTCTAATGCCAAAACAAAGACCATGTGAATACAAAGACTCAAACTGTAAATACTTCAATCTCTTATGGCAACTGAAGACTTCAATCTTGTATGAGCACTGTTCATCTTTGATTCTGAGTGTTATTGCAGCTCCAATTCTTTCTGACCATATTTGTGCCTCTACAAAGTTAATTACCACATGAACTACCAATGTTACCACAATAATAAGAGCCAAACACACTGATTATGAGAACAATTCCACAGCTACTGCAATACTGCTACTACCTTGTAATCAGAAGCTAACTGAATCAAATTTTAAATTACATACTCTTATCTCTCCAATTGAGAAAAGTATAAGATAAACTCCAACAAGCAATGATCAATCCCCATTTTCTGCAATAAAAAATGAAAACAGAGAATATGTTTCAGGAAAGTCTTTCTGAATTTGCAACAATGCTTTTGAAATTTTCAAATGCGACTAAGAAACACATCAATACACAAGCAACAAACAATATGGTGATTTAGGTTTTTAGGGATTTAGAAAAGTCAAAATCACATACATACAAAAAGTTACAATGATTACAATTTTTACAATAAAAAAAGAATAGCAAGTGAAAATGGATATAAAGCTTATATTAGGAAGACCAGATGATGAACAGTGACACGAAGACGAAGAAGATGATCGGGGAAGAAGAAGAATCGTGAATCTGATACGTGAACGTGATACCACCGTTGATTGACCGACGATGATACATCGACCGACGATGACTCACCTCCGATTCAAATCTGATTGGGTTCGTCGGTGGTACACCGTTTGCATTTAGTTTTGGAATCGACGAAGAGGGAGGAGTGAGAGAGAACTCGGTGGTTACAATGTCACGATTTTGTTTCAGATGTGAGAGAGATTATTATTTTAATTTATTAATATTTTATTTTTAATGATATACAAATTTGTGCTAATTAATTTAGAATATTTAAATGTGTGTGCTAGTTTTGGAAGAAAAACTAAAATGTGTGCTATTTTTGTTATTACCCTAAAATTATAAATTACTAAGGTTACTACGTACAACATGAGAAGAAGGGGAAACAGAGCATCACATCAACTTATAAAATGTGATTTATACAAACTAAAGCAAAATACAAATTTCGATATATATCATCTATACAAATCTGATGTGATTGATATTTGTTGATGCAATCAGATCATGATATCAGTGCAAAGAATCAGAAGGCAATAAACTAAACATGACCATATCTCTAACGTTTCCTTTTAGATACATAAAATTCCTCATCACACCTTCTCTCACAAACCCAACTTTTTCAAGAACCTTTTGAGATCCGACATTATCAACGTCAACAAGTGCCTCAAGCCTCTCCATCTCCGGCTTTTCCTTGAATATCTCCGCCGCCACAAGCCTCACAGCCTCCGTCGCGATCCCTTTCCCCCAATACTTGCTCCCGATGAGATAACCTATCTCTCCTCTGATCTCATCGACTGGCGTGACGGAGATCGAGCCGATCGGACGGTCGTTTTCTAAGCAGATAGCTCTGAGCCAAGGGTGTGGCAACACGACGTTGTTTAAGTGCGAGATCGCGGCTTCTTTGCTCATGTGAGGCTCCCACGTGCAATAGCGCGTGACCTTTGAGTCAGTGGCCCAAACCATGAAGTCGTCGATGTCGGAGAGAGTCATTGGTCGGAGATGGATTTTCTCCGGAAGTGAGGTAGTCACGGTGGATTCGATCGTAGTAGATGAGTCGATCTCCATTAATGATATTGTTTCTTTCCTTTTTAGTCTGTGAAGAATCTGTGAGAATTGAGAGATTGATCAAAGTAAAGAACACAAAGGTGTTGAAGAATTATATTAGACTCATCTACAACTTATGTTCTCTTATATATCACAAAAGATTTCCTAAACTGAGATAATGTAAATGTAATATATTTAGATAAATATAAATATTTTAAAACTATATCTTCTCTAATCTTCATAATTTACATATTCTTGGGCTCCGTCGATCTCCGGTTTTCAATATCCCAATAGGTTTAGGGGCAATATGATAATAACTGTTATATATATTGTGGTTTATATAATGAGATCTGATTATTATTATTTTCTTTTAACAGGTGAAGGAAGGAAACAGAACGTTCCTTGTTGCTTCGAACGGTCAAATACGCAACAATAAGGTCTTGTTGAATGGAAGGTGTGAAAAAAGAGGTTTTACGAGGGTATGATATGAACAGTATATTTAATCTACCAGTCATCAGTCTTTTTTTTTTTTTTTGTTTTTTTTGACAATCATCAGTCTTTTTTCTTGAAAAAAAAGTATCCATTCATCGCTTTTGATCTAATTGAAGTGAGGTTGTTGGTTCGTTTTTTCCCGTAAACATGTTAGACATTTTAGAAAATGCATAAAATCCAAGTACAATAATACAAGTCCTTGTTTTTTTTTTTTTTTCATTTCTTTCTTAAGCATTCGAATAATTTCAACTTATGGGGCACACAATCAGTCTCATTCACATTACGTATTTACAAAAAAAAAAAAATTATTCCTCTTATATACAAATTCAAATATTATTTTTTTTGTGTAATCATTTTTTTGGTGTTTTTTTAGAATACTATGTGAATAATATATATAATTGTTGTTATGTTAAGGCTGTCAAATTGATCGAAAAAATCCAAACCCGATCAAACCGATTTTAGATACTTCGGGTATAATTGCCGAAACACCGAAAGCTAACTAAACCCAATAAATATGTTTTATTTACCTTTCAAAAAAAAATTTAGTAATTGAAGTAATATTTTTACCAAGTTTATCGATTAATTCAGATATTTTTTGGAAGACTTTCAATTACATTTACCCAAATACATTTACATAGTTTTTTTTTTTTTTGGACAATTTTAAAGCCGACCCAAAAAATTTTAAATACTCAAATGAGATTTATGAACTGATGATGATGATTGAGTTATCTCATATTCCTCCTGAACCTGTCTTCCGAACATCAGTTGAATGGCTCAACCAAACAAGTTCCAAAGAGATTTCGCTGTGACTTTGGAGTGTCGACATTTAAGATTATGTAGAGAACATCAGTTGAAGTGCTATGTTTCTGTTTAGGATTGATTGCTTCACTGAATTTGTCAAGGCATTAATTATATACTAAAATTCTCTTTTTGATCGTTGATTATGTAGAGAACCGTAGAATCTCCATCTTCAGCTTCAGTTTCCTGCAAGCCCAAAACCTGTGAAAGAATCTGGAAATGTCCACCATGATAAAGTTAGTAGAGATGGTAAAGACAACAATAGTGGATAGAAGCCATATGTGAAATGGAATGATGTTGGTGAGTGTTATTGTTATGCTTATCTTCTTGTTTCCCTTTTTGATGCAATATCTGGAAACACACTTATGCTTAATTATTGCAGCTGGACTTGATGGAGCTAAACAAGCTTTACTGCAGATGGTGATACTACCGAGAGTACTCTTCATACAAATGACTTATACGGTTATACCTGGACTTGATGGAGCTAAACAAGCTTTATGTTGTAGGATGTCGTCTCTCATATAAATGTCAAAACCTTGCAACTGTAAGACTCAAGAGTACTCTTCATAATTCATTTTTTTTAGGGTCTGATTTTAGCCAATGCCCTGTTTTTCTTCATCATCTTTGTTAATCTTATACCTTCCTCTTGGTTTTTCAGGCAGCAGCGAGACATTCTCTGCTCTCCATGATCATATAAAGCTTGCTCTCAAGTCTTCAGAATCTTATACATTTCTAACTTGTTGTTCTGTTTTTTTTTCTTCCAGGTTTTGGATATGTTTATATCAATCAATGATGGCTTTGTACTTAACATATTATAATTTTCAAAATAATTTTTCTAAAAAATTAAAAACTCAAAATTATGATCTACCATTGGAGCATACCTTTTACAGTTTTTTAAAAAAGTTTTTAACTTCATATTTTCTAAATATTATAAATATAAACATACTTAACAATCTTTTTTTAGCATCCACCGTAGAACTTACTCTGATAGTCTAATATCAAATAACCAAAAATCTAAAAACCCGACCCAAATTCAATGGTACCCAAACAGCCACCCCTTTTTGCAATGTTTGGTACTGAATAGTTTAGACTTTAGCAAAGATAAAATATAAAATATAAAATCTTGAAAAGAAAAAAAAAATGTTGTATTAATGAAAAAAGTCAGAAATTAGGAAAAAGAGAAAATACATTTTTTATCTTCAGACTCTCTCCATAGCGCAAGAGACGGAAAAAAAAAGAGAAAAATTTTAAAAGGGAAAGTGGGCAAAAATTACACAAAACCATTAATAATAAATGGCGAGTCGCAATCTTTTCTCTATCCCAATCTCACCTTCCCAAATTACAGTTTTGCCATCCACCTTCCTCTCCTCCGCCAACAACAACGGGACACGTCGCCTTTCAATCGCCGCCCGATCTCACCGCCGGAAGAGACCTCCTGACAGAGATATGTCCTCCATAGTTTCAATGTCGGAGCTTCCTCCTCGTCGGCGTAATTCCGAGGAAAGCCTTCTTCTAGATTCTAGGATCAGTAAGTTTCTTAAGCTAATTCAATCCTAAATTTGATTCGTTAATCGCTGCATGAAATTGGATTCCTTTAATTGTGAGGAATGTGTATTAGGTGTAGCTGAAGGAGATGTATCGAATACAGATGTAGAAGGAGACAGAGATACTTCTTCTTCTTCTTCTAGTGTTATTAGAACACAGCCTCCTCGTATTAATAATAAAGGAAGAAGTCTTAGTAGTAGCAGAACCATGTTTTACGGTGTTGAATTATCACCGGACAATGTTGCTGTAGCTATGGTGTATTTTGTTCAAGGTGTTTTAGGACTCGCAAGGCTCGCTGTTAGTTTCTATCTAAAAGATGACTTGCATCTTGATCCTGCTGAGGTATTGATTCAAATGCTTTTGAAGTTCCTTTTTATAAAAAATTAATCTTTATAGGCTGACAATATATACCTCTTGACTAGACAGCTGTGATAACGGGTCTTTCTTCATTGCCATGGCTTGTTAAGCCTCTTTACGGTTTTATTAGGTATGTGTTCTTCACAACTTTTGTACTTGTTTTGATTCTATTGTTGAAGAAACTGTAGTGACCATATAGTAGGAACGTGTTCTGTTTTACAGTGATTCAGTGCCTTTATTTGGCTATCGGAGGAGGTCGTATCTGGTTCTCTCGGGACTTCTTGGTGCATTTTCGTGGAGTTTGATGGCTGGTTTTGTTGATAGTAAATATACTGCTGCTTTTTGTATACTTCTTGGCTCCCTCTCTGTTGCCTTTTCTGATGTTGTAAGTTTTCTAATCCATTCTAGTTTACTTAGCCTGGTTGAGTTGCAATATAGAGTTGTTGAGTGGTTAACTTTTCATAGGTAGTAGACTCGATGGTAGTGGAACGGGCTCGTGGTGAGTCACAAAGCGTGTCGGGATCTCTGCAGTCTTTGTGCTGGGGATCATCAGCTTTTGGTGGAATTGTGAGTTCCTACTTTAGTGGCTCCCTTTTGGAGTCATATGGTGTAAGGTACAGTACACAATTTGCGCGTACAGTCAGTAGCTTTTCTTTTTGGGTATCATGTGGTATAGATAACTAACTAAGTGGCATTCTAAAAGCTGTTATACCTCAGGTTTGTATTTGGGGTGACAGCTTTACTACCTCTGATAACTTCAGCAGTTGCTGTTCTCGTGAACGAGCAACGTGTGGTCAAACCAGCATTAGGGCAGAAAGAGAACATAACCTTGGTCAGTCCTGGCTTTCTTCAGACCTCAAAGCAGAACATGATTCAGCTATGGAGTGCCATTAAGCAACCAAATGTTTTCCTCCCTACCTTATTTATCTTCTTATGGCAAGCCACACCACACTCGGATTCTGCAATGTTTTACTTCACGTATGTCATCTTCCACTTGGTTCCTGGTCATCGGCTTATTTCATATCCATTGAGATGGTATTAAGTATTAACTACAGAATCTAACTTATGTTATTTGGTTTAAAATTCATCTCAGTACGAACAAACTTGGCTTTACTCCGGAGTTTCTGGGACGTGTTAAATTTGTGACCTCAATTGCATCGTTGCTCGGAGTGGGACTGTACAATGGATTCCTGAAGACTGTTCCACTGAGAAAAATCTTTCTCGCGACGACAGTTTTTGGCACGGGTCTTGGAATGACTCAGGTTGGTCCCAACTGCACTTTACGTGAAGAATTTAGCCATCTATCCCCGATACAGAATCAATTAGTAACTCTTGGGACCGCTTTTATGTTTTGCAGGTTATCCTTGTGTCAGGTTTTAACAGACAGTTGGGAATTAGCGACGAGTGGTTTGCTATCGGAGATTCTCTAATCCTAACAGTCCTCGCTCAGGTTTAAAGCTTTTGTTAGCATTAAGTTTCTCAAAGGCTTTGAGTTCTCGGATTTTAATCTATGTAGTTAATGCAGCATTATTGGTATGTATCAGTATCAATGCACTGACAGCTTAAAAATAATAACTGTCACAGGCTTCATTCATGCCGGTTCTTGTGTTAGCAGCGAGATTGTGTCCAGAAGGAATGGAGGCAACTCTCTTCGCTACACTCATGTCAATCTCTAATGGAGGCAGTGTTCTAGGTGGACTTATGGGTGCTGGACTGACTCAAGTATTCGGCATCACAAAAGACAGTTTTGGTAACCTATCAACGCTTATTATCCTCTGCAATCTTAGCTCATTGCTGCCTCTGCCTCTACTCGGTCTTTTACCGGGAGATTCTCCAGACACAATTACGAAAGATGATGCAGACATTGAGATGAAGTCGAATTAAGGAAGGTGATCAATGATAATGTCAAAAAGTTAAATGTTATACCTTTTTGGGTTATGTGTCTCAAACCCTATGACTACTTTGAGAAGAATGAAGCAGGCTATTAACTTAAAAATTATTCCATATCATGTAACCAAAACATGTTGTAATTTAAAAAAACAATAAACTCTTTGTTAAATTCCAGAAACCTACTTCAATATGCAAAAATCGAAAATTAATCTAAAGAATTCATCGTATCTCCACTCTCATCGGCTTGCTTCTCCTCCTCGTGTTGCTCATTGGCGAGTTCCACCTGATTCGACCACATAATCCGAATTCTCTGGATCGGTCTTCAATATCAGCTCCTTGAAACAGTTACTGCACTGGAAGTAAAACCTATAGATCTTCATGCCTAAATAGGTTTCTCCGGTTACTTCTTCTCGAAGGCAGTTGATTTTGGTACGTGCCTCCATGTAGTTCGCACATGTGTTGCATCGAATACGAAACGGAAGCATAACTCTAAACTTGTTTTGCTGATTCTTGGGAACATTGGACGGATCAGAGTTTGTTGGATAATATTTGTCTACGACCTTTCTTTCACCCATGGCGCAGACAAAGAAAGAACAACTACAAATCAAATATACCAGAAACCCTAAATCAAAACCCCAAAACAAATCCTACTAGAGGAGAGGCGTGAATAGACCCGAGCGCCAAAGTCACGAGATTTTTCTAGGGTTCTTGAGACTTGAGAGAGGTCCCTGATTTCTAGAAAGAAAAAAGATGGAATGATCGATTTGTAATCGCCTCTCTCTTTAAATAGACTAACTCGTTTTTTTCCTTTTCTTTTTATTCTTCTTTTTTTTCCCTATATATTTCCTTTTCTTTTTTGTTTAGTTTACAATTCCTAAACATGGTTTTCTTTCCTAGAAGAATTATGGAAATAGTTTAAATTTAGTGAATTTATTTTTAAACGTGGGTATATATCGAATTTATTTTAAATTCTAAAATCCAACTTATATAAAGTCTAAAAACTAATATTATAAATTATTGATTGAATATCAAGTGATTGTAAATGATTTTTATAAATTTCACATTCAATAACATAGGATTTCAAAAAAAATTTTAAAATCCCCTATATATTAAAAGAGAAATATTCTCTTAAAAAAGCTGATGTGTCCTCGAGACACATTTAGTAAAAAAACCTTAAATTTTCTACTTAATTACATTAACATGCCACTATATTTAAAAAACAATTAACTGAATAATAATTAGATATGTCATCAATTCTTATACAAATTTAAATATACCCTATATATTAATAGAGGAACATTTTGGCAAAAAAAATGAGGTGTCAGCATTACAGTCACTATTTTCTTTATTTGTCATCAGCTTTTAATAATATTTACATTTATTTACTATTGTATTTTTTCCAAAATTAAATTCTTATATTTTCTTTCTAACTTAATTATATCATTTAATTATATTTTCATAAAATCTTTAAAATGAATTTTAAGAACTCTTTGTTCATATGATATAATAATATAAGATTGATATTATAATAATTCTCACGGGTTAAATTATAATTATTATAAAAAAAATTTATAGATATATACTACAAAATCAAATTTTAGATTTTTCAGTTACCGATAGATATAATAGATTTTGTAGATAAAAATTATATTAAAAACATTTAATAATTATTTTATACCGCACTATGTGCGGGTTGTTACCTAGTCATCAATTAAATAACATGAGATTTAAGAATACTCCAAAATCTCCTAAAATATAAGTTCAATATACCCCCATAGTCGCAAACTCGCAATCTTACCTCTAAAAACTCAAATATTCACTATAAGTTCAGAATTAAGGGTTTAAGTATTTGGAGAAAGCTTCTATCAACCTTCAAGTAAACTCTCTACTATCAACCTTCAAGTAAACAATTACATTAGATAGTCTATAGATGTCAACGAAGGAGCTTTTCTTCCATTCTTCACTCGGACTTAAAATAGAACCCATTCACAATTTGGGAGGTTACTTCTTTTTCAAAGGCTTGTTGGGAGAGACAGTTTCACATTGGTTTTTTTTAATTGTTGTTGTTGTAGTACAACATTGTTATTAACAAAAACTTGTACTACCCCTCAATTCAAGCTGCACCATAGTATAGCTTTTTGTTTGGTTACACTTAAAGAAGTGTGGTAAGATATACACATGTAGTCAACACACACACACACACACACAAAAGCGTTATAAAAACATATATAACAGTTACAAAAAAATTATATATAACAAGTCTAACTCGCACTTACACTAGAAACCCCAATAGTTTGAAAATATTAACGCCAAAAAAATACATTTCTCAAAACATATTCTAATGGAACACGAAGACCCTCTTCTTGTCATCATCCCCAAAACACCAACTGATTCATACAACTTGGCTTACATCATCTTCTTCACTCTTGGTCTCGGCTCTCTTCTTCCATGGAACGCAATCATCTCCGCCGTGGATTACTTCTCCTACCTATACCCTTCCACCGCCGTTGATCGGATCTTCGCCGTTGTCTACATGCTCTCCGGCCTCCTTTCTCTTCTTGTTATTGTCATCTTCTTCGCGCAAAAGAGACATGCAAGCTTCAGAATCAATTTTGGTCTTTCCATCTTCATCACCGGCTTAATAATCATCCCTGTTCTTGATCTTGTCTACGTTAAGGGCCAGATCGGTCTCTATGCCGGTTTTGATGTTACCTCCGTCGTCGCTGCGTTCTCCGGACTCGCTGATAGTTTCATGCAGGGTGGTCTTTTTGGTGTCGCCGGTGAATTGCCTGAAAGGTATATGCAAGCTGTTGTCGCTGGAACTGCTGCTTCTGGTAAGTATGTTTCTAACTCTTAGAAGAAATGTTAAAAATTCACACAAATCCTAATTTTGCCTTTGATTTGTTAGGTGTGCTTGCTTCAATGTTGAGAATCTTAGCTAAAGCTATGTATCCTCAAAACCCTGATGGGTTAAGAAAAAGTGCAAATCTGTACTTTAGTGTGGGAATTGTTGTGATGGTGAAATGTGTTGTGCTCTACAACATAGCACAAACACTTCCTGTAATCAAGTACTACAATGAGGTTAAGACTAAGGCGATAAACGAAGAGAAGAGACTAAAGAAAGGTTCTTTAACCGGAACTGAGTGGAGAAAAACTCTTTGGGGAATCGTCAAAAGTGTCAAATCTTATGGCTTTGGGATCATTCTCATATACGTTGTGACACTCTCAATATTTCCAGGATTCATCACTGAGGATGTTCATTCTGAGAGTCTCAAAGATTGGTATCCTGTTCTACTTATTGCAGCTTACAATGTGTTTGATTTAGTTGGGAAATGTCTGACCGCGGTGGTCATGCCCGAGGATGAGAGGATAGCGGTTGGCGGTTGCGTTGCGAGGCTGTTGTTTTACCCTCTCTTCTGGGGTTGCTTGCATGGTCCGATGTTTCTGAGGACTGAGATTCCTGTAATGGTATTGACATGCTTACTGGGATTAACTAACGGATACTTGATAAGTGTTTTGATGATTCTGGCTCCTAAAGCTGTTCCAATGCAAAATGCAGAAGCTGCTGGTACTGTCATTACGCTCTTCTTGGTTATTGGTCTGGCTTCAGGGTCTGTCTTGGCTTGGTTCTGGTTCATCTAAATTTATTAATCCATATACTATCATGTATCGTTATCGTTTATGTTATTTATGTATTGGGTTTTGTTGAGTAAAGTGCAAGTATGCAATCAAACCAATGTAAAGATCTATGGCATTGTATAGCAGAAACATATGCAAATCCTATGTAGAAGATTAGAAGAATTATTAAAAGGAGCAAAACTATAAAATGATAATGAGCAAACTGAAATTGATAAAACCTACATAACATCAAAAATTCATGTTTCAAAACAAATCTCAAGACCTGTCCACTACTGAGTATTAAATATCAAAAACAAAGAACATAAGAGGAAAAAGAAGAGAGTGGACACAAGTAAAAAATGCGCTCCTTTTGGGGTAAAAGCATCTGAATACTTGACCTTTGCTTGATTTAGTTAGATTCAATATGCTTCTTGACGATGTTTAGGGCAGTTGAATCCTCACCGTAATCCTGTAACAGCCAACACAAAACATCACATATAAATCAACAGTACACAAGCCAAAGACATTATATGTATTTCGAAGTTCCCATGATTGATGGATTAGTAGAGAATGTAAAAAAAAAGACTCTTGTTACCTTGATTACAAGACATGAGCATCCAACAACCTTCCTAGCATTGCCCTCTGAATCAATCTTGCAAAGCTGCAAACCACATTCAAGATTTTAAGAGTAGGAACGAGAGGAACCAAAACATTCTTTAAAAGAGATCATTAACCAAGACAACTTACTCCAGCCCATTCACCGAGGGTTTTGGCACTTGGAACTGTAAGCAAGTTGATGTTGTGGTCAGCACAAAGAGCTTTAACCAGCTTGACGTAATCGGGCTGGTTACAGTCCTCAGCCAAGACACAGAGCTGAGCAACACGCTTCTCAATAAGCTTAGCACTTTCATGGAGACCACGAACAACACCACCATAAGCACGAGATTTCCTGATTGTCAACTGCACTGCAGTCATCAAATCCATGTCCTCTGGGATCGCAGCTGCCTCAGCAACCGGAGGAACAACTGGAGCAACAGCCTCATCACTGTGAAATGATTATAAAGAATAATACTTTATCAACTATCCGAATTAAACAATAAGAACTGAGAAGCAATAACACTAATCAATCTACATTTTTATGTAAAGCAATGTCCAACAAGAAAGTTTAAAGATTTGAGTCACGTCACATAGCATAAGTCCAAATCAAAGCATATCATCTACATCTAGTCTACCTAAAACTAAAACCTTTACACTCTAATGTATGAACTCTATTGATCACTGGTTCGGTAGATTAATAGAATGTAGTGAGAATCCAATACAGCTGCATCGCAAGAGAAAGCTTACCCTGACATATTGACTCTTTGAATTGGCTTTAAGAACAAAGAGAAGCAAAAGTTTTTTTTTTTCAAATCTGCATAAGAAAATTAAGCAAATCAGTTTCAATAAAGCACATAAATCGAAATTATGGGAAAGGATTTGTAACAAACGCAGCAAAATGTTTGAAGGAAAAATAAAATTGGACAATCACGTACATGATAACACAGATCAATATAATAGAGGAACAGAGCAAAGGAGGAGTACAGAGACTAACCTTAGAAAGGGAGGCTGCAACGAAGAGTTAAAGACGATGCCAAAATTGAGTAGCGAGTTATATATTAGGGTTTTTGCAAACCCTGCTGAAATGACAGATTTGTCGAAACTGGGCCGTTTTGAATAGGCTTTACGCTGGGCCATTCCTTAAATTTTGGTCCGCTTAGAAACGGCGCCGTATGTAGACAAATATGAGAGATCACGATATCATACCCAAAAAAAACTGATAATTTTTAAAATTTCCTTGTTCTTTTTTTTTTTCAAAATTTAATTACTTGTTCAAACGACCTTAAATGATGTAATAATCTACAACTATCTAAATGAGTTAATAGAGAACATTAATTGACATACCAAATGGTGATACTCAAAACCCCAATCAATTTCAACCTTCCAACATTTGGGTGTCGTAGCCAATACAACATTGAAGCAAAGCGTGGTAAAAACATAACGAAGAAGCAAACATAGCACACAGACACACACTCAATTTTTGTCTTCCATGAAAACTAACCATTGGTCACAACACCTAATCCAAAAACAATACCAGAATATTTATCCAAAGAACCAGTGAAGAAAACCTCCTGCAGCTTCCTGAATGTACACGACGTCAACAAGCAGTCTGATCCGACCTGGTGATCAATCCAAACTCTCTCGACATCGAGCAGCTCAGCCAAATAGTTGAGATCTCCATAAACACCGTTGCTGAACTTCATCAAGTGTTTGACGTCGTAAACTCTAGGGAAATACAAACTGATCATCTGAAAGAACCCCGATTGCGTCTCTGGAAGATTCTGACAAGTGAGGAGCTTGAGCAAGTACCCGACATCGTATCCGCCGTGGAATGTAACCAAGTGGACGTTTTCGTTCAACACAGTCCCTGGAGACATCATAAGCTTAACGAATTCTTCGGGATCTATACCGGTTTGGTTGTTTTCAGCGACGGCGTCGCGGATATTGAACTGCCAGATACAGTATTTGCCAGTCCCACAAGTTGGGAGGTCTCCATTCTCGTTGGAGAGAGTGAGTCCGAGCTGAAGCGTTTCGACATTGTTGACGTTCGTTTTTAGGGTTTCGTAGTTGTACTCGGCTAGGTTATTGAAATTACCTAACACGATTCCTGGGAAATCGCCGACGGCTAGTGGTCTGCACACCATTCCGACGAACGGAAAATCATCCACGGCGTCTCGGATCAGAGACATCTCTGATTCTAGATTGTCGGAGCACACCTCACGGATTTGAATCTTATCTTCCTTGTAAAACAACGACATGATGATGATGATGATGAGTGTGTCCTATCACGATCTGCAATCGATCCAGCAAATAAAGAAATCAAATCACTAATTAAGATCTAAAAACCTCGTCTAAGATAAACTAATTATCGATATAGCTAGCTCATCACGATCTATGATTTACAGACAAATTCATATATAAACGAGGAACTCGGGATATTTCAAACCTTGAAATGATGCTAAGTAAATTGGTGGTTCCGGAAAGAAGACGGCGATTGGAATTAGGGTTTATTTTAGAAATGATGAAATATACTATGAACTTATTATGAAGCCTAATTATTAAGGTAGCTTAAAATTAATCTCAGCCCTCCAAATCCTTGTTCCTAATATCGACGATGGAGTAAGAAGATGAAAAAGGCTTCAGCTTTACACCACGCTGTTTCTTACTCTACAAGGAGCAGCAGCCGCCGCAATGTCATCATTTCTTCTCCTTTTCTTTTCATGCGCTTTTTTTTTTTCTGTGTGCAAAACCGTTGTTTGTCGTTTTCCTAGGGTGTATTGAACTTGATATTTTAGAAAATTTACTGGGATTTTAATATTTTGGAATTTTGAAAGATTTGAGTGTAATTTTAGGAGATTTGGTTATTAATTTGGGATTTTAGGATTTGGTGAGATTTGGGTTTTGAGATTTGTTGAGATTTGATTATTGAATTTTAGGTGATTTTGATATTTAGAAAAAACAAAAAAAAAGAGCAACTTGGAATGTCGTTGATTAATTATAAACCCAGTAAGCTTCTTTTATACTTTGATTAAGAAGAAATATGCATTTCGGGAAAATAAAGAGCTGTCACGTACTATTAACCAAAAAGTGAGGTTCGTTAAAAGATTAATCATATAAAGAACTGCAGCTCTCATATAGGATTGTTGACGATATATAATGCAGCAGCAACAGTACTACAGTAGAATGAGTCCAGAGCAGAGCATGCCTTTTCAGGCAGATCCTTCATTGGAGACAATATTGGTGTTGAATCTTCTTCGGTTATATCGTCGTCGTCTTCATCATCTTCAAGCCGTGACGGTGAAGATTGAAGTGTTTCAAACGGTGTGGTTTGTTTACTTGTAGCTTCGTTTGAGTAAATTTGATATGTAGATGAAGTTATCAACATAAGAAGCCGTGGTTTCTTGAATCATATCAAGAAAAGTTTGTAAAGATGGTTCATGGTGAAAATGGGTACCTGGTTAATGTTAAAAAACAATTTCACCACCTCCCAGCCCGAGTCCTTCCCACATTAACTGAATCACCAAACACAATTACTATTTACCAAAATTGTTGCTAATCACTATTCTTAAACATAATGCTGACTATAAGCTTTAAACCCCCAAAGAGGTATTATAATCCACATGAACCAAAAGTAACAAGAACCACGACTTTATCGTAACAAAGTTTTTACACTTACAAGAGCCATGACTCTGTACTACCTACATATACACAATAAGCAATGACTAATCAGAGCTTTTCAATTCAGACAAAAGGAACAGAGCAGAGAGCTCTCACCAATCTCCAAGAACATCGTTGGCTTGTTAGTTACTGGTCCATAATGAGTTGCTTCCAATGTAATCTACATCCACACAATAGCAACCTCAAACCAAACTTCAATTTCAGTCATAAGCAAATTCATGAGGTTAAAATCTGCAGTTCTTTTTGTTTTGCGTTTTCATGATTGTAATCGTTTCCTTGATTGCAAAATCAAAAGTACCTTCAGTTCCTGGGTTTTATAGATAATCCAAGAAAGAGTTTTTTTTTTGTGTTACCCAGCGAATCATAAATACAAAAAAGGGAAAGAGAGATGAGCTCTTACGTAATTGAAAGAGAGAAAGAGAGAAGAGATGACCTCTCGTAATTGAGAGAGAAAGAGATGAGCTCTCGTAACTGAAAGAGAGAGAGAGAAAGAGAGAAAGAGAGAAGGATTTTGTTAAAAGAAATTTTTTAAAAAGAAAAAAAAAATTGCAGTAGGTTTCGACTCTTTTAGAAGAAATTTTTTTTTCCAAAATCTTACCTTCAAAGGTGTGATTTTGTAAGTCATATTTTTTAACTAAAAATGTTAGAGCTTGTTTATCGGGGGTTCATAAGCGAGTTTTTAGTGTTTTGTTGGAAAAAAATTAATCAAAAAAAAAGAAAAAATGCAAGGGAGCCTCTTATATAGAAACCCCAATTCTGTTCTAAGAGACGAAACGTGTCAACCTGCTGTTGGCCAGGAAAAATAATAGAGAAGGGGAAAAAAATTTGGCTTGCAATTAATTTTAGATTTTATTTGTTTCGTCTCTCTCTCTCTTTCTCTCGCTATCGAAGACTCGAAACGACAAAGGCGAGAATTTGGAGTCGAAGGTTCTGGAGGAAGAGGAGATGCGTAACGGAGGCGAAGGAATGACTCGGCCGTGTCCCATCGTGATGCTTGAATCGTCTCCGTGACATGAAGCAGGCGATTTGAATTCGGAGTCCACTCAATCGGAAGAGATTGAGTCAATTGGATTGTAATCCCGATTAGTGTTTTATGATTAGGGTTCTTTGATTTCGGATCCCAATTTATGGTTATTTTAAGTGATGCCTTTGATCGATGATCACGATCTCCTTGGTGAAAGAATATGACTTTGGTCTTCCTCAAGATGAATCCATCCTTCACAAGCTTCCTGATGTTTTGGCGCGAATTGGCCATGGAGATATCACTCCCTTCGTTCGGATCGAGCCATACTTTCTTCTTCCCGCACTTGAGCACTGATGCTGAGAGCCGCTTCTGAAGCTTCAACGAAACCATTTCAGCTTCCTATTGTGATTTTGGCGGAGAATGTTTTTGAACATTGCAGAGGGCTCATCAACGAGATTAAGAAAGTCATAAGCTGTGTGCTTTCGACCCTCTTTTGTCGTTGCTGGGAAAATAGATTCATCAAAGATAACGTGCCTTGATATTATGATTTTGTTTGTTTTGATAAAGAGACAGTTTTTGATATTCTTGTGATCGCCTTATATTATTAGCAAATGATGTTCTCTCTTTGGTGTTGTTGTTGATGGTTCTGTTCTGATATGGGTGTGTGTTAATGTTATGATCTCGTTTTGATTCTGTCTTTCATGTGTGTTGATGCTATCTGATTGATTTATCATCAGTGTCTTGTGGGGACTTCCTTTTCTCCTTGTTTTTTGTCAACCGGTGGTCTTCATGGTTAACCTCCTGGTCGTCTCGGATGCAGAGGGATTTGAAGTTCTCCTCAAGAAAATGATCAATGTCGGACAAGGTGGCGGCGTGAGCGGAGTCCTGGTAAACGGGTTTGTCTTTGTTGAACCTGGTCTTGCTGTTGCGTCGTCTGTGCTTGAAGGAGAAGGAGAGCTTCTTGGGATGCTTACTAAGCACCCAATTCTTAGAGGATGAGAAAGAATGGGAAGACGAGAGTTGCAGCTTCTCTGTCTCTCGTTTGATCTTTGACAGGTAACCATGCAGCGATTTCTGCAACGGGTTTGGCATATCTATCCTCGGATTGGTTTGCTCTACAAACAACTACGCATGATGAAAACAATCTCTCAGATTCTATTCTCTTTTTCTTTGGTGATTGATATACGCAGGGAGGAATGGTAGCGGGGTTAATTAGTCAAAATCTGAAACTGTTGTTCAACGCTTTTACGTTGTTGGTAATCTCATTAATTAATAGCAAGTTATTTTCTTCATTCTTTGTGGTGCATATGTCTACTCTAATGATATGCGCAGGAAGGGAGGAATGATCAATGCAACGTCTCCCTCGTCTCCAGCCTAATTAGTGTCTTCTCTTAATACTTTACTCTAATGATCTCTTTTAAACTCTTTGCTTGTAAAGAAGAGGAAACATGTAGTTGTTGGTTTTATTGGGCTTATTCTGTTATCAAGTTTGCATATTCTCATTTGTATAAGTTAGAGAAAACAAAAAATGAGAGTAGTAAAAAAAAACATAAATGGCCGCCCATACATCTCTCCACCAAAATTTACTTATTTCTTTCTTCACAACAATAGTCAAGAAATAAATATTGCTAAACCATTGCCAATTCGTGGTTTTCTATAAACATTGTTAATGTTGCTGTAATGTTTTCTCACCATTTTGTGTAATATATGTGCTCCATATTAGTTGCCTATGATTCTCATTTACAAATCTTTAACAAAACAGATGAAGAACCTCTGTTTTCAAAGTTTTTCAGAAACAGAAAATATAATTCTAGTTTTGTATCTTTGAAAATTAATTAAAATGCAATATTTTTAAATTTTATAAAATCTTAAATGTTTACACATTTATACCATTTCTGTTCTATTTAAAATTTTAAAAAACAATATTTTTAAAAATAAGAGACCCAAAATAAGAACCTACTAATAAAAGAGAAAATTTTATCTAAGAGATCATGGGTTCTTATATTCCAAACAGTACACAATTAATTCATAAAAAATTTAAGAACTCCCCTTATATGAACTTCCCAATAAACTTGCTCTTAGAAAAGTCTCCTAGAATCCTATTCAATAGATTTTTTATAAAAATTGTGATTTTTTGAATAACAGTAGATTTGAGGTGAGATTTCTAAATTATTAATTGAATAACAGGAGATTATAAATGATTTTTTATCAATTTCACATCCAATAACATATGATTTGAGGTGATTTTTAAAAATCACCAATTAAATAACAGGGATTTAAAAATACTCTAAAATCTCTTAAAATACCATGTTCAATACACCCCTAAGACTTGTGATGGGCTGTGTTACTTCCGTAATGGGCTTAAATGATGGTTGGTAGGCAGGCTCGTATGTTGATGTTTCACCTCTTGTACATTTTTTTTTTCTTTTCATTGCGTAAATCTAGAAGATTCTTTATTAGCTCAAAATTTACCGTAAATGTAATTTGTACTATATGAAAATTTACAGTATATGGTATATAATTTTACATAAGATGGAAAATATATATTCTGAAACTAATATATATTTTCTTATAAATTATTAATTTACTAGCTATTGCCCATTAGTATGTTTTTTCCATACACTGAGTGATGTTATAGGAGAGCATAACACCAAACCAAAATTTCGATTGTAGTTCTTACTTGTGATCATATACTATTATGCTTCTTCAAGCAACCTAATCTGTCATGTAGTGATCTAAAACCACTAAAATGAATCGATAAAGAACTGTTTAAAACTTTAATTATTTTTTATTGTAAAATCAATGAACAATCTGACCATTCTCAACACCTAAACCATACAAAACACCAGAATACTTCTCCATGGAACCAATGAAGAAATTCTCCTGAAGCTTCCTGAATGTACAAGACGTCAACAAGCTATCCGAACCCGCCTGGTGACATATCCCAACTCTCTCAACTTCAAGCAGCTCAGCCAATTTGTTCAAACCTCCATGAAGACTGTTACAGAACTTCATCAAATGTTTGATATCATAAACCCTCGGGAAATACACATTAATCATCTCAAAGAACCCCGTCTGCGTCTCCGGCAAATCCTGACAAGTCAATAACTTCAACAAGTACCCGAAATCGTACCCGCTGTGGAACGTAACCCAGTGAACATTCTCATTCAGCACAATCCCTGAAGACATGAGAAGCTCGGCGAAACGTTTTGAATCGATCCCCATCTCGTTGTTTTTAGCGAAATCGATGCCTGATTGACGAAGAAGCTCGATGGAATCGGTAGCGAAAATGTCGGATTCGAGGTCGAATTCGCGGAAATTGAACTGCCAGATGCAGTATTTGTTGTCGGGTCCACAGGTTGGGAGGTTACCTTTCTCGTCAGAGAAAGTGAGACCGAGCTGAATCATCTTGAGGATGTTGACGTTCGTTTTAAGCGTCTCGTAGTGGTACTCTGTGTTGGTTTTGAATGATCCGACTGGTCTACACACGATTCCTGGGAACTCTGTGTCCATCGCTACGAATGGGAAATCGTCGACGACTTCTCGGATCAGAGCCATTTCTGATTCGAGGTTGTCGTACCATACTTCACGGATTTGAATCGAATCGTCCTTTAGAAACAGCGACATGATGATAATGATGATGATGGTGATGGATCCGAGTCGATAACTTAAGGAGCATCCGGATCTTAGAGTACGATCTGATCTGGTTTCATCATCAGATCTGCGTAAATCGATTCAACAACAAAAGAAATGAATCACCATAGATTCCTAAAAACCTTTCTGATTACATAAATCTCGAACACGATTTTTCAACCAACGAAAACACAATAGATATATATTACAAAAAAGGATAAGTTTAAGTCGGGAGTGTTCGAACCTTGTAATGAAGCGAAGTAGATAGATGTTTGATGTTTCTGGAGAAGACGGCGATTTGTTCAGGCTTAGGGTTTCAGAGCATGTGGTGGTTTATTGAACCAGAAGATATATAAATTACCGACAAAATAGTTTTTTTTTTTTCTTTATTCTTTTTTCCTTTCTCTCTCTGTTTGACTCTGTCTGAACACTGAACTCTGAAGCTACTCTTTTTTTTTTGTCATAATTTTTGTTTAGCGTAATTAATGTGGCATTCACGGTTGACCTGGTATAGTAACAGCGGTTAAAAAGCAAAAATATCTTTTGACCAAAGCGTGCTTAGTATTTTACTGGCCACTGCTCTTAAGACCTCCAAAAAAAATGGTATTCTCAAACTCATATGATAAGAACTTACACTTCAATTTTTATTCCCACTGGCAGTAAGCCCAAACATATAAACCCCAATATTCTTTTACAATTTAAATGCATCAAACCGTCAAGATATACACCCAATGACCCAAACTGAACATAAAAAATAAAGAAGTTAAACAGAAGAGAAGCAAACTCACAATTGTTTAAACTGTTTCTAGGAGAAGAAGAGAGAGAGAGAGAGAGAGATACAAATGGTGGATAAAAATTTCAGCTTATTCCCAGTTGCTGACTCCAGAGTTATCTCTGCTATTAAGCCAGATGATGATTCTGCTGAATTATTTTTAGAGGGATGTGAAGGGGGCGAGAGATTACTGTAAAACTATTGCACACCGCGAGCGATTCAGACAAGCTACTTGTAAGTAGCCAGATTCAAATGATTAGAAGATCGAGAATTCCATCCTCTAAAAATAATCGAATACTTATCTCTGAGGAGGGTCAACTGTCCTGACATTAGCACCTGTCATACCTTCAATCTTATCTTTGGTGATCTCCACAAAGTGACCTATTACTTCGTGAAACTGCTTAAGACCCGATAATGGTAGAATGATGGAGGACCTGTCAGCACCTGCCACCTATATTTTCCATGTGTTCAGAAACAAATGCTTAATGCTTAAACCACAACTAAATAAATCAAGCTCTCAAAAGGAAACCAGTAAAACTTTTACCTCAGATATCCTAAGGAAATGGCCCCTGTTATTGTTCCCAAGATCAAAGAAGAACCGTTTCTGGTCAGCTCTGATTACTTTAGAAACATTAGTCATTCCCGTTTCATCCTGGCCTGGCGAATCATTTGCTCGATCCACAGTGTGTTCCGAAGAAGACGGCTGCTGACTACCATGTCCAGGTATAAATCCAGCTCCAACATCATCTGATAGTCCAACCAAATGTTCCTGTCCATCAGAAGGTTTCTGTTTCCAATAAAAAGAGACAAATGAGAGACCAAATAAAACAGAGAGCTCAGTTAACAGTTCCAACAAACAAAACACAACCAAAGGATACCTGATTTGGCATAGCGAAAAGTCCAGATGCTTCATGAATCTCAGCCAAGATATTCCTGAAAGCTGCCCATCCTTCATCAGGATTGTTTCCAGCTGGAACAATAATAGTACTTCGATTTCTACTTACTGATGCTTCTGACACCTAACCACACCACAAACCCCCCATTAGAACAGAACACTCTTAATACATAGTCACAATACCAAAATGCTAACAACACTCCTAAACATCTAAATTCTAAAATCGAAATCGATACCTTCAAGAAGCGTCCCCTTCTATTCTCACCGATGTCGAAGTAAAACACCTAATAACACAAAGCAAAGCAGCACAACAGAGTAAAAAAAAGTCAACGACTGTGTACATACACAAAGAGGAGAGGAGTGATGATAAAAAGTCACAAAACCTTGGAATCAAGCTGCAACTCTTTGCTAAAAAGCTCGTGTTCCTCGGAATTGACGTAGTAATTGAAGAGATCGAGGAACCAAGAGATGCCAGAGGAAGGAACGATGATGGTTGACCTCGTCGCCGACGTTTTCTCCGATATCTTCAGATACCTTCCGCGAGGATTCTCCTTGAGATCAAAATAGAAAAGCTTATGCTCAACCTGCAAAGTCTTGCTCACCAATTCAACATCACTCCCTCCTCCTCCTCCTCCTCCGGCTGTGGCTCTTCCGCCTTCAGCTCCTCCGCCTCCGCCGCCACCGCCGGAATTAGCTTCCATGTCAATCTTTAATTGATCGAATCGGAGTAGAAATCTCTTGTCTTCACTGGAGGAGTTGAAATTGACGTCTGATCTGAAGAGGTAAAGCAAGTGCGATTGGGAGGTGAGGTGAGAAAGAGAGATTAAGAAATAAGGTTTAATATCGGACCGGCTGTTTCAGACCGGTTACATTTCTTTGGTTCGAATTTTTTCTGATTGGTCGACTTAAGCAACCAAATTATTTGTTTTTTTTTTTCTGGATAAAAATAACTGCAATTTATAGGGAGTATTATTTTACTTTTTATCTCTAATTACTGTGAAATCAATCAAGTTGATTTTAGAAAAATTAAGGAATATTTTTTTCTTTACTGACCGGTCAAAACCGATCGGCTCAGGAGTATTGTTTGATTGAAGATGTGTTAAAACGGATCGGACGCCACGTCTTCATAACTACGTTAAAACATGATGACTGTGATTACTTTTACTTATCTTTTTTTAAGTCGACCGTATTGTTTCACCTAGTTTATGTCCGCAAATTGTAACTTATGTTTCTGAGTTCTTCTTGATTAGTTTAGCTTATTGCTGCTACACTTTTAGAACCGAACATGGCGAGTCTTGGCCACATAGCCAGAGAATCATCGAACGTCACACGCCTCGCCCAGTTTTACAAAGAGGTAACACCATACCTAATGATGAATTTACGTTTTCAGTTTCTTATATATATACTTCTCCTTTTATCTCTCTTCTTCTTTATCGGCGGATCCATCAAATTCTCTCTTCTTGATTTGTGTTGTTACCAATTCGACAAAAAACAAGAAACGTTTGATTTAAAATCTATCGATTATACATCTGCACTAGAATCTAGGATTTGTATATTGGCCTTGTCTTTAGAGATTTTTCTTGTGGTTGTGTGTTCTTCCTCTGTTCACTTATCTCGTTTCTAATTACTGTTGAGAGTGTCTACATTTGGAAAAGAATACTAATTGACATTTACTGACATCATTCATCGCGCAGTGTTTGTAACCTCAATCCTTCTGGTCAAGTTAGTGTTTCATCCGTTTATTTGTAGCCCTTCTTCTTGTTCTGAAATCAATGGATTGTAATTTTCAGATATTTGGATTTGAAGAGATCGAAAGTCCTGATTTTGGAGACCTAAAGGTCATATGGCTAAACTTACCAGGTGCTTTTGCAATGCACATCATCCAGAGAAACCCTTCAACAAACCTTCCAGAAGGTCCTTACAGTGCCACCTCTGCGGTTAAGGATCCTAGCCATCTCCCAATGGGTCACCATATCTGCTTCTCTGTCTCCAACTTCGACTCTTTCCTTCACTCTCTCAAGGTCTTCTTTCTTTGCATTTGCTTTTTTGTCTCTTTTACATGACATTTGATTTATACAGATTCAGTAGTAATGGTCCTAATGGATATGGAATTGGTACCAAGATTGTTGTAGTTATTCCCCTGAGTCTTTCATTGATCTTCTCTCGTCCTTGTATGATGTAGGAGAAAGGGATAGAAACTTTTCAGAAGTCTCTTCCTGATGGAAAAGTCAAGCAAGTTTTCTTCTTTGATCCAGATGGTAATAATTCGACTCTTTTCTTACTCATAAGCCGGCTTAATAACTATAGTTAAGTGAGAAAAATATATACTAATTGTTGGTGTTATTCAGAACAAGCATCCCAACAAGTTGCAAATTACAGTTCTTGTACATCATGCATTGATATATGCTTTAGTAACTCACTCAACCAATGCGGAACTGGTATTCTAGGATTGTCTTTTGGCGTTCATGTATGTATCAACTTACACAACACTCTGTCGTCAAATTTTTTTGCAGGAAACGGATTAGAGGTAGCAAGTCGATCTTGAGCCTTGAACCTGAAATATGCTTGTGGTGGTATCACTTAAATAAAAGTATGAATAATCAGTTTGTTTGGAACAGGATAAATAAGGCTGCATATGTAAAGTCTCACTCATGCCTAGGTTTTTTTTTTTTTTTGTGAATGAAAATATGTGCTTTTTTATGTCTAGGTTTGATGTTAACTATTGACAACTTACACTTCAACGCTCATGTCATGTGCCTTGAATGTTGGAATTATATAGTCATTAATGAGCTTTTCTTGTCTAGTAATTCTCATGTCCCTATAACAACACCGAGGAGATTGAGCTAGTTAAGAGAGAGAGAGAGAGAAAGAGACCCAACTAAGAACAACCATACATTCATAACTCTTTAAGATATTTTTCTTTTGTGATGACGAGTCCAAGAAAATGTGGGTTTCATATAGCCGGTTCAGGCCGGATAAAAACTCGTTACACGTATCATTTCTAATTAACTGCGGGTTAGTTTGTATTGCCATAGAGCTTGATTGAATCACACCTAAAAATGGAGGCTAAACTAGAGTTGGTTAGATCAGAGTAGGGTCTAATACTTTACTGATCTGAATTGGTCATTTACAATATCCATAAGTGTAGAAAACTAATGACCCCAAAAAAAGTAAAATAGAATATGTCTCAATATCCCAGTCTAAACAAAACTCTAATAGACATCAATTTGTGGGACTAAGTTGTTGTCTCATACACCAACATGACATTGGGCATAATGGTCTTAAGACATTACAAACATTCCACAACTTACCATAATATTGCCAAGTCTCAAGACACATCTAAATCTTTTGATCCCATCACTCGCCGTTTTTGTGGTTCGTATTTGGTTATGGAATATTGGACGAATCATGAGTAGCTTAGGTAACAACAAATTTGATAGCTCTATCTTCTGTTGTGGCCCGCATATATATATTTATCCATATGAAAGATGAGTTCGAATCTTTCTTTCTTTTTCTTTATTTTCTCTAGTGCCGGATAACTACGCAAAGTGGTACCACCGGTCCATGGTAGTCTTGGCAACATGGTAGCTAGGCATTGCATTTCGGGGGTTATCCAATCTTACCTGTTAGTGATCCCATACTTGCCAGTCTGAAAATTACAAGCAAAAAATACAGTCACTAATTGATTAGTGACTTCCTTTTTTACAAAAAAGCTTCAAATTTATAGTCACTAATTAGTACTTGTAACCAACTCATCTAGTGAAGTGTATTCATAAAAATATGAATTGACGACAACGAAAAAAAAAACGATAATGGGAATTTACAAATCAGATATGTATCAATTGGATATTTGGATATGGATGTATAAATTAGCCATAAGAGAACTATAATTTTAAAATTCATCAAAAATAAAATTATTTAAAACCGTATGAAATGATTCAAAATTATGAAACATGATCCCTGGGTCTGAATGATCTGCACCCGATTTGACACCAAAATTATTAACAGATTTTGATACCTTATTACCTGATTCTGTATTAAAAAGTGGGCAGACTTAGTAAATATAGTCACTGTTAGCTAAAATATCTTAGGGTTAAAAAAAAAGAAATTGACCGACGACTGACCCTGGTTGGTCGGACCAGTGAAAACTCGACCTGACCTTGTGAATCGGACCGGTGGACCAAAACCAGGACCAAAAAGCAGGACCACACTAGGGTCTAGGGGCCAGGGGGGAGTATGCGTACTTGAACTAACGTCTTTTGGCTTAACGTCATGATGAGTGGACCAATCTAGGTGGTGTGGTGGATTCTATTGCATTACTTTTCCTCCTCGTGAGCTCTCTCTCTCTATTCTGTAATTGCAAAGGACAATCATTCTTCATGTTTTGCAAATTTTGTAACTCTTGACAAACTAATATGTTTATATGAATAAACCAAAATTAATAAAACAACATTCACGTATAAAGAAAATACGTACCAGTACCACCCCATGTTATAAATTCAGCTTTGTACGTCCGTGTTCAGGAAGAAAAAAGTAAATAAATACAAAATTAGAAAGTATCTAACCAAAAGAAAGAATAAAAACTAAAAAAAAGTAAATATCTGGTTTTCACATTCACTCCAAAGTACAACACCCTTTTAGAGTAGTATATCTTTCAAAAAACCTACTTTGTAAACGTTTCATCACTACGAATGTAAATTTAATTAATTAAGGATCTTAATAACTGCAGTTAGCTAGTAACACAATTGCATGTTTTGTTGATTGGTGAACATATATAGTCAACATTCAGACTCTTGGTACTAGTAGTAGCAATTAGTAACTCATTTATTAATTTATTAACAAACATATTTTTTTTTTTGACAAACACCAAAAAATTGAATATTACATAAGTACCCTTATTAGAAACATTTTATGAGACATGTTGTGTAATATATATGCTACAAAATAAGCCAACATATCCATTTTGCTCGAAACATTTATTCTCACTTTAATTCCCTCACACATCTCTCTCTCTCTTTTCTCTCTCTCAAAAAATGCCAAAAATATTGTGGAAAAGCCTCCATCTTTGCTTCCCGTCGAATCTCACCAAATGCTATTCTTCTCCGTGTATTCCTCCGACGTCTTCCGCCGATCACGACGGTTCCGAACTTCCTGGCCGTCCCTCCATCGTTCTCCTCAACAACTTTAACCTCCTTTACCACCACGACGACAACCACAATCGTGTCGTTGACTTACCTTCCTCCTCCACCACCACCACTACTACTCAGGCCGCCACCTCTTCCTCCTCCAGGTCATCATATGAATCTGATATCTCTCCGGATGTATCAGCCGCTTTTGCTTCCCGTCGCTTCTTCTTCTCTTCTCCAGGCCGGTCCAATGCAATCACCGACTCACCAGAAACCCGGTCAAGAGGATCCTCTGAAAATTACGATAATGCCGCTATCACATCGACAAAGAAGAAGAATAAGAAGTGTTACGATACTGCCGTGACTACTACTACTACGACGAGGCTTATAAGAGGAGGAACCGCCGTGACGCAAAACGTGTACTCACCGGATCCATTAACTGACTTCCGGCGATCAATGCAAGAGATGATTGACGCAGCCATCGATGCCGGAGAACTTAGTCGTGATCCGGAAGACGGTTACGATTTCTTGGATGAGCTGCTACTCACTTATCTATCCTTGAATCCAGCCGACACACATAAGTTCGTCATCAGGGCTTTCTCCGACATATTGGTCTCACTCTTGTCTAAAGAACGCCGGATATGCTGACGCGGCGTTGGCCGCCGGGATAAATGACGCCCGTGTAATGAATAACTGACCTAACTTTTTTTCTTTTCCATTGTACTTCTCTAAGAGATACTGACAACTTTCTATTTTGTATGTTTTAATTTAAATAATAATTGAATGATGAAAAGGATACAAGAAATTTGAGAAATGTTAATTTTTTGAGATAATTCATATATTTGGTTGGATATTGTCGAAACTAGATTTTTGTTTTATAGTAAAAAAGAAAAACACGTTATATGAACCGCACAATATAGCTCTAGCAGACTGGGATATCAAAACTGGTCCACTACCATGATCGAGTGAAAAAACACATGTTTTTGTGTTTACAATAACTATTGGCAAAAAAAAAAGAAAGCATTAAAACTGGAAGTGAATTTCTAATGATGTGGATAAATCTTGTTCGGATCGTACAAGAAACAATTTGAGTAAAGAATAATAAGTTCTGTAATTGTTAAACTAACGAATTAACAAATAAATCAAAGCTAAATACGTCCAAAAAAACTTTATGTGAAGAGTTAAAATTGAACTTGGTTTGATCAATGAAGAATAAAGGTTTGAGTAGACAACAAAATCACCAAGGTACAATGCTTGAGGCATCGATAAACTCTCTATAGTTGCTTATATTATATCAAGGCATGAATCCTGTTATTAAATATTACTATGTATATCCATGCATACTTTAATAAAGTGGCATATATGTAGTTAATGTTTCTACAAGATATAAAGTTAAACTTTGCTTTCTATAAATATATAAAAACCAAAATATATTCACAGTACTACATCATATATGAGATTTATATTTCTTTTGTACGTATGTTATGTATAGAAGATAAGAAGATCAAATGTTTCTTTTAATCTTAAATATTTGAAAATGAAAATACATGGATGTGTATCGTTAAGAAAACAAAAGGAATGCCACTTTTCTTGCTTGTATTGTTTCTGTACAAAATGTATTAAAGTAATGTTGTTTGTACATCAATTAAAATATAGAGATCTATTTTTCATTTTTTTTTTTTTGTTGCTTCTTTCCATTAGATTTACACGTAACACAATGTGAGACAAAACAAAATAATTGAGAATCCTAAGAGACGGATGTTGGAAGGTCCACTCGACCAAATAAACGATAAAAATTATGGTTAATACTAATTTATAAGGAGGGTCTAATTTATAAACAACAAAGTATCAAAAAAGGTAGTTGGTTTAGGTGAAAAAGTAAGACTATGCCATTTGTCTTATTCACTAAAGAAAACAAAACTAGCCTCTATACCCGCTCAACAGCAATTTGTGAAACCAGACTCACAATTAAGAGGAGATGATAAACTTAAATATACAGTGGAAATAGTTTGTATTTGTTAACACTTTGAAAAATTAAGATGATATACACGTAATACGTATATGATTAAGTTAATAATCTTTTGTTATTTTCGGAAGACAACCAGTGTTCTTTTGCAATGAAAAAGCATGCTTTCTATTGCATGGGATGTGATATGGGTTTATTTGCAACCAAATTTGACTATGATGTTATATTGAAACTAAAAGAAATGGGTGTTGATATACCACCGTATGTAATAACTAACTATGATTTGCATAAGTTAACGACTCAAAAACGACTATATTAATAAGCAATCTTAAGTATACTTTTCGAGTTGGTAAATTGGTGCCTGGTTTTCTGCCGCTTGTCTCAAACTCTGCCCAACCACATGGTTGAGATAATGATAAATCATGTTTACGTTTTTATATTAATTGTACATTTTGTTTGTTAAATTTAGAGTCTATATGTCACTATATATGTGTATGTTGTGTGTGACAGAGCAAATTTTGGGGTCAAACGTACAGTAGAGTTTCATATGTTCACTGCGTTACGAATTTAAGGTCATTTATATAGGAAACGATCTGTCAACCACCTCACTGTTTCAAACGAAATCACAAAAGGAATCCGAGAAGAAACAAAACGCATGTCTTAAATCGAAGAAAATTTGTGATTGCTTATCATCTTTATGATTGTATGTATCCACAACAAGATATGGGATATTTGCCATGTCAATACAAAACATGTCGTATTATACGACGAGTTAAGACGGTTTCAAGAAAAAAAATTGTAGATATGGATTCATGATTTTTCGGCTAAATTATATATACAATTACTTTGACTCCAATAACTTAAAAGTTCCACACCTACCTAAATATAGGTCAATCTCAAGATATGAGATCACTATCGAGACGGAACAAAAAAGTTAGATACACATGTACTGGATTTATCTTTCTCTTACCTATCAATTTGAAAGTCTTAAGACTTTTATGATATTTGTTACTAATACAATTGTCAACATTCTAAACACTTACGCTGTGAGTATTTCGGTTGTTTCTGTTTTATATTTATTTAGATTCAATACTACCATAGTACCATCTAAAACCTATACATGAAAAATCGGCCATTCCTCGGTAACAAAGGCATTGGTTACTAGTTCAGTTGTTGAGTAAGTGATAAAGTGAGAACATGAGAGATTATGCTGCTTCACAAACGTTGCATTGCCCACAATAGGCCATGCAATTCCAAGTAATGTGCGGACAATCCTTCTCTCCTATATCGATGAAGACTCTGGTAAATTTATAGTACCATTCCGAATATGAGCATCGCAGCCACATTAGTTTAACTATCCACCCTATAATATTGAACTTACCTTTACCAATTGTTAGTCTCGGCCCAATCCTCGTATTTCTGTTATTGCAATGTCCATAGTTCCTCACAGTCAAATAAGACGGTCCCATGATTCATGGTAAGCAATTCCCTTAAAAAAACAAAACTGTTCTTCTTTTTTTTCGTACAAAAAAAGAAAAACAAAAGTGTAAATCATCATTAGTACTGTAGTTCGAATAAATTAGGGAAATTAAAGAAAATTAATATTTTTATATTAGATGAAATAAAAAACGATCATCAAAGCTATAATAGCTCAGTTGGTTAGAGCGTGTGGAACCACTCAGAGGTTCGACCCCTCCTTCTAGCGATTTTAAAACTCTTCTTATGGGTTTAATCATCATCATTAGTGCTTGTATATTTTTGAGTCAATTGCATTTACACCCACTTTGGGACAAAGTTCTTACACATAAACCTACTTTGGATGGAAGGTGTACTTTTGAGTGTGTTTTTTATATGTGACTTATTTTTAGGACAATTTCGACCTTGTATTTGATTTTGAGTAGAAATTTTTTTTTATGGAGGATAGTTTTTTTTGGACAAAGGCTCTCTCCCTCTCCTCTTTCTCATTTTCTCTTCCTTTTTTTTTATTGTAGTAGTTATTATAAAAAATTATATATTTATTTTTATACAATAAGTTATGATTTAATTTTTTATACATTTTAAGATCTATATTAATATATTTTAGATGAACTATTGTACATTAGGGTACAATGACAACATCAAATCCATATAACTTTGGTTATGTGGATACCAATCAATTCAGGTGTCCATGACAACATGTCCATATGAAAACATATTATCGAAGTAATATCCATCAATTCATAAGGAGAAGATGTATTGTTTTCTCTCTCTATAATAAAGATCGTTAATTGATTTTTTTTAATTCTTACTTAATTAGTAGAGAGTTAGTTGGGGTAAATTGTCTTTTCATATAGTAAAAGTATAGGGATAGCATAAAGTGGGTGTAAATGTTATTACTCGGCCCAATCCTCATATTTCAGTTATTGCAATGTCCATAGTTCCTCACAGTCAAATAAGACGGCCCCATGATTCATGGTAAACAATTCCCTTAAAGAAATAAAAGTGTTCTTCTTTTATTTTTGTGCAAAAAAAAAGAAAACAAAAGTGTAAATCATCACCAGTACTGTAGTTCGAACAAATTAGGGAAATTAAAGAAAATTAATATTTTTATATTAGATGAGAAGAAAAAGAGGTCATCAAAGTTAGAATAGATCAGTTGGTTAAAGCGTGTGGCTGTTAACCACAAGGTCGGAGGTTTGACCCCTCCTTCTAGCGATTTTAAAACTCTTTTTATGGGTTTAATCATCATCATTCGTGTTTGTATATTTTTGAGTCAATTGCATTTACACCCACTTTGGGACAAAGTTCTTACACTTACACCCACTTTGGATGGAAAGTGTACTTTTGAGTGTGTTTTGTATATGTGGCTTATTTTTGAGGACATTTTTGACATTGTATTTGATTTTGAGTATAATTTTTTTTTATGGAGGATAGATTTTTTTTGACAAAGGCTCTCTCCCTCTCCTCTTTCTCATTTTCCCTTCCTTTTCTTTTATTGTAGTAGTTATTATTAAAAAATATATATTTATTTTTATACAATAAGTTATGATTTAATTTTTTTATACATTTTAAGATCTATATTACTATATTTTCGATGAACAATTGTACATTAGGGTACAATGACAATATCAAATCCATATATATTTAGTTATGTGGATACCAATCAATTCTAGTGTCCATGACAACATGTCCATATGGAAACATATTATCGATGTAATACCCATCCATTCAGTATATAAGTAATACCCATCTATTCAGAATATAAGTAATACCCATCAATTCAGGTGTCTATGACAACATGTCCATATGGAAACATATTACCAATCGGGGTTATAGTGCAATTTGTGGATACAATATTTGTCCACATGGATAACTATTTATGGATACAATATATGTCAAGTTATCCAAATGAATAACTATTTGTGGATACAATATAAGTAGTGGATAACACTCACACAAAAAAACTCAAACCTTTTCCCAGATCAAACTGAAACTAATTCGATATTAAAAAGCTCACAAGACCATAATTAAACAGTAAAATCACAAAAAACCAAGAAACTCCAGATCGAATTTCATATAATCTAAAGTGATAAGGAAAGAGATCTAAAGATTTCACCTTCTCTGGATTTTCACCATTGTTGGAATAGTTTTTGACAACTTTATAAAAGGAATGGGAGAGAGAAAGAGAGAGAGAAACAGAAACGAGGTTTTCTCTTTGAATGGATGAGCAAAAGCAAAACAAGAAAGAAAAATATGTATTGTTTGGTTGAATAATTGGGGGGGGGGGGGATGGTGAGTTGAATTTGTTTGTTGGTTGATAAATTGAAAGAATCATGGTTGAGTAAGAAGAATATGTATTGTTTTCTCTCTCTACAATAAAGATCGTGAATTGATTTTTTTTAATTCTAATTTAATTAGAAGAGAGTTAGTTAGAGTAAATTGTCTTTTCATAAGTAAAATTATAGGGATAGCATAAAGTGGGTGTAAATGTTATTACTCGGCCCAATCCTCATATTTCAGTTACTGCGATGTCCATAGTTCCTCACAGTCAAATGAGACGGCCCCATGATTCATGGTAAGCAATTCCCTTAAAAAAAAAGTGTTCTTCTTTTTTTTTGTGCAAAAAAAATTACAAAAGTATAAATCAATATCAGTACTGTAGTTCGAACAAATTAGGGAAATTAAGGAAAATTAATATTTTTATATTAGATGAGAAGAAAAAGAGGTCATCAAAGTTAGAATAGCTCAGTTGGTTAGAGCGTGTGGCTGTTAACCACAAGGTCGGAGGTTCGACCCCTCCTTCTAACGATTTTAAAACTCTTTTTATGGGTTTAATCATCATCATTAGTGTTTGTATATTTTGGAGTCAATTGCATTTACACCCACTTTGGGACAAAGTTCTTACACTTACACCCACTTTGGATGGAAGGTGTACTTTCGAGTGTGTTTTGTATATGTGGCTTATTTTCTAAGACATTTTTGACCTTGTATTTGATTTTGAGTAGAATTTTTTTTTTTATGGAGGACAGATTTCTTTGGACAAAGGCTCTCTCCCTCTCCTCTTTCTCATTTTCTCTTCCTTTTCTTTTATTCTAGTAGTTATTATTAAAACAAATATATTTATTTTTATACAATAAGTTATGATTTAATTTTTTATACATTTTAAGATCTAGATTAATATATTTTAGATGAACTATTGTACATTAGGGTACAATGACAACATCAAATCCATATATATTTGGTTATGTGGATTCCAATCAATTCAGGTGTCCATGACAACATGTCCATATGGAAACATATTATCGAAGTAATACCCATCAATTCAGAATATTAGTAATACCCATCAATTCAGGTGTCTATGACAACGTGTCCATATGGAAACATATTACCGATCGGGGTTATAGTGCAATTTGTGGATACAATATTTGTCCACATGGATAACTATTTGTGGATACAATATATGTCAAAATTATCCAAATGAATAACTATTTGTGGATACAATATAAGTAGTGGATAACACTCACACAACAAAACTCAAACCTTTTGCCAGATCGAACTAAAACTAATTCGATATTAAAAAGCTCAAAAGACCATAATTAAACAGTAAAATCACAAAAAAAAACCAAGAAACCCCAGATCGAATTTCATATAATCTAAAGTGATAAGGAAAGAGATCTAAAGATTTCACCTTCTCTGGATTTTCACCATTGTTAGAATAGTTTTTGAAAACTTTATAAAAAGAATGGGAGAGAGAAAGAGAGAGAGAAACAGAAACGAGCTTTTCTCTTTCAATGGATGAGCAAAAGCAAAACAAAAAAGAAGAAGATGTATTATTTGGTTGAATAATTGGGGGGGGGGATGGTGAGTTGAATTTTTTTGTTGGTTGATAAATTGAAAGAATCATTGTTGAGTAAGGAGAAGATGTATTGTTTTCTCTCTCTATAATAAAGATCGTGAATTGATTCTTTTTTCATAAAGCTCACTATATAATCCATCTAACTCTTGGAAAAAGACTCTAGGTATTTTCATTAAACTTTTATATATAAAATTAACTAAAAGTTGTAAATTAGTTTCATCATTCCAAAAATCTTTTGTTAAATCAAGAATTGGAGGAATCTCTTTACTTTTTAAAAAAATGTATGCTAGAGAATAATTTAGAAAGCTGAAAAAACCATTGAGATTGAAATTTTATATTATTTTGTGTCATGACAAAAAAAAAATGAAAACAGTTCAAACAGACAAATATATATAGATTTCAAAAGATACGAATATTCGAATAGAAACAACTCTACAATGAACAGTTGCAACTTTACAAAAAAACTATTACAATGAACAATCGCAACTTAATGTAAAACACACAATTTAAATCTTTTACAGTTTTTTTTTGGAAAATTATCCAAAAGGTACAATTGAAAAAACACAACTTTTGGTGGAATTTATTTGGACTGCTATTATATATAGGTCTTTTCATTAACTAAAAATTGTAAATTAGATTCATCATTCCAAAAATCTTTTGTTAAATCAAGAATTGGAGGAATTTCTTTACTTTTAAAAGAATGAATGCTAGAGAATAATTTAGAGAGCTGTAAAAACCGTTGAGATTGAAATTTTATACTATATTTTGTGTCATGGCAAAAAAATGAAAATAGTTCAAACAGACAAATATATATAGATTTCAAAAGATACAAATATTCGAATAGATACAACTCTATAATGAACAGTTGCAACTTTACAAAAAACGTTATAATGAACAATCGCAACCTTTTGTAAAATACATAATTTAAATTTTCTACATATTTTTTAGAAAATTATCCAAAAGCTACGATTGAAAAAACACAACCTTTGGTGACATTTATTCAGATTGCTACTATATATAGATTATTAAATCATGAATTAGAAAACTGTAAAAACTGTTGAAATTGAAATTTTATATTATTTTGAGTTATGACAAAAAAATGAAAACAGTTCAAACAGACAAATATATATAGATTTCAAAATATACGAATGTTCCAATCAACCCAACTTTACAGTGAACAGTTGTAACTTTTCATAAATAACCGTTTTAATGATCCATCATGACTTTTTAGAAAATATCCAAAAGGTACGATTGAAAAAACACATGTTAATCACATTTATTCGGATTGTTATTATTATATAGATTGTAAGGTTAAGAGGCCAGGAGGGTGATTTGTAATGTCCAATTTTCTGTTTTATTTTTATAAAATCAATTAAATGAGTTAGTTTATTGAAATGAATGTGTTTCTTTGGTAGTTTATATAGATGTTACGATGTTATATATATGATTTGTTGTATTTTCTAAATTTATATGGTATGGTATATATGTGGTTGAATATCAATTTCTATACTCATAATTTGACTTATATATATATATAATATTTAATTTTATTAGATTATATTTTAAGTTATCAGTTTTAATGTTTGAGAAATAAACTTAGTAACAAATAACAATACTCTAATTATTATTAAAGTAAATATTAGTGGTGTTAAGAAAATACAGTAATAAAATGATGATTTCACCATAGCTTTATATTATTGAATATTTGTTGAAAATGCTGACGTGTCGTCGCAAGAGCGATTTGGAGTCTTGGAGATTTAATTGCAGTTAACCATCTCAAGATAAACATATTTACAAAAACAAGTCTTTCGATTTATAAAATGTGCCATTGAAATATATAAGGCAATGTTTATTTCATTACTATTTACATAAATATGCCATTAAAATATATAAGGTGATGATTCTTTCTATTAGTTTTAGAAAATGAAAAACTTAATCAACTATTCAATTTTAATTATTTAATAATCGTTTTATAACATATTTAATTATAAAGTTAATTACATTTCACAAAGAATTAAAAAATTATTCATCTATTTAACTTTTTGAAATGCAAAATTATTCTCTGATTTTATAAAATCTGATAACTATTTATGTATATTTAAAAAATCAATTATCACAATGATATTAAACATAAATAACATTTCGTAAACAATTTTAAATTTCTTCACCAATTTACATTTTTAAAAAAGAAAAATCTGTCTCCTATTTAAAAATTCCAATAACTATTCAAATATATTAAAAATTTATCATAAATAACTACCAAAAATAATCATAATGATAAGATATTGACTTTTTAATAATTTAATAATATATGGTGATTCAACTATCTTAACATGGTATTGAATTTTTTGAAAATCCCAGACATTCATTTTTCTCTATAAATTTTCATCACTACTACACTTTTTATTATTATTTACCATTTTATATATTTTCTCTTGGCATTTTAAAGTTAGGATTATTTTTAATTAATTAGTCTAAATACATTATCTTATCTATTTAATGGCATATTGATGTAGATAATAATGTGTAATATAAAATATATGAACTAACTTTTAAACACACAAAAATACAGATTACTTTAATTGATAACATTTTATCAAAACTTTTTCCACCATGTTTAAATTTTTTTCCACATTTCATGGGTGAAAATTATTTTTACAAAAAATAATTAAATGTAAATTTGAATAAACAAAAAAATTATAAGTAAAATTATTATTCTAATACCTTAACTCCTAAATAATAATTTAATTTGAATTGATTTATCCCGCACTATGTGTGGGTTGTCACCTAGTATATTTTAAACTCTAGGTTATATTGGTATAAACGATCATGTCAATAAGAATTATATTCTTTTGTCATTTTCATCATCTACAGTAGATAAACAATTATAGTTATGAGAAAACATAATATTAATCTGAAACAACCCGACCTTTTTTTTTTTCTTTTTAATAATTAAATACAATATATAATTAAGTATCCCATACTACTTAATTAAACAAATCAATCCACACACAGTAACCAACCAATAATAAACCAACATCCAATTACATGCACAGCGGGAACATATCAATAATACAAAACCAATACAATAACATTTCTATCCATTCTATCCAGCAACCTAACATATCTCTATCCAAGGTTCCATCCTAAACAATATAACAAAGACCAACAACACACAAACGAGACCCTAGTTCATCCTCCTCCTCATCGCCATGATTCCACGTCACATACCTGCACACCACAAACAACAATTGAGATGCGTAAGTATTATCATAAATACTTAGTGAGGCCGTCCTCCCATCTACTAGGTTATACACACAAGCATTTGAGAACCCTTAAGTCTAAGCAATCAAACAAACACAAGCAATACATCAAACCAGGAAAACAAGTCTCGGTTGAGACTGGTATCGACCGATGCTACAAGAGAGTGTCGACCGATGCTCCACAAACAGTGTCGACCGATGCCACAAGAGAGTGTCGACCGATGCTCCACAAACAGTGTCGACCGATGCCCACCAAAGGTGTCGATCGATGCCTCTTCTGCAGACACGATCTGCACGAATCCGAACGATGAACCTCCGATTCAATCCACCTCGAAACCGTCCCAAACTCACCCAAATACCTCAGAAACCACTGGGAATCACGAAAACAAAGAACCCAAGCAAGCAAACACCACAAAAGACAAGAAAACAGCCAAAACAAGAGAGATCTCATGCTTAGATCAACCATGGTCAAGCACTCACCTCAAAATACAGAAGGAAAAGGTCGAAGAACAGTAGAGCAACTCCTTAGAAAGCTTCTCCTTCGTTCCCAGCAACAGAAAACTCAAGAATAGCCAGCAAACTCACTAAATCTCTCTTAGGAATCTCAAGAACACACTTTTCTCCCTTTTTCTCTCCAAAAACACAAAACGGCGACAAAAGAAAAAGACTAAACCCTTATTTTGTCGATTTCCCTTTTAAATACCTGGTTAAACCACTAACCAAACCATCCCAATCGAAAAATCGCGAATTAAATCAAACCGGCCGAACCCAGAAATTAGTGGTGTTGATCGATGCCACTAGGGTGTCGATCGACACTCCTCCCAAAATCACAAAATCTGGTTCGCGGATGTTACATAATCAAATGTAATTCGCATTAATTAAAAAATACAAAAAGAATAACAAAAACACGAAAACTAAGCCTTCTCCAATTTTGTTTAGATTCAGCTTCTTCATGTATAAACAATAATTACTCAAAACTTTACAAGAAAATCTCAACCTTCTCTAATTTATTTTGATTCATTTTGTTCATGTATTCAGAACATATATTTTAACAAACCATACTATTTGTGAAAGTATTAAAGCTTCAAACATAAATGTAAAATAAACAAAAATTACTCAAAACTGTAAAAGAAAGAACATGGTGGATTCATAGTTAAGATTCTTTATTCGATATTTAGTTTGGTGACTTATGTGGTCGTTGTGAATAATATATATATATACTAGAATTTGTATCTGCGTACGTGCGGGATTTTAATTTAAAATATTTTTTATCAATAGAAATTGTTGAGTTCAAATATAATCATTCCAACTTTTGAGTATAAATCTATATAAATATTAAACTTACTTTACTCAACGATATACAACATATATATTTTTGAAGATAATATTTCTTTGTTATCTCTATTAGCGATTTTACGTGGGATTTTAGTTAAAATTTTTATCAATAAGAATCATTGAATATGAATATAATTTGATGATTAAAAATTAAATATATATAAATACTAAACTTATTTTACTAATCTATATATAACATATATTGTCTAGTATCGCAATAATACTGTCGACAATCTTCTGACATTTTATCTTTAAAAGAGTTTATTCCATATTCATATCCCATGAAAACATAATTTTAAAAGTTGTAACGTCAATGTAGATCGTTGACCTAATTATAGAGACCATTTAAACATATCTATATCCTTACGAATATTCAAAGTTTCATGAACAGTTTTAGTGCTATGTCGCTACAATGAGGTAGTCCAAATGCATCATCTGCTATAATAGAATTTCTGACTAAGTCAAGAATGCTTAAATGATGAAACGTTTAAACCCCACAATGAATATCTATTCACTAATCCAAGTTACATATTTTTTCTAAAATCTCATATGTTATTTGCATATGTTAATTTTGTGATGCAACTCCAGCTTTATCTTCTCAAAAACATAGTGTACTTTAAATATGTTCTTTTGCCAATGTTTTGGGTTAAAAGAATTTGAATATATATATATATATATATATATTATACTTGTTATATATGTTTATATCATGTTATAAAATTGTAGCTCCAGTTGATAATATACCTTATGAGATATAGTACACAAATCACATGCCACTTTTTGTAACGGCTTACATATCATTTTTTCTATATTTCCTGACCATTGATTTTGTTTTTTTAGATAAATTATTTTTTCAAAATTCTTTTTCATAGTTTTCTCAAAAAAAAGTGTACCCCTTACAATGTATTTGTTTTAGATCAAAACTTTCAAGTTAAGTTAAGTTAAGTAATTAATCTTTTCTTTCTTATAAATAAATTTAATGATAAATCTTTATGGTATATATTTCTTAGAAACTAAAGTTTCACTTCAATTTTATTTTCATGTTTAGATTTTTATAAATACAATTACATAATTTGTTTTTTTACTCCACCAAGCATTAAAATCTTACTTACATTCTAAAACTCATTAACCCATTCTAAATTTTGGGATATAATCATTTTTTGGTTATATTTTAATAATAACATTATTACTAAAACAAATTTATAGTATTATTTTTACTATTTTAAAATTTTCATTTATTTTACTTAATTTATTTTAGATAGTCATTATTTTATTATTTACTAAAATATTATATTATTGTTTATACTATTTTAAAATTTAATTAATTTAGTTAATTCGTTTTTATTTATTTTTACTATTATTAATTTTAAGTTATAAATATGTAATAAATGAATATTAAAAATAGTATTTTTTTTATGAAAAAAAAAAATTGATTAGGTGGATGCTGATGTGGAAGAAGGAGAAGTGAGCAAAGTTAACTTTATATATATATATATATATATATATATATATATATATATATATATATATATATATATAGTGTGAGATGATGATAAGATTTTAGTTTTGTGAGTTGGTTAAATTCTTGATTCGCAACTTTAGAATATAATGTAAATTCTTCTTCTTCTCCACTTCCTCTTTCTTCTTCTTGTTCTCTTCTTCATCCACTTCACTGTGGATATCCCACAGTTTTGCACTCACAATTTTGACACCTTCAAAGTGAAAAGAGATCTCTTTTCTCTACTTCCCTACCATCACTTAACCCAAACATGAAAAGGGTATCATCCTCGCTCACATTATCATGCTCATACCCAGGATAGAGCTCCTCCATAGCAAAATGACAGTTTGACCTCCATTCAAGCGTGCTTTGATAGTGGTTAAACCTCTTATCTTCAGGAGAGATATGAATCTTCAAGTTCTTAAAGAACTTCTAAGCTTTTTTAATAACCTCCTTCTTTGCTTTCTCATCAGGCTCTTTGGTTGATTCATCTTTCTTTGCCCTCACTTCCTATTCTTTCTTTGCTTCCTCCTCACTCACGACATCTTCCATTTCACTCACTACTTCATCTTCCTTCTTTGCTTCCTCATCATCCATCACTTCATCTTCTTTTGCACTCACCTCGTCTTCTTTCTTTGATTTGATGATGACCTTGGGAGAAAGAGAAGTCTTGACCTTGTGAGAAAGAGGATTTTTGTTCACCTTGTGAGAAAGAGAATTTTTGATGACTTTTTGGGAAAAAAAAAGTTTGGCATCATTCGATTGCTTAGAGTAAATGCTACCGAGAAAAGCCATGGAGCTAGGAAAAACTCAAAAAAACCGAAGAAGAAGAAGAAGACAAGAAGAAATGTTTGAAGATGACGAGAGTAATTAATGAAGAGCAACGAAGAGAGTGAAAAGACATATAACATGGTGAGAATGATGATGACTAAAATTGCTGAAGTATGATCAATTAATCACCAAAGAAGAAAGGAGAGAAAATTAGAAAAACCAAAGATCAAGTTTTTTTCTTCTGTCATTGTTCAAAATTTGTACGTACCCTTCTGATTTTTGGTCAAACACGTTAGATACCTCTATAACTTGACAATGCTATTCGTTTGCCCATACTGATCACAAACCACTTAACAAAGATTCTTTGCAGAAACGTTATGTGAGGTGACAAGATGATGATGCAAAATGAATTAATGATGAGGTATGATTAGAAAGAAAAGAAGATTTAAAAACCAAGCTTTATTGAGTTATTCCTTTTGTCATTGTTCAAAATTTCAATCTTCATTGGGTTATACTAGTGAACCAATAATTCTGATCACAAAACCGCTTAATTATTATTATTACTAGGACTCAGATCCCTGCGATGTCGCGGGGGAAGTATTTTACAAAAAAAAATTAAATAAAATTTAAAATTATACATTATAAAATCATTAGAATGTAATAAAATAGTTTGAATACATAAACATTAAACATAAACTGTTACAAAAAACCACAACCATCAAAATGAAAATTTTATAACAAAAAATATTATGTAGAATAGACGCAACTTTGCAAAAAAATATTGTTTAAAGTATTATAAATATTTTTTAAAGTATTATAAATACATAAACGTTAAACATAAGGTTTTTTTAAAGAATTATGGTAAAGCTACAATTAAAAAAATTATTATGACAAAGTAATCCTAACTGAGAATATTGAACTAATGGTTGTAATGAGTAAATATAATTTTCTATTAAATAAATATAATTAAAAACAAAATAATACTCCCTCCGTTTCAATATATAAGATGTTTTGGCTTCTCTTTTTTGTTTCAAAATATAAGATGTTTTGTCATTTTTCATGAAAATTTTAATATATATTTAATCTGTAATCATTTATTTTACAGTCTTCTGTATGATTAGTTGAATTTTTTAAAAGTTAAATATATATGATACTTTTTAAAAGAAAAATAAATTATCTTAATGTTGGGCATAATTTTAATCATATAAATTATAATAGATAAATTGTATTATCTTTATGATATATTCTATAAAGAATAGAGAATTATGCATTCTATAGAACATTGAGTTAATACCGACCGTAACGGTAAACATTAAGTCAGTACCGGCCGTAATGGTAAGCATCAAGCCAATATGAGCCGTAACGACAAGCATCAAGCCAATATGGGCCGTAACGGCGAACATCGAGCCAATACGGACCGTAGTGGCAAACATCGAGCCGATACGGGCCAACACAATAATTAACGAGCCAGTACGGGCTGTAACAACGAACGACGAGTCAATACGGGCTGTAATTGGACTTTTTGACCGACTCTGATTTGCTACGACATTATCAAGAAAATATTTGACTCAATCTCGTGGAGAGAATATTCAGAACGACTTTATCTCATGATGAGGCGGTTACTCAAACCCAAATCCTATAAATAGGGAGCGATGTCGACATGATATGGGACGAAATGAAGAGCAGAACAAGAGACCTAAAACACAGCCATACGACTCAATTCCAAAGCATTGCTAGGGTTCCAAAATTGACTCGTTGTGTCTTAAACTCTTGTATTTGAGCTCGATAGTTTGATCAATAAAAAAGACTATTCAACATCTATTTCTTGTTTCCGTAGTCTCTAAAGTAATTGATTACTTTTGCCCAAACAATTGGCGCTAGAAGGAAGGGCTAGAGTAAACTACGTGAGATGACATAAAACGGAGGAGATACGACTAACAATTGATGCAAATGTCACCGCTCAGCTTGAAGTCCTGACTACTAAGCTGAACGAGGCAGTGCAGAAGCTATAACAGATCGAGGCAAACAACGCTAGGCTACTGGAGGAGAACTCTTCGCTCGTGACAGCAGGGAGAGTTTTTACCGAAGCAAGCTCTAGATATCACGGCGTGCAAGTGAATCGGATGCAAGACCTTAACTCAACGCCTAGAACCAATAATTGAACACCCACAACAGGAGACGAACGGTTAGAAACTCCTCATCAGGAAGAGAACGGCGGAGGAAACCCTGACACAAGGCAGGCACGTGAAAGCCTTATCCAAGAAGAAAATTTGGATCAACAAGGAGTTGTCAACACACCGCGCATGACAGGAATCGAGCATTGACAATTCGCCCACTTGGAAGCAATGTTCAACAAACGGTTTGGAGAGATGGAAGGGATGATCGAACGACTACCAGGTGTAGCTCAGCCAATCTGGAAGAGCAACTTACATTCGTATGCTAACACACCGTTCTCTGATGAGATCGCACTCACTGAGATGCCGAGAAAATTCGTGCTACCAACAATGAAGATGTATCATGGATCATCCAACCCAGATAACCACATAGCACAATACAAACAACGAATATTCACGACGGCCATTCAAAGAGAATATCAAGAAGCTACCATGTGCAAAGGATTTGGCTCATGCCTTACGGGCGCTTCAGTGGTTTATCAACTTGCCAAACGGCTCAATAAATTCATTTGCATCATTAACAGATCTTTTTGTTGAACAATTTGCAAGCAGCATGAATCTCGAAAAGACAGCAGATGACCTTTATGAGGTGCGACAGAAGAGAGATGAATCAATATGTGCCTATGTGGGATGATTCAACAAGGAGAAGCTGTCAATACCAAGTTGCAGCATGTCTACTGCCATATCAGCATTCAAGAGAGATTTACTCCCAGATGGCGACTTGTACAAAGAGCTAACCAAATATCAATGTAGAACGATGGAGGATGTACTCTCACATGCATGGGCACAAATAAAATGGGAAGAAAATACACCGTATCGACATCGACATTCGTCACATTTTGACTCTCGCGTAATGAGAAACGAAAGATCGACACGAGATGATAAACCTTACCAAAGACATCGAAGCGAATACAATAACGTCATAAGTAATGGTGAGGAAACTTATCAAACTTTAAACAAAACTGAAAGTGAGGAGCGCAAATCGTCAAAATGACAAAGACGTCAACGACGTCTCAAGTTTTTATGGCATGGTGATATCAGGTTATTGAAAGGTTTTATAAGTTATTATTCATGTTCGTTTTTAGTTCAAGTTTTACTTCTTTTACAACATTGATAGATTTTTGATATAAAATAACTAAGTTTTTAGCAACTCATTACCCATTATGAGAGTATACTTCGTCAACTTGGTAGCCATGTGCTGCTGACAAAACCAGTAGAAAAATGCTTACCCTTGGAGAACCAATGCTAACGAATCGACAGACTTGAAAAGTTTATGGATGCTTACCCATTGAGGAGCATTTTTCAATATGATAGTCGCTGCTAACCAATTGAGGAAGCAGACGCTAGCAAAATTTATGTGACGAATCACTGGATGCAAAAACTTGACAACGAAACACTCGTTAACAAGAATCTTATGGTGAGACACTTGATGCACAAATCTTCAAGACGTTCTCTACTAAAACTTAAAACTCATTTCATGAACATGGGCTATAAATCTTGTTGCAAGACAATAAAATCATGTCATTCGATGTGAAGCTTGTCAAGATACAAGATAAACATGACTTACAACGCAAGACATGGTCCTGAAGTTGTTCATATAGTAGTGAAGCCATTGATACACGAATACGTGAACGATAGGCTCGCTACGAAAATTGGGAAATCACCTAAAGGCGAAACACTCGCTGCACTTGCCTACTAGCGAGACGTCGCTAAGGCAATTTAACAAATTTGGTATCCACCTGATAGTCGGGACCAAACTTAGCAAACTTGACAGCAAAACACTTGCTAACAATAAATGAGCTATGAAACACTTTAATTGGGTCACGAACCCGGAACATGTCATGAGCATGGCATTAATGATTTGGCTGTGACAAAATTGTCAATGTATAGCCATTACAATTAATCCCCTGAAATTGGTTATGGCTGCACTATCGTTTCCCAACCAATGCGGAAACAATGTAAAGCCAATTCAAGAAATTGGTTATGGTGACTTTATCATTTTAGAACCAATGCGGAGTCAATGTAAAACCAATTCAAGAAATTGGTTATGGCTGCTTTGTCGTTTTAGAATCAATGTAGAGTCAATGTGTAGCCAATTCAAGAAATTGGCTAAGACCACATTGGCGTTTTAGAGCCAATCCAGGGATAAAGTGCGGCCAATTCAATAAAGTGGATATGGCCAAATGTCGACTTAAACCAACACTGAGTCAACCGTGTATCCGATTCAAAGAATTAGGGCTAAAGTGAAGTCAAGTTGTAGCCAATTCAAGTAATTTTGGTTACGCTAGCTTTATCATTTTAAAAGCCGATGTGAAGCCAATGTGATAATTGGCTAAGGCTAAATCGACGAATTGGACCCAATGTGGAACCAATGTGTATCCCATTTGCCAGTTCAAGTAACCTGTTTATGACAACTATACCGTTTTGGAGCCGATGTGAAGACAATTCACTAATTTGGATATGACAAAAGTGTCATTGTTGAGTCGATGTGGAACAAATTCATCTAATTGGCCATGACAAAAATTGTCAATATAGAGCAAATGCGGAAGCCAATTCATTAAATTGGCTATGACAAAATTGTCAATATAAAGCCAATGTGCAGTCAATTTGATAAACCGGTGATGACAAACATTGTCACAGGTCTTGCCATGGGATAAACATCGTCCCAAAGCTACAAAACTACAAGATCACGATGTGGATCACAGCCTCATTTATGGAAGGCAGTGAATTAATCAAGTGCGAGAAAATGGCTACATCTAAAGGTATGTCGTGACTTATACAAATATTTAGCTTTTATATTTACGGTTTATTAAAATGATACCATTTGTCTATACTACTCTCTAAATTCATACTAAGAAAATAGAGAGTGAGGGGCAAACTGTTGGGCATAATTTTAATCATATAAATTATAATAGATAATTTATATTATATTTATGATATATTCAATAAAGAATAGAGAATTATGCATTTTCTAGAACATTGAGTTAATACCGAGCGTAACGGTAAACATTGAGTCAATACCGGCCGTAACGGTAAGCATCAAGCCAATATGGACCGTAACGACAAGCATCAAGCCAATATGGGCCGTAACGGCGAACATCAAGCCAATACGGATTGTAATGGCAAGCATCAAGCCGATACGGGCCGACACAATAATTAACGAGCCAATACGGGCTGTAACAACGAACGACGAGTCAATACAGGCTGTAATTGGACTTTTTGACCGACTCTGATTTGCTACGACATTATCAAGAATAAATTTGACTCAATCTCGTCGAGAGAATATTCAGAACGACCTTATCTCATGAAGAGGCGGTTACTCAAACCCAAATCCTATAAATAGGGAACGATATCGACATGATATGGGACGAAATAGAGAGCAGAACAAGAGACCTAAAACACAGCCACACGACTCAATTCCAAAGTATTGCTAGGGTTCCTAAATTGACTCGTTGTGCCTTAAACTCTTGTATTTGAGCTCGATACTTTGATCAATAAAAATGACTATTCGACATCTATTTCTTGTTTCCGTAGTCTCTAAAAAAGTCGGTTACTTTTGCCCAAACACTTAATATGTGTGCTTTTACCTTAAACATCCTATATTTTGAAACGGAAGAAGTATAAATTTTAAATATTAAAATAATGTTTAACAAAAAGTTATGATAAATAGATGCAATGCAACTATAAATTGTATATTAAGTTTTATTAAATTTCTATTTTGCTATAATTATTTCTAAAAGTTTAGTTAGATTATAGAATAACATTGAATATTAGATATTAATATTCAAATTATTTAGATTAAACATAATAACGGAAAATTTGTTTCAACGATTGATTTGTTAGTTATTGATGAAAAAAACAAATATATAGAAAGTTCAAAAGACATGACTATTTAAATAGACACACCTATTAGAACGAAAAGTTGTGATAAAAAAATGTTAATTAAATATAGTGAAAAGACACAACTCTGAAATGAACAGATACAACTGTTTGAGTTTTCAAAAAAATGATAAAACAATTTTCTTACAAAAAAATACTAAGCAAAGTCGCAACTGTTGTTCGTATTTATTCAGATTGTTATTTTTATTTTTAAATATTAAAATATTTTTTTAACAAAAAGTTACGCTAAAAATAGACGCAACTGTAAATTCTATATTAAGTTGTATTAAATTTCTCTATTGCTATAATCATTTCTAAAATTTTAGTTAGTTCATAAAATAACGTTGAATATTAGATATTTAATTATTTAGATTCAACATAAAATGGACTAAAAGACATGACTATTTAAATATACACACCTATTAGACCGAAAAGTTGTGATGAAAAGATATAAATAAAATATAGTGAAAGGACACAACTTTACAATAAACAGATACAATGGTTTGAATTAAAAAAAAATTATGAAAAGGTGGTACGAAAAATATCAAATGTTGTGTCTACACTTGATTTCACCTAATAACTAAAAGGACCCAACCTTTTTAAAAAAAAATAATAAATATAAATATAATAATAATAAATAAACTACAACTAGTGTTCCCATACCCATTAGCCGCCTAACCACAATCACAATCAACAGCTGAATAACAATACCAATATCCATTAAATATAAATAACCAATATTCATAACATAACTAATATCCGAATAACCAATCATCAGGAAACATGGAACCAGCAACCTAGTAATGTTTCTAATGACCCAACTCTAGCAACATAGCAATGCCAGACAACAACCAATCGAGTCCCTAGAACATCCTCCTCTTCATTGCCTTGATTCCACAATCACACTTTGCCTTTACCTGCACCACAAATACAAATTGAGATGCATGAGTATTTTACAAACACTCAGTGAGGCAATCCTCCCATCTACTGGGCTATACACTCCCGGAAACCCTAGTTTGTGTCAACCGACACCATGTCCAACACTCCCGAAAACCCTAGTTTGTGTCGACCGACACCTCCACATGGTGTCGATCGACACTCGCCAAAGTCTCGAGCCATCCTCGCGTTGGTGTCGACCGACACCCCAACTGGTGTCGACCGATACCGATGCCGAGCATCGATTTACTTCGATCAAAAACTCCGAATCTCGTCTCCAATCTTCTCCAATCCGCTCCATGCATTCCCAGAAGCCAAAACCCAGCCATAGCAGCCACAAAATACCAGAGAGAACTCAAAGAAAAAACCACATAAGCACCAAATCATAGAAAAACTAGAGATCTTGGCTTAGATAAGCCATGGTCATGCACTCATCTCTTTGCAGGAATTTTCTGACCAACAATGGATGAATCCACACTCCCAGCAAGCTTCCCACACGTTCCTAGCCTTGAATCCTCACTCCCACAGCAAGATCTCACCCACAAAGCCTTAAAATCTCACAAAAACTCCCAAAAACTCAAGAACAATATTTTCTTCTCTTTCTCTTTGTTTTCAGCGGCTAGACAACAACAAAACACGACCTAGGTCATTCTCCCACTTAAATATCACGGTTTAATGGTTTTCCTCAAACCAAACCGACCAAAAGTCGATAATTAAATTGAACTGGTCGAACCAGAAAACATAGGTGTCGACCGACACCACCAGTGGTGTCGATCAACACCCATCCCCGAAATGCACATTTTGGTTCGCGGATGTTACAATAACTCATATAAACTGCTTTTAAATAGAAGACATCTTTATTACCATATTGAGAAGTCAAATTCAAAAACTCACTATTTAATCTATCTAACTCTTGAAAAAAAAAACTAGAAGTATTTTCATGAAATTTTTATATTTAAAATTAACTAAAAGTTGTAAATTAGATTCGTCATTCCAAAAATCTTTTGTTAAATCAAGAATTGGAGGAATATTTTTACTTTTAAAAGAATGAATGTCAGAGAACAATTAAGAAAGTTGTAAAAAGTGTCGATAATGAAATTTTATATTATTTTGTGTCATGACAAAAAAATGAAAACAGTTCAAAAAGAAAAATATATCTAAATTTTAAAAGAGACGAATATTCGAATAAACACAACTCTACAATGAACAGTTACAACTTTACAAAAAACTGTTACAATGAATAATCGCAACTTTTTGTAAAACACACAATTTAATTTTTCTACAGATTTTAAAAAAATATATATTCAAAAGGTGGTTGAAAAACATAACTTTTGGTGGCATTTATTCGGATTGCTATTATATATAGACATTAGATTTTTATATTTAAAATTAACTAAAAGTTGTAAATTAGATTCATCATTCCAAAAATATTTTGTTAAATCAAGAATTGGAAGAGTTTCTTTACTTTTAAAATAATGAATGCTAGAGAATAATTTAGAAAGCTGTAAAAACTGTTGATATTAAAGTTTTATATTATTTTGTGCCATGGCAAAAAAATACAACTCTACAATAAACAGTTGCAATTTCAAAAGATACAAATATTCGAATAAACACAACTCTACAATGAACAGTTACAATTTCAAAAGATACGAATATTCGAATAAACACAACTCTACAATGAAAAGTTGCAATTCTACAAAAAAATCGTTACAATGAACAATCACAACTTTTTGTAAAACATACAATTTAAATTTTTTACATTATTTTTAAAAAAATTATTCAAAAGGTACGATTGAAAAAAGACAACTTTTGGTGGCATTTATTCGGATTGGGTTTAAATATATTGAAATGTCAAATCCAAAAACTCACTATGTAATCCATCTAAATCTTGTAAAAACACTCTAGGTATTTTCAATAAACTTTTATATTTAAAATGAACTAAAAGATGTAAATTAGATTCATCATTCCAAAAACCTTTTGTTAAATCAAGAATTAGAGGAATTTCTTGACTTTTAAAAGAACGAATGCTAGAAAATAATTTAGAAAAATGTATAAATCGTTGAGATTTAAATTTTAGTTGATTTTGTGTCATGGCAAAAAAATGAAAACAGTTCAATCAGACAAATATATAGATTTCGAAATATACGAATGTTCCAATCAACACAACTTTACAGTGAACCGTTGTAACTTTTCATAAATAACCGTTCTAATGATGCATCACGACTTTTCAAAAAATATCCAAAAGGTACGATTGAAAAAACACAACTGTTGGTCGCATTTATTCGGATTGCTATTATTATATAGATTTATATATTTATTTTTATAGAATAAGTTATGATTTAATTTTTTATACATTTTAAGATCTATATTAATATATTTTAGATGAACTATTGTACATTATGGTACAGTGACAACATCAAATCCATATATCTTTGGTTATGTGGATACCAATCAATTCAGGTGTCCATGACAACGTGTCCATATAGAAACATATTATCGAAGTAGGCACCATCAATTCAGAATATAAGTAATACCCATCAATTCACGTGTCCATGACAACATGTCCATATGGAAACATATTACCGATCGGGGTTATAGTGCAATTTGTGGATACAATATTTGTCCACATAGATAACTATTTGTGGGTACAATATTTGTCAAACTTATCCAAATGAATAACTATTTGTGGATACAATCTAAGTAATTGATAACACTCACACAACAAAACTCAAACCTTTTCCCAGATCGAACTAAAACTAATTCAATATTAAAAAGCTCACAAGACCACAATTAATCAGTAAAATCACAAAAAAACCCAAGAAACCCCAGATCGAATTTCATATAATCTAAAGTGATAAGGAAAGAAATCTAAAGATTTCACCTTCTCTGGATTTCCACCATTGTTGGAATAGTTTTTGAAAATTTTATAAAAGGAATGGGAGAGAGAAAGAGAGAGAAAAACAGAAACGAGTTTTTCTCTTTCAATGGATAAGCAAAACCAAAACAAGAAAGAAGAAGATGTATTGTTTGGTTGAATAATTGGGAGATAGTGAGTTGAATTTTTTTGTTGGTTGATAAATTGAAGGAATCATGGTTGAGTAAAAAGAAGATGTATTGTTTTCTCTTTCTATAATAAAAATGATGAATTGATTTTTTTTTAATTCTTATTTAATTAGAAGAGAGTTAGTTGGGATAAATTATCTCTTCATATAGTAAAAGTATAGGAATAGTAGAAAGTAGATGTAAATATTATTACTTTTATAGAAATAGTAGAAAGTGGATGTAAATATTATTACTTTGTATAAAAGTGGTTGTAGATGCAAAATTCTCTATATTTTTCTTATACTACCTCACAAGTCTCTAGAATTGCTCAATTGCATTTTAATCTTTTCAGACATTTGCATATCAAAAGCTCAAAAGGAAGTGTCCAAAACACTGACTTTATTACACAATCTGCAAAGCATTATTACTTGCACGCATAAACATTGTTTACCACTTCAACAACAAACATAAAACACACAAACTATGCACTCTTCTCTATACGATCATCATACGAAACATCCTCATATCTTACATCATTTTCTAAAATCTATCACCAAAACGATTTTTATTCAAATCTTACATCTTCCTCTGAAGAGTAATCAAATCAAGACTAGATCCATATTTCACATTCAATGCCTGAGCACACCAACCATGTCCATCATCAACCGTCGGCATCCTCACTTCAATGACAGGAACCACTGGACTCGATGATCCCGGCATCAACACAGCTGCAAAAACTCTCAAAGCATTTGAAGCATCGATGTCCATGCAAACATTGATCTCTGGAACACCTTTAGGTGCTGGTGGAATCCCAACGATCTTGAAATATCCAAGAAGATGATTCTGTTCAGCAGTCTTTCCTTCTCCTTCGTATATAATGATCAAAGCTTCCTTCTGGTTGTCCTGAACCGTAGTGAAGAAGAGGTCTTTCCGAGCTGGAACCATCGTGTTACGCGGAATCACGGGTATGAACTTGTTTCCGTTAGCTCTTACTCCAACTGCAAGAGCTGTCGCTTGTATGGTCAAGAGGTCTAAGCTCCCAAACGGATCATGTATACCTGAAGTCACCGCACCTTCCAATGCAGCTCCTCTAACCGCAGCTTCTAAAGGATTCACGCCTTTGTAAACCTCATCTTTCTTGCATACGTTCTTGATAATATTTCTCACTTTGGGGATGTAAGAACAGCCTCCAACCATTATCACATCGTCAATATCACTAACCTCGACTCTAGCATCTCGCAGACACTGCACAACAAGTCTCTGACACTCCTCAAATACATTCTTGTTCACTTCCTCAAACTCCACTCTATCAAGAACCTTGGAAATCTTGTTACCATTTCCCAAATCCACTTCAATCTGGACATCATCTTGATCCGTTAGCCTGTGAATAGCGTCCTGTGTCGCTACACGGAGCAACCCTGAAGCTTCTCCTCCTGGTGGCGCGATATGACGCATTGTGTTCTGCAAAATATCTTCTCCTCCAAAGGGGTTACCTGCCAAGGCTTTAACCTGTGAAACACCACCAGCAGTTGCAGTAACTGCAACATCACAGTAACCAGCACCCATATTAAATATAACCGCAAGCCTCTCGCTTCCACTTCCCATGTTATCATGCGTAGTCATCTGCTGCTGTTGCGCATATAGCAACGCGACTGCAGTTGGTTCAGGCATCAGACGAAGAACATGAAGTCCAGCCATAGCGCAAGCTCGTTCAATCCTTGTGAGCTGAAACCTAGAGAACGAAACAGGAACCGTGAGGACCACATTTCTCACAGGCCGTTTCAGCTGAGCTTCAGCCATCAGACGTAACTCCACAAGATAAATAGCTAAAACTTCCTCTGGAGTTGTGGATCTCCAAGCATTGTTAACCAAAGCTGCAATAAAAGGTCTGACACCAATGTCAAGAGTTTGAACCAAGAAAGGAAGGTTCTTGCTGGCGTGAACCACAGGATCAGTGTCTACACGACCGATGAGCCGCTTCATGTTGAAGATAGCTGCTCCGGTTAGCATTTCCTGCTCGTGTGCGAGCTGGTTGCTGACACCACCGGCAGGGACTTCGTCTTTGAAAGTGACGAATGATTTGATGAGTTTCTGGTTTCTTGTGTTCCTCAAGATGTGAACTTGAGAGCCGTTCCAAACAGCTATACTGCATTGTGAAGTACCAATATCGATTCCAACGGCGATTTCGGGTAATGAAGGAGATGATGATGATTTCTCCTCTCCAGTGTTTTCACTGTCTGATGCTACTGTGTATTCTTGTTCTGCCATTTCCTGCAACAAAATATATAGAAAAAAATACAGATTCAAAATTCAAGATTCAAGGGTCTGAACTCTGAACATAGACAATACGATATTTGAAATCAAGAAACTGGCAAGACCGGCTTAAAAGATTCAAGATTCATATTTTTCGAAAAAGAAAAAAAAAAAGATTCAAGATGCATCAAACACAATCAAAGATTTGTCCTTTTGATTAGCGGTTTTTTTTTTTTTTTTCATTTCATCACTTAAGAATCGACATTCAAAAAAAAAACGAAGTATTAATTCCAACACAAACTAAAAATAATTGGCAAGTGTTCGTGGGATTAGCTCTCCTAGTATTCCGAAATTAAGAAATAAACTTGAATCAAACAAAATTATATACAATCACAAACACAGCGTAAAACCTAATGAAATTATGGAAGAACAAACAAAGGGTTATGCAAAAGAGGAGTCGGGAACAACAAACCTGAGTAAAGGAGAGAACTTTCACAAAAGGGTTTTGTTTGTAGCTGTTGCGGGTTTAGAAGAAATAGGATTCGTGAGTCAAAGAAAAAGACGGAGAGTGAAAAGAGAGGAAAGAGAAGAGAAGAAATAGAGAGAGTTTAGAAGGTGCGAGAGAGAGAGAGGAGATGTAATTTGTGATTTGCTCTCGTCTTCTAGAGTTTGCTAGAGAAACCTCGGTGCTTTTTTAGAAAAAAGAGGAGGGAGTTGATTATTTTGCCGACCCAAAAAAAAATAAAAAAACCAAAAAAAAAAAAAGGACACAACATACAGTATTAATCTAGTTTTGTTTTATTATTTTGTTCAAAGATGGGCCAGTTTCAAATAAACAATGTGGGTCGATTTAAGAGAAAGCAGATGGGTCTGTATCAGATTATTAGCCCAAACTCCGGATCAGAAATTATGATATTTGTTTTTGATTAGTTTGCAAAAATTCTTTACATTATTGATAATGAAATTAGTAAATCTATCAGTAGTGTGTTCAAAATTTATTAATTTGAATGATATATATCTAGTGGAAATGGAGAAGAAGATGTTACTTATACAGAAAATAGCAACAAAATTATTTATCCGTTATGATTTTCATTTAATTGTTTACATTATTTAACATAAACAGAACAAACGTTAATTTATAACACACTGTTTGATAGAAATATATTTCTTTAAATTTTTTTTTCAGCAAAAATGAATTATATTAATGAATATTGAAGGTCATTATACAAATAACTTGAAGCCAAGTTGGAGGTGTAACTCGTTCTCAATAGAAATTGTTAATCGTACAACCAAATTTAGCTAATACATGAGCAACTGTATTACCATCTGTGAGGCCCAATACTTGATGTCAAAAATGATGCTTTCAATTGATTGATCAAATAGTTTATCGTTCAGCATTTTTGTGAATGTATCATTGTCTCCTTCAAAGATAACTGATCGGAATCCTCTAATCCATGTTTGTTGAAGTGCTACTAAAAGAGCTTGTGCTTCTGCTTGTCGAGAAGATGATGTGTAGCCGATAATGGTAGATCCCCATCCTTGAGCGACTCCATGATGATCTCGGAGAATCCATCCACATTTTGTTTGATGTGTTATGGGATCAAAAGCTGCATCATAATTACATTTGATAAAACTGTTGGGTGGTGGTTTCCAAGATTTTCTACTTGTTTGAGTTCCAGCTTGATTTTGCTTTTCAGATGATTTTTGAACCAAATGATACCATTCTCGTATATATGATCGTGCTCGTACTATGATCGTATTTGGATTTTCTTGAGAACCTTCAAAGATGAAATTGTTTCTTATCTTCCATAAATGCCATAATATCCAGAAAGGAAGAAATTTAATGTTAGATGGCGTGTTACTATCACTATGAAATTTAAAGATGGATTCCAAAAGAGGTTCCATGTCTATAGTAGAATAGTATAGAAAGCCAGCCTGAATGTTTGACAGTTGCCATATGGAAGCAGCATAGGGGCACACAAATAAAATGTGTTCTATGGTTTCATCACTTTGAAAATACCTGGGACATATTGGATCTAAATTAATTCCTCTAGATGTTAGCCTTGTCAATGGTGGTAGGGCTTTCGAAATGGCCCTCCACAAGAAGTGTTTCAGTTTTGGCATAATATTTAGTCTCCAAATATTTTGTTTCAAGGTTATTGATTCATGAAGCCTTGGGGGTAGTATGTTTGGTTCGGTGGGATTGTGCATTGCTAACCAGTAACCCGATCTCACTGTATACTCACCTGTTTTTGTGTAATGCCAGATAATTTTGTCAGGAGGATCATTACGGGGTAGGTAAAGCTGGTTGATGTGTACTTGATCTTCCTTTGAGAAGTGTTCACTTATTTTATCTGTGTCCTAGTAACGGTATGGTCCGCGTGAAGCGATAAGGTCACCTAGGTGGGCAATGGTATCGATAGTTGTACTATGAACGGGCTTTGGTGGGTTCGTAATAGTGACATTGTCAAGGTTAAAACGGACAGAATCACCATCCCAATCTGATATCTGTAACCAAGTTTAATTAGTTTTAGTCCCTCTAGAATTGAAGCCCAGCCGTAAGATTGGTTTGCTCTCTGTTTCGCGTCAAGAATACAGTCATCTTTGTAATATCTTGCTTTAAAAATATGAGCAAATAGGGAATTTGGATGTTGAATTAGACGTCATGCTTGTTTTGCAAGTAAAGCATCATTGAATTTTGCCAAGTCTTTAAATCCTAAGCCTCCTTCTTTTTTAGAGTGTTGCAAGCTTTTCCATGCTATCCATGATATACCTCTGTCCTGATTTCCTTTCTCCCACCAAAATTTTTGTAATATTGATTCGATCTCAGAGAGGATTCCCATTGGCAGCTTGAACACAAGACTTTCAAAAAACTGGTAAAGCTAAAGCTACAGATTTAATTAAAATCTCTTTACCAGCCTGTGAAAGATATCGACCATGCCAAGAGGATGTTCTTTCCCGAACTTTGTCAGTTATATATTGAAACATCTCAGTTTTTCTTTTGTCAAACTGTTCTGGTAATCCTAAGTACTTACCTCCACCACCATGGTTTGGTATTTCAAGAATGGATTTTAACCTATTCTGAAGTTGTCCTGGTACTGGAGACCCGAATGTGATTAAAGATTTGCTGGTGTTTATTTTTTGACCGGAGTAGTATTCATAGACTTCAAAAGCTTCCTTGATTGCTCTGCAATTTCGTGCATTTGCTTGACAAAAATACAGAGAGTCATCCGCAAATTGTAAGTGTGTACGTACTCCATTTCCAATACGTACACCTCTGATATCTCCATCAGCCACTCTTGTTTTGATTAAATGGCTCACAAGTATGGTGATAAGGGATCACCCTGTCGTATACCTCTTTTTCGAACAATCATGCCATAGGGGGATCCATTTATGAGAACTGAGTAGCTTACTGATCGTACTAACACCATTATCCAATCTATCCATTTTTTTGAGAACCCAAATAGGTGCATTGTAACCTCTAAAAAATTCCACTCAACCCTGTCATAAGCTTTAGTAACATCGGTTTTAATTGCCATGTAATTTTGTGATACACGTTTTCTAGATTTTAGAGAGTGCATGACCTCATGTGCAATCATGATATTATTAGTAACTAATCTTCCTGGAATGAAGGCTGCTTGTGTATCAGAGACAATGGTGTTTAAATGTTTTTTGAGCCTGTTTACTAAACATTTGGAAATGATTTTGTATAGAACATTGCAAAGAGCAATAGGTCTATACTCTGTGAGAGATGTGGGTTCAGTGATCTTAGGGATTAAGCATATATTGGTATGGTTAATTCATGTTTTCATGTAAGATGTCTCAAAGAAATCTTTAACCTCTGCAGTTACATCATTACCAATGATATTCCAGTAATGTTTATAAAATCTGGCAGTCAGTCCGTCTGGTCCATGAGCTCGGTCATCACCAATGTATGATATAGTATCATATATTTCTTCATTTGTGAACTCTCGTGTTAGATCATCATTTATCTCTTGTGTGACAGTTGAGGGGAAATCGCCAAAATCAATGGGGGAAACCGGGATTCTACTAGATGTGTATACCTCAGAAAAGTATTTTTGAGCATGTTCTCCAATATCTTTATTTCCTTCATATACATTGTTTTGTAAATCATATAAACGGGAGATGTAGTTCTTGGCGTACCTAATTTTTGTGCTGGCATGAAAAAAGTTTGTATTACGATCTCCACAGTGTAACCAACGGTTTCTGCTTTTTGTGTGCTAGTAGCATTCTTCATCTTGGTAAGCTTAAGTTAATGCATCTTGTAGTCTTGATATGTGACGTCTGTGGCCTCTGTTTGTGCTTCCCATTGCCAAATTCAATTCTTTTTGCAAAGATTCTATTCGTTTTGCTGAGTTTATGTTGGCTCTGTGTTTTCCTTTTGACATTGAGCGTCGACAGGTAGTAATTTGATCACAGATGGTGTAATGGTTGTTTGTTTTACATGAGTTCCAGCCTCTTTCGACTATTCCGGCAAACTGTTTAATCTCTGTAAGTCTTTTATCAAAACAAAAGGTTTAGTTGGCATTTAATGAAGTGGCTTTATTGTTGTGAGAATTGGTTTGTGATCTGAACTATTAAATTCTAGGAATTAACCTCCAAATATACTTCTTTAGTATTTGCAAAATTAATCTCCAAATATTGGCATCCACTTAACTCATTTTATTTATTATATACGATAATATGAATTTTGTTTTTGTAAGACTCCAAATGAAGTTACGTGAACAACCATGACTCGTTTATTTGTACACAATGTTCCCTCAGCTAGGCTTTTTTGAGCCATCCATAATATATTGTTGTTGAAAAAAAAAACCCAAATGAAGGGAACAAATTGCATCATGATATGGACAGAAATAGCTATTAATTGTCATTCTTCTCTGGATTCAATCGTTTGTTTAAATAATTGTGTATTGATGATTAATCATATGAATAATGGAAACACAAAATAATATTAGTATCATGTTGGAATCTTTAGCAATATAATTAGATGAAGTTGTAGAAAATGTCCAACCAATAACGCAACACATTGGTGACATCTCTTGATGGGGGAAGTAGTGGTGATGATGTTAGGGAGAGGTCCACAGACAGCAACTATCAATTAATATTATAAGTAAAGTAAATATATTTTACTAGTTATAAATCAAACATTATCACTAGTAATGTCATATATTTTGTGTATGTGCTAAAAAAAGTTCACGATTCGTAATTTCTACTTTTTAGTAGATTCATCATGGCTTAAACTTTTTGTGTATGTGTTTGTAATACCAATGGATGCATGGTATTGTTCCTAATCTCCAAGACTCCAACCATCTGGTGTTAGGATGTGCAACACGTACAAACGAATCGAATTATGTTCTATCAACGCGTACTAGCCCCTACTATGACAAGATATTTATTGACTTTTGTCTGGAAAACACGTGTTTTGTGTGCAGAAACTTGGGCTAATGACATTAACATTTGAATTTCACCTAATAGCGATGTCGTTAAGAAATCAGCTAAAAGCTAAACATAATGATTGACATTTTCATATGAAACTTAATTCATTCGATATTATATTGCGTTCAAAGTAGAAACTATTGTAACGCGTATAGCATAACTTTTTATTGTGCTGGCACTGTTAATAATACATTTACAAAGACTTAAACACGTAAGGTTCTGAAAGTCTTAGAGATTAAGAAGTTTCTTTACATTGTTTACTCAAAGGATAGAAAGCGATCGCTACTGCAACACAAATCAGGATAGAAGTATATATATGATCCGATGTATTAAACATCAAATCATATTATATTATATAAGATAATGTAAATGGGTATAACCAGATAAAATAGACGAAAACGATTTGAACTATGAGTCAGCAGTCAGTATCCGTGATTAAAAAAAGATAGAGCAAAAACAAATATATAAGAAAAGACTTAGCTTTCCTATAAATACCCCTCGAACATCTCCATTTGCTTCACGGCTCCTATTATTGTTGTTGTTTGCTATTTTCCTCTCAAAATATTATTTTTCTTATACTTTATTCTTCTTAATCTCGTGTGTAATGGATTTCTCTCCGATCAACTGCCTCATTTTCGGTAAACCATTTTTATAATACGTTAATATCAAAATTTGTATAATGTAGTTAACTTAATTTGTTCTAATCCTTTTCTTTTTTGGTCTCTAATTATGTGATCAGACTTGGATGACACATTATACCCTCTGAAAACTGGATTGGCGCCAGCTGTCAAGAAAAATATTGATGGTAACTAAACCAACCAATAACAATTAGAATTAATGCTTTCTACGTTTTTTTTTAGAACATTCAGTTTAATTATTTGATTATATGGGCAGATTTTCTAGTGGAGAAATTTGGATTTCCAGAAAGTAAAGCTTCAAGTTTAAGAGTTGAGCTCTTCAAGACGTATGGAAGTACTCTTGCTGGTCTCAGGGTAATTTCACTTCTCCATTTTTCTATTTTCTAAAAAATTAGTTCATTGTATATATCATTGATCTTCTTATTGATTTACTATTTATTTCTTATAAATTTATAGGCGTTAGGTCATGATGTTCATCCTGATGAATACCACAGGTAATAATAATTCATCATCTTCAACAACTACTATATAATATTTTGATCTCAGGGAAACAAATTTTTTCTTTAATTTTTTTTTTTAAATATCATTTGTTGCATAATTTGTTTTGTAGTTTCGTGCATGGAAGATTACCATATGGTTCGATCGAACCAAACAGCAAGCTACGTAACCTTCTGAACAAAATCAAACAGAGGAAAATTGTAAGTTTCATTAATCTTTATTTATGTATCATGAATTAAATTATTTATTGTTTGCCAAAATGAATAAATTGATCATTGTGTTTTTTTTTTTTTTGTTCTCGTGTTTAGATTTTTACGAATTCGGACAGGAACCATGCGGTCACGGTTCTGAAGAAACTGGGGTTAGAAGATTGTTTTGAAGACATGATTTGTTTCGAGACAATGAACCCGAATTTATTCGGATCCGGATCAACAACAACACGACCCGATGAACACCCCGTTGTTCTTAAGCCTTCGTTGGCCGCTATGGATATTTGCATTCGTGTAGCCAACGTTGACCCTCGTCGAACAGTGTTTTTGGACGATAATATCCACAATATTACCGCGGGTAAATCTGTCGGGCTCCGCACAATCCTGGTAATTTTTTTTTTTTTATTTCATTCACATTAACGATATTTATATTTAAGTGAAAACTCATTTTTTTTAAAAACATTTGGTTAAAAAAAAGGTGGGGAGAACAGAGAAGACGAAAGATGCGGATTACGCGGTTGAGACGGTAACTGAGATAGCTACAGAAGTGCCGGAGATTTGGACGACGGCAAAAGCTAGTACGGGCGGATATGAAGCCGGGGGTGAGAGGATCAGACGAAGCAAGAGTGAGCTGGAGGGTATGACTTCAATCACAGCCGTTGGCGCGTGACGCGATGGAGTGAGAGCGAATGGTGCGGGCCTTTGGATCTTTTAACGTCTAGCGTGTTGGGTTTGTACAGATAGGCGTTAAAAAATGTTGATAAAATGGCATGTGAATAGAATAAATAATAGTGGTGGTGGAGAATATGCATCCCATGTGGACACTAATTGTGAATACGCAATCAGATATTATTATCATGTATGTTGACAAATGAAATGACAATGATTCCATCTGTTGTACATTTTTCTGTTTTAACCGAATTTAAGTTTTATATGAATTTTATAGATTATATCCAATTTATATCTTAGTTAGGTATTAAAAAAATTACCAAATCATAATTAATAAAAAAAGAATAATCCACAAATATTTCGGAAAACAAGTGTTTTTTTTTTTAATAAAAGCTTTTTTTTAATTTTTATATGACATAATCTCAGAAATAGTAATTTTACATCATGGCAAACTAATCTTAAATGATTTATATTTTAGAAAATAAAACACACATATATATATATTATAATGGTTATCAAATCAAAGAAATTAATTTCTATAAACTCTTTTTCTAAAGGCTTTTTATGTTTTCACTTATAATTATATGAGTTAAAATTTGCAAAGTAAACATAAGTAAAACATATTTAACACATAAATAAAACTATATTAATATTATCATAAACTAATCAAAAATTTGTTTTTATAAGCTCATTATCCTTTTTTAATCACCAAGCTCATTGCCCTTTTTAAATTTTTTATTTTATTTTTATTTTCTTATGAATAAAAATATTATATTATTACTTATGTATAAAAACATTAACATTACAATGATTAATACATTTTTTACCAGGTTAAACTGCTTAGACTGTTACTTTGAACTTTAACATTTATTTTTACTGGTTAGTATATTCATGCTAAATAGTTTTTTTAGAGGGAAATTCTTTCAAAACCATAAAAATAAGTTTTTTAAAAGACAAATGTTAAAATAAATATAATTAACTAACACACGTAAAATTAAGATAGTTTATTATTTTTTCCTAGTACAGTAAATCTCTATAAATTAATAATGTCAAGACCATGAAATTTAATTAATTTATAAGAGGCTTTAATTTATCCATAAATTAATAATTATAAATTAATAAAATAATTATTTCATTTTCATAATTTTGAAAAATTTCTATTACAAAATAAGATACCTTTGTTATTATTCATATTTTTATAGAATTTTGTTAATTTATAATCTTAGCTATCGTAATAGGATTGATGCTAATAGTTTACTTAAATAAAAAAATATGAAAATAATAAATGTTAGAAGTTTAGAGTTTAGAGGAAATTGTTGGTATTATCCTTCATGGTAATAAAGAAGTCAAAGAAGATATTGTGGTGCTTTTAGTACCAGTTAAATGTAGAAAAAAAAAAAACAATTATCGCATTTAAGACTCTCCATAATTTTTGGATATGATTTGAGAATACAATACCAAAAGTTTTTAATACAATGAAAATTATTAGAGATAAGCTTCAACTAGAATGCAAATTCAAGAATAGACAAAAAACAAGAAAGACATATTTCACTAATTTTCTTAGATATATATATATATATATATATATATATATATATATATATACTAGATAAGGATCTGCCCGATGTGCGTGTTTAAAGTTTTGTAAATAAAATTAAACTTAATAAAATTATATTAAAATATATTATAAAATATTTATAAATTTTCTTTTTGCTATAATACATTGATTTATATCCATATACAAATCTTTTATTTATGTTACCATTAAAAGTGTATTTTTTACACCTAGATATATTGTATGTTACAAATATATTATTTACCACCACATAGAAAATGTCTATATGAATAAATTAAGCTAACTATTATACGTCTCTTTACTTTCACTTTTGCATAGTTTTTTTAATCACTAAAATTGTTGGTTCAAAAAACATTTCGAATAAGAAATAAATAAAATACATCACAATAGTATATGACCAACCATGTAGAGAACCTCGGTTTTGCCCTCCTCTCTTATGTAAAGAATCTTGCGTCCAACCTCCTCCATCATAGAGAGAACTTTGGCTTCACCTCCCTCACTTGGGGAGATTACCTTGTGTCCAACCACCCATACCTTCATCCCTTGGAGAGATAACCGTGCGTCCAACCTCCTCCATCATAGAGAAAACCTCGGCTCTGCCCTTCTCCTTTGTGAGAGAATATGTTCATGTCTTTTAGCTATCTCAAAGTGGTTTGCTCCAACAACCAATGAAACTAAAAACCCTTTTCCAAAGTCACAAAATTTTTTGATAGTAACTAATGTTAAATTTCCCAATGTATTCGTAAAAGTTTCTTTGACACACCATGGTGTAACCTCTGTCTCCAAGCTCCCATGGATCTATCAACAACGATTTATGTTTTTTCAATCTATATATGTTTATTGTAAGCTTGTGTTTGATTAGCCTATATATCAAACCATTAGATTGTTGACTTTCTCCTCTTTATCTCCTTTTGAACGAATGGTGACAATTATGTTTGCACAAAGAAAAAGGTCTATGACCAACTAATCAAGGTTGAAAAATTAGAAGAAAATTAATTATACATAACTTAAAAAAATAGAAATTATAAGCATGGTAATATATAAATCTCAAATAATTCAAAGATGAAAATATAAAATAAATAAGACAATCTAAAACTACTACAACAAAATTTCAAATACAGTATTAGAAAAAGAAGATGCATATATTAATCTTCCATTTTTTTGGGTCAATATATTAATTTTACATATTCCAACCTGAAAAAGGAGAAAGTAGGAGTATATTTTAGTTAAAAAAATAAGAATATTTGTCTTCCAATAAAAAAGTTTCACCAATAGAACAAAGTTGAAAGCAATATTTTTGAATAAATTATTTAAATATGAGACATCTATATAGAAGTGAGTATTTACAAAATTCAGAATTAATAATTAACTGTATATTTTTTATTCCCTTTTTCTATTTCTTTTTGTAGAATTAATAACTTAAAATTAAAAATAAGTAAATAATATTATAATTTCGAATTTTGTTAAATATATATATATATATATGTAATCTCCTTATAATTATTTTAAAAAACTTGGTATTTTTATATATTCTGTAATTTTTGATAATTATCTTTTTACATTATTAATATTTCTAAAACAAAATATTTTATTTTTGTTGTAATCAAAATTCCTGCTGTTAAATATTAACTTTTACACATGTCAAAATCTAAGATTGTAACTTGACACATGTCAAAACTTGTTAATGACTAACTTTCAAAACTCAACTTTATATAATAAGATATATTTTGTTTATATCATTATTAATTTATGATATTGACGGGACCATATTTTTACATAAGATTTCCAAAAAATTATTATCTTATTATTTACTTGAACTGTGTCATTTTTTATACCGGCCTAACTTGAGACCGGATTTTTTATTAATTTATAGTGAATATTAATTTAAATAATATTAATTCAAAGAGGTTTTACTGTATTCGATTTTGGTAGAGAAAAAATTAATTTTTCTTTTGTATATAGACACATATATATACATTCATAACTATTTGTATATATATATTTCCAAAACTAGATTTCTTATTTAGTAAAAAAAATATTATGGTCTGATTGGTAACGGCTGTTACTTGTGGCTGTAGAGACTTTGACCTTAAAGAATTACTAGATTTTAATCCGCGTTACACTACATGCATAGAATTTTTTTTATTATATATATATATATTATGTTGTATTTTTTTATTAAATATTGGATATTTTGTATATATAGGAATAACTAAATTTCCGGCCGTTTGTGCGCCTAAATGTTTATATTATTTTTTTAACTCGCAATACACTTCATGACCATTTGTTTGTTATAGTTAGTTTGTTTTGTGTAGTGTTAGAGATTCTATTTTGATTTTTGATTATTATAACAAAAAATAAAAGATTTAAATACATAGTAAGTAATTTATACGCTGTGATTAATTCATATTTTTCCTAATGATTTAATTATTTTACACAATCTTAATTAAATCAGTTTGATTTTATATGTCAAATATTATAATATTAGTAGTGGACAAATAATAAAATGAAAATTTAATCCGTGTTAACAACAAATTTAATAATATTTTATTTATTCTAACATGTCTTTTTATAACTCATCTACTATATAACCTTATTATATAGTATTTTAAACTTTTGTAATTTTACATATTCGTAATATTTCAAAATTTTATTAAGTTTAGATATGTTAAATATAATATTTAAATAAATATGAATCAAAGTTCTTTCTTACGTTAAGAATCAGAGCTAATAGGTTTTGGAAAACAAAATGGAAATCAAATTGTTGTTTTCTTTGTTTGCAAAAGATTTGAAGATATAATATCTTTAAAACACAATAAAAGTTGTGATTAAATATATCATAGTTTCTGTTTCCATATTGATTGCTGTAATTGTTTTTAGTTGGAATAGAATATAAAGTATTTAAGAAACAAAATCTAAAGTAATGCTATTTTTAAAAATTTGTTAGGAATTAACTTTGTAAATAATTTTTTAAATAAGTACAAATAAAATGATAGAATCAAAATGTACTTAAAAAATGTATATATATAGATTGTAAAGATGGTGACGCTCCCCTTATTTGGTAACCTCTCTTTTAATCCGGTTTTGATTCTCACACAGTTTCATTTCCAATATAATTTAGCTGTTTATTTCATTATAATATATTGATCATAATATATATATATTTCATTATAATTTAAATGTTTATTTAATGCACTTAATGTAAATGGAGTATAGCTAAAATTCTTTAGTTTTATGTACAGTAATACTTTTCAATATTGATCATAAATGTCACGATCGATCTTATCCATTATTAACTTTGAAACTAGGCTTTATATAGTACAATACTAAGATTCATAAGGAAAGAGCCAATTTGTTTCTTTGTATAACCGAACAAGATTCCACCATGAATGAGATGACAGCGAGGGAGACGGCACCGGAAATGGTTACAACCACGACAAAGGAAACAGAATTGATAGAGAAGTCGAGGGAAGTGTATGATGAAGAAGAAAAGGGGGAGAAAATACTCCCTCGACAGAAGCATGTAGCAGTTCTCGAAGCCAAATCTCTTCCCGGCATCATCAGTGCTTACCTCAAGTATCTTACTTTGTTTAATCTTAAGACGTCCATTTTTCTTTCTGAAGCTTTTGTTAATAATCATGTTGTTACTACTTGCTAGTGTTTTTTTCTAAGGTGGTCAAGTAATTAAGTTCGTTCGTTACCGTTGACTTTCTCTAGACTATATGCTTGTTTGGAAATTTTTACAGTTATCCCGACGCTGCAGAAAAAGATGTAAAAAAATGGGAAAGATCATATCAGAAGCTGTCTCCTGCACATAAGGTAAATCTTTGTTTCTAGTCTCGTACATGTACATAGCTGTTAAGCGATCACCAAAATGATTTCATTTTCAATTTCATGTCAATTTTTTTTTACTTGTCCTGCAGGCATTGTTACCTCATTACCCTATGAAGTTCCAGAATTTACGAAGGTGTAAATCCAGTAGATATTTCACTATCATCTTGTAGTTTTAGATAAAAGTATCACAGGCTCGCTTGTGCTTGTCACAGATATCTTAAGTTGAGTGTATATTTAGTCTTGTTTGAAATTTTAGTTAGTATATTGTTGGATTTTTTTTTCTTGCAGGTGTATATCGACGAATTCACATTTCATATTGAATATGCTTCAGGTTAGTTTCTGACATTTCTTCTTCATGCCACAACTCAAGTCATGTAATGATGTAATTTTATAATTTACTTGGCAGGCTTTTGACCCTTCTCTAGACTTGAGTAAACACATGGGCAAGGGAAAAACAGGAGTACTGTCTATCGAGGTCAGATCACAGACATAGAAAGTTTTGTCCTATGTTTCATTTACAAACTTAAATTTCTTTTATATATGCAGGAGCTTCAAAGGACAGAAGTTTATGATCACTCTCTCAAGAATCACTCTGTAGACACAAGAATCAATAATAAGACATGTGAATTTGATGGAAGCCAGTTAAATCATGATCATGTCAGTGTCATACCAACTGACCATATATATATGCTTTTATATACCTCAGTTCCTTCCAGGAAACGGTTTGACTATTTTTAACAGTGCGTTTTAGTTTATAATGTTACTCTTTTATTTCTTAGGTATCATTTTCATCTCATGATTTGTTGGATTCGTCGTTACAGACACATGTTCCTCTGGTTGATGTAGATAAGGTATGCTTTTTCACTTAACTATTTGGCTGATGAATGATAGAGTTGACACTTGACACGCACACCAGTACAACTGCATATGCATATGTTTGTTGTGTGCATTGCTCACCAATCAATCTATTACTTGTATAAATGTGCATGATATTGTTGAATTCTGACACAGGTTCGTTGGGTACTAAGGAATATAGTTCGAGACTGGGGAGCAGAGGTAACCATATATTTGTTTGTCACATTCTTTCTTGAAAACCAAATCACAACTTTACCCTTAACCTGTTGGTGTATATTTTATTTAACTTACAGGGTCAGACCACACGAGATGAATGCTACAAGCCTATCCTTGAAGAGCTTGATTCCTTGTTTCCTGATCGTCAGAAGGACAGGTACACGGTGTTACTGTTATTTTTTCCTGACTTATGAGTCTCTGACGACCTCTCATCAGCGCATTCTGAGTATGTAGAGAAAAGCAAAATTCTCAAAAATGTTAGAAACTTGACTAAAGAGAGAGACAGACTAATAGGAAAATGGTTTTCTTTTGGCTTTTGAGAACTAGTAACAAGCATGATTAAGCATTTTAGTACCTTCTGGATTCACTCTGTTTACACAGTTAATTAATATATGATTTGCAGCACTCCTCCTGCCTGTTTAGTCCCTGGTGCTGGACTTGGACGTCTCGCCCTTGAAATTTCTTGTCTAGGCATGCAAGGAAGAATCAAAAGTTTATTTTTTTCCTTTTTTTTTTTTTTTGTAGCTTTGATGACAATGAGGAATGTAACAAGTCTTGTACATTGGAAACAGGTTTCAGAAGCGTAGGAAATGAGTTTTCATATTACATGATGATATGCTCAAGTTTTATTCTTAATTAGTAAGATTTTCTTACTTTCTTGATCAAGTTCTATTAACTGCCTCAGTTTCTTTCTTTTAGTTCCAGTTTTTGAGTATTGCTCTGTTTGTTTGTTTTCTCATGATCAGTACACAAGTGCCTGATGAGTGGACAGTATACCCCTGGATATACACCAACTGCAATTCTCTCTCGGAAAATGATCAACTACGTCCCATCTCTTTTCCTAATATTCATCCTGCTAGGCATGTGCTACCGAATCGCAGAGAAACTGGTCTATTTATTAAGTAATTTGTATTGGTAACCTTGTTTATTTCACTTTTAATGAAAAAGTTTATGTAAAACTTATTATGTGAGCAGTGCAGGAGTAACAGAAGGTTTCTCTATGTGTTGTGGCGATTTTCTTGAAGTGTTCAATGAATCAAGTCAAGCAGGTATGGAAACAGTGACTCTACTTGCTTTTTGATATTAAGCCAACATGCTATATTTTGTTCATTCCAAATACGTTACACTCGTACACTTGTAATGTAACCAGAATCAATGAATTTTCAGGGATGTGGGATGCAGTTGTGACTTGTTTTTTCATCGATACGACTCGTAATATGATCGAGTACATCGAAACGATATCCAAAGTCGTAAAGGATGGAGGAGTAATTTCTTCTTAAATTACCCCTCTTTCTCAAAGCATTTGATCTTTCATTGCTTTTGACTGTCTATATTGATTTTTTCCATCAGGTTTGGATAAATTTAGGACCTCTGTGTTATCACTTTGCGGACATACCTGGCCTGGAAAATGTAATAAGCTTTTGGACTTTACCCACAATCTTGTTATGAAGTATGACATCACAATATAATATATATATATATATATATATATTTTTTTTTTTTTTTTAGTGAATTAATACTTAGGAAATGTCGATCGAGCTAAGTTTGGAGGATGTAAAGAGAGTTGCTTCGCATTATGGGTTTGAGATTGAGGTATAATAACATTATCTTCTAATAAATATAACGTGACATGTTATTCTTCTATACTTAGTGCTTGTTCTAACATTTGCAGAAAGAAAGAACGATTGACACAACGTACTGTGCAAATCCCCGGTCTATGCAAAAGGTCAGGATTTTTGATATATCTCTAGTCTCTCTAAGCTCAAACTAATTGTATGTTTCTATAATTGGTTTATTGGATCAAAAGGTGGATTATTTGTGTTGTTGTGTGTGTGTTGCAGAACCGCTACTATTCTGTCTTCTGGAGAATGAGGAAGAAGAAGTGTGCTATTTAACAACTTAAACCAAACATCCCTATAAACCCAACATATTCCTTCCGTTCTGGAGTTGTTTTTGTGTTGCACTTTGATATATTTATTATGAATTTACAATCCGATCTCAAAACACGTAATATTTCCTGTGTTGTAAACTAAATAAACTGTGTTCTCGTTTATTGAACAATAAAAAAACTTTGTACTCCGACTTGTTCGTTATCCTTTTGGGGCTTTTGCCAGCCTTTGGCTAGGCCACTCACTAGAACACTACTCAGTAATCAGAAATCAAGATTCGTAACCGTTGCTGAAGCAAATCAGAAACAATTTAGCGTTTAAATTAATACGTACTATTTATTTGTCCAACAGACGTTTTAAAAAAATTTCTGTAAGCCACACAAAATGGGCTAAGGCTAGGCCCATTAAGGAATGAAAAGAAACCGTTTCATCGTATAAGACAGACGATGACCAAACTCCAAAACAAAAGAGCCACCATGTCGGAGACGGAGACGGCGCCGGCACCGGCACCGGCACCGGAAATAGTCGCAGATATGGCAACGGGAACGGAGACCCGGAGAGAAGTGGATCATGAAGAGGAGGAGAAAATACGGCGTCAGAAGAAGCTTGAAGAAGCTCTCGAAGCCCAATCTCTCCGCCGCATTATCAGTGCTTACCTCAAGTACATATATATATTTATTTTTCTCTCATCCTCTATTCGGCTTTTACATCGTTTCATACGTGTTACCTGAATTGGCAAATATGTTCATGGAGAATTGTCTGATTGATTTGAATTTCGAATCACAATTCTGGATTGGTACTGTGTTCTTGATTTTTTATTATTATTTTAGGGTTTACTACTTTAGTAGTGGTGTTAAGTTATGGGAACTTGATTTTGGTTTGATGTTCATGCGTAAGTAAGAATACATCTTACTTTGATTCTTGAGAGAATACTTTTATTTTTGCTTTCTCTAGTGTAAGGTGAATGCTATTTGTATTTGTTATTACTTTTGATTTGTATTTGTTATTTGGTTACATAATCCGAGATTTTCTGATCAAGTTTTGAATTTCACGGTTCATTTGAAGTCTCTTGTAGAAGATGGACTTTGAATGTTGTTAGTTTTCTACTGGGGTCATTCTTGGTTGAATTCTGCGTTTTGTAATTGTTGGGCGGTCTAGGTTTAAAAGGTTCTGCATCATTTACTTTCCTTGTGTTTGGAAATGTTTACAGTTATCCCGAGGCTTCAGAAGAGGATCTGAAAAGATGGGAAAGATCATATCGGAAGCTGTCTCCTGCACACAAGGTAATTTTTTGTTGCTTGCTTTCTAGCCTTGAGGAAATGTGATATATGATTATTAGAGAGATAGTAGTAGCATGTTTCTACTAAAAATGTTTTTAAATGTGGTTTCCCATAGTTGCGTCTAGAGGAAAGTGGAAGTTCTTGTTTCTGTTCAGTTTGTTCTTTGTTGTGTTACCAAATTGATATTATTGTTAATGATCTATCTATGTAGCATAATTTACACTATGAAAATGCTTACGATGCATAGCGGTTAAGAGATCACCAAATGATTTCAATTCAAGTTGATATTTTTTGTTTGCTTATAATTGTAAACTTATAATAGAACTAACGAAATTCAGTGATGCCTTTTTTCCTGTCCAGGCATTGGTACCCCATTTCCCTAAGAAGCTTCAACGATTAAGAGAGTAAACTCTATAACCAGTAGATGTTTCTTTTTTCTTATAGTTCCTTCAAACTTCGCTTATGATTAGTTGCTTCTTGAAGATTCCTGATGCTGCTAAACGTTTTTATTAACTTTTGTAGTTAAAAGTGATATTTTTGTTACAATAATGATATGCCCTGGAGAGATTGAGGTTAGGGACAGTCTAAACGTGTAACAAGAAAGTCCTTGGTGTTGGCATTACTGCATTTCATCCTTTCATGTTTTCAACACTGTTTTACATATATCTACTACTACTCTCTGAAAGTTGGACTAGTTAAGTATTGATTTCCTAAATTTTATGATTTTCGTGGCTCTTATAAGTTATAATTCTTCTTTCTCATGCTTGCATACTAAACTCGATACTATATCAGATTGAACTTGACTTATTTGTATCATGTATGTGTTTGTTCCAGATATCATAAACATAGTCTTGTCTTAAAGGTTAGTAAGTTGTTGGAATTTGTTGTTGCAGGTGTATATCGGCGAATTCACTTTTCATATATAATATGCTTCAGGTCAGTTGCAGACATTTCTTCTTCTAATTCCCTTGGTGTTTCAATTACTTCATGCTACTTTTTTGGTTTATGATTCGTAATTTTAACTGGAAATGCTTGATATGCTAGAAAATCTACAATTTATGTCATGTAATATAATGAAATTCATAATTACTTGGCAGGATTTTGAGCCACCTATAGATTTGAGTCAGGAACTTGATGATTGTGAAGACTCAAATTTAGAATGTGCTCCACATGAGAAATATACTCTAGATGAAAGGCACGACTCTTCTTGCCAGCCGGCCTTGACCAATAGTTGTACATATCAGGAGGAAAGCAAACACATTCGTGAGCCAATAGCAGGAGTGTCTATTGAGGTCAGATCAAGTCATTGGAACTTTACTCTTTTCATTTACAATCTTTAAATTAATTTGTATTAATGCAGGAGCTTGAAGGGAAGGAAGCTCATGATCATTCTCCCAAGGATCACTCTGCAGACACAAAAATCAATAATAGGACATGTGAATGTGATGGAGGCCAGTTAAATCATGACCATAGCAGTGTAATGCGAACTCATATACTCTTATACCTCAGTTCCTTCCCGAAAACGTGTTGACGATCATTAGCATTCCCCAGATTCTTTAGTTATTGTATCAGTTATAGTAGATCTTTAAAGAATCACATGAATATTTTCCTGATATTCTTGATCATATGAATTTTACCTGGTAGTCTATATTCAGACAGCGTTCTACTGTCAAGCATAGGCTTTGTTGTGTATAATTTTGGATCATACTTTATGACTATAAAATTTTCATAATTCATCTGTTTTTGTTTTCTAATTCTTATGGTCCTCTTTTCTTTCTTAGGTATCATTTTCATCCCATTATTGGCAGGATTCATCGATACAGACACATGTTCCTCTAGTTGATGTAGATAAGGTATGCTTTTTCACTTTTTCTTTGGCTGATGATATTTGCTTTTCTCACTCCTAGATAGTTAATAATTGTATAAGAGCTCTGGTAGTGTGAGATAATATTGTAAGGCATCCTGTTAAAATCTATTCTCAATCTCTATAAGTTCCATTAGGCAGTTTGGAAACATGGGGGTTTCGGTTTCCTCATGTAAATTTGCATTTGAAGATGAGCATAAATACACCTTCTTACACGTTTGCATGCACATGATAGAGGTGACATGTATGCCAGTACAATTGCATATGTTTGTTGCGTTGTTGTGTGTATTTCTCACCAATCTATACTTTAAAATTTTAATGATTTTGTTGTTTTCTAACACAGGTTCGTTGTATAATAAGAAATATAGTTCGAGACTGGGCAGCAGAGGTAGACATACTTTTGTTTGTCATTTGATTCTGACAATGATTACTCAGATTATTAAGTTTTGTGGTATATTCTTTTTACTTACAGGGTCAGAGAGAACGAGATCAATGTTACAAGCCTATCCTTGAAGAGCTTGATTCCTTGTTTCCTAATCGTCAGAAGGAGAGGTACACAGCGTTACAGCTATTTGTTCCTGACTTTTGAGTCTCTGACATCATATCAATGCATTCTGAGTTTGTGGAAAAAGTAATTTTGTCTTTACTATTCAATATCCAAATCTGGTGGCTTGTTGTCTGATCCACAAAATCCCGTTATAGAGACTTTACTAAAGAGACAGGACCAACTGAATAATTTGATTGAGCATTTATAGTACCTGCTACATTCACTCTGCTTACAAAGTTAACTATATGATTTGCAGCTCCCCTCCTGCCTGTTTAGTCCCTGGTGCTGGACTTGGACGTCTGGCCCTTGAAATTTCTTGTCTAGGTATGCAATGCAGACGTAATTTTTTTGTAGACTTGATGATAATAAAGAATGTAACAATTATCTACACTTGAGCAGGTTTCATTAGCCAAGGAAATGAATTTTCATACTACATGATGATATGCTCAAGTTTTATTCTGAATTAGTAAGAGTTTCTTAACTTTTTATATTCCTTATATTTTTCTTGTCCATCTCAAAGAGAGGCGTCCATCATATCTTGGTCATCCCCAATTCACATGTTTTGTTATGTTCACATCAGCCAGCCTCTAAATTTCAAACTGTTTTTGTAATTTGCTTTTGGAGAGTCCACAGTATAGTTTCTTCTGAGATGTATCTCTAAATTTAGTTAAGGTAATTTCTTACTTTTGGTCCAGTTTTGTGTTTTGCTCAGCTTGTTTTTTTATTTGTTTTCGTTAGTACACGAGACGCTGGTGAGTGGACAATATACCCCTGGATACACAGCAACTGCAATTCTCTCTCGGACAATGATCAACTGCGTCCTATTGCTATTCCTGATATTCATCCTGCAAGGTAACCACAGAACTGGTCTATGGTTTTTGGAATGTGTTAGTAGTTTTAGGTATAAAGACTTATCTATAGTCCTTGAAAGGGATTAAGCAACTTGTATTGGTGATTTTATGTAGCTACAATCGTTTATCACTTTACTAAGAAGGTTTATGTCAACTTTTTGTGAGCAGTGCAGGAATAACAGAAGGTTTCTCTATGTGTGGTGGTGATTTTGTTGAAGTATACAATGAGTCAAGTCATGCAGGTAAGAAATGGTGGCTACTTGCTTGTAATTTAAGCCAATAGACCATTCATTTGTGAATTTGTAACCGTTAATACTGAATTTCAGGAATGTGGGATGCAGTTGTTACTTGTTTTTTCATTGACACTGCTCATAACGTCATTGAGTACATTGAAACCATATCCAAGATCTTAAAAGACGGAGGGGTAATATACCTGTCGCACTCTTTTCCTTTCACCATTGATCTTTTTTCCTTCTCTTTTGATCTTTTTTATTGCTCCTGAGTCCTGACATATCTAAATTGATTTTCCATCAGGTTTGGATAAATTTAGGACCACTGTTGTATCATTTTGCGGACACATATGGCCACGAAAATGTAAGCATTGGGCTTTCCCTACGATTTTGCCATAACTTTGATATCACATTATATTCCTTGTTTCTCCTTAGGAAATGTCAATCGAGCTAAGTTTGGAGGATGTAAAGAGGGTTGCTTCACATTATGGATTCGTGATAGAGGTAATAATCTACACTATGATAATGACATGTACCTAAAATTAAAAATCTCATTGTTATTCCACACTCAGTGCTTGTCCTAACATTTGCAGAAAGAAAGTACAATTGAAACAACTTATACTACAAATCCCCGGGCTATGATGCAGGTCAGATTTTTCATGTCCCTCTGGATTTGATCTTTGGATTTCCATCATCTGAATCTATATTTGGGTGGTTGATTTCGGATCAAAAGGTGGATTAGTTTGTGATGTTGTGTGCGTTTGTGTGTTGCAGAACCGATACTATACTGCCTTCTGGACAATGAGAAAGAAATGTGCAATAGCAACAACTTAACAAAACTTCATTCTGGACTTTTTGTTGCATCTGAGGGGTTTTTTTTTTTTGTTTGGTGAATTAGTGGTCCAATCTAAAAACTCGCTATTTGTTTTATTGTTATACTAAACTAATAAATTATGTTCTCGATTTATGAATAAAAAAAACATTTGTACTCAACTTCTCATTATCCATTTGCCAGCCTTTAGACTCGCTTACTTATGAACTCTCTCTAAACATGATTTGGAGGTTCAGATACTTTAATGACAGGGTCTAGCTTTTAACAAAATCGAATAAAGGGATCAAGGCCTAGTAATTCTTGTTTCGAAAACGCTCACCAATGTTTCGAAAACAAAACAAAACATAAAATTGGTCATCAAATCCAGGTGAAAAAGCTGGTTTAATTAGGGTTTTCTTGTTTGACCCAAAAAAAAAAATTAGAGCTTTCTTTTGTCTCCTTAAAATTCGGCCTCTCAGACCTATCTCTTTTTCAATTCCCCAATAAGAAGGGAGGAAGTAGGAACCTGAATATTATATAAAACACATACCCTCTCATTTGTTTCCTTTCAATTCTCTTCGTTCCTTGCGCAGAAAGCCAACATTTTTACTCTCTAGAGACTAGATAGAACTCGAATTCCTTCTAGGTATTTTTTGTTTTGTTTTTTTCTGTTCTATTTCTTTGAAAGAGTTGATCAAAATGGTGAAAAAGTATGATCTTATTGCTGCACTTATGAGTAATATTCCGGAGGAGATGATGCGAGAAGCTGTCGGAGAGAGGATGAACGTGAACCATACGGAATCACAAAGGAGTCCTGAAAAGGGAGAGGTAAGAATTTGTGGAGATGGGGTACTGAGGAAGAGGAGAAGTACAGAAGAACAATCATTTTCTTCTAGCACGGTGACAACACCATCAGCTACTTCCGTGGAGCCACTACTTCAAAACCCTAAATTTGATTCAGAGTCTTATCCCTCTTCTCGTCTTAGAGGTCGGCCCATGGTAAAACGCCCCATTAACGTGGAAGAGAAAATTCTTAGTGACGGATCATCTTCTTCAAGATCAACTACTTCCGTGGAGCCAGTACTACAAAACCCTAATTTTGATTCAGACTCTTCTCCCTCTTCTCGTCTTAGAGGTCGGCCCATGGTAAAACATCCCACTATCGTGGAAGAGGGAAGTCTTAGTGACGGATCATCTTCTTCTAGCACGGTGACAACACCATGGCTGCGTGTGATGATAAAAAAACAAAGATCATTTACTTCCGTGGAACCAGTGGTACCAGAACCTAATCTTGATTCAGATTCTTCTCGGTCTTCTTGCGTTAGAGGTTGGTCAAAAGGAAAACAACCCGTTGACATGGGAAAGAAAAGTCACAAGAAACGTAAGGTTGATCGTGGTTTAGATGTGGAACCCGAACAAATGATTCCACCGGAGTGGCTTTTAGACGTGATGAGGAGAGAAGAGAACGGCTATAATCCAAAGCTGATCTCAACAAGGAAACTGTTTGCGAGTGATCTCAACAAAAAGAAAGCACGCCTCTCAGTCCCTTTTCTGCAAGTGCACAATCCAGACTTTTTGACAGAGCAGGAGAGAATACACATACATGAAAATGCGGTGGAGCTTCGTGAGGAAGGTGTGAGTGTGGATTTGGTGGATCCTAAGATGAAAAAACATGCCCTTGATTTGAGGAAGTGGAAGATGAATGGAAACTAGTATTATACCTTTTGTAAAGCTTGGAACCATGTACTTGATGCTAATAAGTCGTTCGAGGTAAACGACGTCTATCCTCTCTGGTCTTTCCGATCTGGAAATGGAAAACTCTGTTTTGCTCTCGTCCCTTCTGATCAGGAGACAAGTTCCAGCCACGGAGGCGCTTCTACTTCGGGAGAATCTGGATGTGGAAACTTTCTTACTGGCGGTGATGGCGCTTCTACTTCCGGTGAATCTGGTAAGGTACAGTTACCGGTTTATCCTCCTTCGTTTCAAGCAAGAGATACAAACCACTCCAGCCAAGGTTTTCCAGGAGAGACCAGCTCTCGTTCTTCCTAATCGTACTCTGCTTATTGCTTAAGACACAAGTAAAAAGATTTTAGTTTTCAGGCAAATTGTGCATAGCTTTTTTTTTTCCTTTCAGTAGTGACATAGTGAGGTTTTGTCTCAGATGGTTTAGAATTCAAGCTATGGAAATTAGTTTGGTCATTATTTCTATCTTTGAATTGATGATGTTGTTTTAAATATGGCTTAGTTTCCTTGCGCCAATACGGGTCAAAGGTATCTTTGTCAACATGTTTTGTTGACATTTTCAAGCTCTTAATCTTAAAAGAAACATGCTACGTACTTTGATACTTTCTCAAGTTTGTTGACCCAATAAAAAGTTACTCACTTAATCACTATAAATAATCCCACACAAATTCTCCATTTTAATACAATCCGTCTTGAATGCCGCCGTACGTAGTGCTGTATTTTTTAAGGCCTCTTTAGTTCTTCTGTCCATATCTAGCAACGGACTAATCACATGCCCATTTCATCTCCAAACGTTGTTTGCAGAAAGGAAAACGGAGGGAAAAAAAAAACTAAAACACGTTGGCCAGTTTAGTTTCAATCAAACTATATATAACATCTATACTGCTATAGCTGTTGCCTCAAGATCATCTATGTAAAGAAGAAAATTAATCATCCAAGTGTTTGAAATAAAACGAGTATCGGATATGAACATTGGAGGGGTCTCTATGGTTTCCAAATAGACAGACATGAGTAAATGGAGATCATATCATCATTATCATCATATATACGGTTATATATGTGATCTTTAAAGGTTGTTTGCAGATGAATTTGTTATAGACGTAATGCTTTCAGATTTGACGTAATGCATACGCATACGCTTGTCCTGTGCATTGAGCTTATCATTTAACCATAACTTTTGGGTAAATTGGGAAATAGACATGGCTTTCTTAATACAATCTCTTGCGTTAGCGCGTTATATCATCTTCTTTTTATTTTTCTAGCTAGGTGCAATTATCATAGTATTACTTTTTGGGTACCTAAAGCAAATACGTGTGATATCCACACAACGCAAATACGTGACGAATATAAATTGCATTAACTACATTGGTCGGTTCACCAAATAACCAAACTTCTCTAACGCTGCTCCTCTTAACTTATCTGGAACTGGATTAGATACACTAATTAAATCACAGCTTGCGATTACTTTCTCATCTGATATGATAACCAATACTTAATTTCCTTTATAAGAAAAAAATTCCATGTGCACTCTCGAAAATAAAGTTTTCGGATATAATATTTTTATAACGGAAAGGAAAAAAGTTAGTTGTATAATTCTGAAAAGAAAATATTCTCAGAATAACCACATGTAGCTAGTATTCTGTCTACATTGTTAAGTTGTTTAATAGTCAACATTGTGACTTGTGAGGGTTAATTAGTTGTAATATTCTCTCTTTTTCTTAACATGTAAATATTCCCACAGAGAAAGAACTAAACTTTTTTGCTTTGAGATTAATTTATTTAACAAGTAAAGGAATAAAGGCATGCTAAATTTATCATTAATGTTGCATATTTTTATATAGAGATGATAACAAGATCAAAACCCATATTTCATGACATTAATATATAGTTTCTTGAGTCACAAAACTTTTCCAATAGTAATGATCCTAAACTCCATATCTGGATTACCTAAAGAGGTTTTTTTTTTTATAATTCTAAACTTTTTGGTAGGATATTAATTAACAAAAAAGAGTTTCTTAATAACAAAGAAGTGGAGCAAATTAAAATAGATCACAAGGAAATAACCAACTTGTTTTGTCTTGTTTTTATTTTGGCGCGAATATATATATATATGATTTGTTAAAAATCTAAGTCAATATACAGTATATGTCATTTTCACAAACCGTTTGATGACCCGATGCCGTATATGATATATGCAAAAGAAGCTTGCGTTCAATAAACATTACGGCCAAAATCTGAGCTACCACGAAACCATCCAAATTTTGACACGTTACCATCCACTACTAAATTTTTCTTTTTTGGTTTGACAATTATGCTGTCTTCATCACTTCCAACAAAACATTCTTCGGGAAAAACCAACTCAAAATCTAATTTTACAATTTTCCTATCGTTGTGGTATTATTATATTATTTTTATAATAAAATATAATACTTTTAAATAAAAAAAATATTCAGTTTTCTAAAATATTAAAATTAATATTATTATTCCTTGTATGGGTAGGTAAAATAATATAGTTATTCTTAAAATTATTTAATGATGATTTACATTAACTTTTTTTTAAAAGGATGCTTCGTACGTAGCCGTTTTCGTGCATCAGCGTTGATTCGGTGGGGTTGGAAGGAGACTTAGCAACCAAACTAATGCTATCTGACGGTCCTCTCACGCGGTTCTAACAAACCGACCTTCTAAATCATATCTCCCCTTACCTATATATACTTACACATGACTATATCTTCATTTACAAATATCATTCCATTCATATCATTTTCATACATATATCTCTTTTTACCTACGATTGTCCTCAAGCGCCTTTTCAAAGAGATTCTATACAATTTGTTCGAAGATGAGCCAATACAGCCAAAACCAATCAGCAGGTTTGTTTATACACGTCTTCTTTACAAATTAAGAATCATGTGTTATCAATCTCGCCGTAATCATATATAACTTTTAGAGATTTATGGTATAAAAACTAATGTGAAGTGATCTGTATAAATTATAGGAGCTTATCCTACGCCGCCAGTATCTACCGGTCCCTACGTGGCACCGCCACCTCTAGGTTACCCTACAAACGATACAAGTTATGTAACGGCGGCTCCGGTCGAGACAAAGTCCAAGGGTGATGGATTCTTCAAAGGCTGGTTAGTCTCTGATCTCTCTATCTCTCTCCTTTGAAAAACTTTGATTTTTTTTTTTTTTTTCAGTAACTGGCCCCGCTCGTTTGGTTAAATACCGAACCGGATCGGTTATTGTGTGTTGAAACTTTAAAATATTGAGAAATAATTTGTGTTCTTCTATTAATGCAGTCTTGCGGCCATGTGTTGCTGTTGTGTCCTCGACGCCTGCTTCTGAGCTCGGAGGAATTCGACGGTTTCTTTGATATTCGTGCAAATTAATTTATCATTATGTTTTGCTTAACTAGAATTATATATTTGGGATTTACTTAGTTTATCACATTTGGACTTCATATTTGTTGATTCAATTCTATATTACTCTTTGCTTTGTAATTGCGGAATTTCTTATCTTAATATATCAGTTTTTTTTTCTTTATAGTTATTACATCATATCATGCATAAACCATATGCTAGATTGACTTTATTACTGGTTAATTAGTCAACCTGGACTAGATATCAATATAACAAAGGAAGAATTACTAATTTGACCCAAATTGAGCAGTTAATTGCTAGATTAGCTCCTAAAATTTGAGGGTCAGTTGGGTTAGTTTCATACCAAAAATACCCTTTTTTGCTTTGTTAGGAAAAAAACAAAAGTCAATATTACCCTTTGTAAAAAATTCCTGCAATTTCGGTTTTTTTTCTTTTTTTAATAAAAGTCTGCCATACATGTAATGGCAGACTAATTTGCAAGTGGCAGATTTATTGTTGATGGCAGTTTTTTTTTTGTAGACTTATTTTAGATGGCAGATTAATTTGCAGAATTTGACGGCAGATTTGTTTTATATGGCAGATTTATTTGAAGTGTGTAACGACATATTTTTCATGGACAGCAGATTTTCTTAACACGACAGACTTATATATAAAGTTATGACAGATTTTCATTGTTTTAGTCAAATTTCTAGAAATTTTGTGGCAGATTTTTTATGATTGTTGCAACAGTTTTATTTTTCCACTTAAAAAATCTGTCACATTACGACAGATTTATATACGTAAAAATAATTGCTAGTTTGACATCTAGTGGTGGCAGATTTTTTTTTAGTTATGACTGACTTTTGGATTGAAGGGAAAATCTGTTGTTTGATAACACATTTTCGAAAGTCTTTTTAAAATTGTTATATTGACCCACATGCACAATATATGTTGTGGCAGATTTTCTTATGTTATGACAGTTTTTTTTTTCTTACTAAAAAATCTGCTGCTTAATAACATATTTATTATATATGAATACAATGATAACAGTTTTGTTTTTTGTTGATATAGTGACAGCAGATTAGTTATCTGTAATGACAAATCTATTATTTCGCATTTGATAACAGATTTTTTATAACAGATTTTTTACAGAGTAATGACAGATTTATTAGTGCCTTTGGTGACAGATTTTTTTTTAAGTTAAGCGACAGACTTTTGTAGCAGTTGCCATATATGGCGAGAATCTAGGGTTTACCCTTTTTTGCTCTTTTGTATTGTGCATCCCCTCCCCTATATCGACTGAAATTTTTTTCTTTTTTTGGTATATCTTATTTTTCCATAAATTCCTTCTTCCTCCTTTCCAATGTGGATTTAATCATGCTTTCTTCCTTTTGGGATTCATAATCGACTTGTCTATTATTTTCCTTTTAAGGTGGTTTTTTTTTTCATTTCCTCCTTCACGTTTTAGAGTAATTCACATTCAACCAAGAGAATATGAAGCAGGTGATTCTCGTTTGTGGTAATTGGATCTTTGACAACAATAAATGGTTGTTTGTTGTTGATAATGAAAGGGGTTCACGAATTCTACAATGTAACGATCAAAGCAGATTTGATGATTGCATTGGAATGGTTTATGAGGATTACAGGCTGGATAACAAGGTATTTGATGTTGTCTTGAGTTACAAGATCTCGAAGAGGTTATTGCAGGATTTACCCGGTGATACACCACCAGTTATTATTGATAATTCTCGTCAGTTGCACACTTTTCTGGGACAATTGGAAAGGGATACAGGTCGACTTTGTGTTGAAGTGAAGAAGAAAATACAGACTGATTTGAATCACAAAGGTAAGAAACGAGGAAGAGATGAAAATGATCAGGTTGGAGAAGAGTATCTTGATATGGCCAGCGACACAAATGAAGAAGAGATGGATGAAGATGATAGTAGATTTGATTATTGTGATGATTCTGACGGAACAGATTCTGATGATGAGAATTTTACCCTGTATGGAATTCCACCATAAGAAGAGGATCATAAATTGCCAATGAAGAAAAGGAGTTCATCTTTTTATATTGAAGAAAATAAAGAACCAGTTGATGTCTCAAAGGTAGACTTGTCTTCTGTGAATTTGGCTGTTGGGCAAATGTATGATACAAAGGAGCACCTAAAAACACGGTTGAAGATACTAACCTTGGTTCAAAGGTTTGATTATTATGTTTACAAATCGAGACCAACATTATTGATTGTAAAGTGTTGGGTTAAAGGATGCAAGTGGAGGGTAACAGCTGCAACATTAAGACACTTTCCAAAGTTTGAGGTGCGTGTGTTTATTTCAGCACATACATGTTCAGTAACAGAGCGCTCTATGCGTGCCCGACAAGCAGATCATCATATTCTAGGAGAGTTGTACAAAGATTTTGTTGGTGGAGTTGGTCCCAAGGTACTGCCAATGCATGTTGCTGAAGCGTTGAATAAACGTTTTCATATCAAAGTATAATTTTTCTATTTATTTAGCATTATTTCGATTATTTTGTTTACCAGTAGTATTTTTCTGTTTTTTTCACAACAATGAAAAAAAAATATTTGTTGATGATAGATGGATTATTGGAAAGCATATCGAACGTTAAGGCATGCTCGCAAGTTGGTCAGGGGTAGTCCAGAGAGTGGTTATGAGCAGCTTCCTACATATTTGTATATGATAAAAAGGGCAAATCTTGGAACTTTTACACAGCTTGATGTTGATGAAGCTCAAAGATTTAAGTACTGTTTTCTAGCATTTGGTGCAAGCATACAGGGATTTCCGTTTTTGAGGAAAGTGGTTGTTGTGGATGGTACTTTTTTACAGGGAAAATACTTAGGGACACTACTGACAGCAACAACTCAAGATGGCAATTTTCAGATTTTTCCTATTGCTTTCGCCGTGGTTGATACAGAGAATGATGAATCATGGGAATGGTTTTTCAAGCAACTCAGCTGTGTGATACTAGATGATGAAAGCCTTTCCATTATTTATGATAGGCATCAATCAATTGGGAAAGCTATTAAAAAGGTCTATCCGAAGTCTAGTAGGGGAATATGTACATACCATATGTACAAGAATATTTTGGTCCGGTTTAAAGGTCGAGCAGAATTCGCTTTGGTTAAAAAGGCGGCGAATGCTTTTAGACTTATCGACTTTCAAACCACATTTGATCAGATAGAAGCCATGAATCCAGCACTACATGAGTACCTCGTGAGGGCTGATGTGCATATGTGGACTCGTGTACATTTCCCAGGTGATAGGTACAACTTGCTTACAAGCAACATTGCAGAATCAATGAATAAGGTCATGTCACATGCTGGGAGCTTTCCTATTGTACAACTGTTGGAAGAAATAAGGTCCATGATGACTAGGTGGTTTTCTGATAGAAGGACTGATGCATTGAAGATGACAACAAACTTGACTCGTGGTGTAGAGAAAATTTTCCAGGTCTGTTCGTTTCTATCCTTTCTTAGCAAGTGTGTATGTTATACAACTAAGTTTCTAATATAATGTCACAATTATTTTATAGGGTCCAGGTCCATCCAACCTCGTCAAAGCCTCTCCAAGGCGGTTTAGTGTCACCTCAAGTTTTTTATGTACCAACTGATCCTCCTTGTTGGACCATGTATCTTCAGAACTGGAAGCTATTTTCAATTTAGCTTTCTGAACTTGGGTAGTAATATCCTCAACATCGTCAGAAGCTTTAGCAGTTATCTTCTTTTTCTTGGAAGTTTCCTTCTTCTCAACCTTCACAGATTCCTTCTTTTCAAAGAGAGGAAGTTTCTCTGATATCTCATCATCTTCTTTCTTCTTATTCTTGACAGTGTAAACCTTCCTCACCACCCTTTGAACTGGAAATTCATCTTGTGATGTCTGCTTCATCTCAACAATCCATGACTGCAACCAAAAATAACATGAGAAGAAGGAGGTAAGAAAATCGAGAAATGATATGTATAAGAAAAAAAAACAGAACATGAGAAGTTTGATATTAAGATGAGAACCGTATAAGTTTAAAACAAAAAAAAAGAACATGAGAAGTAAAACATGATACGCTTTAACAAACACAACATGAGAAGTAAAAAAATAAACAGAACATGAGAAGTTAAAAAAAAACAGAACATGTGAAGTAAAAAAATAAACAGAACATAAGAAGTTTTAAAAAAACATAACATGTGAAGTTTAAAAAAAAAAAAACATGAGAAGGTTTAAAATAACAGAACATGAGAAGTTCTAACAAAACGGAAAATGAGAAGTTTGATATTAAGATGAGAACCGTATAAGTTTAAAAAAAAAAAAAAAAGAAAGAAGTAAAACATGATACGCTTTAACAAATACAACATGAGAAGTAAAAAAATAAACAGAACATGAGAAGTTTTAAAAAAACAGAACATGTGAAGTTTTAAAAAACAGAACAAGATAAGTTTTAAAAAAATAGAACATGTGAAGTTTAAAAAAAACATAACATGAGAAGCTTTAAAAAAACAGAACATGAGAAGCTTTAAAAAAAACAGAACATGAGAAGCTTTAAAAATTCAGAACATGAGAAGCTTTTAAAAAACAGAACATGATAAGCTTTAAAAAACAGAACATGAGAAGCTTTAAAAAAACAGAACATGAGAAGTTTTAAAAATTCAGAATAAGATAAGCTTTAAAAAAACAGAACATGAGAAGCTTTAAAAAACAGAACATGAGAAGTAAAGGAAAATGTAACTTACAGGTGCTTTACTTGTTCCCTCATCATCGTTAATGGTGTGCGAAGTGGCATCATTCCGTACATCAGCTTCTTTTGGCTCTTTTCTTTCTTTCTCCAATGCTTTAATCCTCTCACCCATCTCCTCTTTGAACACCGTCATTTGTTTTTCAACGCATGTTTCAAATTTACTCTCCAAGACATCTATTCGACTGTTGAGTGTTTTGCCCAAGTCAGAAATAGTCTCATTCATTTTCTCAATCGCCCTCCAAATATCCAAAGAAATTGACGTGTCATCCTTACCATCCTACAATAACATGTTCATTAATATCGTAATAGAGAAAACAAAAAATGTTAATCAATTACGGTAAAGGAAAATGAAACCTTACCTCCATGTTGGTTACATTTTCTCCTTGTTCACATTTAGGATCACTATCTGTCCATCTTTTTTTCTTAGGATTGCACCCTCTGTTGTCATTCACCTTATCAGCTTCAGCTCTTCTTTTCTTCTTTTTTGAACTTATACCAACTGTCTTGCCACAACTCCAAGCATCTAGAGACAAACGGTTATGAATGAGATCTTTAATTAGCTCGTCTAGGTGTGGATCCGTATGCTCATCTAAGTCAGACCATAGAGGATACATGTCTTCCTCTGAAACATGAATCATATGCCTAACACGAACCTACAAGCAATGAATAAAGTAAGTTTCAATTCACACAAATTATTTGTTCATGTCAAAAAATAATTAAAAAAAATAAATAATAACAAACTACTAACATGTCCGTGCAAATCCTTCTCTTTTTTGATGAAGTCTGTGAAGTTGATACGTTTTCGTGATGATCGCCAATCAAGAAGTGGAACACCACTCGCTTCTGTCCTTCAAAACCCATAACTTTCTCCAATTCCAGGAACACTCTCATACAGCCAAATCAACATAGCATGAACGCAGCCGTGTATGGTGTATGAATCTCCGTCATAGTCAACTATCTTAACAGAATTCACTAAACTACTAAAAGCCACCCGACCCCATGGATATTTTTCAAAAGCAACAGGATCTAAAACTCTCTTAGCAGTCACCAATGGGATTCTAGATGTATGATGAATTCCATGTACGCATACTGACAACAGACCTAACCTACCAACCATCATCCTCTTATCAAAATCCCATGTTTTGTTAGAATCAATCACGTTTACCAACTCACTCCATATAAGACCATCAAGGGTTGTTGGTATTTTCATTTCTTTCCAGAAATCATGGTGATCAACATCAAAGTTCTCTAAAGGGTCAAATGCATCACAATTTAACCTTGTTATCTCTGCAAACTCATTTAAAGAAAATCTAATTGGCCTATCATCGATCAAAGACCAAACCTCATGGATGTTGTTGATTCTCAGCTAATGTGTGAGTAGATAGTGAACTCTCTGCGCAGCCCATGTGTATTCCAATTCAGCAAACTTTATAAACACTCCAAGAGATGATTCCTTCAGTTTATCCCACACGTCCACACCTAATCCTTCTCTCAAAAATCCAATTTTTGACACAAAACAATTATGGTTCATGCTTCTATGTTGGAGAGGTGATTTCCCTTCTTCATAAAGTAGAGGAGGATATTTGATGATATTGCTTGATGATGTCATTCCTAAAGATACAGAAAAAAGCATATCAAATGATAGGAAAAGTAGCAAACAAGATGATAAATCCTAAATTTTGAAACAATCGATGAAACAAATCTGATATTTTGGTAACACAAAATTGTTACATACCAAAAGAAGGATCACGAGAGAGAGACAAGTCAAGGGATCAAAATTGAATGGACACACACAAAACATATAAATTTAAGACCAATGCATGAACTAACTCAAGACCCAAAACAAAACAATGATAATCTAAGTACCACAGAGGTTCGCTGGTTTGAAATTGTTAAAAAGTATCAAACATATATGAATAAAACAATTTCAAAGCAAACACTAATGTAGTATTGAGAGATTAGTGCTTATATAAAATCATTTTGATAATTGGAGAGAATATCTTACCCGATTTATGAAGCTACTGAGGATCAATACCCAAAACAAGAAGCACTAATGTGTTCTCTGAGCAACGATTCTGCTACCTAATGTTATGTAACAAAACATAAAAACATTAAGGCATTAGTAATCGGGACACATCCTTCCCATTAATGCTTTTGAAGTTCCACCAAAAGAAGGATCACGAGAGAGAGACAAGTCAAGGGATCAAAATTGAACAAATAGACACACACAAAACATATAAATTTAAGACCAATGCATGAACTAACTCAAGACCCAAAACAAAACAATGATAATCTAAGTACCAAAGAGGTTCGCTGGTTTGAAATTGTTAAAAAGTATCAAACATATATGAATAAAACAATTTCAAAGCAAACACTAATGTAGTATTGAGAGATTGGTGCTTATATAAAATCATATTGATAATTGGAGAGAATATCTTACCCGATTTATGAAGCTACTAAGGATCAATACCCAAAACAAGAAGCACTAATGTGTTCCCTGAGCAACGATTCTGCTCCCTATTACCAAGAACAAAACATAATAACATTAAATCATTAGTAATCGGGACACATCTATCTTGTTAATGCTTTTGAAGTTCCACCAAAACTAGTAAATAGAAAGACCGACAAAAAAATTCGGGTTTAGAAAGAATTGAAATCAAATCAGTAATTGTTCCTATTAAGGAAAAAAAACAATCCTCACCGCCGGACAGAATCGACAGCCACCGTTTCTACTCTTGTTCTTACAATCGACCCGCCACCGAAACCACCGAAAACTACTCCACGAAATCAACCAGCCACCGAAACCGAAAACCAACCACCTCCGATTCCGAGATTAATCACACACAGAGACCGAAAAATTTTACTTCTTCGCCGGCGGTACCAAAGGTTCTCTTTTGTTCTTGGTTGTAACGAAGAAGAAAGTCAAGAAATTGAATGTCTTTTTTTTTTTTTGTTATGTTTCAGTATTATTAGTTTTAGGGTATTTAGTATTTAATTCTATATTTTTTATTTCCAATTTCAATTTTTGTTGGCTTTTTGGTAATTTAAACATAACATTGTGTCAATCTAGTTTTCCTCTATAGGAGAATGTCAATCTAGCAATATTTTTCCATTTTTGTGTCAATCTGGTCTATTTTCACTATAATAAAACTATATATTAAGCCAAATTTAGAAACAGAGATTACAAACACTGACAAATACGATGTGTATATTCCGATAAACCCTAAAAGTGATCACTAACACAAAAATCGAAGGCAACTCCGAAAAAAGAGAAGGACGATTATGGTGTGTATGAAGCCAGATCAAGCTATTATCCTCTTGCAAAGACGATAGGCCTGTAAAATTAAAGGCGGTGATCGTTAGATCCTTCGCCTACGGACTTATTGTCTCGTTGCTGGATTGAAGAAATACCTAAGCAAAGTCATCCACAAACAGAGTCATATATATTTGTAACTTTTTGTTGTGAAAGATACTTAGTCAAACTTTTTTGTAAAAATATATACATGTGATTTTTTAAAACGGTTTGACCCGTTATCATACATGCAAAAAGATGCTTGCGAAGATACGTACGTTCAAATTGACACGTGAACAATAATTAATGTAGTCTTCAATCTTCATCATCACTTTCGACAAAAACCAACTCAAGTTAATTTTACAATTTTACTTCATCACTTTGAACAAGTTTACTATTTCTTCTTATTAATAAGATAATTTGTTTTAAAAATAACATGTAGAAAAATATATTCAGTACGAAATACTTTACAAGTTTCGAGATCACTAATTCAGATATAAAACATATTTTCATTTCTTTGTTATATACAAATAAATATAATTATCTAAATATTGAAATTAATATTATTCCTTCCTTGCATTGGTGAGTCCATCATCTATTTATTCTTGAATACTATATACTTCTAAGTTTAATTATACATAAATGAAAAAGGATCGATGCTTCCTTCGTGGCCGTTTTCGAGCGCCGTCGTTGGAATAGATATATCCGGAGACTTAGCAGTTAATGGTGATATCTGCCTCTCACGCGGTTCTACTAAAACGACCTTCTTTTCTCTTCCCTTACATGACTGACTATATATCTTCAATCTACTATACTTTAAAAATATCATACACCTCTCATCTCTACATACTATTTTCCTCTACATTTTTTTATAGAAAAATCATAATATTTTCGAAGATGACCCAATCCAGCCAAAACCAATCTGAAGGTATGTTTTTATCTCCTTTTTTTTTTTCCTAGCATCATGTCATGATATTGTCATGTGTCATCAATCTTTTCATCATACATCATATTTCTAGAATTTTTTTTTTAATTGCTAAAAATATTTCTAGATTTTTACATATGGTGATAAAACTAATGTCAATTATATGTAGAATTAGGAGCTTATCCTTCCCCGCCAGTGTCTACCGGTCCCTACGTGGCACCACCACCGCTCGGTTATCCAACGAACTACACCAGTCATGCTACGGTGGCTAAAGTCGAGACAAAGTCTAAGGGTGATGAATTCTTGAAAAGCTGGTTAGTCTCTCTTTTTTTTTTCCAATCCTTTTAAGACCATTTGTTATAATGGCTCGACGTAACCGGTCCAGGGACCGCACGTTTGGTCAAATATTGAACCTGATGGGTTATTATGTATTGGAATTTAACATATTGGTAAAAAAAAAAAGTTCTTTTTTCTTTTCCTAACTGCAGTCTTGCGGCCATGTTGGCCTGTTGCGTCCTCGACGCATGCATCTTTTGAGCTTGGAGGAATTCGATCGTATATTTGATATTCATGCAATTCTCTCTTTTACTATTGTATTTTGCTTTTTTCCCAACTTATTTTGGATCGAGTAGCTTAATTATGAGTTTATGACATTGGGACCTCCTAGTTGGTTTGTTTATAATTAAGAACAATACGCCGGTTAAAAGACAGTGATCGTGATTCCTTCGACGACGGTAACCACTACTATGTTTCTGGATTTATATCGTTTAAATAGTTTTAGCTTTGAATTTTTATGCATGCTTAAATATGATTTAGTTTCTTGCGCCAGCACATGCACAGTCGAAGGTATTTGTGTCAACGTTGTTGCTGACATCTTCAAGCTCTTAATTTTGAAGAAACAATGCTATTTTCCCAATTTTGAACCAAAAAGAAGCTACAGTATTCAACAAATTAACCTTTATACCAATCCCACACAAATTCCAAACACAATAGTCTAGAATTGGGAATGAACCATGTAAAATATTCTTGTCCCTAATCTGAGGGGATGTAGGAACCTTTTAGTAATTAAAAAAAAAAAACTTAATACCATCCCACACAAATTCCAAACACAATAAAATCTGTCTTAAACGGCGTAGAGTTGTGTTTTTGAAGTAGATCATCGGCCACATTTATGAAGAGCCAAGCCCGTGAGTCCGTGACCCTTTCATATCCAAATTTTCGTTTTGGCAGAGAATAAATTTCGTATCCACCCATGCGAAACTGTCAACTGCGTCAAGTCAAAGTAATTTTGCAATCATCAACGCAAGAGCTTGCGCGGTACATCATGTTTTATTCTGCGGGTCATCAAATCATCACGTCCGTACGTACGGTTTGTGCGATCTTTGAATATTGTTTCCCTGAATAAACTAGAGGTTATGTTTTCAGATTTGACGTAATTGAATATAGTCAAACTTGTGCATGAGAATGTCTCGTATTTTTTTTTTTTTTGGATAAAATTTGGGAATATGTCGTATTGACTTTTAGCTTTCTTAATAAAACTTGGCTTACATTAATTTTGCTCTTCCACTTGGGGTGAAATGCATACCGCGTTATACATGATCACTTTCTTATATTACTTTTTGGGTAAAATTTAACTGATAGTATATCGCAACGTAATTACAACCGTGACGAATATAAATTGAGAGACAATGGTTGTTCACCCAAACAACCAAACTTCCCTATAACGATAACGTAGCTCCTTTAAATTGTCTGGAATTAGATTTATACATACAAATAAATTAAATCACAAATTTGCGTTTACATTCTCACATACCTATAATTTGAAACCAACAATTATTCTTCATCATATGAAAATTCTCATGAGTTCTCTTGAAAATTAAGTTATGTATTCCCTCCGTTTTAAAATATAGGATGTTTTAACTAAAACATGCAGATTAAGAAATTTTTACTTTTAACAAGTTCAACCAATCAGAAATAATATTGCATAATATAAAATATTAAACTAATCTAAAAGTTACATAGAAACTTGAAAACATCATATATTATGAAACAAAAAACTTTTCTAAAATATATTATATTTTGAAACGGAGAGAGTAGTATATTCTTAACGGAAAGGATTTAAGTTGTAAATCTCAAAAGAAATATTCTCAGAATAACATATATATATATATTCTGATTTACTTTGTTAAATTGTTACTAATTAGTCAACATTGTAAGGTTTAGTTATTGTTCTCTCTTTTCCTTAACATGTAAATATTCCCATAGAGAAAGAAGTACACTTTTTGCTTTGAGAAAGAAAATAAACTCTTTATTAATCAAGAAAGGAATACAGCCGTGCTGAATTATATTCACTCATTTTTTTTTTTCAATTTCATAGAAACAAAAATATACAAGATCACAATGATTAATTGAGTAATTAATTACACAATTGGAAATAGTAATGACAAATATAAATGATAAAGATTGAATCACATAATTTAAGGGATTGAATATCAAATTAAAGTATAGTTTATTCATTCCTTAATATATACAAAGTTATCTAAAAGCTTACAATTTTGATATATAAATAACCCATAAATAGAAAACACGAAATTAATTGTATGAGACACATGTCGATATCATCATAGCCAATTAAAAAGAATCAACATACCTTTTTTGTTATTCTTCAAGAGAAAAAAAAATCAACACATTTATTACTTATTAATTAGCATGAGAAACAAAAAAAGGGAGCTTCCTCGTTTCCGTGCGTCATCTTTTGGAAATTAATATATTTATGGAGACTTAGCAATTAATATGATCTCACCACCTCACGCGGTTCTACTAAACCGACCTTCTTTTTTCTTATATATTACGACGCATGTCTATATATCTTCATTACAAAATATCATTGAATTCATATCACATACATATACACCTCTCATCTCTACGTAATATTTTTCTCTAAACTTATCAAAGAGAAGCCAAAACCAATCTGCAGGAGCTTACCCTACACCACCAGTGTCTACCGGCTCTTACGTGGCACCGCCACCTCTCGGTTACCCAACCTACGACACCAGTTATGCAACGGCCGCTCCGGTCGAGACTAAGTCCAAGGGTGATGGATTCTTGAAAGGCTGGTTAGTCTCTGATCTCTCTCTCTCTCTCTCTCTCCTTTGAAAAATCTTTGATTTGTTTTTCTTTTCATAAATACCGAACCGGATCGGTTATTGTGTGTTGAAACTTTAAAAAATATTGAGAAATAATTTGTGTTCTTCTAATAATGCAGTCTTGCGGCCATGTGTTGCTGTTGTGTCCTCGACGCCTGCTTCTGAGCTCGGAGGAATTCGACGGTTTCTTTGATATTCGTGCAAATTAATTTATCATTTATGTTTTGCTTAACTAGAATTATATATTTGGGATTTACTTAGTTTATCACATTTGGACTTCATATTATCATAGTATTCTGCTTTTTATATTATTGGATTTGATTAGCTTATGACATTTGGTTCTTCTATTTGTTAATTCATTTCTACTATCGCTCTATATTTGTGTAATTTTACCTTCCTGCTCTTAGCCTCGGCATAATTTCGATACACAAATATTGATTTTTGCAAATCTGAACCTGAAATATCCAAATTGATAATATAATACTATTAACTAATTGTTATAAACAATTCAAACTATTGGGGTGATAATGATATTACATAACTCTGAAAAAATCCGATGCCTAAGAAGACGGCTAAGAAATCGCGCGTGAAGTGTTTCGTACGTCAAGGTCGTTAATTACCAGCACGTGATGCCTACGCGCTACACCTTGGATTTGGATCTCAAGGACGTTGTCTCCGGCTAAGTCATCTCGTCCAAGGATAAGAAAGTGACGGCTCTCAAGGAAACGAAGACGAAGTTTGAAGAGAGGTTTAAGACTGGGAAGAACAGATGGTTCTTCTCCAAGCTTAGGTTTTGAAAATTCTTATTAAAGTTTCAATCTTTTGGTTTTAATAATACAAATTTACTTAGAAATGAAGAATCAATGTAAGATGATACAACAAGAATCAAAAATTTCAAGGGGTTTTGGATCGTTTTGCACATAACCATTGCCTTGATGTTTGGAGATCATCTTCGACGCTCATTGGGACATGCCATGTTCCATCTTCAGACTCCTGCATTACCCATCATCAGTCATCATCATTATTGCAAAAATGGAGATGAAAGCTTTGAGATAGATATAGAAATGTGAGTGTTGTTGACCTGTGTAACGATGGAGTATGGAGGTGGCATGTGTAGTGTGAGTCCATTTTCTCTCGAGACAGAGATCCGAACCTGCAACATTGAATCATCCAATACAATCAAAGTCTGTTTATGCAGAAATGCATGTTATATTAATGTTATACGTACCTGATGCTTCTCTTTCCACCTTGGGAAGAAACTATTTCCCAGTAGTTGGAAGAGATGGTCTCTCATCTCATCGTTTGTCACCAATAAACACTTACAAGTTACAGCTGCGTAAAGCCAATACCTGAAACAATTGACTTTTTTCAGATTAGAAATGATTTTTGTCTTTTTGGATCATCCATGGTTAATGCAATCCACAGAGTAAGAAAAGAAGCAAATGAATATACCAATCATCGTTTGAGCCAGGAGGAGTAGCATAGAGAGCACCAGCGTTTTTCCATTTCTCTAGCAAGGCTCTGTTTTTAGGATAAGTAGCTGGACCTCCATTTACACGACTCTTGTGCAGGATCACAAGTGGTAATCTTTTCGACGGACTTATTTGTTGACATCTTTGGACAGTGTTGTTAAGCTAGACGCGAGATATAGTCACATTAGTTATAAAGTAATCAAGCAATGGTCTTGAGATTGGCACTAGAATGAAAAAAAGAGTAGCTAAAACTCACCTGGAAGAAGCTGAAACTGCGCTGGTTGACTAAGCCCATGTTGGCTCCGTCAATGACTGCATCAAACGGTCCATGTCTTTCCAGCCATTCCTGCGAACAAAAAACAAACCTTTTTCAGCTTTGCTCTTAGATAGTTTCACCTCAATCCATTTTTGTTACCTGAAACTGATTAAAATTAGCTCTGACTTCTCTTTCACAGGCTAATCGGGTCAATGATGCAGCGAAGGTTTCTGTCTCAACCGGATTGATATCAATACAAACAAGCTTCTCTTTGCAGCATTTACACACACCATTCTCATCCATCTCGGTTCTTTCAACATTCCACTTGCCAGTCCCAAGCCATCCCTGTCCATGCCACCCACCACCACCACTCACAACCGCATCCCTTATTTTCTTCACATCCCATTTCTTAGCTCCAGCTTTTGCAGCTGCTTCAGATTTAAACCACTCCTCAATCGTATCAAAAGTCGATTTAGAAACCTGTCTCACCAAATCTCTCAACCGCTGCAACGTCTCATAGACCTTGTCAGCGTTATTCGTATCCATACTAACTTTCAAAAGAGCAGCAAGCTCAGGTTCCTCAGGGACAACCTCTGATTCAATCATATGTGCATCGACTTCATAAGCTTTGTCTGCATTACCCTTCCTACAGAAACCAAAAAGGGCAGGTCCATAGGATCTCAACCGTGGTTGAATACCAAAGGCTTTCATCTGTATCACCATATCGAAAGCCATATCCGGGTCATCCTTTGCAACAGCAAGTCTAGCACCATTTGTGAAAGTTGCTTCATTGGGAACAACTTTGTCAACAATCATCTGCTTAAATATATCAAAACCCCTACTAAGCCCTGGATTAGGAGAAGAATCTGTTTCTGCCTCAGCCAACGAGCAAACATAGAGCAACACATTATAATGGTACTGGCTGAGCTGCACGCCATTGCGCCTTGCCTCATCATACAAGCGAAGAGCTTCCAAGACATCACCTTTCCTGGAGCACATATCTAGCTTTTGTTTCAAAACTGCTTCAGGAGACTGTTGAATAGCTTTCTTCTTCGCTTTCCTCGATAAGTTTCCAGAAGGCGAAGCTGCTGACTGTTTAGCAGCAGCGAGGGGGAGTGTGCACAGATTAAAAAGTTGTCTATCACGGGTACCTTTGACAAGTAAGGAAGTATGGTACCAACGAAATGAAGTAAAACTAGGATGGTGGAGATGAACAGATGGGACTTTGAGCATCATTGCAAATAAAGGACAACACGCCCGAGAAAATGAAGGAGAAAAACAAGTTACACGCAGCATAACTCTGCTCTGAAGCTGTTGAAGAATTAGTTTTTAGTCCAATTCATCTGCAAGAGACGGTACAAAAATAATGAAGAATTAAAAACTGAGCTGTCTTCTTCACTTAGTCTAAGCATCTAAAAGCTATATATACATTATCGAGAAAAAGCAATAAACTCTTACTCAATCTTTAAAAACAACCAGTAACAGAAAATAAAATGTTTTAAATCTTTGGTCCGAAACTTATTCCAAGAACAAAGCTTTAGTCAAGAATAATTTAAGAATGTGAATTATTCAGTCTACAAAGGAGTGGAAATGTGGAGAAACATCGAAACTGTTCATTGGGTAATATGGTCGAACAGGTTGGATGCAACACAATTTTTTGAGAAAAAGAACTTACTTTGCGCCAGAGAGATACTTCCTTTCTGGTGGGAAAATTGGAAAGGATAAAAAGACGACTATGGTCGACACAGCGTCTCCTTCAGGATTCACCATGGATTATCTCCAAGGTTAATAGATTGGAGATATAAGAGTCTGCCCATGGATAGATTTTGGATGCTACTTTCTAACGACGTCGTTTAGCTACTCATTTTAGTTTATTTCTACCCTGTGAAGCCCAGGAACGGCCTAAATATTTTACACTAGGGCTTTAAACGAAGAAAAAAGCTAGGGTTTTCAAAATTGGGGTTTTGTTTTGGGTTACAGACATACTGGTCTCTACAAAAACCCAGACCGGGTCATTATTCAAGCGGTCCGGTCTTGTGTTTACAAACATTGTTTAGCATAAAACATCCAACTATCCAAGTCTAAAGAGTGGGTAACAAAGTACACAAGAAATCAAACTTTCCATATGAAACATGTTTAAGAGTATTTTCAAGTAACCGAATACACCAAGAGTATATGACAAGGGGACAAATGTATATAGGTATAGTTAGTATCTATACAAGGGCGAAACAGTGTGTATATGAGAATGGAACAGATGTGTATAGCTAGTATCTATACAAGCACGAAACAGTCACAGTGTGTCATGTTGTTTATCTACAGAAAACCTATGTGATGAATATGCAGAGCATGAGATATACTCCTTCAACTAATGGTGATGAATGATGATCAAAGAATGTGAATGTCAACAACTGCAAAAAGTAGCAGTCACCATTTCTACAAGAGCTTGTAGTAGCAGTCACGTCCTGAGAAGAGAGTTCGGTAGTTTCTTCCACATGGACAGTTGATCTCAACCACAAAGGCCTCGCCAACTCTATCCACCTTCACACCTTCTTTACCCTCTTTCTGTTGCTCCTCTTGTACTACTACCTCATCTTCTACCTGGCACTGCAACAAACATTCATTGTGCTCAAAAACAGGACTTTGATTCAGAGACTATAAGAGACAAGTGACGGACATGTTCGATCAACCAATATGATTCCACCAAATGCATTTCATCAGATACATTCCATTGAGTCTCTCCATGAGATTATATATGCGTTTAGAAGATTACGAACCTTAGGACTGTCGTCTTGTTTCACAGAGGAGACTGCTGCTTCACCGTACTTAAGGAGCTTGTTACACCATTGATCCAATTCACGAACTCCATCCTTGATAACATACAGCATCTGCCCATTATCACCCATCTTGAGTTAAAGCTTCCACACAACATTTCTACTTCGCAAGACACAAGAAGTAAAGTATATCTCGAGTCTACCAGAATCCACAAATCGCAGAACTCTCAAACGAATCAGATCAACAGAACAATAGGTAAAAAGGACTAAAGGAATCTTTCTAACCTTATTGGCTTCAGAGCTTTCTGGATTCACGAAATCACCTTCACGAATTGCATTGGAGCGAGAAGATCTAAGAAGAGACTTGGAAGAGGAAGGTGCGGGAGAAACATCGGAGACAGACCTCCTGAACATCGGTGGACGCGGCGGGAGAGAAGGGGAATTACCTAAAGGCGGCGATGTTTCTTGAGCGACGCCGTTTCGTGAATTACCCGACCCGAGCATAGATCCAGCGGGCGAAGCAAATGTATCCGATAAAGATCGCTTGTAAATAGGCGAACGGATTCGATTCGGGTTGAGAACAACCACCGGAAGCGGAATCTTAGAATATCCCATGAGATTCGCGTCTTCTTCTACTACTTCTTGCTCTTCCTCCTCAGGTCGTTGAAGAAACAGCTTCTTGCGTCTCGGCTCCTCAGCATCCTTCGATTCCGGCGATGGACGTTTCACGGGGCTGGTTATTCCGGCGGTCGAAGATGAGCCGAAAGATCCGTAAGATCGAAACTGCGGAGGAGACGAGTTCGCACGGCGGCGATCGGAGGAGTTCCCGAAGCTGTTGAGACGGAGGAGGGAGAGATCAATGTCATCTTCTTCAGGATCGTAGGTGTAATCCGTTTCTTGGGAGTTATCGATTAGGTTTTCTAGGGTTTCCGCCATGTTTAGCGTGGTCATCTTGGTTTCTCAGTACTGTTTTTATAAAGTTTCACTGCGAAAGAGAGAAATGAGAAGTTGGGAAAGGAGACGATCACTGGGTTTATATAGAGGTCGACTGAACCGGGTCTATTGTAAACCAAACCGGTTTAGTTGGATAAATTATCAAATCACCTTTCATTTTTAATTTAATACAATAGCTGGACAATTGCTTGACCTACAAGCAAGGCCTGGTACAAACAAAATCCCCAGACCCATGAAAAATACAAAACCAACCACAAGCAAATATAAGCAGAGAGAAGATAACCATATATTATTCACCAGTTCTGCTATCAAAATTCAAAACCCCCAAAAAAAAAAAAAACAAATGAAGAAGGAGAGATCTTCACTTCAAATATGAACATCGCTCCCACACTGAGAAGACGAGAGAGACTAGTACTTTTTCCCAAGGAGTATACCAATGATAACAGAAACTAGAGCCACTCCAGTCATGATCTTCACTGACATGAGATGCGACGTTGACGCTGTTTGAGTAGTAGTAGTAACGTTTCTCGAAGAAGAAGAGGAAGAAGGAGATGCATCTGACTTCTTCTTGCTCTGACGTTTTGTTGGAGAAGAAAAGGATAAGTCAATGTCTCTAGATTTAATACCTACATCCATTGCCTCCGTTTCCTGCAAGTTTGGTTTTTGATTATAAGCAAGTATGCTTTGAGGATTTGAAAACCGGGTTGTTTTACTATAACGCATTAATGTTTCTTTCCTAAATACACGAATCTTATGTCATTTTCCCTCTAGACGTTATATAACATATGCATTGCGTGTATCTATGTTATCAGTCAAACAGAGTTCTGCGCAGAGATATTATGACTAACCTTAGCTTTAGCATCAGCGAGTTGCACTTTCTGTTCAAGATCTTTGACCATTGATTCAAATTCAGCAGCCGCCTTTTTCTTAGCTTCAATCTCTTCTTGTGATTGCTTCAATGCAGACTCGAGCTCTGAATGCTTCTGTGAGTGTGCTTGTTTCTATTTCCATGAAAACGTTTTCAGAGCTTAGTGACATAATGAGGAAAGATGGATTGCCTTTTTGTTATCATAAAACTTAAAGAGTTCTAGAAGACGCGCAAAATAAAGTTATCTGAGATCTATAAAATTCAAGCAAATGAAAGATCATTTACCTGTTCAGTAATGGAACTCTGAGCCACTTGAAGCTCTTTCTGAAGCTGAAGCACTTGCTCATTGAGCACATCTCGTTCACCAGCGATATGCTCGTGTTCCTGCAGTTTTGAGGTAAGTTCCGCCACTTTTACAGACGCAGTAGCTGCATTTTCAACCTGTAGAAACATCATCAATCAGTAAACTAATACATTTATTTTATGGATCCTAATTATGATATAGATGATTTCATCTGTTTGAGGTGAATGCACTACATTTTCTTTCAACTGAGCTTTGACCTCTGTCAAAGTCTTTTTAAGTTCTTCAAAATGTGATTCCAGAACGGACTTTTCAGCAGCCACTGCCTTGAGCTTCTCAATCTCGGACACCAGAGTATCAGCTTTAGAGCTCTCTACGGTTAGTTGTTCTTCAAGCTTCGCAATAACTGACTGGAGCTCATCCTTGGTACTCTGAAGCATTGCATTGACTTTGTTGTTTTCCTCAGCGTGGGAAGAAATCTGTAGCACAAAGAGGTGTCATATTCTCAAAATTGTATACTAGAAAAAAAATACTGTGGCACTGTTGATAGTAATAAAAACTTGTTTAGATTCAGGGTGTTACCTGTGACTGTAATTTCTCCCCTTCAGAGGTAAGCTGTTTTGTTAGGTCTTCTATGGTCGTTTTTGAAGCCTGAAGCTCAATGGCTGTTTGCTCCTTCTCAGCCTCCAAGGCAGAGAGCTTTGTCTTCACCTCGTTGGCCTCTGATCCATGATTGGCTAGTTCCTGGTTCAACTTTAAATTTACCTCGGCCAGATCCCCGCTTTCTTTCTCAAGCCCCTGGCATTTGGCCCCGAGCTCTTCAATAGTAGATTCAAGATTCTTCAATTTTGATAGAGCCTCTTCAAGCTCAACTTTTCTAGTTTCCGCAACTCCTGATGCTTCATGAGCCAGCTTTTTGTGCTCCTCGATTTGGTTTTCATGAGTTTTTAACTTTTCAACCAAGTCATTAGATTCTGTTTCTTTCACATTAAACTTTTCGATTGCCTCTTCTAACTTTTTCAATGCAGTTTCCTTCTCGACAGAACCAGAACCTATTAACCCCTCAAGTTCTTGAATTTTGATCTTTAGCTGGGTGTTTGTCTCTGCTAGTAGTTCATTCTCTGATGATGACTGCAAAGACTTTTCTTCTGCCTGATCAAAATCTTGTTTGAGTTTCTCATTAACGGATTCTGCAGCTGCGAGTCTTCCCAAAGTCTGTTCAAGTTCCTCTTTTAAAGAAGAAGATGTGCCAGATGCTTCAGCCAACTGCTCTTCATATGATTTTATTCTGCCTTCCAAGTCTTTCAACTTCTCAGTCAAAGTACTGGCCTCTGAATCTTTGCTAGTGAAATCCTCCATTGCCTTTTGAAGTCTATGCTCTGAGTCTTTACTTAAAGACTGATGCAAAGCTTCAAGCTCCATGTTTTTCGTCATAGCTTCATCAATTTCTCTAGCTTTCTGCTCAAGACTCTCTTCAGCAGACTTCAGTTTCTCCATTACTTCGCTTTCCCGTAAGCCAGAAGTTTTCAGATCATTTTCAATACTCTCCAACTTTCCTTGTGTGACATTCATTTCATTCCTGAGGCCTTCTAACAGATTCTCAGACTCACTGATCTTCACGTTGAGCTCATTCACTATATCTTCTAATTTCTTTTTCTCACCTATAACAGTGTTTAGATTTTCTGTCAGTTCTTTCTCGGTCTCAGTTGCAGTGTTTAAAGCAGCTTCAAGGCTCGAACTTTTCACTTGAAACGCCTCTAGTGTGGATTGAAGCTCAGCCACCTGACTCGCGTAACCTTTGGAATCTGCTTCAGTTTCCCCACACCTCTTCTCTAGCGAGCTAACCTGCTCCTCAAGTTCCTGAATTCTGTATTTTTCTGTCTGGAGTAGAAGCTCTAAATCTTTCAATCTTCCTTCTGCGTCTTCATGTTTTGACTGTGATGTTTGACACAGACCTTCTAGTTCAATGCTGCGCTGGTGAGTCGTATTAGCACGGTCTTCATGCTCTGCGCCCTTCTGCAAAGCGATTTTCAAATCTTCTTCAAGCTCTGAATTTCTGGCTGATAGTTGGTTCAGAGATGATTCCAATCCAGATACTTTTTCTTGGTATTCCTGCATCTGACTGGTCACCTGTTTCTTTTCTTCCTCGACAGCTTCAATAGCAGTTTGTAGTTCAGATGCTTTCACAGAGAATTCTTTTAACTCCCGTTCTGTATCACTGCTTTTCAGCTGCAATACGTTCAGTTGCTGCTCAAGCTCCACGTTCTTTTGTTCAGCTGCAGTGAACTGTGCCTCCAGCTCTTTTATCTGTGATTTGGCTTCTTCTGCTGCTTGACTAGAGGACCGAACAGCATCCTCTAACTCAAGATTCTTCTGGGTAGCAGCTGCTGCTACAGAACCAGCTTCAATATGAAGCTCCTCCAGCGATTTCACTTTCTGTTCAAGTTCAGAGTTGTTTGACAAAGCTTGAGACAAAAGAGCATCTGTTTTGGAGAAATTCTCATCTGACGTCTTCAGTTTCTCTTCTAGTTCATTGCAGACCTCTTTTACTTTTGCTGCATTACTCGTGACCTCTGCTACATTTGCTTCAAGCGCTTCTTTTTCTTTCAACACTTCAGCCAACTTCTCATCTGCAGTTCTCAGCTTCTCTTCTTGGTCTTTCGATAACGATTCCAGCAGTTCCTTCTCCTTGAGTTCTTCCGCAAGCTTTAAATTAATACCTTCCTGTTCAGAAAGTTTAGCCTGAAGATCTTTGATCTGAACATCCAAATCCTGGAGAACAGATAACTCTTCCTTGAACCGTGATTCGGACGCTTTCTTCTGCTCAAGTTCCTGAGTCAGTTCATCAATGAGGGCTTCTGTGGAAGAGACCTTTTGTTCCGTCTCCAACAAACGAGATTTTGAAAGTGCCAATTCCTCTTGCACCGCAGCTAATTCTCCCGTACTACTCTTTAAGGCCGCTTCAACTTTTTCGTTTTCAGATATCTTATCATTCAGCTCCTTGATTTCTTGTTGCAGGGATGCCATTTTTTCCTCCATTTCCTTGGCACTTACTTTTGTCGATTCAAGAAGCTCTGCAAATTCCGAAGCCTTCTGCGTCTCAGAGTCAGCATGAGAAGCGCTTTGCTTATGCAGCTCTTCAAATTTCTGAGCCTCTTCAGCTGAACGTTTTAGCTCCTCCTCCAATTCTATCAACTTCTTTCTGGAGCTCTCGAGTTCTATACCCAACGCATCAAAAGCTTCCTTAACTTCAGTTAGTTCCTTATCTTTGGCATCATGCGACTGCAAAGCCTCCTCTAATGACTTTAACTGTGAGCTGTGTTTCTCTTCCCCTTCAACAATTTTCTCTTGCTGCTTCTTTTGGACAACTTCGAGCTCGCCGTGCCTCTTTTCCGTTTCTTCTAACTTCTCTTTGGCAGACAAAAGCTCATCCTTCAAGTGGGTATTCTCAGATTCATACCGTTTTAGTTCCCCCGCTACTCTTTCCAATTCGAGCTCTAGTTCTTTTGCTTTTTCTTGTGATTCATGTAGTTCTCTTTGAGAACCACTCGAGCTTCTTTCAATTGAAACTTCCTTTTGCTCTTCAACAGGAACATGCTCTGCTTTCTTGGCATCATCCTTGGCATCAAAAGCTTCCTTCTCAACTTTTATGAATTCCCCATCTTCCTCTTCCTTCTCTTCCTTTGGAACTTCACCATTCACAGCCTAAAATAAGACGAGACAATACTTAATTTTTCAACAACATAACTCAAATCTTTGATCCTACTAAGAAGCTTGATAGACAGTCCGATGATTCAATAGGTTAAAGCAAGTAAAATAATTTGCAAGACTCCCATCAATTTACATAAAAAAAGTCATGAGCAAACAGATAATTCTGTGAACAGTAACATTATGATCATTACCTTGACGGAAACATCAACTGTCTTAAGGTCATCAGCATCACCTTTCACTACAGGGACCTCGGAGTTTGCTACTTGAGTTGCTTCCTCCATCTTATGATCGAGCAGTTACGATTACTTTTGATTCTGCAGAATAGAAAGAAAGAAAAAAGATATCGCATGAGAAGATATCAGAAGATGATAAAGTTCTACTTATATCGGATTTTAAAAAGTTCTTTACAACAAAAAAGAAAACAGTAGCTTGCAAGTAAGAGATTGAAAACAAACAAGATAAGATATTTATTGTAACAGTCAACAGGTATACATCATCTCTCATCACAACTATTTGAATATCAATTCAATAAAAGATTTCTAATTTCGTTTAATTTTTTTCTTTTTTAAAGGACAAACTTTAAGATCAGAAAAGCTAAAGAATCCAAAACAATCAGGAGAAGACAAAGATCAATAGGTATAAATGGGTGATGGCATGTGATGTTATCAGAGTTTGAATCATCTTTAATAGGCAACAATCTGTCCCATGTTACAAATGAATAACGCATATTTAATAATATAAATAAATTCCTACCAAACAAACTAAAGATAAGTAAGGTGTAAAGTGCCCACCACCAAAACCATCAGCATCAAAGTTTCTTTCTTTTTGTATATAAACAAACAATGCTCTTATGTGCTTTATAAGAAAACAAAGATTTGAGGTTTTCACTATGCCAAAACAAAGTATCCAAATTATTTATTACAAAGCAAATTATTAATAAACTATTACCAATAATTATTATTATACATGTAGAATTATAATAAACTATATTATAGGGAATGAAAAGAATCATAAGGTACGCCGACCAGATGCAGCGATGACTCATGGCCTAGTGGTTTTGTAACAAGAAAACAAAGACCATATATTATTCTGTTTTATATTATTTTATATTTAGGTAGATCATACAAAACATTTGGTTACAGTACCAAAAGAACCAAAGCAAAACCCCATTAAATTTATAAATCTCAAGGGGGAAAAGTAACCATATAAGAAAATGGATGACGCTGATGGGATCAGAAACATCTTTTTCGCTTGATCCAATATCCAACCAAATTTCATTTTTGTATGCTATTGTATTAAACCCAAGAATATTCGATCAAAAGAGGAACTTTTCTAATCTTAGATAAGTTTCTTCTTGATTTGTCAACTTAATTTTTGGTCTAAGTCTAATCGTTTGCCTAAATAGATAAAGACATAAATATTGGTAAGGTTGCAACTTGCAAGTAACCTGTTTTGCTTTTGTTCAAAGTTGCAAGCTTAACACCCAAATCATGTTCCTAATTACCATGTATAAAATATTCTCAATAGTATGATCTGGCTATTAAAAATACAATGATTACTAGTATAATACTCTTTATCTGTAGAACCTACCACTATATGCTCTAAGAAGTTTAGATTAGTAACCACAATCAATGATTTTGTTCACCATAGTCAAAGAGTTCTATATAACCACAAGAGGACCCAAAAAAAAGCTACGAAACCTTTAATCGAGTCACAATACAAGAGATCCTGAGATTGAACACTACTAGTAACCAAAAACAATTCGATCCATCTGAAGAATCTACAGTACTAAGAGAAGAGATGATCGCAAAAGAGTTCGATTATTTGATAGATCTAAGCACAGAGAGACACGAAAAAACTTGGATTGATCAATCTCAAAATGAAAGGATCAGTTAACTAAGAAGAAGAGAAGACGAAGCAGCAGCAACCCAACACAAAACTTTCGACAAACTAAGGATCTGAACCGATTTTGTGGTCGATTACAATTACAAACCCAGAAACAAAAATTAAAATCACGAGGTAGAGCTACGCTACGGAATGAAGAAGAAGATCAAATTCAAAATAATTTTGAAAAGTGCTGCTTACCAAGTGAAGCTTTAAATCTGAGATTGAACTCTGTTTTTTTTTTCTCAGATATTCAGGATTTTAATCGCAGCTTGGTGAAAAGAGAGTGGATGGATGATGATGATGACGAAAATGCAAAATTGGTGTGTGAGAGAGAGAGAGAGAAGAAGAGAATCTTTTAGGGTTTATAAAGCAGAGAGAGAGAGAGAGTGAGTGTAGGGTCGTTTCATATATATTTTTTTTTGAAAGCCAAATCTGGCGGACGAGAAGACCGTCGCTATTTTGTTTCTTATTTCCCATTTTGCCCCTTTGTTTTTTTTCTTCCTTTTTTACCTCTAAATGACTGAATGACACCTATTAACAAAATCATTACTAACCAAAAATTTTAGAAATTTATTTCTTATAAAGTTAATGTAATGAGTTAAAAAAATTAAATGAAATATTTCTTTCAATCTAGATAATTTTACAACAATTAAACATAAACAAAAATAAAAAAGTTTTTGACATGTGTAATAAAACTAAATATATCACCATAAAATCTATTTAGATTAAAACTCTTAATATGTTCCATCTAATATATACTATATATAGATATATATTACCATATATATTGAGGAAAAAAATCTTATCATATATGTGCATGTATACTGTATTATTAAAGTTATTATCTAGATAAGAAATAAATCAATAACACATCTTAATAGTGTGCCACTGTGCATATAAGGCTATAATTCATGGACTAAAATAGATTTCTTACTTAAAAAAAAAAAATTAATGTGCATAAATTTTGAAGAATTTCATGTTCAACTCAGTAAATATTTATCATAAAAGTAACATAATTAAAACCGTGAAGGAAATATCAACATTTGTAATAATAATATACTATTATACATGATTCATAAATCTTTGTAAGGAGTTGACCAAAAAAGTAGTATTAATATTGAACGAAAGGGCTGATTAGTCATTTTGAAAGAACAGAAGAAGAACAAAAAGAGAGGCGGTGGCTGAACGGCTGGCTAGTCAGAAAAAGGCGAGTAAGAAAGGCCCACAACACCAATGGAGCCACCGACCGGCCAAACCGTCCTCTACCATATTATTTATTTTCTTTTTAGATTTGACCCCTCAGCTTTTATTTCCCCCTCCCCTCACTAAAACGCTTTCACCTTTTTTTTTTTTTTTTCCATTACCAAGTTGAGCAAAGGAAAATGAATCGTCACCGGCCTGCAACCGTCACTATATATATGACAAGAAAATGATAATTTTAAAATTCAAACAATTAGTATCGCATTTTTAAAGATTAATTTTGGTTCAATCTATTGAGTAAAGTAAATTCTTATAATGAATGGTAACAAGTCATGCATTAACCGGTGAACCAGTGACGGGAGATTTTACTCATATATACTTGCATATGTTGGTGCTACATGACAATGTAAACTCGTTTTAGTTGGAGTTTGCATCAAACCAAAAAAATATGATATTAATAAACTTAAGAGAAAACATCCTGTATTCCATAAGAAAACACCATTTTATACATCAGAGGCCATTTTGCACCAAATAAAAGTATGGTTTTAGTTAAATTACAAAGTTCCGTTAACATACCGAATTGTGTTTTCGTATTAGACAACATTTCACAATTTGAAATGAAGCATGTTAATTGTATCTTAATGTATGAAACTATGAACTTTCAAACCTTGAGGAAGTATTTATTATTCAAAAGTGGTCAAGTTAGCCAAATTGGCGGCTTTTGAAACGTTCGCATTGGGTCATGTTGGTGCGGGATTCAGCACCCCCGACATACTGAGCTAAACCAGAAACATTAATTGAACATTTAACCGGGAATCCGGTTAGGGGATCAATTAGGTCATCAAGAGTCAATTCGGGTGAGACGAAGTCTTGGAGAAGAAGAAACCGACCTCCACTTCGATGCGGCGCAGCCGACTCAAACAATAAGGCAGTTTTCCATATCTCACTTCGTCTGATAAGGAAAGTTAATATATTGTGTGATCTCGAGACATGTATAAATAAGGGGAGACTTCTCCATTGTAATCCATCCAGAATCTAATACAATAATTGAGTTCTCCTTCCGTTCTTTGCAATAAACCCTAGTTCTTTTGAGTTCTTCTTCTTTACTTCTAATTTCAAGGTTTAGATCTATTTTCTAGAGAGATAGCTCTATTGAATTTGTTTCCCGCTTTAAACAAATTCATTGTGGAAATCTAGTTTCTACAATTGGCGCCGCCTGTGGGGACGCAAATCGTCTCTAGAAAGTTACTCTCTAGGAAATTCTCCTTAAAAAGCCTTGCAATAATGTCTTTCATCGTGAACGAAGTCCCCGAAACAAACCGCACGCCCGATCTCACGGGCATCACGCCTTCTCAAGATAACATCGCGACGCTAGGTGGCGCATCGACTAGGCCTGTCACTGCCGTGTACTCCCGTCATCGCGTGAACACAACGGTAAACCTGGCCGGAACCTCCACCGAACTCCCAGTCGAGGTCAGATCCGAAGGGGAAACCAGCCAGGGTGCAGGACAAACTCCCGAAGAGCTGGTCAACCTCGACACGGAGCCTTCTAATGAACAAACCCATAACGAGGCGGATGCTCGCACAACGGAGCAGCAAATCGGCACACAGAACGGGAACCTCCCCGTTCATACCACACCAGCGGTCCAGAATCCGCAGATCGTTTCCATGGAGGACTTCAGAATCTTGTTCGGCACCATGACGAAAGAGATCTACCAGATGATCACGGACACCAACCGCAGAGTTGACGCCGTTGTAACCCAAACAACCCCATCACAAATCTCTGCCGGACAATCGCCAGCACTCACCTTGGGCGGCCTCACTCGTCGTCTCAACTTTTCTGATGGACAATTCGAGCAGAGGAATCCTCCCCCTCAAACAACGTCGAGCATTCGACCGACAAATCCGAATTTACGGATACACGAGAGCTCGACCGCCCCGGTCACCCGCCTTGCAAACTCCGGACCTTGCTTCGAACTCGAAGAAATCAGGTCGCAGATTAGCGGCATGAACACGCTCCTCCATCGAGCTATCAGCACGGCCCCCGAGATCGATAGGATTGTCGAAGTAACTCGGCAGTCACCCTTCACTCAACGGATAGCGCGGGCCGCCATACCGAACGTCAAACTGAAGCTTCCAATCTACCAAGGAGACAAAGATCCGGTCCAGTTCATGACATCCTTCATGGCGACCATGTCAAAAGCGCGATTCACCGACGAACAGAGGGACGCCGGTTGCTGTCAGCTATTCGTGGATAGCCTTTCCGGCGCTGTCTTGGTATGGTTCACAAGGCTCGAGCCGAACTCGATCGACAACTTCGACGACTTATCTAAGGCCTTCCTCAAGAACTATCGAATCCTCATCGAACCAGGCGTAACAAGTTCAGATCTATGGGAGATGGCCCAGGAACGGGGAGAACCCATCGCCAGTTTCTTGAACAGATTCAAGGAGAAGCTGACAAAGGTCAACGTACCGGAGGATGCAGCAATGGCAGCCTTCAGAAAGGGCTTAATCCCTGGATCACCGTTACGAAAGGACCTTAACATCCGGGAACCCAAGGATCTCGACGATGCGCTACATCGAGCCTCTAGATTCGCGCTCGACGAGGAGGAAGAAGCCCGAATAGCCGCAAAAACTAATGACGAACAGCCGTCGCATCCCGCTAAGGCTAAAAACCGGGTCGAACACCACGAACCCCGCAAGCACCACGAACCTCAGGATCAAAAAAGGGCGTCATCCACGCAGTCTCCGAGGTGGACGATCAGGACAAGCAGCCATCTGACCCGAAGGAACTCTACAGCGATTTTCACATGTACCCCGGTCACTCCACACAAGAGTGTGTCCACCTGAAGAACTACCTGTACGCAAAGTATCTTTCTGGCAAAGTCGAAGCTACTTATCAGCCAAAAAGCGCCCGTGGAGGTAGAGGTCGCCGAGGCGAATGGCGCGGAGGACGATCTAACCGAGGCCGTGGCGCAGGCGGCGGACGGGGTTACGATGGACCACCCAACGCAGCCCAACAGCTGGTCAACCAAGCACCCGTGAATCACCAGGAGGAGGCGCCCCAAGCAGACGAACTGCCTGGCCCTCCCAAACGACAGAGGGGAAAAAACCCGCAGCGGGCCAATTCTCCCCCTCGTGGACGAATAACCATGATACTTGGTCCACCAGAGGACTGCGCAGACTCTGTTCGCGCACTAAAAAAGAGGGCACGACAAGTTTGCGCCCTTCAAACTGCTCCGAGCGAGCCTTCACTCTGCAAGGACCCGATATCATTCACTTCGGATGACGCCAAAGGGATCCAACACCCCCATTCAGACCCTTTGGTTATCGAAGTCTCGATGGGCGACTTCGACGTCGAACGAGTCCTGATCGATACTGGGAGCACCGTCAATGTACTCTACTGGCAGACGCTAGAGAAAATGGGTGTCACACCAGACCAACTAAAACCCGAAACTCGAATGCTAACGGGCTAGGATGGGGTCGCTAAGATGTCGATGGGAGACGTAAAAATACAAGTACGAGCTGGCGGAATGACCCGGAAGACTAAGTTCGCAGTCGTTGATGCACCACCAATCTACAACGCTATTTTGGGGGTACCATGGATATATGCGATGCAAGCCGTACCGTCGACCTATCACCTCTGCCTCAAATTCCCAACTCCTACAGGAATTTGCACACTTTACGGCGACCAGAGGGTGGCCAGAGTCTGCTCTGTTATCGAAAAAAAGCAGAGGAAGACGGAGACCGCATAGCAATTACAGAGCGGGGACCATCTCTCCAGTCCCCGAAAGCCGGAGCGGGATCGCCTCAAGTCTCCGGAGTGCAAGATCCTACAGGCGAATATTGACCCCTCTAATTCATCGCGAACTGTCGGCATCGGGGCCGAACTCGATGAGAGCATAAAGGCTAAGCTGATCGCTTTCCTGCAATCTCGGGCTTCCACATTCGCCTGGTCAACAAAGGACATGGTCGGGATAAGCCCCAAAGTCATGTGCCACAAGCTAAATATCGACCCCACGTTCAAGCCGATCAGACCAGATTGGCTGGCTAACCCGGTTGTGGTCAAAAAGAAAAACGGCAAGTGGAGAGTTTGTGTGGACTTCACTGATCTCAACAAAGCTTGCCCTAAGGACAGCTTTCTTCTTCCGCACATAGACCGTCTCGTCGAAGCCACGGCCGGAAACCAGTTGCTTTCGTTTATGGATGCTTTCTCAGGCTACAACCAGATCGCCATGAGTTCAGCGGACCGCGAAAAAACGGCATTCATCACAGATAGAGGGACCTACTGCTACAAAGTGATGTCGTTCGGATTAAAAAACGCTGGAGCAACCTACCAGCGCTTGGTAAAGATGATGTTCGCTGATCTGCTTGGCAAAACCATGGAGGTCTATATAGATGACATGCTGGTCAAATCCCTGATCGCAGAACAGCACGTCCAACCTCTGGCGGAATGTTTCAACATCTTGGATCAATTCCAGATGAAACTAAACCCGATGAAGTGTACATTCGGAGTAACTTCCGGGGAATTCTTGGGGTACATCGTCACTGAACGGGGAATAGAGGCAAATCCTAAGCAGATCGAAGCTATACTAGGACTCCCGTCACCGACCCACAAGCGAGAAGTGCAGCGCCTGACTGGCCGGATCGCTGCTCTAAACCGCTTCATCGCCCGCTCAATGGACAAGTGCCTCCCCTTTTACCAATTTCTTCGTGGGAACAAAGATTTCCATTGGGATGAGGAATGCGAGAACGCCTTTCGTCAGTTGAAGGAATATCTGACCTGTCACCCTGTTTTGGTTAAACCGGAAGATGGGGAAACACTATATCTCTATGTTTCGGTTTCCAGTTCGGCGGTTAGCGGGGTACTAGTCCGAGACGACCGCGGAGACCAGAAGCCCATTTTCTACACAAGCAAAGCACTAAACGATGCGGAATCACGATACCCCACGCTGGAGAAACTGGCCCTTGCAGTGATCGTCGCAGCACGGAAACTGCGACCCTATTTTCAATCGCACTCGATCGTCGTATTTACCGATCAACCACTCTGAACCGTCCTTCATAGCCCCCTCCAATCCGGACGCATGGCAAAATGGGCGGTCGAACTCAGCGAATACGACATCGAATATCGTTCTCGCCCAAGTCTGAAGTCACAAGTTCTAGCTGACTTCATCACCGAACTGTCACCCGAGCTTGACGACCCCACCTCCGCGGTGGAGCAATGGACAATGTTCGTCGACGGTTCATCAACAAACCAAGGATCCGGGGTCGGACTCATACTCTGATCCCCCACTGGAGAAATCCTCGAGCACGCGTTAAAGCTTAATTTCAAAGCGTCGAACAATGAAACCGAGTACGAGGCCGTTCTCGCAGGACTCCGATTAGCCCAGGGACTTGGAGTCAAACACTTGCAGGTCTTCTGCGACTCCCAACTCGTAGTCAGTCAGTTCAGCGGAGAGTTCGACGCCAAAAACAAGCGAATGGGAGCATATCGACAGTTGGTCCGCACGTTATCCGGCGAATTCACGTCCTTCTCTCTGACGAAGGTCCCACGGAACGAGAACGCATCAGCCGACGCTCTCGCAGCTCTGGCAAACCGTTCCGACCCCGAGTTACGGCGTACCATTCCCATTGAATGCATAGAGGCCCCCAGCATTGATCCGGACAGCCAGATTGCCCTCATCAACAACGATCCAATCCCGATGGAAGTCGACGAGCCAATAGAAGATATGGCGGATGTCGTCGAGCCTCCCGAAGATTGGCAGACTGAGATCAAACTTTACATCTCCGATGGCACCGTCCCAGCAGACCGATGGGCAGCTCGACGTCTGAAGTCTCGAAGTGCCAGGTACATCCTGTTGGACGGGGAACTGTTTCGCCGGAGCGCCTCGGGAGTGTTCCTCACCTGTGTTACTCGGGACGAGGCCGAACGTATCATGATGGAAGTACATGAAGGAGAGGGTGGCAACCATTTTCGCGGACGCGCACTTGCTCTCAAAATCAAAAAAGGATGGACACTATTGGCCTACCATGATGGCCGGCTGCGAAACTTTCGCGGCCAAATGCGAGGCTTGTCAGCGTCATGGACCCATGCGGCACGTCCCGCCTGAACTGTTGAACACCGTCACTGCCCCGTATCCATTTATGCGCTGGGCCATGGATGCCATAGGATCTTTGCCGGCATCCAAATCCAAGAAGTACGTCCTGGTGCTGACCGATTACTTCACCAAGTGGGTAGAGGCAGAGTCTTTCACAAGGATTCAATCCTTGGACGTGACCAATTTCATATGGAAGAACATCATAAGTCGCCACGGACTCCCATACGAGATTGTCACCGACAACGGTACCCAATTCACTTCGATGATCACCAGACGCTTCCTGACGAAATGGCAAATCCGTCTTAGCACTTCGACTCCTCGATACCCGCAAGGCAATGGTCAAGCTGAAGCTACGAATAAGTCGATCGTCGATGGGCTCAAAAAAGACTCGGTCGAAGGAAAGGAGCATGGGCAGATCACCTGGATGGCGTGCAATGGTCATACCGCACAACCCCGCGGCGGAGTACGGGACAGTCCCCTTTCTCCCTCGCGTATGGTCTCGAAGCACTTGCCCCGGCTGAAGCAGGAGTCCCGACACTTAACGATGAGATGCTGATCGATCACAACGATCTTGCCGAAGAATTGCGCGACAAAGCTCTAGTTCGGATGCAACACTACCAAGACGCAGCGGCTCGATACTACAATAAAACTGTTCGTCAACGGTGTTTCAACGAAGGTGATCTGGTTCTGCGAGAAGTCTTCGAGAACACCAAGGAAGTAAACGCCGGCAAACTCGGCGCTCGATGGGAAGGTCCATACCTCGTATCTAGAGCAGTTCGTCCGGGCGTTTACGAACTCGTAACCATGGCCCGGGAATGCATCAAAAACTCATGGAACGCGGCCCACTTGAAACGCTACTACAGCTAAGTCGTTGTTACGACCCTATCTAGGAGTTTTCGGGAATCCGAACTCCATTGATCTTTCACTTGTAATACAAACTACGGTAGGCTTGATCCCCACTTCGGGGTACGTAGGCAATTCCTTATCTTTCAAAGACTAAGCGAATGCAGCTAATATATTAATAAAGTTTTTTCCGGTTTAAAAACTTCCTCTTATTCAACTCGGCGACAAGCCGGTGTGCAAAACAAAATATCCAAAGTTCACTTGCATTTAAATCTCCTTTACACGGTTTTGATAAATCCAAACAAGTTAAAAAAAAAAAAGAGCTTCAATAACTAAGTCAAATCCCCATTACATGCTTTGGACGTTTTGACTAATAATAAAAAGAAAAAAAGAGAAAAGAGACGCAAAGGGAGAACGTCCCTTCGACGACTCGGGGTCCTAGATGAGAAAAGAAAAAGACCGCCCGAACTCAGAGTTCAGAACGGTCGAACTCCCACACTCAGCGTCTAGGTTGATCCTGCAGACGAAGTGGAGGCCGCGGACCCGATAGGTCGTCTGCCGATGGTTCCTCCACCGCTACTTTGTCCAGTTCGGCGCGCCAGAACTGACGCCTTTCCCTCAGGGCTTCCAGTTTTTCCCTTGGAACTTCGATACCTCTCGACGCCAAGTCTTCTAAGAAAGCGCACGGGCCTTCAACCAAGTGCCTCTCGCGAAAAATCGGGCCGGCCGACTCCAGGAAAGTGGCATACCGCCTTAACCTTTCTACGAAAGCTCGGTAGGCCCAGATATCCACGTTAAATGGGTACGCAGTATCTTCGAGAGGCTGACAGTCGGCCTCCAAGAGGACGGGCACCCCCATACCTTCCAGCAGTTATAGGCACGCCGTTCGCGCGGCAAACAGCCCGGTCATACGCCACCTCTCCAAGTAGAAACCGTTGGAGATTAGTTCGTTCAGGACCCGAATGGTCCCGTCCAAACGATAAAGCCGACAGACCTCGGCCAATCTCCAGCGTCTCGCCATAAGGTGAGCCCCCAGCCTATAGCGGCGAGCTCGATATCTTCGAAGTTCCTGACACACGGGACTCCCTTCTGCACCCGTCATGTCAACGTACGGGACAGGAGCGCAAACTCGGAACGTCTCCGCGCTCTCGTGGGCGGAGGAGTCCTCCGAAGCTTCAGTTCGCCTCGAACTGCTCGCCGAAGCAGCTATCCTTTCCCGAGCCTGTCTTAGCCACGCTGATCGAGTAGTCACCATCTTTTCCTTTCAATGTTTTCAAAAATAATAGAAGTGGTTAGAATGATCTCCCAAACCCTCAATCCTATTTATACAGGATTATGGGAAGTAACCGCCGCTAAACCCACCAATCAGAATGAAGCGTGATTTTCGCGTTTTTCCGATAGAAATTCTCAAAGACCGCGCAACGCATTTAATGGGGCGCGTTCATTATTTCCAAAAAGAAAAAGGAAATTTTCATAATTTCCAAAAAAGAAAAAAAAAAAAAAAAAGAAAAAAAAAAAGAAAAAAAAAAAAGTACGAACTATACACTCATAGGTAAACCTCAGCCCGAACCGGACTAAGTATCGATTAGCTCATACAAAGTTCACCCCTCGTTGACACCCTAGCCAGGTGATCAGCTCGTATAAAGACCCACTATTTTCAGGATAAGCCGAACCCAGAGTCGCCCCTGACCTTCCTATGTAGGGATAAGCCGGACCCAGAGTATTTATTCCGCACCCGCTTTTTATTTTTGGGGTAAGCCGAACCCAGAGTATTTATTTCGCACCCAAACTTTAGTTTGGACGGAACGGTTAGCCGAACCCAGAGGATATTTTCGCAGTCCGGCATCCGAGCTAAAGCAAAGGAGGTAAGCCGAGCCTAGTATCTCGCTCTCCGATTAAACACACTTTGTTAAACACTTCGTCACTAACTTTTGAGGCTCGAGTCGATGTTTGCTACTATCAATCAATAAAAATTGTCTATTGTAAGCCGGGAGACGTCTCGCCTCTGACACATTTTTCAAATAACAAAACAATGACTAAATATAGAATAGAGCAGCAAAGCAAAATCTCTTATTATTATTATAAAATTTTTATTCCAAGCGAAATTCAAGTTCGCCCGTTACATTGCGGGTAGGTCTTATTAAGTAATCAAATAAAACATCTTAATTCCGAACCGGTGCGCCATTCGCAGCGATCTCACGAATGCTCGACTTGAGTCGTTTCGGCATTGGCCATAGCAGCTGCAATCCGGTCTTTTCCCAATCCTCGGAACGAGTCTCCAACGCTCTGGCTTTTTGTTCAGATTCGTCAAGCAGATCAGTAGTCCTTTTCCTTTTCGCTTTGAGTAAAACAATCTCGGATTCCAGAGTCCTCAAGCGTCGATCGATTCTGCCCCTCTTCATATGAAAGTATTGAAGATCTTGAGTCAGTTCTTGGTGCGTAACAGATCTCGAGTTTGAGTAACAGATCTCGTTGTGCTTGTTCTGATGCGGCAAGACGGTTGGAATATTCCGCATGACGATCTTCCACCTCATGAAGAAATTCGATTAGTTCACGTCTTTCCTCCGGTTTAACGCGGAACATCAACATCCAGGGAGCTCTGATGTTCGGGAAGTACGCCATCCCTCTTTCGATAGCTTCCACATTCGAGAACGTTGGCACATCGTTGCCAACCAACGGGGATTCTACGCTGCTAACCGAGCTCGACATTGTGTTTGATTGAAAAGCTTTCTTGGATGTACGATCCGCGAGCAGCACTGGTTAGATTTATACAAGCCTTGGGAGGTAAACCTCTCAGGAAAATTGGGAACTTTCCATGCAAAATGGTAAGAATACAAATTTCTTGAAATTGTCAGTTTTCTTTTTTAACGAAAAGGAAAAATTCCGGCAAATAGGTTCCAAAAGAGAAAATGGGCCGAACAGGTCGGCAATGTTTTACAAGGGTACTCCGACCCACAAGGATTAACAAAAAGAAAAAGAAGTCATAAACGGAAAACGATTTCATGACGCGGCATCCGGCGAACAATCTGGACGTCTTTTGCTTCCATGACGCGGCATCCGCCAGTTCGTCTTAGCGAACTGGCAAAACTTAGAAAATTTGTCCTGGCTTTGCCCATTGCTGTTTCGACACGGATACGAGTGATTGAATCCCACTGACGATTGTTCCCGGTTAGCAGAGCGTCTCTGACAAGGATATAGTTCGGAGCTAGACGCGTTGCACAAAACGGACGATCTGGAGGCAGACACACGAAAAAGTTAAAAATGGTCAGAGGTGCCGAAGTCAATTAACATACTAGAAATATAAATCTACCAGGATTTTCATTCCACACTCTCCGGTGAAAACCCAACGGGTTAGCGAATGAATATTGGTCGACGCGGACGAAGAAGTATTGGTTCGTATACTTCGGGAATTTATTCACTCGTTTGCCGCCGAGGAAATTATGAGCCGGTCTCATGTTCACTTCCCAGCGATTCGAACTCTTCGATTGCTTGAAATTTGATAGCTGTTCGAAAGCTTGAACTCTAAGGTCGACTCCGACTTCGGCTGCTATGGTCAGGGCAGCCATGAAGTTACAAATGGCTCCGGGTACGAACTGCGAGATCGCTATCATCCGTCTTTCGGCATAGATTGAAACCAACTCCGGGATTGGGAATATGAGGCGACACTCGGTAAAATAACCCTCGTATAAGCATACATACCCTTCCGGGGGGCTCCAGGGGCGTTGATCTTCTCGAGGAATTAAAATTGTGACGTTGCTATTGAATAAACCGCACGAGTTTAGCATACCGTTCACAGTTTTGATCGAACTCGAACTCTTCTCGCCTCCAATCCGTCCTTCATGGTCAAACAAGGGGTCGATATCTTCGATTGAAAATCCCAAGGGTGCGAACCGATGTTCTTCTAGCGCAAATACGTCCGAAATCAGTTCGTTGGTCTCAGCCTCGTGACGAACTGACGATGGCAAGGTTGGATTCACCTGAGAAGAAGAGGTTCCCGTTGAACAGCGAACCAGGTGAGGCGGGACTCCGGAAGCCGGTCTACTTGACTCCCCGATCTGCGCGGAGTGTTCAGGATTGAGAGTTCTTCGTTTGGATGTACGACAAATTAATTGCTCGCTTTCAGTTTCCGGTGAAGAGGCAGGTTCCGATGTGCTCGCCATCTCCTGAGTTCAGAGAGTGTGGAAGAAAAATAACAAAATGGAAGAGAGATCGGAGCAGGTTACCTGTTGCTGTTGGCGGAAAATGAGAAATGACGAGAGCAGAAGCGTATTTATAGAGTCGAATGGGCAGCAACCCTACGAAAAGTAATGATGACCTACGCGACTCTTCGAATTCCGAGCTAGCGGATGTGACGGAAACGACACGTGTCGTCCAGACGATATGCGGTGAGATGATTCGGAGATCTGAGTAAAATCAATTAAGTCTTTATGGATTAGATCGGATATTCCCTTTCCATAGTTCAAAATATTCGAATTAAATCTTAAATATATTGAACTGGGGGGGGACTAATTGTTGGTGCGGGATTCAGCACCCCCGACATACCAAGCTAAACCAGAAACATTAATTGAACATTTAACCGAGAATCCGGTTAGGGGATCAATTAGGTCATCAAGAGTCAATTCGGGTGAGACGAAGTCTTGGAGAAGAAGAAACCAACCTCCACTTCGATGCGGCGCAGCCGACTCAAACAATAAGGCAGTTTTCTATATCTCACTTCGTCTGATAAGGAAAGTTAATATATTGTGTGATCTCGAGACATGTATAAATAAGGGGAGACTTCTCCATTGTAATTCATACAGAATCTAATACAATAATTGAGTTCTCCTTCCGTTCTTTGCAATAAACCCTAGTTCTTTTGAGTTCTTCTTCTTTACTTCTAATTTCAAGGTTTAGATCTATTTTCTAGAGAGATAGCTCTATTGAATTTGTTTTCCGCTTTAAACAAATTTATCGTGGAAACCTAGTTTCTACAGGTCAAAAAAAGTTCAAAGAAACGTAGCCAATCATCTTCAGGTCTTGTTATTACGAAAAGAAAACTGAAAAAGTCACAATAGAGAATTTTAAACGAAAATTTTTAAATGCTAAAAATATATTAGAGGTTTGAACGAATTAAAAAAAAAAAGAGGAAAAAACCAGGTCCGGTTTAAGATTATTGCCAAATCAACCTCAGTATTTTTAAATTTTAATACTAAACGTCGACGTCTGGGAACTTTTGTTTTTCTTCTTTAAAGGTGGGACTTTTTCCAAATCAATAGAAAAACAAAAGGGTCGATTTGCTATTAACAATTAAGCCGAACATTTTAGAAAAAAATTCCAAAATTCTCTCATTTTGAATTCGCTGTTCAGTATCCGACATCAAGTCAGATTCCATTATTCCTCGCGAAGCGATGCTGCTCTCTTTTGAACCTTCTTGCCATGAGAGCTGGAATTAGGGGAACTATAGAAGACAAAGACGACGAATACGATTTGAGCTCGAAAGGTTTGATTTTTTTTTTTTTTTGGGTTTCTGTTTCCTTCGAGATTGATGAACTGGGAAGTTGAAATTTTTAATTCTGGTCCGATATAGAGCTTTTGTGTTGTGCTTTCTTGGATTATCCATGTTCATGTCATGTGATGCGCTAATTCGTAATATTACATCTGAAACTAGCAAATCTCTAAAATGCTGCTATTGTGGAAATTAGTAATTTTTTTTTTTTGGCTAATACAGTTGGAGCAAGTACGTTTTAGTTTTAATTGTGTTATAGTTTCGGTTCAACTTCAATATTAAGCTGCTTTACATATTACAAGTGTTTGAGCGAACATGGTGTCTTCCGGATTTGTAAGTTTAATGTCACTGCATTTCCGGAGTGTATCTTGAAAAAACATTCTATGTTTATGTAGATAGATCTTGAAATTTTTTAATTAAAACTGGACGAAAATGTAGGTTTTGATGATCCTGATAGTTTTGATGACATGGATGTTGAAGAAGTGGGAATAGATCTTCTAACAAGAAGTGGTAATGTAGATGAGTTTTGTGAGGCAAGTACGAGTGGGAACGTTGCTCGTAGTTTAGACCAGTTTACAACGGTTGGTAAGCCCAGAGATGGGATGGAGTTTGAGTCAAAGGAAGCTGCGTACTATTTCTACAGAGAGTACGCTCGATCAGTGGGATTTGGGATCACAATAAAAGCTAGCCGTCGTTCTAAAAGATCGGGAAAGTTTATTGATGTCAAGATAGCATGTTCAAGATTTGGAACCAAGCGCGAGATAAGCGCAGCTATAAACCCACGATCTTGTCCAAAGACGGGTTGCAAAGCTGGTCTACATATGAAGAGGAAAGAAGATGAGAAATGGGTTATTTATAGTTTTGTAAAAGAACATAACCATGAGATATGTCCAGATGATTTATATATTAGCATAAGGGGAAAGAACAAGCCTGCTGGTGCGCTAGCCAAACCAAAGAAAGGTCTTCAACTGGCTATAGAAAAGGAAGACTTCAAGTTACTACTGGAGCATTTTATGGACATGCAGGATAAGCAGCCTGGTTTTTTCTATGCGGTTGATTTCAACAGTGAGAATCATGTTAGAAATGTCTTTTGGCTTGATGCAAAGGCCAAGCATGACTATTGCAGTTTTTCTGATGTTGTTCTCTTTGACACATTTTATGTTAGGAGCAGATACAGAATCCCGTTTGCTCCTTTTATTGGGGTTAGCCATCACTGTCAATACGTGTTGCTTGGATGTGTTTTGATTGGAGAAGAGAGTGAGTCAACGTATTCTTGGATATTTCGGACGTGGCTTAAAGCAGTCGGTGGTCATGCTCCTGGAGTGATGATAACAGATCAGGATCAGCTTCTCAGTGACATTGTTGTTGAAGTTTTTCCAAGTGCTCGTCATTGCTTCTGTTTGTGGAGTGTGCTGAGTAAGATTCCTGAGATGCTGAATCCTTTTGTGAGTCAAGATGATGGTTTTGTGGAAAGTTTTAGAAATTGCGTACACAGCTCTTGGACAGATGAACAATTTGAAAGAAGGTGGTCAAATATAATTAGTAAATTTGAACTTGACGAAAATGAGTGGCTTCAGTTGTTGTTTAGAGATCGTAAAAAATGGGTTCCACTTTATTTTCATGGGATTTGTTTAGCTGGACTGTCTGGACCTGAAAGACCTGCCAGTGTTGCCGCTCATTTTGACCATTATATGAACTCAGAGGCTACGTTCAAGGACTTCTTTGAACTCTACGGGCAGTTTCTGCAGTATCGATCTGATGTGGAAGCAAAAGATGATCTGGAATCTCAGAGCAAACAGCCTACAGTGAAGTCTTCTTTGGCTTTCGAGAAACAACTTTCCTTGATCTACACTGACGCTGCTTTTAAGAAGTTCCAAGCTCAGGTACCGGGCGTTGTTTCTTGTCAACTCCGAAAAGAAAGAGAAGATGGGACAACAGCAATATTCCGCGTCGAAGATTTTGAGGAACGACAAAATTTATCTGTTGCTCTGAACAAAGAGTTGTTGGATGTGTGCTGCTCTTGTCATTTATTTGAGTACCAGGGATTCCTATGCAAACACGCTATACTTGTACTTCAAAACTCTGATGTTTCCTGCATTCCATCTCAATATATATTGAAGCGTTGGTCAAAGAGATGTAACAACATAGAGGGTAAAAAAGAAAAATGTGTCGCTATTCATAATCGAATGGCACGCTTTGATGATCTCTGTAGGCGCTTTGTTAAGCTGGGAGAAGTTGCATCTTTATCAGATGAAGCCTACAAGACTGCTTTAACGTTGTTGGAGGAAACCAAGAAGCATTGTGTTAATGATTCTCCCAAGTTTCCTTCAGAGCAAGATAAGTTAATGACGGGTGGATCTATTGGCTTAGAAGGTGAAGGTATGTTGGAAAGTACATCAAAATTGTCCAAGAAAAAGAAAATTCAGAAGAAAAGAAAGGTGGATTTAGATGGATTTTTATCTTATGAGGTTTATTTGTTGTTTGCTAGAGGTAGCGGAAAAATCTGATGGATTATCTTCTGTTTAAAGGTTTACTGTAGGCCAGAGGATGCAACAAACAGGTCAGAAGAACTACCCCAAGAAACCGTAAGTAATCTGATTTGTACCATGCTAGTGCATCTGAAATCTCCCATTTCTTACCAATGTTACTCATGCCAAACTATTTTAATCCAAATATATATAGTGAGTACATGCATTCTAATGCTAATAAGCTTATGTTTTGGAGTTTTTTGAACTAAGTGTAGGTTTTTCATGTGCAGGAACAAGTTAGCTCCAGAGCTTCTACGTTTGAGAATTGTTACATTCCGCAAGCAGATATGGAAGAGACCGAACAGGGCTCCCGTGCAACAAATTTTGGGGTCTATTATTCAACTCAACAAACAATTCAAGGAGTGGGTTCACTTTTGTAAGTTTTCGTTTTGTTGTTTAACAATTTTATCGTACGGTTTTATTATAAACTATACATTGTTCTTGTTATTCTGGCAGTTCTCATCTGTTTCTTCCACCCAAGATGGTTACTACGGACACCCGCCAACCATACAAGCCATGGTGAGATGCTTTATATATTTCTCTTTTAGCGTCCAAGCTTTTGGTTATACCTGTGAATTTTTATCCCCGAACATAATTCAATCGCTTGACATTGTCTGATGAGGTTTTTGGAAGTTAAAAATGGAGCACGAGACTGATACTCATATATTCTGGGTGATTTAGGGAAGCATGTATTCACTTCATGGACGGGTGAGTCAATATGAGACACAACCAAGCATCCAAGGAGCTGTGAGTTTATTCAAGTATTTTTTTTCCGGAGATATTATATCTTACCGTTCTGATCCTCTCTGAGTCAAGTTATGTTCTAAGAAAGAAGGATCTATTTCGTTCTGTGGATTGTCTAGTTTCAGGGACAATCAGGTTTCAGGGGAAGTGCTATTCGTGGCTGCTATGACATTGAAGAAACTCTGCACGACATGGTATGTATCCTTACTCCTGTTCAAGGGAAATGCTTTTAAAAAACTGGTTCAGACAAGAAGTAGAGAAAACATCAACACCACAAAAGAAGAGAAAAAACAAACTAAAAGGAACCCAATTCCTCGAAAATGTTTTCTTTCGAAAGTCCCAAATTCTTCCTTCTTGGCTTTTTTTAACAGTTTGATTCAAGATTGATCCGAGACTGCCAATTCCTCTGTAATGAGCCCTTGTATAAGGTTGCTTACTTACTTGGTTGCATGTTTTGTACTGTTTGGGCAGACAATGGAGTCCTCACAGTTTCAGGGCTCTGGTCCAAGCCATCCGAGTAATCGCCGTATGTCCAGTTAAACAATACAAGCTCAAGAGTTCCTCGGCAAATCATTAAGAAAATTGGAATCCTTATTTGTACAGAAATAGAAAAGGTCTTCTTAAACTGTGGAATTGGCTTTGAGGTAACATTTACTCTGATTGGAAGGTGAATGTATGAATCATGGGCCAACTTTTAGGAATTTAATTAAACAAAACATTCATTTATATAAAACAAAGAACAACTTTAACCTTTAGAAACTTAATTTTTTTGTTAAAGAAATGTAGAGATATTTCCAGTTTCTGAACATTTCTGTGTCTAATCTAACAAAGTCAAGACATAAACGAATTAATATATCGAAGAAAACTAAACGAATTTTTCAACTTTGCAACAAAAACACTAAGCTGCTTAATAACTTAACATGAAACCCTACAAATATATCAGATTAATACTATAATTTTATTCATATATAACACAACATTACTTTGAGAGAATAAAATTAAACAAAATAAATAAAATAGTTATTATAATCCATATTCCCTAGAGGATATTCTTCGCGAAACAAACAAAAAAAAAAAAAAGAAAAAAAAAAGAAGGCAGGAGAAGAGGGAAGCGAGGAGCACCTTTTTTTCTAGTATTCCGTTTATTTTCTATAAGGCGGGGTGGTTTCGGGCTATTTCATCGGAGAATATGAGCAACGTTACCGGCGATCGCACTGACGACGGCCTTTCCACCGCTGTCGCCTCTACAGCTGTCCAGAGTTCCCCTCCCACTGATCGTCCTGTCCGCGTCTACGCCGATGGGATCTACGATCTTTTCCATTTTGGTCACGCTCGATCTCTCGAACAGGCCAAGAAATCGTTAGTATTTTCTTATCTCTTGGACGTAGTTTTCCTAAATTCGCATCCCTGATTTTGTCTTTTTTTTTTTTTTTTTGCCGTCTCAGTGTCATTTGTCTGCGATCTATTGAGTCTGGGTTCATCGTAAGTCGTGTAGTTAGAGGAATCTTCGTTAGTAGATAGTCTCGGAGATAAATTGGTGTGTGTTGATTGAAATTACTGCAAAAATATGTTATGTCCAAGTCCTTGTGGCCTATGATTTTAGTGTATGATTGGAATTTTGGCGATAGCTGATGTTTCTGGACTCGTGCTTCAATTTTGATTTTGACATAAATTGAGAGAAATATACGAATAATGGTTTCGTGTTTTTATGATGTTGCTATGGTTTTGGGATTTACTTGAGCAGGTTTCCAAACACTTACCTTCTTGTTGGATGTTGCAACGATGAAACTACCCATAAGTACAAGGGAAGGACTGTAATGACTGCTGAAGAGCGATATGAATCACTTCGGCATTGCAAGTAAAATTTATTGTCTTCTCCTATGTTTGTGTTTAGTAGTAAGAAGCCATGGAAGTGGTATCGAAATGGGTTTTGAGGACTCCGTTTGTTTTATCAATCAGGTGGGTGGATGAAGTCATCCCAGATGCACCATGGGTGGTCAACCAGGAGTTTCTTGACAAGCACCATATTGACTATGTCGCCCACGATGCACTTCCGTAAGAACATGTGTCTTTTTTTTGCTAATTTCGATTTTGATTACTATCTGCTTGTTGTTAGTTATGGTGGAAACTTAGTTTTACTGTATATTACTATCTGGCATCTGCTTGGTGTTCTTTCTATACAGATGATTCTAGAACGACAGTAACCTTCTTTGTATATATATCATACACAGGTATGCTGATTCCAGTGGAGCTGGAAAGGATGTTTATGAATTTGTGAGTCTGGAGAATAATCATACTCCTGCTTTTGGCACTTTCATATTTCTGTTTTAACTGAGCATCTGTTACAGGTTAAGAAAGTTGGGAGGTTTAAGGAAACTATGAGAACTGAAGGAATATCTACCTCGGACATAATAATGAGAATAGTGAAAGACTACAACCAGTATGTCATGCGTAACTTGGATAGAGGATATTCAAGGGAAGATCTTGGAGTTAGCTTTGTCAAGGCATGACATCAGTTTCTTACCTCTTCATTTTCGTTGTTCTGTTAAATTTTCTCTTGTGGAGTAATCAACTTTGGGGTTGTCAATTTGCTACAGGAAAAGAGACTTAGAGTTAATATGAGGCTAAAGAAACTCCAGGAGAGGGTCAAAGAACAACAAGAAAGAGTGGGAGAAAAGGCATGTCGTCTCTCAACTTCCATTTACTTAATTACTTATCATATGTCCATTGTTTTGACTGTATTGCATTCTATTAGATAAGCTGGTTATCATAATATTCAGTGACTGTGTGGAAACCACTCCTACAGTGTCACGTTTGCAGTCCAAATTCTCAAAACTTGAATCTTGTTCAATTCGTTAAGTTTTTTTATACTGGGTTTGCTAAGTAGCCTTAGGCAGAAAGCATGATGCTTGTTAATCCTTTCGCGTTTGAATTGTCAAAATACTAAAAGGATTTTCTTCTTTTTATGTATAGTAGCAGTGCCTGGCAATATCAAGTTGTTAAATAATTTCATCCCTGTAGTAGCAGCCTGATCACGTGTAGCTGCTGCTCTAAAATAATCTCATGCTTTAGCTAATAATATGATATTTGATGACTATGTTCATGTGCGATATCTATCTTAACTGAACAAGCTGATTCTGCAGAAGTTTCTTATGATGTTTTAATTGCCTGTTCTTACTCCTTCCTTTGTTGATTTCTAAAAGCGGGGTTTTTTTTCCAGATCCAAACTGTAAAAATGCTGCGTAACGAGTGGGTTGAAAATGCAGATCGCTGGGTCGCTGGATTTCTTGAAATATTTGAAGAAGGTTGCCATAAGATGGTAAGTCAAAATCTTGAAGACACTATTAACTGGACACATACGTAATACATTAATAAGTTAATACTATGTTCTGTATAACTTTTGATTAAAGTTGACAAATGTGTAAAATGTTGACAGGGAACTGCAATCGTAGACAGTATAATGCGACAAAAGTCGGTAGACAGGCTGGAGAACGGTCAGGATGATGACACAGACGATCAGTTCTATGAAGAATACTTCGACCATGACATGGGTAGTGATGACGAACAGTTCTATGACGAGGAAGAAATAAAGGAAGAAGAGAAAGAGCACGCGGTTAAAACGGATGCAAAAGAGAACAAGTAAGAAACAAATTTGGCTTCCATAAACCGCAGGTTAGTTACTTATGGCCACTTCTACTAAACTCCCTTTAGCCTGTCACTCTCTCTCTGGATCAGTGAAATACATCTACTTAACATATAATATCAAAGTTTAGAAAGAGAGAGAGAGAGAGTGTGATGTGTGTGTGTGTGTGTGTGTTGAACAAACGAACGTGCGTGGTTGTCTTTGGTGAGAGTTGTCTCATCTTTGTTGATTTTTGAATACGCATGTTTTTTCATGTATTTTTTCTTCTTTTTTATGATGGGCAAAGTGTTATGAAGTAACAATACAATTGTCTGAAACAGGATAAGTCAAATGATTCGTGTGTGCCACAAAGTAAACATCGTTGTAATCATCTTCCAAGTTCGAAACTCGACTCGTTTTTCTTTTTTTAAATATATTTTTCATTGATTTCGGTTCATCTCTTTTTTTTTTTTTTTTTACTTAACGGTTTTCAGTGGGCATAACTCGTCAAGATAGTTGATTTCCAAGGGATTTTGACGGTCTATTTTTTGATATTTTGTATAATAGAGAAAAAAAATGTTGTTAGAAATATGATCACTAAATTAGAAAGTAAAATTTCTCATCAGTCGCTAAATCGTCTATGAACTTGTGAAGAAAGAAAAGGTTAAAATAGCCCAGATCAGGACTTGTATGTAAGTAAGATGAGAGCCACAAACGGATTTTTTATACTCCGTTTGGTAAGTAACTCTCGCTTTTGTTTCTTTTGTCCCTCGTAAGGATTTTGTATCTTAGAAGAGAGCCACAAATTAAAAATATCAACGCGTGAGATAATTGATTAATTTCAGTTAATTAAGTGTTACGCAGCTTTACAAAAAGACAATTAGTAGAAAATAGAGAGATTCGAGGCTTAGCTTCTCCAATACATATCTAGCTAAATTAATCGTTAATTTCCATTTTATAAATGACTGAACACATTTGCTGCTGATCTGTGTAATACGTAATTCTTTTTTGTTTTTTTGATGAATTACTTAGTACGTTAGGATTAGTTAGACAAGTTTAAATAATATGACCGGGCTTGTCAGGCCAACGGCTTTTACTAGAAAATTAGCTTTCTATTCAAACTGGTTGTACATATTATATATAATTTGGAAAATTAATAGTAAATCAAATTGTTTGAAACATAAAGTATATATACTAGGGTTAATTTGCAAAATGAAAATTATTTATGGGTAAATGACAATTTCGAACTTTGAATTCATATATATGATAGCTGCTGAATCGAATGTCTACAATACGCACTAGGCGACTAAAACTCCGACGAAAGAAATAGCTTTTTAAGACCAAGATTCATTTACTTACGGTATGAAGATATATTGGTCTTGTTACTGGTTATAAGAATCAAGAGAGATGATCAAGAAGCAATAGGTAAACTTTATACAACCGAAAATACAGACACAGATACAGTGAACGTTGCAGTTAACAAGTCAGACACAAACATATGTTGAGAAACAGAAGCATTGATCAAGTTGGAGCATGTGTAACCAGCTACAGACACAGACGCAGTGATTCCTCAGATAGAGAATCAGAGAATCTACTACAGCCAAGACAGTTCAGTGTAAAGTCACATGGAATGAAGTGACGTGTTGAACCTTGGAGTCTTAGTGAGAAGATCCAAGAAGTGAGAGATCAAACAATCATGCTTTAAGCTCATGAGAACAAGTCTTCCATTAGCAGTTGAGTAACTCTGAAAGTGCAACAGAGCAGAAAGAAGGTATCAGCTGCATCATACAACTTAGCAGAAGTTTGTTTAGCAGTTGAGTAAACTTGAAGTGCAACAGAGATGAAAACAGAGCAGATAACTTGTAGTGGTTGTGTAGTGCTACAGAGCTGGAAACAAGAGATGAATCGTGAAGAGGTTGTGTAGTGCAACAGAGCAGAAAAGCGTCAAGTTGCAGCAAACAGTGGAACGGCTGTGTCAGAGAAGCATGCTTGTGTTAGGTACGACAGGAACAAAAGCATGGGTCAAGTTGACAAAAAGAGAACAAGCTTTTACCCAAAAGACAAGAGGAAGAAGCTTGTGGAATCTAGGGTTTGTGGAAAACTCTAAGAGGTATAAAAGGAAGAGGTGGTAGCAAGGAGAAGCTCACGCACCCTAGACCTAAAATTGAGAGAAGCACACATGTTGTGTGTGGTGTTGTCCCACCAACAAGATAGAGAATCTGTTGGTGGTTTTTGTAGAGGTTCACACTAGTCGGAAAAGACAAAGAGTGGTGGTTCCTTTAGTTCATGTAGATAAGAGTGGTAGGCACAAGTGTGTGCTAGATACCATTGGCAAATGTGACTTTTGCGTTCTTATTCTAGTGAATGATTCTGGACTTGGTCCCGGGGATGTAGGTTATCCGAACCCCGTTAACAAATCTCTTGTATCGTCTCTTCACTATCCTTTCATCTCTCTGTTAAGCATCGCTCATACATATCTGTCATACAAGTCTGTAGATCTAGCACGCATCTCATTCTTTCAATTGGTATCAGAGCAGGAAACCGATTTGAGATTATACTGTCTCTAACAGGTTAGATCCTGAGATGTGTCTAGATGAGGAAGAAGAGCTATGATCTTATTTGGAGAAAATCAAGTGATGGGTTCTATCCAGGTTGGTGAAAATAAAGAACAAAGAGATGAGAGAAAGATGACGACGGCGGATCTGTTTTCAAACTCGTCCGAAGTTGTTTGTACAGTTTATCGGATTTTTCAGTGTCATCTTCAAGGTGTCTTGGTTCTCGTGCCGTGAGAAATTGTAGTCGAAGAAATGAGAAAGGTTTTCTCACATGGGTATTTTGTGTTTTTGGTCGGCTTTCATCTAAATTCGTAAATCAGGCCCAATAAAAGCCCACAAGGAGTTGTTTTAAGGTGTTGGGCATGTGAAGGTTTTTACCACGTGTGGATCTGGTTTAAAAAAATCAACAAGTCAACGAGAGTCTTCTGCTCCAGTTTGGTGTTTGCCATGAAATTAATAAAGGATCTGTTGATGCTCAGAGATTCTCCGTTGTATGTGCGTTGTCACAAGAAGCTGGAAGCAATAGGTGGAATTACATCATTTTTGAAATTATAAAGTGAGTTGGAGGCTAAGAAGATGTCACATGATGCTCATTGTTGATAACCCAAATCTGGGGTGAGTCCTTGTTCTGTGTCTCTAACGGTAAAGAGAGAGAGACGAAGTGTTGTGGTTTACATCTGATTTTGAGTGAGAGAAGAAGACGTTCATCTCTCTGCCGCTGAGGATTCAATGGTCGTTTGATTGGTTCTTTTCAATCACAAGTGTTACTTGTGTTGGGACTTTAGAGAAAGAGTTAATAACTCAATTTGGTTATTTTCTCTAATTTGAAAAGAAAGGAAGTGATTCTCGGCAAAGAATTATGGTCTCTGAATCTGGGTGTCTATGGAAGTGAAGAAGAGCTTGTGTGAGGAATGAAGCTTGATCCTCACTAATGTTGAAGTTTGTCGCTGATGCCTCTTAAGAAAGATGAGGAATTGATCTTGTGTGGTTTTGTGTTATGTTGGGTTTCTGGTAACTGTGCAAAGGCCTAGTGTGGTATTATATCTAAGCCCATTACAGAAAATGGTGAAGATAGGTCAAAGCTGCAGGTGACTGTGGAGTTCGACATCAGCCACATGTTTGGGTTCAGTTTGAGCCTGTATGTATTCTTGAAGAAGCTCGTGGAGTGTTGCGATCTAATGGAGATAGAAACAGTATGGTGAAGAAGTGATCAGGGAAGGGCTAAATTGCATGAGTTGTTTTGTAGAGGTTTGTCTCAGCCTATCAAAGATGCTCCTAGCTAAAGAAGAAGACTTAAGGTCATATTGATTGGTTGAGATCACAAGAAAGGGAAATATCATCAAAGGATACTGAAATCTGCAGTCGTGTTATAATTTCATACATCAAGGAAATTGTGGTGTCTCTGGTATGTGTTCTTCTTCTACATTTTCCTTTGACTTCAGATCTTGGTTTCTAGTGCTGGCAGATCTTTTGAAAAATTGGAAATGAGATCTTCTCAAGGACATAAAGATCTCATTCTGGTTCTCTGTGATATTATTGGAATCTGCTTTTAAAGTTGGTTGTTTGCAGAGTTATCTTCTGGATATGTTTTGGGGATTTGGTCATAACTTCCAAACCGTAACCCCAAACCATGATCTGCTTTCACATGTGGCTTTGTATCTCTGATGTTCATCTTGCCACCAAGTTGCAAAAGTTTCTGGGTTGAGTTGCTGCTTCGTTTGTGTCGTGGATCAAGAAATGGTGAAGAAGTTTTTATGATAGATATATCAAGGTCTTTGAAGTCTGCAAACAGATGAGTCTATGTTGATTGTGTGTTTCCTATGGAACAGTTTTTGGTTGAAACACATAATCAACATGGGGGAGAAAAACAAACTCATAATGTTAAAAGAAGAAGATATGAAGAAGTTATGAGTTTGATGGAGTTGCAGGCTCATGAAGCTGGGTTCTTGTCTGACTTTGCCTCTGCGTTTGACTTCGCTGTATACCTCGGATTTCTGTATTGAAGGATGTTTTGGAATTTTGAAAGCAGGATCTTCCCAATGATATAAAGTTCTCCTTCTGATTCTGTGTCATTTGATAGGAAACTGTTCTCAAATTTAGCTGTTCGCAGGGTTTTAGCAGTTTGGATCTGCTTTGGATTTTGGTCTTAACTTTCAATCCACAAACCCAAATTGTGATCCGCTTTCTCCCGTGGCTTCATATTGCTGTGCTTGATCATCCCACAACATTTTGAATTTTTCTAGGCTGTTTTGTTATTTCGTATATGCTCTGCATCAAGGCAGGAGAAGAAGTTCAGTTCAAGACCTCATGGTTGGAAAAAGAAACAGGTGTTCTTAATGTTCCTAGGTCAGGTAATCACAATCAAAGTATTAAGATCCATCAGTGAGTAAGACGAAGTTAATTGTGAAGAAGTGTGGAAAGTCATCTGATCTGAAGGTGAATATCTTGCACCAAAGTCTGAAGTGGTCAAGGCAGACATTCACCTCTATGTCACTACCTCAAACGTATGTCAATATATGTAAAATCTTCTGCGTGATGGAATATGTTTACAAGGAATTAATCTCTGCTGGGAGTTAGTGTCACGAGAGAAGTGTTACTATGGATATGTGAAACACATTTGTTTCTGTTGAAAATTCTTATGGGTCTTGGAGGTTTAAGGTTTTAATGAGGAATGTCCTTGAAGCTCGTATCAGTTGTTATTGGTTTTGTTCTCAGTTGTGCCTTGTATTGGTTGGGATTGTTTTCAAGTAAGTTGTTGCAGAATATTCAAGAAGACATTTGGGTGTTAGAAGAGAAGAGTAAGAGCGTTGGATTATTAAATTTCAAGAGAAGGATTCACTTTCACTAATAGTATAAGATGGTCGGGATCAATCTGAGGTAGAATACTCAGAGTTGTGTAACTCCGGTTCAGTTCTGCAAGGTTAGCTTAAGTGACATCTGCAAGGAGATGTTGGTCAGGATCAATTTGAGGTAGAATACTCAGCTTTGAGTAACACCGGTTAAGTTGTAACCCAGGAAGCTGAAGTGTCTTGTCAGTGAAAGTTGGGACATCGCTTTTGAAATTCAAGAAGTTGTTGCTGCTCCAGGTTTTACAAATCTGAGGATTTTATATGAGTTCCTTCTTATGTGTTTTTGAAGAAAGACGTTCCAAATACTGAGATAACAACTGCTACAGAAGCTGCAATCATCTGTCTTATTCATTGGTTCACAGTTGGGATCACAAGATGTTGTTCAAAGGTTGGCTCAAGGTATGTTCATCTGGATTTATCTCAACTTTGCTCTTAAGCTGAAGTATAGTTTTCTGGTTAAAGTCGGTGTGCACATGTGGTTGATATTATGGTCATGATGTCTTGTTCGGTGTTGCAAGAAACTGTTGTGTGCGTGTGGTTTTATACTCAATCTCTGGTCTGGTATATTGCTTGAGGTTCAGGAGGAGTTTCAAGAAAAGCATAGGTGTGATCTGTATTGTAACTAGTTGATATGGAAGAGACCTCTACTTCATGAAGTACAATATCTGGATATCTGATCTGACTTAGTAAAGAAGAGCGTTTTGAAGCCTATATTTACAAAAATGGAAACAGCTTTAAATCAAGGCTACTTGAGCAAGCAAGTCTGCAGAAGCTGAGGCTATTCAGTCAGTGCTACATTTCACAAGATCATCATGGTTCGAGAGAATTGTCTATGTTTCCGCTGTGACTACAAAGGTATTAAGTTTGATGATCATGTTAGTTTCCATTGTTCAAAGGCTGAACTTCAAAATGAAGCACAATGATTGCTAGTACTAAGAGGTTCTGATCAAGTTAAGATTCATGAGGTTCAAAGGGGATTTTAAGATGTATGACAATTGTGTTCTCAAGGAAGTGTTCTCGGCTCAGTACTGGTTTGTGTTTTTGTCTTCAGAAATTAGCTGTTCTGTGCGTACGGCAGGCTTTGATCCTGATCCTATTGGCGACAGCGGTACATTTCTGAAGATGGGTTAACTAGTTCTGAGCTACTCTCATCTGTGTCATTGTAACCAAGTCATCATTGTCATTGGTTTGATGGCTGATATCATGTTCTGGTTTTATGATTTTGGTATGTGTGAACTTTCTGCAGTGTTCAGGCAAGTCTGAGCAGACTCTTAACATCAAAGCAAGAGGAGGATCAATATTTGCTTAATGAGTTCCTTATTGGACTATGCTCTTGATATCTGTTATTTTTTACCTTAGTTATGCACTCAAGCAGGGGGAGTTTTTATGGTTGCCTTGCAGGATGAGTTAGTGCCATTGATTGCTTGAGTATCAAACTGCGCTAAAAAGGGAGAGTTCTTGTATTTACTCCCATTTGCTAGTTGTTGGGGCTGCTATGCTTGTGTCATTGCTGCTGTCACAACTTGAAGATGTTTGATAAATGCAGAAGATGGTATTAATGTCAAGTCCAAGGTTTGATGATGACAAGTTGGTTCATCGTATGAAGTTGAATATCAAACTGAGCATCAAAGGGAGACTCTCTGAATTACTCCCATATGCTAGTTGTTGTTGTTGCTATGCTTTGTCGTGGTTGCAGGTAATAGTTGGAGGTATTTTATATTCACTGAAGATGTGATCAAGTCAAGATCAGGAGCTTGATGGGTTATGATTAAGGGAGAGTTAGAGTCCTTCAACTCAGTCAACAAGGGAGAGATTGATTTGTGTGTTGACCGAGATTGAAGTTGTTTGAATTATGTATGCCAAAAAGAAACAAGAACATGATATGTAGAGGTTGCAGATCATCAACGTTTGTCAGTCCTACAACTCAGTCAACAAGGGAGAGATTGAAGATACACTGTGTTGACAGAATTGTAAGATTGACAATAAGGCGTAAAGGAGTAACTATTGAAACAGAAGAGAGAAGATCACAATGACAGAATCCTCTCAATGTAATGAAGATGCCAAAGTTTAAGTTACATCATGAAAGCTTGAAGATCATCAAGTGCAAGAATAGAGAAAGCTTGAGTTCTATAACTCAGTAACAAAGGGAGAGATTGAAGATATATTGGTCTTGTTACTGGTTATAAGAATCAAGAGAGATGATCAAGAAGCAATGGGTAAACCTTATACAACCGAAAATACAGACACAGTTGCAGTGAACGTTGCAGTTAACAAGTCAGACACAAACATATGTTGAGAAACAGAAGCATTGATCAAGTTGGAGCATGTGTAACCAGCTACAGACACAGACGCAGTGATTCCTCAGATAAAGAATCAGAGAATCTACCACAGCCAAGACAGTTCAGTGTAAAGTCACATGGAATGAAGTGACGTGTTGAACCTTGGAGTCTTAGTGAGAAGATCCAAGAAGTGAGAGATCAAACAATCATGCTTTAAGCTCATGAGAACAAGTCTTCCATTAGCAGTTGAGTAACTCTGAAAGTGCAACAGAGCAGAAAGAAGGTATCAGCTGCATCATACAACTTAGCAGAAGTTTGTTTAGCAGTTGAGTAAACTTGAAGTGCAACAGAGATGAAAACAGAGCAGATAACTTGTAGTGGCTGTGTAGTGCTACAGAGCTGGAAACAAGAGATGAATCGTGAAGAGGTTGTGTAGTGCAACAGAGCAGAAAAGCGTCAAGTTGCAGCAAACAGTGGAACGGCTATGTCAGAGAAGCATGCTTGTGTTAGGTACGACAGGAACAAAAGCATGGGTCAAGTTGACAAAAAGAGAACAAGCTTTTACCCAAAAGACAAGAGGAAGAAGCTTGTGGAATCTAGGGTTTGTGGAAAACTCTAAGAGGTATAAAAGGAAGAGGTGGTAGCAAGGAGAAGCTCACGCACCCTAGACCTAAAATTGAGAGAAGCACACATGTTGTGTGTGGTGTTGTCCCACCAACAAGATAGAAAATCTGTTGGTGGTTTTTGTAGAGGTTCACACTAGTCGGAAAAGACAAAGAGTGGTGGTTCCTTTAGTTCATGTAGATAAGAGTGGTAGGCACAAGTGTGTGCTAGATACCATTGGCAAATGTGACTTTTGCGTTCTTATTCTAGTGAATGATTCTGGACTTGGTCCCGGGGATGTAGGTTATCCGAACCCCGTTAACAAATCTCTTGTATCGTCTCTTCACTATCCTTTCATCTCTCTGTTAAGCATCGCTCATACATATCTGTCATACAAGTCTGTAGATCTAGCACGCATCTCATTCTTTCACGGTATACCATACAAGACTTTATCTTCTTTAATTAGATCTGTATGTAATTACTTTGAGTAATATGACTGACATCTACCATCTATGAATGAGGAAAACTACAATAGAAAGATAAAGGAAAATCAGATTTTTGTAGAAGATAAAAAAGGTGAGATACTAAGTTGATTTGTAACTCGATTATTTTGCATCAAAATGAAATTCAAAAAGTATGAATGTTGTATCCTCAAATGATTTTCAAAACTATTTTTAAATTTATCCAAACTAGTATACGGACAGAATAAAAAAAAAACTTAGTTAAAAGTGTCAAATTTAATTTTTCTGCATGTGCAAAAAGGATAAAATAATAAAGGTGCACAACGTTTTGTATGAAAAATAAACGAAGATATGATAAAGCAATGTGCAACATCTCATCTTTTAGCTAGGAAAAATTTGTGTGATCACATTTCTTTATATATGAAGTTGTATCATTCAACAACAACTTGGATGTCCTCAGGGCTGTAAATAAATCTAAAGACCAGATTTTAGTCTCATTTAGATGGATATAATGTGTTCTAAAACAGACTAAATATATTTGGGGTCCCTAATTATACCAATGGAATTCTGTCTGCTCAAATTCTAAGAATTAAAAAGCGCTTCGGAATTCAGTAATTATGTAGATTGTGAGATTAATATGTTCACCAATATTTTAAACTTGCTAAGTTATATATACTGATATTAGGATAAGTATTGTTCATTGCAAAATACTAATGGCTATACAAGTTTTAATTGATGTAACTTTGAAATAATTAGTAAAGTCAAAATTTTCTATGAAACAATATTAACAAAATTTGATAAATATAAAAAATTCCAACCACGAAATAAAATAACAGAAATAATCTGTGTCCAGAAAGATATGTAGCGACAGATAAAAATAATAAAGTAAACTATATTTTGTAATATGATTGTTAGTACATCAGTAATTATTTTATATAAAACTAATAGACTAGTTATATATATACATATATAACATTGGTTGACAAAAAAAATAAATGATACTAAATGAAAATGACAGAATAATCTGTGTTCAGAAAGATATGTGTATATATGACTATGTCAAGATAGTTACGTGATTAACTGATTAACAGATGTATTAGAACATTAAGAATCAAATAAAAAAGGTATAAGCATATGGAGATGAAAAAAAATGAGTCACAATATCGACATATTTAGAGGTTGACTTGATATCTTAAAGCTCCATTACCATTATTTTTCTCGAGCTAAGAGAGGAGTCAACTTGTGTGCTACACAGGTCCGTACATTTTATGTCGACATTCTTTCGCCATACTTTTTGAATAAAAAACAAGAAAAAGATATATTCTTTGTCTTCTTTTTTATCTTTATTCATTCTTTTCTATTTTCAATTATTTAATAATAGTCTCGGAAACTAGGCTACTATTGACGACGTGTCTGAAGACTCTCACGATTCTTAACTATTAAAAATAACAATCCGTAAGGAAGAGACGATATTATTATTTTTTCCTTTTGTTTCCATAATAGTCGCTCTCGACTAACTTTACCATCGATGCCCTCATTTTCCATTTATCATTAAGAACATACAATAATACTATGAACATCAATACCATTATATATTAGGTCCCTTATATATTATATAAGAGATAGATTTCCACTCATTTACAAGATTAAAAATTCATTATCATATGAGAATATAAAATTTGATTTGCAACATAATATTAGTATATTATTTAAACAAATAAAACATTTATATCAGATATGAATGAAAAAACGGGGTGTGACTTTGATTAACATTCTTCCGTTCCGTCCTATTGATTTTCCTAAGAATATACACATAGGTTTAAATGTATATCGTTGTTTGTTAAAGGAAATTAGCTTAATTGGAGCATATCCAAAACCTAGGTTGCAAATCGTCTGCGCAATCCGTAATGATATGGTGCATGTATGAACCCTTTGGAATATTGATGTGGTGCATGTATTCCTATATTTTTATGTTCAAGTTAGAAATCTGACGTACAAGAGGACATTATTGGTATATCGTTTCATACAAGCGCAAATGTTTTATATTTCCATTATTAGAGGATTCGAAAGAATAGAACAAACCAAACACTAACAAAAAGATTCGGTGACATTTCCTCCACATCATTATACTCACCAAACCTTACATAGAGCCATGTCTCTGAACTCAACATATTTTACGTATCCCTCACTCACTAAAAGCTTCCTAAATATCATATTAATTTCGTTGTTCATGATCAGATATATTTGATTTTGGCGTCGAAGAACAACACCTCCTCGATTTATTCATGTCACATGAACGACTAATTAGGTATACATCGAGACAATTGTATGAGGATATCAGTATCCTAAAATCTCTGCCAACTCCACCATGTAGAAGCGGCAGCACGTGGGAAATACTAAAACTTTCATCACTGGTCGTACTCAGATTCACCCTAGCTAGCTAGCCCATGATCAGAAAGCCCTCCGGTGACTCTAGTTTCAGCGATCGTTTTTTCTTGTTAAAGAAGTTTTGATGACGAATCCTAAGTCAAAGACGAAACGAATGCTCCAGTACTGATTTAATGACGATCACTTGACAACAACCCCAACCGATCCGATAAGCGTTGCAGCTGGAGAAAACCTATTTCTTGTCAAGACACTAATAATATTTTTTTATTGCTTTATTAATTTATCCAATTGATTCGTTTAATTTTTTGACTTTAAGATCAGATCTTTCTCTCATGAATCGCTAACTATATATTGCTTCTTCTTCTTTTTTTTTTTTTTTATGAGGAAAGATCATAAGTTAACTATTGCTCGAGTAATAAAAACAAAGTACATTGTAAAACTGTTGAGTTTGGTTGACAATTATCCGAAGGATGCGTGAAGATATAAAAAAGACACACGAGATACAAAATCTCATAAGTTGAATAGATATAGTTTTTATGGGTTAAATTAGCTCAATATTTTTGTGTTAATGATTGACAAACAAAACAAAAAACTATTAGCACATTTTAATAAGATATTAGTATACGTATATATATACACATCTAGATACTTCCATTTCCATACTTTCTTCTTCATCAAGGATCCTAAACTTTTTCCTCATAAAAACCCTAATTGTCAAAAGAGAGAATATGAAGACCAAGAACGTGAAACTCTTACTCTTCTTCTTATCCATCTCCGTCCTCCTCATCGCGGTCGTCAACGCAGCCGAAGGCCATTCACATGGGAAACCGCAATGTGAATGCTCACACGATGACGACCATGACAACAAAGAGGGAGCAAGGAAGTACAAGATCGCGGCAATACCTTCGGTTCTAATCGCCGGCGTAATCGGAGTTCTTTTCCCATTGTTAGGCAAAGTCTTCCCTCCTTTGCGTCCAGAAACACCTTTCTTCTTCGTCACGAAAGCTTTTGCCGCCGGAGTTATCCTCGCAACCGGATTTATGCACGTCTTGCCTGAGGCTTACACGATGCTTAACTCGCCGTGTCTAACCTCAGAAGCTTGGGAATTCCCATTCACCGGGTTTATTGCGATGGTCGCTGCGATCTTGACGCTATCCGTCGATACATTTGCCACTTCAAGTTTCTATAAATCTCATTGTAAAGCGTCCAAGCAGATCAACGATGGAGAATCCGCCGAGCCTTCGGTCGACTCCGCCCAAGTCCAAGTTCTCCGAACTAGAATTATTGCACAGGTTTGTTGAACTCCACGTTTTGAAAATTAATCATAGCTTTTGCGTTTACTATTTTAATATTTTTTTATTATCATGTTTCAAATAGAACGTTTTGATAAATATATTTTTGGCCAAATAAATAATTTGATAAATAGAGGAAGATAGATTTGACAATCCCATATTGGCTGTAGTGATTTTGCTTCGAATCAAACATATATAATTGCTAATGGCAATACAAAACGTTAACATTTAATGAATTAACGTTAAAGGTTACTTGATAAAAAGGAAAACATGCATATATATATATATACTAGAAGTCATTCCGTGCTACGCGGATTTAGCTTACATTATTTTTGAATTTTAGTAATTTGGATATTATAGTTCTTTTATTTGTTTACTTAGCAATTATTATTTTAATGATTTTTTAAATATACTGATTATTTCAATATTTTTTGGGTTCTTTTGTTTAGTGTTACTTAAATTTTCCTTTTATATGTAGTATTAGAGTATTTCAACATGTAGAGAAATTTTTGATTACATAGTAGTGTGTTTATGGTTTTTTCTCCCTTTAGACTTTCAAGACATATTAAGCATTCTCCATCTTTTTATTTTCTTTCTTGCGTTTGCACAAATTATATTACCACTGACATCTACAAAAACATGAAAATTTTGGAAAATAACTTACATGAATACAATCTAAATATGAAATTTAGGTAAACAACAATGAACTTAATAAATATATTTTACCAGCTAATTTTTGGTGAGGTAAAAAATGCAATCACATCCCTCAATATAATTTATTCTTTATACATTCTAATACAAATTAAAATTTTTTTACAAAATTTTAATAATGAAAATGAATCCAAGTAAATAAAGTTATAAAAAATTACTCTAAGTTTTGGTGTAGTATAAAATGCAATAGTTTTGTTCCATCGCCGAAATGATTGTTTAGATCTATCTTTTTAGCTTTATCATAAATGCAATTGAATAAAACAAATATTTATTTTCTTGTAGCTACTTAGAAGAAAAACCGCAAAATATTATAATATCAATGTCATAATAAAAAGTGTCTTAGGAAGTAAAATATTATATGTGAAAGTGGAAAATGTTATGAGAATATTTGTTGATCTTTTATTTTTAAGATGGTTAATCTAAAGCTATTTGATACTAAGATTCCTAAAAAATGATACCAATATACAATTAGCATATATTACTCACAAGTCACAACTATAGAAGTCAAATTAATTAATATAGAAAAATGCAACTCATATCATGCTATGATATAAAAAGACATCACAATCTTAACAACATGATTTTTTTAAGCATATGATAGTAACATCACAAACTAAATTTACAATGACTCATATGCATCGTCTTATAAGAAGAAGTTTTAGTCTACTCTATACACTGTTAATTATAATATAGCAAATTTAAAATGCTACTAATAATCTTAATATAACGATAATAATGCACTATTATAGAGAGACAAATAATAGCAAAGGAAAAAATGATATTGTATGTACACCCTCTAAGATGGCACCGACAAAGACAATATTTACAAAATCGCTATCGAAACAAAATGATAGCGTTTTTTTGTGTGCTAAAAATATGCATATTTCTTGTAGTGATGTTGAATATATTAAATCATGATAGTTCATTTTTTCATGATGTAGTAGTATTAATATAACCAACAAACACGACAACCCTAGAGTAAATATAAAATATGGTTCAAGACCCGGACCGAGGCCCAACCCATAGGGTAAGCAAATGAAGCCAAGCATTATGGCATCAAATTTTTTGGAGCATACTGTAGACCAAAAGTTTTTTTTTTTCTTTTATGTAAAAAAAATAAAATTATAAGTTCAGTTTTTATTAGATTTTTTTTTATAAGTTCAAGTTTTATATAAGAAAAACATATATTTTTCATGTAGATATATCCAATTTGTATAAATATTTAAATGAATATGAAACATTGAAAAGACAAAAAAATGAGAGCAAGCAAAACGAACATATTTCGGTTTATGGACTTAGAAACTATCTTATGAAAATAAATTTTTATACTACTATTCTTATTATTTTATTTACGATAATGAAAATGGTTTCTTAAAAACAAATTGACATAGGTCATCCAAAAGGTTGTTCAAAAAAAAAAAAAAAAAAGAAAAAAAAAGGTCATCCAAAATTGCCGGACCGGTCCATGGAGATTAGGAAATACATACATAAACACTCTAATGAATAAGTAAATTTGTCAAACATTTTTAATGCAAACAATAAACATAATAACCTGCAAAAAAATATTTAAAATTATTGAAGAATACCTATTGAAATATGGAAAATATATAAAAATAATATAATTCTTCATAGGAACCTAATGACTGAAATTAAATAATCATGACTGAAAAAATCTCTTAAAATGAGAGCAATTAGGGACTCAAATTTAATTTTATGGAAAACTGATTGAATTCTAATATTATGGAAAACAAATTGGTAATATCTAATGGGGAATAAATAAGTAAGCAATTATCAAATTACTTACATAAAACATCCCACCATTAGATTAAATAGGATTAAACTCCAGAAACTAAACCCAGTAATGAATACTCAGAAATTAAAATTTGACTCAAAATTTATGAATTTATAAGAGAATTTTGAGAATACGTAAACATCTACAATCTAACATAATTTTAGATTCCTTTCTTGCTTATGAATCATTTATAAGATGGAAACCCATAAATAATTTTTTTACATAATTTAGAATCCGTTCTTACTGTGAATCATACATAAGATTGAAACATATTTTTATAATGTCAAAATAACCTGTAATCAGATTGTTCCTAGGATGAAACCACAAACTGATAAATGGTGGGTTTAGATTGGAAGGATCTAATTGAAGACGGGAAGAATGAAATGTTAAGAGTTTTTTTTTTGTTTTATGGGCTGTTAGTGAATTAGGTCCAAAGTATAAATGAATTTAGTTAATTAGGTCCAAACAACAAAAATGTACAGGTGTTAGATAGATAATAGGGCAAGTGTCATCTTCTTAGCAAAAGTTGAGAAAAACCTTCGCATATTATATAAGATATATATATATATATATATATATATATATATATATATATATATATGTACAAGTTCATTTGTATTGAGATTTTAGTTGTTGTCGACGCGGGTTCATTAGATTCGGACCATGTGAGATTTTGATTCTCTAAAGAAATCATCACATGTTATTAAGTACCAAAATTCCAAATAACAACTTTTCATATGGTTTAGTGGTTAGCTTTTATATCAAATTTAAAATATAGATAGTAAAATATATATATATATATATATATTAGCTTATAAAAAAAGCTAACTACATAATTTGAATTACATCAAAAATACTAAAACTAGATCACATGACGTAAGTTGCTTTTGGCCGAAATCTGATTTAAAAAATGATGCAATGTGAAGTTTGACATTTTACCTCAAAATTAATCTTCTTCTTGTGTTTACATTTTAAAACTTAAAAAAATAGGTATTGGAGTTGGGAATATTAGTACACTCAGTGGTAATAGGAATATCACTCGGAGCTTCACAGAGCCCAGAGGCTGCAAAAGCTCTCTTTATTGCATTAATGTTTCATCAGTGCTTCGAAGGTCTTGGCCTTGGTGGTTGTATTGCTCAGGTACCTTTTTATTCAATAATTTTGGAATATAGGAAGAACTTGTGATTATCTGTATATACTTTATTATTCTCTAATCTGTTAAATAAATAAACAAGCAAAAATGTGCTCAGGATTTTGAAAAAGTGTGATAGACCATCTACACAACTTGGAACATATGATCACATTCCAGTTTCAATGACAATATTTCTTGTTACAGGGAAAATTCAAGTGTTTGTCAGTAACATTGATGTCAACGTTCTTCGCAATAACGACACCAATAGGTATCGTTGTGGGAATGGGAATAGCAAATTCGTACGATGAGTCTTCACCAACTGCTCTGATCGTTCAAGGAGTATTGAACGCTGCATCCGCAGGTATTCTTATCTACATGTCTCTGGTCGACCTTCTCGCAGCAGATTTCATGCACCCTAAGATGCAATCCAATACTGGGCTTCAAATCATGGCCCATATTGCTCTCCTTATTGGTGCTGGCCTCATGTCTCTATTGGCCAAATGGGCTTGATTATTCATATAATTCAATCTCTTTCCAGTTTTTGATTATGGCCTTTTTATGGCGATTGTGAATTCGAATTATTTGTTCTTTTTCTACTCCTTCAATTATATTTTTGAGATCTCTCTTTTCTGAAACCACCCGCATGTATTGATCATGTTCTAACATTACTTCAATTATGTATAATTTGATCCATGTCCCAGAAAAGTAACGAGCCTTGATTTGTTGCGCGTGTGATTTGAAATAATATATTAATTGTGTGCGATATCTTATCTTTATCCTAGGCATATATATATATATATATATATATATATAAATTGGTTGATGGTCATGGTCATGGTCATGTCAAGGAGATTCTCTGAAAATAATAACAAAAACTCACTTTTAAAAGAAAACATACAAGAGATATATTTGATCATATAACAGAAAAACTGTATCAGTAGATAGAAAAACAAGTTTCCTTTCAAAAGGATTTCTAATAGAATCATAAACATAAACAGTTTTAAAAGACTTGAAACATAAAGCATTAAACTAAACTTAAAACTTTAAATGATCCTAGAAAATAAACATACAACATAAGTTAAATGAGCCAGAAGCTGTTTTTAATGGATCCTCATCACTTCTTATTTTTCAGTTATTATTTTTTTACTGTATTAAATAAACCCTATATCCATCAGTCGCCAAAACCAAGAATCACAAAAACTATTTAGATTTTTCTTTTCTTTTTTGAATCTGTTTTATTCTCAAGTTTGAAATGATTTTCTCTCTATTCCGCCATTGTTACCGTTCCAATGCGGCAGAACGAGAGGATTCATCGACGATTGATGATCAGCGATTGCTGGCTCCTAACTCAAGGCAACGCTCGTTTGAAGATTCAACACGGTGGCGACCATCTTTATATCCCATCTTGGAAGACGACAACGAGAGTGAACGCTCAAAGGCGAAGGTCTCACACGCTCGTGCTAAATCAAACGCCAAAAAAATAGTTTCTTTCTGCTACAAACTCAAGAAAGCTTGGTTAGTCTGATCCTCACATATATTAGAAATTTAGAAAAAGCAAATTCATTTTAGATTTCTTTTGGCACATATAAGAAATTATGAATGAGGACATATTTCTCAATTGTGTGTGTGTGTGTGTGTGTGTTTGTGTGTGTGTGTGTGTGTGTGTGTGTGTGTGTGTGTGTGTGTGTTTCTAAACATTGATCTAACTTTATGAAAATTGATATAGCAATATAGCATGATAATGAAATTACGTCTAGTTTAATTTTTTTTCAAGATTAAGAACAATTAGCTTCAATGATTGAAAGAAATATGATCTATGAGAGAAGCAGTTTCCAAAGAAGTTTTTTTCTTTTTTCAGATTATAGACATATATATATATATATATATATATATATATATAAATGCATTGAGTTTATTTATTATTTCAAATTTAAAATAAAACTGAAAATGAGTGACCAACCAAAGAAGCCTACCAAAATCATAGACATACATTGATAGTGATACCATTTAGCTAAAGAGAAAAGACTATTCCGTTAACCTTGGAATATTTGTCATTTCTAATTTGTTGATAAAAATGTTATCAAATATCTCTTGTTTGTCTATAGGAAGATTGCAATGTCGACGGATATGAGAGCCTCGCCGGGGTTGCCTCCTTGTCAAGTTATGCGTCGAATTCTTTAATTGTCTTCCGCTTCTGCAGCTCGACAGAAAATTGCATATAATGTAAATTATTTTACCTTTCATTTTCTTTAACTCAGAGAAAAGGAATTGGAGAGGCGATTGTCCATGTTCATCAGTTCATGGCATATAATAAAATTATTATTTGATTTTGATGACAACAGAACAAAACTATATTTTTAGTGGGGTTGTTTCTTAGCTCATTATTAATTGCATTCTCTATCTTTATATTATCATTAGATTAAGACTCATTCAATGTGCAGGTTTTAAAATTATTTAATAAATTTATATTTGTCAAAAAATATATTCATATTTTTTATAGATATAAACTATTTTTTTATAGATATAGTATATTAATTACTATTTATATACTTTATACCTTTTTGTTAGGAGAAAAATTATATTTATTTTTTACCTTTAATAAACTAAATTATATTTTTATATTTAATTTTTATAATAATAATCTAAAGCTAAATTATTAATAACCAAAATTTTCGCCAGATACTCATCATTATTATCGCAAAACGTGATTTCATATTCTCTTCTAAATTATGATTTCACAAATTTTTCACAAATTATTTGACATGCATACATGCTATCAAACCGTCATCTTATCAACATCAAATTTTAGTATATTTTTTTACTACTAAAAATGTATTTTTACAATCAAAGATATTTTATTGTCAAAATAATCTCTTTATCACTGCAACTTTCCGACCCTCACCTCTTAAGTAGGGTCCATGTTTTTTTTAGGCCCATGAGCTTACTTTTATCCGACGTTTGGTACACTATGTTCAGGAGAACGTCCTCTCTAAAACTTGTTTACAAATCACCACATCATATTTCTCTTTTTTTTTCCTCACTTGCATAATTCCGACAATCACTTCCTCAAAGGTAGTTTATCATGTAACTTTTACAGCTCAAGCACGATTAACTGTGGAGTTTTCTCAGAATAGTTGACCAGAAAGATAAATGCACTTTGCTTACATAGGTGGTCAACCCAAATCTTTTATTTTTTTCTCCATGCACTACAATATTTCTTGAAATAGAGGTGTTACAATCACTACCTATTAAATGTCACTATGAACACCTTAAGCCAGTTATATGTTTCGCTTTGACATACTTTCTTCAATCACTAAATTTTGTTGACATATTTTGTTTACTCAAAAAATAATTACGTTAGAAACAAAAAACACATCTACTTGATTGTAATGAGTTTATGACCAACCAATAAAAGTTGAGAAAAAGAGAAAAAAAAACGAGCACGATGATATATAAATTTAAAATAATTTAAAGATACACAATAGAAACTAAAATAAATAATCCAAATATACTACAAAATAAGACATTGAAAGTAATAAAAAAAACAAATACTCTTTTTTTTTGCCAAACAAAAAAATCAAATACTCATCTTACATATCTTTTACTGAAGAGGGGAATTTATATATAATTTTAAATTATTGAAATTTTCTAATAACAGAATGAAACTAAAATAAATAATGTAAATTTATTAACTAAATCATGATACATGTCATGTTACATAAGATAAAAATAAATATTTCATTTTGACATATGTGGTAATCTTAGTTCAGTACATCAACATGTGTCATGCTCACATTGCAGGCTTATTTTGAATTAATACCTTAAATCTATAAATTAACACTATCATATTTAAGATTAATTTTGAAAACCAAACTTTGTTCGTACTTTTTTTTTTTTTTTGACACTTGTCAAAACCATATCAATGACGATAAAACTTAACACGTGTTACTATCATATTAATGATTAATTTTTAAACCAAGTTATATATACTAAAAAGAATTCAACTAATCATGTAAAAGCCTACACAATATATACAATCATAGAATTTGAAATTAACCAATAATTTTGCATTAAAATTTTTTAAAAATCTTATAATATGAAAAAGAGTTTCTTTAAATAAATTACAAATTAGTTTAAATGTTTTTTTGAATAAATTAATATTTTTTGTTATTTATGTATAAATTTCATTTTTATGATAGGTTTAGAACTTTTATATTTTTTATATAAATATTTTAGTAAATCTACAGTTAACATGTGTCAACAACTTATTGATAAAATTGACATATGTCAAAATTTTATTAATGAGTAACTTTGAAACCATGCTTTATATAGTAAGTTTAGAACTTTTTATGATAGGGTTTTCCTTTTTATGATAGGTTTAGAATTTTTATATTTTTATATAAATATTTTAGTAAATCTACAATTAACATTTGTCAACATCTTATTAATACAATTGAAACATATCAAAATTTTATTAATGAGTAACTTTGAAACCAAGCTCTATATAATAAAATGTTTATATGAAATTTATGAATTTTTTGCATTAAAAAGAAAACAGAAGATTTAACTCTCAAGAGTCAAGTATTAAAGTATAACATATATAAAAATAAAGCAAATTCTATATTTTTAAAAAATATAATAATATCAGTTTTAAGTGCTGATACCAACCGTTTCTCATTCTTGAATCTTGACAGAAAACATGAGTCATAAAGAAATTATCCTACTATTCCCATTAATTACAGCTCTTCTCAATTATAAATTAATCAGTTTTTGACATTTTAAGCTAACTATTCTGACTTTTATAAAGAAATTTTAAATGTACAGCTATTATTTGTATTTACTATATAAAAAAATATATTTTTCCTTACAAATAACATTATGTATAAATGACAGATATAGTATTACATTTTATGCCTTTTATATACTAACAATGTATATAATATATATACACTACGTATATCTTAAAGAAATTCTCAAATCTCTGAATTGTCTAACCAATAATAATATTTTAAAGTAATCGAGTTTCAAATGAAGTTTTCTCTATTCAGTCGATGTCTCCATTGCACCACCGCCGTGACTGTCCAGCCATTGATGGACCTGCAGCCATCGACTGACCAGCTATCGATTGACCAGCTATCGCTTGACCGGTTATCGATTGACCAGCCATCGCCGGTGCCTCAAAGAAGAGAGTGCCCACGGTGGAGGCCGACGTTACCTCCGATACCGGAAGGTGAGGAGGCCGAGCGTGGCCACAAAAAGGCGAAAGGCTTACGTGGTTGGTCATTAAACGAATTACTGAAGGGATTTCGATAACTATTAGGTGGTAACAAAAATGGTTTTCTCAATCTTTTTAACTTCATTTAATCAATCAAAATTCAAAACACAGATGTTTCACAGTTGAAGTTCGGTCTCAAGTCATGTTTATGATATTGTTATGTTCAGAATATATTTTATATATCTTAGAGGAATCGTCACTTATATATATACCTCAGATTTTGTCATCTGTACTTTGTTCATGATAACAGTATTAATGGTTTGTGTGTTTGGTTGTTAGGTCGGAAGCTTAAGTGATCGATGGATGGAGGGAGCATCACCAGGATTGACTCTTTGTTGTCTTTTTACATATCGAAGTCTCTAGTTTTCTTCTCTTTTACAAAGTGTTATAAATGGTGTTGTAATTCTATCGAGTGCAATGTACAGCTGGGAAACCATTTGTAATATTTAAATATGTTCTTGACATGTCTTTCTTTCTTGCAAAACCAACATGTGACTTTAGTCTTTGTTCCAAACCTAGTTCTTGGTAATTTACCTCGAAGAATCATCATCCCTTTTCGCTGACTTTTCCCTTCATGTTTAATCCATCAGCCTGAATCTTATGAGACCTACAACTCTAAGACAACTCTATCTCCTTAAGCTCATATAGAGTTCCTACCGTATTAAAGAGTTCCCATTAAATTGATCAAACTTGTGAGGCAATGAGCTCTTGATGAGAAGGATGTAGCTTGCACATCCTTTGGATATAGTTACACCAAGATTGCTTTAGATCTTCTACAGATTTCAGAAAGATATAATCATCAATGTTTTACATCAATTAACTTTGTTAGAACTTTGAGTTGCAGATAGATACGATCTTGACATATACAATCTTGTTAAAGTAGATAATATCACATCGTTGCAGTTTCGCAATTAATGATCTTCCGCAATACCTAATCACAAACATTCAAGATTATCAAGTTTTTTTCTCCTCACATATTTCTTTACTTCATGATCAACTGGGTTAAGACTAACCTTTGAGTCGTACGTCTTTATGTGTGTTCACCAAATTCTAGCTTGTCCATCCTTCGACATTGATTGTGTTCTAAAGTCTAGACCTGTCTTAAGAGTGTATATAGTTAAGTCATATATTCCAGCTTAACCATCTTTTGTCACCTCATGTCGTTGTCGTATAACTTTCTGCTTAGGGTGAGGAAGAGTATAAGAACACATGTGAGAGATCTTGATGTCACAGCAGTTCCATATGTTGCTTTGGCCGCACCATTGACAACAAAGTTTGTCATTACAGCTATCTTTCACTTGGTTCTGTTACAGAGCTTCTGTATAATACAAAATCATTAAGTCTGATGTATGATCAGATAATCAATCATAATGGATTTTGGATGGCTTACCTCCGATGAAAATGAGTCATCATTGTTGATCATATTGCTCATATATTATTGTTCGACGGAGACAAATCGCTTTTACATCAAAACGATCCAGTTCGATCTGAGTATTCGTCATTGAATATGCAACATGGGGTTATGATACCACTTACTTCGATTCTTGCATCAATTCATAACCTAAATCGAAGTCTGAATTTCACCAAACACAATGTAACCGACAAGAACATAGAATATACGTAACTGGTTAGATAATCAGTTTAGGATAAGAATAGTTCCTAGTTAAATTAGGCCTTATCAATATAGATTAAGGATAAGAACATAGAATAATAGAGAAGAGAAGAAGATGAACTCACAAAGTCACATCAATCGTGTGATTGACCCTACGTACTCGGCCAGAACGGAATTCGAAAATTCAATCATAATTTACAAGATCATCAAGGGCTCCACAAACCCTGAGGTTTACGAATCACGGCTAAGAAATCTATCGTACAAGATAACAACATGAACACGCCTCAGAAAAACCTATGAGTCGGTAATGACCTAATTTTCAACCAAATCCGGTTCAGTTAGGTAGTCTTGGTTCAATGTCAACAACTATCACTTAACCGTGATTTTTTTTTTTTTTTTTGTTAAACTTAACCGTGTGATCCGAATCCACAACTTAACAATTAGAAATTTCAAACTTTGAAAAAAAAAAACCACGGTTATATAGCCTATATAAACATTTTCAATCATGACTGTTTGATAGTGTAAATCAACTGTAAATCGCAGATTTTTTTATTTGCATGCCTCACATTTTGTAGACACTATCGATTTTGTGAGTATTGTTTAGTAATTAAGTTTTCCCATTATGTCATATATTGATTAATGTTATTATAGGCAATATATTCTCTACATGACGTACATAATTACTATGGAATTAAAGAACATCAAATTTGATTCTTTAACAGAGAAGTGAAGACACTGGCCATGTTTGGATGGGTTGTATTATGCCCTACTTTTCTTCCTCCCCAACACAAAGAATCCAACCATGTTTACCCAAACCAAATTTATAAACAAAAGCAACTGCAGAAACTAGTATTGTGTATCACTTGAAGCAAAGATAAAAATATTTTACACATATCGGTAAGGTTTAATCAAAATGAGATTGGGCATTCCGTATGGACAAAAAGAAGCTTTATTGGCTTTGGTGCTAAAGTACCACATGCATATCCCAGCTAATCCTATTCCCTGTTTCTTCTATCTTTACTTTATACTAATGTGTATTGTTTATTGTTTGTTCCCATTAAATATTCATTTCAGTTGTTTTACATATATAATCCTTTTACCGATGGAAAAAATATGGAGTTTTTACTAGATCTATGAATCTATCTACATCAGTATCAAATTGTAATAGCTTTATGTCTTTGTTAAAGCATACTTCTATAGCAAACAATCAAATCAAATGTAAAACGAAAAAAAATTAGCTATATGTCTTTTCGCTAAAATCAATCTATATATAATAGCAAACCCACTTTTTTTTGTCAACTTTTAATCCAACGGATGAGATTGATTCCAGTTTTAATCCAACGGTTTAAAATTATTAATCGTGTCTTTTCGTCGCACTCCCATCTTTCAAAAATCACACCTCTTAATCTTTGCATCTCTTTGTTGTACCTCCTGGTTTCAAAAATCACATCCATACATTTTTACACCTTTTAAATCACACCTCTTAGTCTTTGCATCTCTTTGTTGTACCTCCTGGTTTCAAAAATCACATCCATTCATTTTTACACATTTTAAATCACACCTCTTAGTCTTTGCATCTCTTTGTTGTACCTCCCTGTTTCACATCTATTAATTTTTACACCTTTACATTTCACACCTCTATGTTTTACACCTCTTTGTTTATTATATATAAACTTTTCTTGACTACATAAACAAGTTTTGAAAAATTGTTTTCTGAGTATTAAAGAATTGTATTATTGAAGTGTTTTTTAACTTTCAAGCATCAATCTCTAATTCAAGGTAATTTAATTTTTTCTGCGAATGACCTGTAGTGTTTCTCTATTAGATTATTATTACTGTTAGTCGACACTATTAAGTTCATACATTAATTTTAGTTTTGTTAACTTTAGTCTCTTCAAAATTTTTAGCCTTTCCGGTTTTCATGTTTTTGCATGGCTAATGTTATTAAGTACATGTGCCATATTTTTTGCATGGCTAATGTTTTTGATTCTCAATGTGCAAGTTTTTTGACTTTCTAGAAAAACCTATTTATTTTTTCTAACAAACATGGTATAAATGTTAAATTTTTTTTTTTGTAGGATGTCCATTAGATGTTCATGATCCAGGTTAGTTTATATTTTTTTGTAAATACAGTTTTTAAAAAATTTAGTTGAATTATAATTTCTTATACTTTATGGGTTTCAAACATTTTGATAATATATAGAAATATTACAAATGAACATGGAAATAGAGAGTGCCGAAAAAAAAACCAGACATACTTATGACAACACAAAATCAAATTCTAGAAAGCGTAAACAAGACCAAATGACAAGTCAAGTTAGAAAGAAAAGATCTACTAAAGATAACTTATTTAGTCTTTGATGACTTTCTAATTTGTATATACAACTTTTAAAAAACGTAATGTATAACAGTCACTTTTAGAGTGATCTGGAATCTGCCAAAAAAAAAAAAGAAAAAACAAGAAATATATAAAATTAGTGTTTAACTCAAAGAAGAGAACATCAAAAGGTGAGATATTATTATCACTTGTTTCACCACATCGACTTCGTTTTCGCTGTCGTTTATTGAAGAACATGATGGTACCGATTCATAGACATAAGTGGGAATTCAATTCCTAATATATGGTTGATATACGGAAATAAACTACTCACCACTACAGAGCTAAAGTTCTCCATAAGAGCTCTCCGCTTTGTCTCTCTCTCTCTCTTAATTTTTTTTCCAATAATCTTGTTTCTTCGTCGTACCCCCATCTTTTAAAAATCGCACGTATTAAACCATTTGTTAATGATCTCAAAAGTTGTAATGTTTCGGTCTAACAATTGCGTTTCTTCGTTGCACCCCCAGCTTTCCATGTTGGCATCCGTTAATTTTCACACCTTTTTGTTTTACACCTCTTTGTTTATATAAAGTTGCAATGTTTCGATATAACAATTGTGTTTCTTCGTTGTACCCCTAGCTTTTAATGGTTGCACTTGTTAGTTTTCGCACCTTTTTGTTTCACACCTCTTTGTTTTCACACTCTTTGTTTTTATATATATACAGAATTTTATGGACTTTGAAAAGAGTTTTTCTTCTTTGAGTATTACTAATGATCTCACCCTTTGTTAATGATCTCAAAGTTGCAAAGTTTTGGTCCAAAATTTGTGTTTCTTCGCTGCACCCCCAACTTTCCATGTTGGCACCCATTAGTTTTCACACCCTTTTGTTTTACACCTCTTTGTTTATATAAAGTTGCAATGTTTTGATCCAACAATTGTGTTTCTTCGTTGTACCCCTAGCTTTCAATGGTTGTACTTGTTAGTTTTCGCACCTTTTTGTTTCACACCTTTTTGTTTTCACACTCTTTGTTTTCTCTATATAATAGCAAACCCACTTTTGGGGGTCAACTTTAATCTAACGGATGAGATTGTTTCTATTATCTCATCAAACGGTTTAAAATTAATTATGATCCCAACAGTTGCAAGTTTTTTTCCAATAATCATGTTTCTTCGTCGTACCCCCATCTTTTCAAAATCGCACCTATTAAACCCTTTGTTAATGATCTCAAAAGTTGCAATGTTTTGGTCCAACAATTGTGTTTCATCGTTGCACCCCCAGCTTTCCATGTTGGCACCCGTTAGTTTTCACACCCTTTTGTTTTACACCTCTTTGTTTATATAAAGTTGCAATGTTTTGATCCAACAATTGTGTTTCTTCGTCGTACCTCTAGCTTTCAATGGTTGCACTTGTTAGTTTTCACACCTTTTTGTTTCACACCTTTTTGTTTCACACCTCTTTGTTTTCACACTCTTTGTTTTTATATATATACAGATTTTTACAGATTTTGAAAAGAGTTTTTGTTCTTTGAGTATTATTAATGATCTCACCCTTTGTTAATGATCTCAAAGTTGCAAAGTTTTGGTCCAATAATTGTGTTTCTTCGTTGCACCCCCAGCTTTCCATGTTGGTACCCGTTAGTTTTCACACCCTTTTGTTTTACACCTCTTTGTTTATATAAAGTTGCAATGTTTTGATCCAACAATTGTGTTTCTTCGTTTTACCCCTAGCTTTCAATGATTGCACTTGTTAGTTTTTGCACCTTTTTGTTTCACACATCTCTGTTTTCACACTCTTTGTTTTTATATATATACATATTTTGTGGACTTTGAAAATAGTTTTTGTTCTTTGAGTATGATTAATGATCTCACCCTTTGTTAATGATCTCAAAAGTTGCAAAGTTTCGGTCCAACAATTGTGTTTCTTCGTTGCACCTTCAGCTTTCTATGTTAGCACCCGTTAGTTTTCACACCTTTTTGATTTACACTTCTTTGTTTATATAAAGTTGCAATGTTTTGATCCAACAATTGTGTTTCTTTGTTGTACCCCTAGCTTTCAATGGTTACACTTGTTATTTTTCAACCCCTTTTGTTTCACACTTTTGTTTCACACCTCTTTGTTTTCACATCTTTTTGTTTTTATATATATACAGATTTTTATGGATTTTGAAAAGAGTTTTTGTTATTTAAGTATTATTAATGATCTCACCCTTTGTTAATGATCTCAAAAGTTTCAAAAACTCGATCCAACAATTGTGTTTCTTCGTCGCATCCCCAACTTTTCATGTAGGCACCCGTTAGTTTTCATATCTTTTTGTTTTACACCTCTTTATTTATGTAAAGTTTCAGTATTTTGATCCAACAATTATGTTTCTTCGTTGTACCCCTTGATTTCAATGTTTGCACTTGTTAGTTTTTATATCTTTTTGTTTCACACCTTTTTGTTTCACATGTCTTTATTTTCATATTTTTGCATCTCTTCGTTGTATCCCCATCTTTCAAAAATCGCACCTATTAATTCTTTCACATTTTTTTCACACCTCTATGTTTCAAAAATCGCACCTTTTTGTTTTATACCTTTATTATTTTTATAAATTTCGATAGAATAATGATTTAATTTTTATTCTATGTGAATATCTTTCAAAATTGATTATCTGAGTATAATTCATTAAACCTAGATTTATATATCTTTAACATTATTCTCTTATTGTCACTGAATCGATTTTTCATTTTTATATATATAACAAATATTTTATTTAACTAATTTAGTTAATTCATCTTAGTCATTATTTATGACTTTTATATTATACAGTTAAAAAATTACCAAAAACATTTTACTCGAAATATGAAATTAACAATGTTAATCATTTCAAGTTTTCACTTTTCCGTGCGGTAACGCACGGGCCAACATCCTAGTAAGAGTAATCGAAATTGGAAATTTAATTTGCTTTCGGCAGACATTAGAACATCTTTTCTCTAGAAGACTATAAAACAATAAATTTGGATATATGCTAACTATAATTTAATCAAAAAATAGATAGTAATAAATTAAATTTATTTAATAAAACTAAAATATTAGTTAAAATGGTATTGATTTTTTTAATAGTCTTCTATCTAGCTCAATATACAGATGACAAAAAAATTAGTAAAAAAAAATATTTTAATATAATTGTAAATTCAGATAAAATAAAAATTTCTCTATTAAATAAGTATTAATTCTCAGGAAATCTCTATATACTTATTTAAACAATGTTGTTAAAGTTTAACCCTACCATCATGTGTCATATTACAAAAAATGTCATTACATTTTAATTAATATAATAACTAACAAAAGAAAAACTTATATTAGTTTATAAAATAATAAAACAATATTTTCGAAATTATTTAATAATATTACTAACAGATTCTATTTATTGTTTCAGAAATTTTAGGAAACAATAAAAAACTATTTAAAAAACTATAAAACTTAATTTTATTTATAAAACTAAGATTATATATTCATTTAATAATGACAGATATATTTTAAAACTAAGATACAACATTGCTTAAATTTTAAAAATATCTCTATATACTTATTTAAGCAATGTTAGAACTTTAACCAATTTTGATTTGACATATTACAAAAAATGTTATTGCATTTTAATTAATCTAATAACTAACAAAAAAAAAGTTTATATTTGTTTAAAAAATAATAAAATAATATTTTTGAAATTATTTAATAAAATTATTTAACAATATCTATGTATTGTTTCAGAAATTTTAGGAAACAATAACAAACTATTTAACTGGCTAAAACTTATTTTGTATACACAATATTTACTATATAAACAATATTAAGTGTATAATGTTGACAATATACATATAAATAATCTAATTATAGTTTTCACATATAAGTTAATATATAATAAAATGTTATATCAATAATTGCAATGGTGTTAATATTAACATTAATCACTATTGTAAATTTGGTATATTAAGATATCTAAACATGATCAAATCGGTTTGTAATACTAGATCACAGGTCAATACATGTTTTGTTGGGTTTTTTTATATAGAATTTACTGAATTTATAATTAACGAATTTGATATTGCACCCGAATAAAAATAGTAGTACCGACTACAGATCAAAATCGAAGTATGAAACTAAGTAAATTTAATATATAATTTTATAAAATATATAAAATAAATATTTTTCTAATATTATTTTGTAACATAGAAATTCAAATTTACGTAAATATTTTCCAACTGTACAGCGTGGGCGACTATCTAGTTTGTTGTTATATTTTAATTCTTAATTTTAACTTAGCCTAAGCACGATAAAAAAAATCCTCTCTTCTCTCTCTTCTCTCACGAGGTGTCCAGCGAACAAACACAACCACTTTTTCTTCTTGTTTTTTCCGGGCCGCCGGCGTTTGCCGGTGGTTCCTATTCAGTTTTTTCATTATTTTTCTTCTTATTTACTAATAACTAGTATGGGATTACATCAGATTTGTCGATTAAATTTCTTCTTCAGGATGGCAGTGATGTTTGTGATCGTTTTCCCAACTGAGACGAACGGTTACCAATTTTTTTCAAAACCGTTGCCAGATCCGAAATTAGAAGCACCTTTCCCAGAGATGGTTACATCGATTGATTTGATTATAGGTCTATGTGCTCTACGATGGCTAATTGCAGTTTGTTTTCTCTTTCTCATGGTGATGGTTGTGTTGGTGACTGTACCAGCGAATTGGGTTGATCAGATTCAGAGTCAATCAAGACTGAGTTTGTTTCCAACGACATCAACAATTAATCAAACGCAATCAACTTCGATTAGAGTCTTTTACTTTGGTGATCTGAAACGAAATCGTTTCTGGCTTATTTCTCTGATAGTGGAGCCAATTATTGCTTGGCGAGTAAATGTGAATTCTTTTCTGGATTTATTCAAGTCAAGCCCGTGATCTCCGTGAAGAGTTTGTCTACTCTCCATGATGACCAATATTTTCAATATTTTTGTGCAGAAGGAATAAAGCATAAGATTCAAAGACTATATTGGTGTTTTGGTCGGCGAATATGGGATCCCGGAAAGGCAAGTCTACATAGAAACAACAGTAAGGTGATGTGTGAAACTAATCGGCAGCGAAGTGTATGGCATCCCAGAAAACATGATCAAGATCCACTTCAAGCAACATATCAGTGTTTATGTTTAATCAAAGTGATGCAAAAAGCATTTGGGAGTTTCATCTATAAGGTGTTAGCCCTTAACGAGTATATTAATAAGAGACTTTACAGATTTCATCTGTTGCCTGTAAGGCTTTCGTTTGTAAAGCAGTATTACTTCCACTTTTTCATCGAAATTGTGTTCAATTTCTTTTATTTGCTTCAATGGTTGTATTTGGATGGATGTATAATGTATCATGTAACAATTTTATGATATAATAAAATTGATTTGCCGTTAAAATGTTTTTTTAACTTAGCCTATCGCATTTTTCACATCATATTTACGATTTATCTACTTTTAGTTGTTTTACTCCTTTTTCTCAAAATTAATATTTTTTTGTATTATACATATATGCTTTCATCTAATAAATGATAAAAGGAGTAATATAGTTAAGGTTTGAATGGTTGTGGAAGTTGAGTGAAGAAATCTGTTTGTGTGTTTAACCTGTTTTCTATACCATTCATAAATTATATACCGTAGTGGTGTAAACCGAGAAAAATAGTAGAAAATTGATGTAGACTGTACGCTTTTATAAGTAATAAACTAGATTTGGATCCGTGCTATAGCACGGGTTGAAATATATTTTATTATTTTTAAAATATTATATATGTAATTGTATATAATATTATTTGGATGCAACTCATACAAATAATTTTTATTGTAAATATTATTCATGGAATGTAAATGTATTATGTAAGTCTTATATTGTTAATTTTAACCCGTGTTAGAGTATATAAAATTATTAATCCGTGCTAGAGTGTGTCCAGCAACTTCTGTGCTAGAGTATATAAAAATTTAACTCGTGCTTGAGTTTGTAAGTCTTAAAATTATAATATAAAAACAAAATTCAATTTGTGCTCTAGCATGGTCCTAATTTTTATTGAACGTTATGGTTTATCAATAAAATCCGTGGAAAGTAAATTTCTAATATTGTGTTTAAAGATCTTTGGAAACAACTTGATATATGACTAAAATCTTCTAAAAATACAGTTTGAAAGATCCATGATTTTATTTATTACCATTAATATATCAATTATCAATTTGGAATATCTCCAATTAAGGTTGCACCCAATTTTAGGTGTAACCATTAATATATGAATTAATCTATAACCTATCTATAACCTATTTGTAATCATTTATAATTAATTAAAAATATAAAGTCTACAAAAACTATATTGTGTACTTCTTTTTATTAAAAAGGAGATCATTTGAAATAATTCCGCGATTATAATTTTAAATTAAATAATATAATTTAGTCACTATAATATAAACTATATTGTGTACTTCTCTTTATTTTATATTATAATATAAATAATATAAACTATGTTATGTACTTTTCTTTTATTAAAAAGAAGATCATTTGAAATAACTATGTTGTGATCTTCATGATATATTTGCTCCACGATTTTGGATTTATTATTTATTATCTATATACTCCACGATTTATGGATTTATTATTTATTATCTATATATAAAGAGTTATCTTATGAAAAGTACAGGGTTAATGTATATCTTATATATAGCCTATTAGTATGCATTTGTAACCATTTATATTTTTTATAAAGTCTACAAAACTTAAGTTGTGTACTTCCCTTTTAATAATATAATTTAATCACTATAATATAAACTATATTGTATACTTCTCTTTATTTTATATTATAATATAAATAATATAAACTATGTTATGTATTTTTCTTTTATTAAAAAGAAAATCATTTGAAATAACTATGTTGTGATCTTCATGATATATCTGCTCCACGATTTATGGATTTATTATTTATTATCTATATATTCCACGATTTATAGATTTATTATTTATTATCTATATATAAAGAGTTATCTTATAAAGAGTACATGGTTAATGTATATCTTATATATAACCTATTAGTATGCATTTGTAACCATTTATATTTTTTATAAAGTCTACAAAACTTAAGTTGTGTACTTCCTTTTTATTAAAAGGGAGATTAAGTGTGCGACAAATTGTTTTCCATCCTTTCATAGAATAGTATAATATGCTAACGGTTCAATGTATACATTACAATCAAGTTAATTATAAAAGGTTATAGTCTTATTTCCTAGTTTAACAAAAAGAAATAAGCCAACCCTACTAAAAGATACAAATATGAAATATCTACAAGAGAAATATCTTTTTCTTTCATTTCAACTTTTTTTGTTCTTCTATCTCTTTCTCTCTCCTTTTCTTCCACACCCTCATAACTTTACCCAAGACTTCTTTATATATAAAGGGATATAAAACCCATTTTGTCATAAAAGATCATTACTCATTAGACTTTCCCACTACCCATTCTCATTCCCTCTTCAACCAACATTCAGAAAGAAGCAATTTCCCTTTTTAAAAATCTTAGTTACTCAAAGAGTTAGAAATGGCGAAGATTGTAGGCATTCTTCTTTGTTTAGTCATTGTGGGCTTGGATGTAGGCGCTGCAATCCTCGGAATCCAAGCTGAAGTCGCCCAAAATCAGGTATTATATATGCATACACATATACTCTATCAGGTTAATTAAATGGTTTTTTTAGAGAACCTTGGACCTCTTGCATATGCTAAGACCGGTGTGATGTTGCATATGTGGATGCCAGGTGAAGCACATGAGGCTATGGTTATTTGAGTGCAGAGAACCGAGCCAGGACGCGTTTAGGCTCGGTCTAGGTGCAGCCGCGATATTGGTAATAGCTCATGTCCTACTCAACTTGGTCGGAGGCTGTCTCTGTATTTGCTCTCAAGACGAGTTTCAAAGATCTTCTTCCTCTAGGCAAATCTCTATGGTTTGTCTCGTCCTCACTTGGTACGTTAATAATACAACAAATCTAATCTTCTTTTGGGGCATTAATAATAATTGTATGGTCCAAGTAAAATAATGACACGTGAATGATTGGATATTTGTAACCACAGGATTGTATTCGCCGTTGGATTCGGGAGTATAGTGATCGGGACGATGTCGAACAGTAAGTCAAGATCCTCTTGTGGGTTCACACATCACCATTTCCTCTCCATTGGAGGGATTTTGTGTTTTCTTCATGCCCTCTTCTGTGTTGCTTATTACGTTTCTGCCACTGCGGCCAAAGACGAAGCTGCTAAGTGACGACAAAGTGGCACGATGAATGATGGTTCACAGGTGGGTCCTTGTCCTTGACTATATTTATATTCCTATGGTAATTGTGTAAAACTGTTTACTACTATGTACTGTATTAATCATTTAACCTAGTTTCTATTATACTATTTGCTTTATTTGAATTCGTTTCACTTATTTCGAAGTCACTTTTGTAATTTGGAGAGCTGTGTCATTTTGACTAAAAAATGAAAGCTTTTGTGTCACGCTCTGTTGTCACATGTGGGGTTAAAATGCACTAATGATAATGATGTTTGGTGGAATCTTGTCTTTGCTTCGTTTCTTGAAATTAAGTCAGTACTCTCGTTCTCTCTGTTTCTCATACACACACACCAATGTGAATCCTTGGTCACGGGAAAATTTAAAACTATCAAAACTTGAATTCTAGAAAAATAGAGTAATAATAAAGAAAAAGAGTATCAAGTAACACTATGGAGTAGAAAATTGCACAAAGCTCCGGCCTAAAATCCGACCAAAAGAGTAGTTCTTATTCCTTTGAAGAAAACTGCTTTTTGATGTTTTTCAAAATGTCTTAAGTTGTCAAATCTTGTTAGAGCTAATAAATATTTTTTATTTGTTGTGTAGTTCATGTTCACCCTTGAGAGTTTTTTTTGTTTGTTTTTTTGAACCAATCTTCACCCTTATAGTCTAGAGAGTTAGAGTTTAATGTTTATAAGAAGAAACTAGTGCTTCAAACGTAGATCATAGGATGATATATTTACTTTTATATATTTATCTCAAGTTTACATATTTACGTATTCACTTTTTCATATTTTTTACATATTTATCTCAGAAATATTGTAAGCTAGATTTTTCGCTAAGCATTCTCTAAGACTTCTTCCTCAAGAATGTGCTTCGCAGTCTAGACAGTACACTTTCATAGGGTCTAATACTCGTGTCTGTCTCTTCCAGCCATGGAAATGGATCAACTGGTTCTGTTTCTTCCATAAACGTCTCCACTGATTCATCGTTTCTCGATCTTTCCAATGGAAACAGCTTGTGATTGTACCTTTCAGGCTCTGAACAATACTCCTGAAACATAAAACAAATGCAACGTCAAAAAAATATATGAATGAATCTTAAATCAAAGACAGTTTTCTAGGAGGGGCTATTTGATTGCTTACTTGGTTCGCGTGCATTCGTTTCAAGAACATTTTAAACGTTGAGAAATTCGGTTCGCTGAGAAGCTTATCAGATAATCGGAGATATGTGAACCCAAACATCCTCGGTTTACCATCTTGGTTAATCCCATTAGGCCGTGCATTTAGTATAATCTGGTTATATCCATCTCTATCGAATCTCGGCAGCGCATTTTCACCCGCAACTTCAATCCCTTCACTCCATCCACAGCTCAAAACCTTCAAAATGAAACCATTCTAAGTAACATACAAACAAGAGTGTTATTTAATGAGATCTATTTGCTTACTTGCTGAACAAGTTCTTGAGGTCCACTCTTAGCTTTTGCTGGCTGCTCTGTGTTTCTCATCTCTAGACAAGTAAAATTCAAGATAGCATGGTGTCTACGCAACATTTTCGCAATCGCACGATACCCGTCTCTGTTTTTGAGATTGTAATAACCCGCTGTAAGTTCTGCAGCATGACTTTCAGTTTTGTACCACCAATGGATTCCAGAGACCTGATAGATAAATCAGGACGACACAAAATAAAAAACTATAAAAATCTTGATCATGTTTCTAATGCATTAAGATAAACCCTACAAGATTTTGATTTACTTTTGCAGCTAACTTGAGTTTACACCCAAGAAACACTTTATTAGCTTCATCAAGAATCTGATCACCATGGAGAAGTAACCTTTTGGAGTACCATGACAAGAAGAATTTTCCTTGTTCCTTAAGGTAAGTCCCATTCGAGTACTCAAAAAACTCAGTTTCTTCTGGAATATTATTGTATTCCCCTGCATTTTCTGGAAGTTTCCACTCAGGATGCCCAATTCTTCTAACTTCCTCTTCATAATCTGATCTAAGATACTTGTCATAACACTGTGAGATTGAAAAAGAGCAAAATAACATAAACTTATAAAGCTCTGTTTTCCTTTTTACCAAACCCTAAAGTAATTAAGAGTTTCATTTTCGTTTTTTCTTACTTGAAATTCTCCAATTCCTGGAAAAACCCATCCTTGAGTCTCACTGTAAGAAGGATATCTAAGCTCTCCAGCAGGACCAAGCCCTACTTCAATGTCTATTATGACTCCAGAGCTAATGAAATCTTCCATGTTCTCTCTAAAGCTCTTCATGTAGTCTCTGTACATCTAACGAACAGAGCAAAGATTATATAAATATACAAAGGAAACTGTCCTAGGGTTTCAAACTCAAGAGTTTTTTCATACCTCAACAGCTGTTCTTCCTTGGAAAAGAGACAAGTTATCTACAGAGAGAGACAAACACTCTTTGTTTCTATTACCACTCTTGTTCGTATAGAAGATATCTGGATTCGAATCTCCGATTTCGAGCACCCATTTCGGTATCGGGATGTTCACATCGTCTCCTATGTTGCCTCCACATCTATGAAACGACATTATAGCTTGTAGTTTCAGTCCAACGCTTTGCACGATCTCAAACAAGTTCCTGTAAGCACTCCATTGGTATTGCTTTGGACCTTTTGCTTCAACGATTCCCCACCATACATCAACCATCACTCCATCTACTTGACTCTGTTTCAGTTTCTTGAGCTGTTTCTTGAGTTTCTCTTCGTTTTCAAGAACGTTGTCGTTCGTGATGACTCCAAGCTGAAGCATGACGTACACTGGAACATAGTTGGTCAACATTTTGTCTTCATACGCCGTCGTATTGAACTCGGTCGCCTGTGTTTTCAAGCTTAAGGATTCACAAAAACACAAAACCTTAGAGTTTATCTAGAAAAAGCTCAAAGAGTCTTGTTATAACTAACTTTTGGTTCTGTTGTAGAAGAAGCAGTGGCTTGAGACGTTCTTAAAGATCTCTTCTGGATTGAGAATCTCCACTGGACTCGTTTTTTGCTTTCTTCACTTTTCACGAAAATCGAAGATCCTTTGTGGAGATTTCTTCCGTTGATCAGATTAGGGTTCATCAATCCTACTACGCTTGTCATGGTACCTTGCACTTGAAGGAACTACAAAAATCCTTTACTGGATCATTATGATCAAACACAATTGTTTTGTTTTCTATATTTCTTTTTATTTTTTCCAGTTATATTTTATCTGCCAATTTTCTGGCACGTTCGTATGCTATCAACAAAACGTGGCCATGATTTTCTTGCCCAATTGATTTTTTTTTTTGAATTTTTGTATTTTTGTTTAGTCACGTTTCTGTTCCTGATTTTGCAATTTCTCGGGAAATAGAGGAATGAATGATCATTTTCATATTTAATAAATATCTATGTGATATTTTTTTCATTTGCTTATATGACCTTATACTAATATTTAATCTGTGTATAATTGCAAGATCAGGTTGCGGCATCTTTTAGAACCCACGCCATAATTCTTCTACGGCTTCCATCAACAAAGCAAGACCCTTCAAACACAAGTGAACCTATTTGACCATTGTAGTTGATCAGATCTGTGCATGACCCAATTCTGTAATGAAAGCTGTTTTTTTCGTTGCTTTAATTCTCAGACCTAACATCATAGCAAACGATCATGAAAACTCGGAAAGATCTATTGATAGATGGATAAAACAGAACACACCATCAATGCAACATCCGATCATCCTCCATGAAGAATCTTCATGTCTAGCTAGTGTCGTACCTAATCAATCTTTCATTCCACATTATATATTTTCTAGTATAATCAAGAAGGAAATTTTCAAATTAAATCTAATCGCAATGATGCTCACGCTAAAGAGTAAACAAGTAAAAATAGGAATCCACAAGTGAAAACAAAAATCCAATAAGATAAAAGGACAGTAATAAAACCCTGCAAGGACCAGACTAGCTATGTGACAACTACCTCAATTTATAAAAGTCCTAAGTAAAACATTGTGGCATAAGCGTCACGTCCTCTACATAGTCTGTAAAGGTGAGAAGTTCACGATCCATATTCGGTTTCACTCCTTGGATTTGAAGTTTTACGGCTGTCTTTTTATCGACATTGTAGTAGATAACGTAGAAAGGCCCAAATGTATAGGACGGGGACAAGACAATTTCATTTGTCAGGGTCAGTCCAGCAAAGCTAAAATAGTTCGTTTCAACTATACTTGGCCACAAAGCGGGTAGTACGTATGTATGCTTCCACCATTCCTGCTTTTCGACATCTTCTAGAACATACATCATTATACTTTTACTTGTTCTACTAACCGAGCTAGACCCTTCAGACGACACAAGTGAACCTAATTTGCCATTGTAGTTTACCAGAGTTCCAACACGGAAATTTTCCACGTCATCAACAAATCTGAACTTCTCAGTCCTGACATCAAAGCAAACGACTATGGAATCCTCTCCATACATATCGTTAGCAGCTGTGTAATACAAAACACCACTGATGCATATCTCTTTACTCTGAAAAACATAATGGTGTCTGCGACAATCTATCATTCTCCATTCAGGTTTCCTAGTTCCTAATGTTAGAACTTGATGCTCCTCAAAAATCACGTCTCTTCCATTGACTAACCATGTCATGGACAATACCTTGTAGATTTTACCTATGGGATCATACCCTAAATAGCTATGTACCCCAACCCTCTTCATTGTCTTCACCTTCGGTAAAAGAAAAGACTGTCCCGTGCAAGGGTTACATATCACCAGCTCCAACAATGGATTTGTCCTCCCCCTTACGATCCGCTCACTTCTAAAACAGAAGAAGCCATTGACAGGACAAATATTAGCATAGCGACGATGAAAAGAAAAACGTGTTCGATAGTTGACTGTTACAGCAGCAGGCGAGTTGTTCTTCTCATCTGGATTATTTTGAGGCTGAGGTGACGAGAAGAACAAAATACTATCGTATCCTTTGAAGGCGAACAATAGCCGCGGACGAGCCGAAGATTTAGTCAAGAACAACTCCGTGAAATGGGGAAGTGCAAGTGTGGAGGCCCATTGCTTCGATACGCAACGACATCTCGCTATAGCTTTCGCCGGCAATCTCAAAAGTATTTCGATGAGGAGATCAACGTGGATCGGCCCTGACCCTGAGCTTTTTCCTCCATTCATTGAGGTCGTATTGCCATACAATAAGTTTACAGCCCTAAAAGTGGTTAGGTTCGGCTATCCTCCGAGACGCTATGCCGTACAATAAGTTTAGAACCCTAGAAAGAGAGCAATCTACACTTCCACGATTGTAGGAGGCCAGGTCAACCTTGAGAAAGAGTACGACCCTAAAGTTTATCTCAATGGGCTGAGACGTAGTCAAACATGGAGCCCCTATAAGGTGAGATTCTTTAATCCATAATTTTTTTTTTTTAAGTCTGGATTTTGAGAAATAAGTCCTAACGTCGACGTCGTCACGTTGAACTATGTATGTCCTC